>NC_044383.1:134594882-135219882 GCF_006542625.1 Nomascus leucogenys | reverse complement strand
GCTTTTTATCCCAACAAGTATATTTTTTCTGTTCAAATATAATATTTTTCATCTCTAGAATTTCCATTCGTGTCTTTTTTATATCTTATGTTTCTTACACTATCATGTTCACATTTTCCTTACATCATGATCATAATGATAATATTTGTATTAGTCATTTTAAAATCCTTGACTACTAATGCCATTTTCTGCCATTTCTGAGTTTCTTTCTATGAATTAATTGTTTTTCCTGGTTATGGGTTATATTTTCCTTCTTTGCATGCCTGGTAATTTTTGATCAAATACCAGACATTACAACTTTTACATTGTTAAAGGTTGGATTTTTTTCACATTCTTTTAAAGAGTGTTAGGCTTTTTATGTCAGGCAGCTAAGTTACTTTCAGATTGGCTTAATCCCTTTGTGCTTTATTTATTTTTTTTAATTTTTTTTTGAGATGGAGTCTCACTCTGTCACCCAGGGTAGAGTGCAGTGGTGCAATCTCGGCTCACTGCAACCTCCGCCTCCTGGGTTCAAGCGATTCTCCTGCCTCAGCCTCATGAGTAGCTGGGATTATGGGCGTACCACCACGCCCGGCTAATTTTTGTATTTTTAGTAGAGACGGGGTTTCACCATGTTGGTCAGGCTTGTCTCAAACTCCTGACCTCAGGTGATCCACCTGCCTCGGCCTCCCAAAGTGTTGGGATTACAGACGTGAGCCACCGTGCCCGGCCCCTTTGTGTTTTATTTTTAAACTCTTTTGGGATGGGCTAACCTAGCCTTTGCTCTGAGACAGCCCTATTTCTAAGGCCTGGCCCTCCTGGAATATCTACTAAATGCCTTGCCTATTCAGTGAGGTCTTTCTACTTTGCCTCATGAGAAACGGAACTATTGCCAAGTCAGTGTGAACTCTGGGAATTGTCAGTGTACAGTTCTCTGGTGATTGTTCTTTCTGCAGAAGTTGTTTTTGCCTGGCCTTATGAGTTATCACCTCACACATGCGCAGACTGGCATTCAGCTAAAGACTCCACAGGACTCCCGCGCAGGCTTCTGGAGCGCTTTCTCTGCATGACTCCCTCCTTGCAGCTATTTCCCCTCAGAGCTGCCTTGGACTCCCTAACCTTGCATCTTTTTCTCCTCAACTCAGCAAGATTCCAGGGCTCTATTTCCATTCCAGCATTTTACACTAAAGTCCAGAAAGTTCCTTCAGGCAGAAAGCCTTGTCAGTGGTGGGGCTCACTTTGCTTATTTTCCATGTTTCAGGAAGAATAGTCCTGTACTGCTTGTGGTACAATTTCTGAAAATTCTTGTTTCCTATATTTTGTCCAGTTTTCTAGTTGTTTATGACCGAAGGATAGTTCTAGATTCTCCCAGTGGAGCTTTTATATTTTTATTTTTAAAGTATATGTTAAACTAAACATTGTTAGGGTTTTGAATTCACTTTGTGATTAAGTTTTTTTGTTATGGTGTGAATTTGATTTCTATAAACAGGGCCTTCATTGCATTTAACCAAAAGAAGATCATTGACATTTTATGGTTAAAAACCTACAAGTATTTAGATGTAATTCAGTGGTTACCAGTATCTTCAGATACAATACATTATACTCCTTGATAGGAATAGCAGTTTCAGCATTAATATGGAAAAAGCATTTTGCCTACTATTACAGCAATAAATCCAAACCCTACAGAACAGAAAATAGGGTAGATTTTAGTCATAATTAGAAATAAATTGTGCACATATCAGAAACTGCTTAAGGAAGTTGGTATTTCTGTTCTTTTCTATTTTTTCTGCTTCCACATACCTGGTTTGCTTGCTTTAAATGACCTATACACATGGATAGTCTTCACCAAAGGATTGAGGTAGACTATGTCCCAACCATGAATAACTGCTCATGTACCCAGTGCCTAAAAATAAACCATGATGTAGTTAAAGAAATCCGGCAGTGAGACTACGTAGGGATAAATGTCAAGACCGCCTTGAGTCCATAGTCATCTGTGAGCAGGAGGGGTCTGTCAGTTCCTACCAATGCTTATGGGTCCTGCCTTGGAATACCTGGATTGACCCCTCCAGAGAGGTGTCTTCGGCTGATCTAGAGAGTCACCTTGCCACAGGCTTTTAGAGCTACAAGGGATTTTATAATCAGTTTCCTCATTTATTTATTGTAGAGTTAATGAGTTTTTAGTGCCTGGGAGGCTGCTGCTACAGTTGTTGCTTTCTGGCCGGAAGGGAAAGTATGCTCCTGGTACACTCTCAACCCAGGATGCCTTTTTCATAAAAATCATTCCCAAATGAGGGCGAGGTAAGTTGCAAACAAGTCATCCTACTCCAGTCTGTATATATTAGGAACTAAATTGGCTTTGGGGCTACATGAGGAACTTAGTTTCTGATACAATGTGAGTTTCAAACTTTAGGGGGTCCTTGCTAATCCCATACTCATTAGAGGAGTCCCTTCAGTTATGAGGTTGCAGGATGCAGAGGGAAACCAAAGTCAGAGGCAAACAGAAACCATCAAGGCCTGAAAACATTTGCTAATGATCTGACCACTGGGGAAATTAATCTTCAGACAAACAACCCTTGCAGCTTAATGCTGGAGTATTTCTCAACTCATCATGTCAAGGCATTTTGTAGCTTTTCTCTTGCTGATGGTCAGATGTTGTTAACATTCAACAATAGAGTACAAATTCATGAGAGCCAGGAATTCATAAAATCCATCAAAGTAGTGTTGGAGAATTGTTGGAATCACACTCAAAGTGTTGACAAATGAGAGTTCAGCAGAGTTAACCTGATGAACAACTGAAGGAGAGAAATTTAGGAAAGGTACGGCAAGACATACCACAGGCAGAAAATAATTTGGCCACCAAAGGATTAAGGGACACAGTGGGAAAACTAATAATTTCTTAGAATTTTTTTTCTAATTACTTTTTTTTTGTTTTTTTTTGAGATGGCGTCTTGTTCTCTTGCCCAGGTTGGAGTGCAGTGGTGCAATCCCAGCTCACTGCAACCTCTGCCTCCTGGGTTCAAGTGATTCTCATGCCTCAGCCTCTCGAGTAGCTAGGACTACAGGCACGCACCACCATGCCCAGCTATTTCTTTTGTATTTTTGGTAAAAACAGGGTTTTACCATGTTGGCCAGGCTTCCTGGCCTCAGATGACCTGCCCTCCTTGGCCTCCTTTATGACCCTACTGCAAAAGCCAAACACAAATGTCAAGTAAACTCTGTCATTTTAGGCTATCATGCGATTTATATAAAATATAATAATGCCCTCCTCAACAAAAGCCTTCATGCAATTTGTCTTTTCAAAAGTTAAGGCATAATTACATTTTAGCCTATATTTGGTTGAATATAATATAAATTTATCTTTTATCAGTTTTAGTTTTATTTAAGTTTTTATCAAAATGTTTCTATGCTTAGTGTGAAAATTTGGTCCCCATTTTAAGAGGGTTTACTTTAATTGACATTTATTTATTTATTGACAAGTAAAAATTGTATATATATGGTACATAACATCATGTTTTGATATTTGTATACATTGTGAAATGGCTAAGTCAATTTAACATATGCTTTATTTCACAAATTTACCCTGTTTTGGTGGTAAGAACATGTAAAACAAAATGACTCTCTAAGTAATTTTCAAGTATGCAATACATTGTTACTATACTTTAACTGAGCGTTAACTAGTTGTGTTACTGTATCTTTTTGCAAAGGAAATTTGGCATTATAGTCCTTTGCTAAATTGAGAACCAAAAGGAAATGGCCTCAGGGCACTTTTCTAGTAGCAGATTTTGGGATTAATATTTATCTGGAGGTTTCCAGGAATGCAAATTACCCACAAGAGACTGGCCACATTGATTGACACGAACTATTACCCATTGTTCTGACCCAATAGCACTTTCTGGCTTTTTTTATGGGAAGAAAAGAAGGACCCTGCAAATCCTAGAAAATGGAAGGTCTTCCCGCTCCAGCCTGTGTTCTACAGCCTCATCTCCCACTTCTTACCCTCCCTGCCTCACTTCCTCCACTCTGTCTCCCTTTCCTTAGACGTATCACTCTCTTTCCTGGCTCAGGAGTTCTGGTAGCAACAACCATCATCCTGGTTATTGTTGGGGTATGTTGTTCAGCTTTAGATACTGACAATCAGACGTGAATTACCTATGCTACCATCTTGGGGTACAAATATAGTCACATATCTTTTATTTCATTTCTCCAGAGACATGCTGAGCTACCATTTCCCTCCTTTAGCAGGAAATTTGTATTTTTGCTCCTCTCTTCCCTATTCTCACTTCTACAATTACTTAAGCATTATGGAGACCTTTTCAGTCCAAGGAGGTCAGTCTTGTCTCCAAATGCCAGTAGGTAAAGACCTGGGAAGTCTGATTAGTTTGCTAGAGGGCCCCAGTTTATGGATACCAGGACTCATTTTTGGCCCTTTAGTGAAATCACTGTGAAAATGGTCCTGTGTGGGCCAATGTGTCTTTGTCCAATGCTTTACAAATGCTCTTTCTCGTCTAGATTTGCCACGTCTTGGCACCATTGGCAATGATTTTTTTTTTTTTTTAAGTTTATGCTCACACACCCAACCAAATGATCCCAGAGCATAACCTCTGTGTGAGAAGGACTGTGTCTGAAGGGGTTTGCAGCCTCTGCCATACACTGTGCCAGAAAGCCATTTCTTTCCCCTCCATCTAGTTGGTGCTGGAGTTGAGACTAGACCATCAGTCCAAACTCCTCATCCCTTCATGATAATGTCCCCTTTGGGAACCTAGGGCTCCTCTTCTACCAACAGACCTCAGTAAAGACCCTTCTAACTTGTTAGATAACTTCCCAATAAAATAGAACCTTAAAAAGGAAAAGCTGCCTGGGAAGCTTTTGTAAATTTGCCTGCGTGTATTCTCAGTGAACAGATCTGCATCCCCAAGATGTTTTTGTGAAGTGCAGTTTCACACACCACAGTAAGATCTGGTACTGCTTCCCCGGAGTCCTGGTGCCTGCCCACCTCGCTCTTGCCTAACCAAGAACACTACAAGCAGGCCACTCAAATGACTGCTCCCTGAGCTCCTAGAAAGTTCTCCAACCTGTCAAGCTCCCCCACACTACTAGGGGACCATTAGAGTCTCTTGCTAAAAAATGTCGGCATCATTATGCATCTTGCTACTTTTTTTTTTTTTTGGTTTTGGACCCAACTCAGTACCTGGCGCATAATAGGCATTTGGGGGAATACTTGGCCAGGGGCGGTGCCTCACGCCTGTAATCCTAGCACTTTGGGAGGCCGAGGCGGGCGGATCATGAGGTCAGAAGATCGAGACCATCCTAGCTAACATGGTGAAACTCCGTCTCTACTAAAAAATCCAAAAAAAAAAAAAAAAAAAGCCAGGCGTGGTGGCGGGTACCTGTAGTCCCAGCTACTGGGGAGGCTGAGGCAGGAGAATGGCATGAACCCGGGAGGTGGAGCTTGCAGTGAGCCTAGATCATACCACTGCATTCCAGCCTAGGCAACAGAACAAGACTCCGTCTCAAAAAATAATAACAATAAAAAAATAAAAAAATAAAAATAAAAGTAACAAAGACCTGATTGGATGGAGAATTCTGTCCAGGGCTCACAGAGAAAAACAGGAGGTTGGGGCAGGAAGGACTGTAGAAAGGTGGTGAGGATTGGGTGTGCCATAGGTAAATAAAAGTGTTGGGAGTGGTTAATGTTGATTTCACAGATGAATTAAAACATTTGATAACCCTGTAAATAGACTCCTGTATGTTTATGTAAATGGCACACTTAGCTTGTAGTTATAAGGTGCTAAAATAACTGCATGAAAATGAAAGGCTCCATCAGTCAAATGGTTGTTTTGCCTATGTGAAAGTCAAACAAGCAATTGGACTGATTTTTTTTCTCCTCTGAATTGACCCTTTGTTAAGTGACCTAACACCGTAGTGCAAACTGCCAAGTGAAGGCAGCGCTGACTATTGTACTGATTACAGCCTTCCTCGGGTTCCTGTGTGGAAAACGAAGCAAGGTAAATTTGTTAAACCATGATGTGGGCTCAATAAACATTTGTTATTGATTGGGATTGTTTAATCATTGAGGTTATCGGGTAATTATTTATTCTTCCAGGGCATTATATAAGTGATTAAAGGGAGAAATCAGTAGAATAAGTATGAAAAGTAGGTTCCGTTTTTATCATTTTATGATCTGACTTAAGGGTAATCTTTTATTTTTATTGTAGTAAAGAGAGGCACATTTATGTATCTGTAAATATGCACTAGTTAAAGAGCCTGTGGTAGGCTGAACAAAGGCCTCCCAAAGATGTCTAATCCCAAGCACCTGTGGTATGCTATTAGATGGATGTAAAAGTAATTGTGGGTTTTGCAATGAAAAGTAATGGAAAAACCCACAGTTACTTTTGCACCACCCTAATACTTTATATGGTAAAGGGATCTCTGCAGACATGATTAAATTAAGGATTTTTGAGACAAGGAGATTATCCTAGATTATCCAGGTGAACCCAATGTAATCACGAAGTTCCTTTAAATGTGGAGGAGTGTGGCAGAAGGCCAATCAGAGAGAGATGGGAAGATGCAGCAACACTGCCAGCTCTGAAGATGGAAGAAGGGGCCATGAGCCAAGGAATGCAGGTAGCCTCCACAAGCTCAACAACATAAAAACATGGATACTTCCCTAGGACCTCCAAAAGGAGGCAGCCCTGACAACACCTTGTGTGATGGTTAATACTGTCAACTTGATTGGATTGAAGGATACAAAGTATTGACCATGGGTGTGTCTGTGAGGGTGTTGCCAAAGGAGATTAACATTTGAGTCAGTGGGCTGGGAAAGGCAGACCCACCCTTAATCTGGGTGGGTACAATCTAATGGGCTGCCAGCTCAGCTAGAATATAAGCAGGCAGGAAAATGTGAAAACACTGGCCTAGTTTCCCAGCCTACATCTTTCTCCCGTGCTAGATGCTTCCTGCCCTTGAACATCGGACTCCCAAGTTCTTTGGTTTTGGAACTCAGACTGGCTCTCCTTGCTCCTCAGCCTGCAGAGGGCCTACTGTGGGACCTTGTGATCATGTGATTTAATACTTAAGAAACTCCCATATATATATATATATATATGTTCTGTCCCTCTAGAGAACCCTGACAAATACACCTTGACCGTAGGACTGGTTTTGTGCTTCTGACCCCCAGAACTGTAAGATAATGAATTTGTGCTGTTTTTGGCCACTGTGTTTGGTAATTTTCTACAGCAACAATAGGAGATTCGTACAGGTGCGAAGGCAGCTCACATTTCCCTCCTGCTCAAAGCAGGAGATTATCCTGGATTATCTGGGGGTCCCAATGTAATCACACGGTCCTTATAAGAGGGTCAGAGTCAGAGGAAATGTGACAACAGAAGCAGGGGGTAAAGTCAGAGAGAAAGATCTGAAGGTCCCACGTTGCTGGCTTTGAAGATGGAGGAAAAGATGCAGGGAATGTCAGCGACCTCTAGAAACGGAAAAGGCAGTGAAATAATATTTTCCCTAGAAACTGCACAAGGAATACAACCTGCAGACACCTTGATTCTATGCTTTCTGACCTCCAGAACAGTAAGATAATACATTTGTATTGTTCTAAGCCACTTAGTTTGTGATAATTTGTTATAGCAACAATAGAAAACAGATCTATTAATTGTTGAGCAGAGAATTCTCTGAATTTGCTTGATAAATATACTCAAATACGAATATGGTTCATCTTAACATTAACGTATTGTTAAAAACCAACCCAAGCTTATTCCATTATAATCCTCCTACAAAAATATTATTAATATTTGTATCTTTCTTGTTGTGGATGATTGGTTTTTAGCTGATGAAGAGTTCAAGTAATGGGTGGAAGTGGCAGCTCTGCTATCCTTTTGGTGTTGACTCGATGTTGCATTATTCATTGTCTTCAGTCTTTTCAAGTTGCTTGTCTATTTTGAGGTGGTTTATTTGGTTAAACTCAGGTACTATGATTCATAAATATACCTAACGAGATACAGGAAAGGCACAAAATATCAGAGTATGCTGCCAAGGAGAGCAGGGGCGACTCTCAAACCTTCCCTTGGGACACTGCTGGAGATACCCCTGGCCTGGGTGGCAGGATGGGGACAGAGAGTGACAGGGTAGTACAAATTTGTTATCCCTGCCATACAAAAGGCATTTAAGAAAATTCTGGCCTCTCAAAATTGACCTACAGCAATCTGGAGAGAAGAACTTGCTTCTGATGTAATATTATTTTAGAGTAGTCTCTAAAGAGCTTTTCCATGTTTGAAAACTCTTATATGGGAACATTTATCGGAACCAGTCCAAGGCACCATCAGAATCTCCATTTCAGCATGCATGAAAAGGAAGAAATTGTGAACAGGTAAAAGCTGGCTAGGCAAATACCATTTAAGTGCCTAGTAAGAGCACTGGAAAGTGGGGCTCCTTTCCATGCAGTGATGAAATCTAAGAAAGAGGTGTAAAATTCTGTAAAACCAAATCACTGATTAGTAACTTCAGAGGGATGGCCCGTGCAGAAGGGTCCTTTACCGAGTCCGAACACACAAAAAGCATGATTATCAGAGCACCTTTCAGCAAAGTGAGGACTTTGAGTAAGCTCAGAGACAGAATCTGAGATGTTGTTTGTATGAGGTTCCAGGCTTTTCCATGGGCTACAGTCTTTGTTGCCTTCCTTTCCATGGTGTAGGTTCAATGTCCTACCCTCCAACTGAGCAATCTGGCAGGCCAATTTCCACAGCTCCCTTAGGACTCAGCTTACTTTTCCCTTCCATAGAGTCTACCCTGCAAACTTCAGCACCCAAAGAGAAGCCCCTTGTAGCTGCAAGGACTGCACTTGCGTTTGCTCTCTTATAATACATTTGCTAGATAGACTTACTCATCACCTTACCCAGATGGTGAGCTGCTGAAGGGGAAGGACTGCATCTTTTCAACCTTGCAGTCTCTGTGCTTAGTAAAACACATAGCTCATTATAGGCATTCACGAAATCTTGGTTGAATAAATCAACCATAAGCAGTCTTTTTATATACTTGGAGCAAAGGCTTCTCCCTGCCTCACCTCACCTCCTTTCCTTCCTCCCTCTTCTTCTTTGATTGTAGTCAGTATTCACTCACTGGACATCCTGGAACTTCAGTGATCACTGTTAGAAAGAGAGGCAACAAATTCAGTGGAGAGTTATTGCATTGGAACCTCTACCTTCTCTTTTCCTCCTGCCTCCCCTGCCCCAGGCAGGCAGAGAGCATCTTCACAAGATCCCTACATGCAAAGTCTCCAGCTATAGCTCTTGTTCACATCCATCCTCTTTGGCCAAATCCCAGAGTTCTGGGATTCTTCTGAATTCACTCTCTAAAAACACCTAAATCCCTGTGCTAGTTTCCTAGGAATGTTGTAAGAAATTACCAAAAACTGGGTGGCTTAAAACAACATGTCTTTATTCTTTCCGGCCGGAAGTCTGAAATCAAGGTGTCAGCAAGGCCATGCTCTCTCTGAAGGGTCTAGGGGAGAAACTGTTCCCTGGCTTTCTTCTGGCTTCGGGGATTGCCAGCAATCCTTAATGTTCCTTGGCTTGCAGCTGCATCGCTCCCCTGTCTGCCTCCATCTTTACATGACTTTCTCCCTGTGTGTCTCTGTGGTTCTGTCTCTTCTCTTCGTAAGGACACTAGTCATATTGCATAAAAGGCCCTCCTTAGGCCAGTATGATGTCATCTTAATTTACATCTTAAAAATATCTGCAAAGACCCTATTTCCAAATAAGGTCACATTCATAGGTTCCAAGGGTTAAGACGCAACATACCTTTTTGGGGAACACAGTTGAACCCATAACAGCCCCTTTCTCTAGGGATGTGCCCTCAGCTTGCTCAGCTGGGGGATGGCCTTTCAGATGTTACTTGCCCCCTGTGACTGTACCAGTCAGCCTTGAGTCAGACAAACTCAGGGAAAGGGAAGCCTATGATAGGAATACACACCTGAAAAATAAGTCGTTAACATCCTAGGGCAGGAGCCTAGCAGAGTCTGTCCTCGTGAGTGCTGGAGCTGGAAGGAGATTACTGATTTCAGGAGGTCCTGGGGACTTCAGCAGTCACAGTTGTGGAAATGCATTCTTATGCTCTTTCCTTAACCAGACTCGGAGTATGGTTTTTTTCTCACCTCACAGCAAAAGTGACTTCCAATCTCTATTCATTGATTTCAGTTCTGTTCCCTGTCTCCCCTCCCCCACTCCAACTGCAGCTGGTTCTGGACTTGGGTCTTCCAGGCCCAATTCTGCCTCATGACCCTTCAGCTTTATGGTCCACCGTGAACTGACCCATTCTCATCATGTTACTTAGTTCACATGCTGTTGTGGAATGAATGTGTCCCTCCAAAATTCATATATTGAAGCCCTAACCCCCGATATGATGGCCTTTGGAAGTGGAGTCTTTAGGTTTAGATGAGGTCATGAGGGGAAGGCCCTAAGAAGGGATTGATTAGAGCTCTTATAAGAAGAGTTAGAGAGATCTAAGCATGTACTCTTGTTCTTTCTTCCTGTCTCTTTCTCTAGACCATATTGGGACATGGCAGGAAGGTAGCCATCCATCTATAAGCCAGGAGGTGTGCCCTCATGAAGAATTGAATCTGCTGGCACTTTGATCTCAGACTTATGGCCTCTAGATGATGCAAAAACAAGTATCTGTTGTTTAAACCACCCAGAGTCTGGCATTTCATTACAGCAGCCGGGCTGACTAAGAGACATGGCTGTGGAGAGATTCAGCGTGGCTTGGGTCCTCTGTCCAAGGCAGGCTCCAGGCCAGGCCTTGTGAGGGTCAGGCCTGGGATGCTGGTTCTGCGATTTCTCCTGGTCCAGGGTTGGACATAAATGTGTGTTTGTGCCCAGGAGTGGTGCTCTAACCCCAAGAACCCCATCTGCAATGGTGGCATTTGAAACTTGACTGCTGGCCACTGAGACTTCTTGAGGCTTCTCCAAACAGAGCAAAGAGGCTGTCCTTGGTTCTTCTAGGATGAAGGACTCACCAGGTTGGGAACAGGAAACCTAGAGAAATTCTCAACATCCTTACAGGCAACTCTTGCAATTGTATATGGCACTGCTTGCTGGTTGAGAAAGGCTTGTAGTGTTTGTTCTCAGGACACTCACCGCAGCACTGTCCCCACATATGAAACCCAGGAGAGTGGGGATTTAAGCTTGTTTGTTTGCTTTTAAGCTGCAGAGGCACACATTGTTTCATAATGAGTAGAGGCCGCCAACATATGGCTCATGGATCTCCTTTGCTGAATGTATTCCAACTCAGAGATGTAAGAGACCTCATCAAGTGTAAAGAAACCAATCTCCTCACGTAACTGAAATTTTAAGTACCACTCAGGTCTGGTTTCAACTCTGGCAATGAAATACAAATCTTTCCCACCTTTTCACAGATTGGGTCTCCCTGGTATATTACAAATTAGCGCAGTTAGCTGAGCCCTCTAATGTTTCTGGATATGAAATGGATAGGGGTAATTCAGCCTCAGCAGCTCAATAGCATCCCACTTGCTGTCATTGGATCACAGCTATGGAAGTGTTTCGGTTTCCCTGGCTGCACGAGAAAGCTTGATGATGACCGGATGTGGAAAGATAAGTCCCACCTATTTGAGAGGTAAAACTGATGAAGACATAACATACAGGTCTGTACGTTTTCTGAAGTCATTAATAGACAAGAACTTGTTTACTCAAATCTTCTAATCTGCCCATTTTAAAGAAAGTTGTGTGCAGCACAGTTGACATGTCTTCCAGGTTCCAAAACCAACAGAACTGAGAGTTTCAGGTTACCAGAAAGAAGTCAAACATCTAGCATTTAATGAAACTGTATGTGGACTCAGAAAATGGCAAAGGGTGAAAGGGCAAAAACAAGACCTCATGGCAATGACATCACCTCCTAGGGTGACTCTGCTGGGCTTTCCGAGGGACACAAAAAAATAGTAAAGTAATAGTGCAGTCCAGTTGGGCAGATAAGATTTAACTCAGGGGAGAACCAAACTCCAGTAAAGTGTTTGAGTGACATTTTAATAGAGAGCGATGGAAGAGCTATTTCATGGGGATCCTGGGCTAATTGCCAAGGCCATCCCATCAGCAGTAATTGCTCTGCATTGGAAGGGGATAGCCATTACTTCAGGCTGCGAGGGTCAGAGATGTATGGCTTGACCAAGGGGGTGAGTTGGAGGTTGACGCAGGCAGGGGAGGGGTCTTTCCTGGCAGGTTAAATGGCGTGGGCAGAGGGCACAGAGAGGAAATTAATGTGTTCAGGAGAAGCAGAAATTATGTCGTAATGTTCAGAAAAGCTCAGGCACTTGGACGTCATATTTTACAAATACTCTGAGAGAAACAGGAGAAAAAAAATCAATTCTAAAAGTCTGAATTGTGTAATAACTGCTGACAATTTTGGCCTTTTTACTGCAGATGTGTTTAAATGCATGTTTTATTGTAAAATTTAAAATAAAATATTGTGTACATATGCTGAAATAAAACTATTAAAAACAACAGAATTTCAAAGGCCAATTCTTGTACCATTTCTCTGATAGGTCTTTTTGTATCAGGTCTTTAAAAAAAAAAAATCATAGAAGGAAATTTTGCCTTGTCCAAAGTGGTTTGAAATATCTCACATGGGAAGGTTTCTCAATGAGAAAACAATTACGTAATTACACTCATGTTTATCTCATTTCTGTACACTTTGACTTTCTAGAATTAAAGCTTCTTGCTGAAGGAACTTCCCAGAAACTTCCCCAATCCTAAAACAGAACTTTTGAATGGTACCTTCAGTTGGGAAATCTGATGGCTTTAGACGTAGGGCTTTGTGTTGGTTTGTGAAGTGTCAATGGGAGGGGAACTTGACTGCACTTTAGTCACCCATGTATAACTGGCTTCTAGTAGACAGACCTCCTACAGGCCCACAATCTACGGAACCTGCTTGTCACCCATACCCTAAGTCACTATTCTTCCCCCAGGTGACTTAGTAAGTGGTTCACACACAGCTTGCCAGCCCATGAAGGGAGGAATACAAATGGCCCCTCTGGGCAGCTGCAACTGCCCTCTCGGTGTGCCCCGGCACTTCTGACCATGCTGGAGTGGCACAGAGATGACTCAGTGGTGCTCAGAAATACTCAGAAAGCATTTAGGCAATTTTCCCGAAAGCTGAGCCTGGTCAGCTTCAGAACTCTGCCCTGCCCCTGCCCTTTTAGGAGGGCACAGATCACTCGTTTTTACAAAGCTCATTGAGATGTAAGCCCACACCCAGAAGTTCATACTTGACTGCTGAATATACCCCATTGTGGCTTTGTATATGTCTTTGCTGCCAGTGGGTATTCTGTAAAAGGCCTGTTTGTATAAGCTGGTGGAAAGGGTTTAAGTATGACAGAGTTGCTGGGTTCTGAGGAAGCGAGGACGGAAAAGCAAGGTTTTCTAGGGCTCAACCAGAAGAGCCTGGAGACTTGACAATCAGGTGTTTGTGGAGAAGATAGGAAGAGGTGAGCAGGCGTAGCAAGAGACAGACAATGGGGAAGGGAGGGCTGACAGCTGGAAATGTGAGTTCATGGAGGCCCCCCATTGGAGATGGGGGTGAAAAGGGAGGACAGGAGTCAGGTGGAGAGACCCACTCAGGTGCTTCTATGGAGCTGGGGTCATTCACTTGCACGTGCCTTTCTGGAGTCTCCCCTTCCTCTCCCATAGGACCCCAGTAGTGCCCTGTGCTTCAGTGTGTGAACCGTGGCTTTTATTTTCTGTATTCTGATGCTTTGACCTCTGGAGCCTTGCGTCCCCTGGAGGGACTGCCCCTTTCAGGGTTAGCCAATTCCTAGGGATGGATAGTAAACAACCCGCCCAAGGGCACAATTTTCAAATACAAACCAACCAACCTAGAGTCCACACCCCAACCACCTTCTTTGCTGGGCTTTCATACTCTGAGTCACTACCCATCTGCCCTACTCCCCGCCAGGCCCAGGTACTAGACAACTAGGGACAGACCCTCTTCCCAGAGCCCACTGAAATAATTCAAGCCATCTGATCTTAACTAGCTTACCCCGTCTTGCCTGTTCCTTCCCACAGAAACCACAGTCGAGGCTCTTGCCTGTAGTTTCTCTGCTCCCTCTGCCTCCTGATGGTCCCTGGTACATCCCCATGTGGCCCTCATGGTGCTGTGCCCCCTCCCCTTGGGAACTGTGAGTAACAAACTATCTTTTTAATGGCGATTGTCTCTCGATCTGTTGGCCTCACCATACCTAAATAGTAACAAAGTCTGTTAAAACATTCAGTTCCAAAAAAATCTCATGAGCCAGTGCCCTGCCCTAGTCATGTCCCCATAGTCCTAGGTCACCCCCTGACTGTTCTCCTCTCTCTCTTAGTATTAGAGACATTGTGTGGGTGATAAGTAAGTCATTAAACAAAATAAAAGTAAAAACTTAGTTACCAGGTCACAAAAGAGCCCAATACTGTCTTAAAATTATGTATTTAAGGCTACAGTGAAAGCCGAAGAATTGATTTTCTTAGATGTCCAATATTTGGCTTGGGAGCAGAAAGGAGGTGACATTAACAAGGAGATTGGAGATCCATTGACCTGGAGAGATCCAGGCCATAAATGGGCTGGGCTTGGGTGGCCATCCTGAGAGATGCAAGGACAAGAAAAGTCTAAGATTTATTGAATGATTACTATATGCCAGGACTGTTCCAAGGACTTTACAATGTATTTAATCCTCCAACAAAACTTTGAGGAAAATACTCTTATTCCCATTTTAAATATAGGAACAGGGCCAGGCACAGTGGCTTGTGCCTGTAATCCCAGCACTTTGGGAGGCCGAGGCAGGCAGATCACAAGGTCAGGAGTTCGAGATCAGCCTGACCAACATGGTAACACCCCATTTCTACTAAAAATATAAAAATTAGCTGGGCGTGGTGGTGTGTGCCTGTAATCCCAGCTACTCAGGAGGTTGAGGCAGAAGAATCACTTGAACCCGGGAGGCGGAGGTTGCAGTGAGCCGAGATTGTACCATTGCACTCTAGCCTGGGTGACAGAGTGAGACTTGGTCTCAAAAAATATATATATATGTACATAAATATATATATATATAGGAAGACTGAGGCATAGAGATGTTGAGTAACTTGCCCAAGCTCACATAGCTAGCTGAGTGGCAGAGATAATCTCGAAATCCAGGCAGCATGGCTTCAGGGCCTATGCTCAACCACTACCCCGTCTAGTACAGTAGAAATAGCCAGACAGACTCATACAGACACTTTGGTTCTACTAATTTTTAGTTGTGTGAATTTGGGTTAGTAAACTTGACCATCTATGATATAAGGGTCCACCTGTAATATGAAGGTGATAATATTTATCCATTTTCTCCATCTATAAGTATGATAATACTTATCCAATAGGATTATTTTGAGGATTAAGTAAGATAATCATGAAAACTGAGCGCCATGTCTGGTGCATAAATGAGTGGTAGATAAATACCAGTGTCCCTTTTTATTCCTAAGCAAGACATAGCTGGCCATTGCATTATTACTGTACACTGGTGATCCCATGGCTGCCCATACCTGGATTATTCTACATGGGCAGAGTCAAAAAACTGGAAAATGTGTTACTAAGGTGGGGTGCAGGCAGGCAAGGCTGACATTCAGCCAGTATGCTCTGTATGCTCATGTCAGTTGTTAAAATATGGAAATAGGTCCACATGGGTTGGTAATTTGATGTCCTCAGCCTTTTCCAGGGGTCCCTGTCACTCCAAGCACCCAGTTTTCTCTGCGGGGACACCTGGCCCAGGCCAGGCCTCCAGGATGCTGCGTGCAGAGCCCTGGCCGGTGCCCATCATGGTCCTTCGGCGCCTGTGCTGTCCTGGTTGTTAAATGCTCAGATAACCACTACAGGCAACAGCAGCAGGAGAGCTGCATTGCAGCCCTCAGGACTTGCTGAAGACCCCAGATCCTTGGGTGTAGGCCAGCAAAAGCAGGAAGCATATGCCGGGCATTCTGCCATCCTTTTACGTGCTTAGGGATCAAAGAGAGAAAGCAAGCAAGCAAGATTTTCCTCCTTCCTTTCTTCCCCCTCCTCATCCTCACCTTTGAATAGTTACCTCTTCAGAGGCAGGTTAACATTTCTAGACCGTTAGCAAAAATGAAAATGTCTATGTTTATGAAATCAATATTCCAAAGTGGATCTATGCCACATTAATTTGACCTGAGAGATAAAAATCACCTCTTGGGCTCAAATCAAATTGCATGTGGGCTCTGAACCATAATGACTTGCAATTACAAGGGCCACTTCTTGAAAACACCCTACCACAAATTCCATCTGCACTGGGACCACCCGGCCTCATTCCCATTTACTATCAGTCTGGATACAATTGGCTTTGATTGTATCTTTTGAAAACATAACTGTAGTTTCCTGTGAGCTGAGCCATAAAGCAAGGAGACATCTTAACAATCACATTTGAGCTGTCACAGTGGAGCACGGTTAGGTTACTTTGGAGTCTGAGCCAAGACTTTATCCACTTTGCTACAGGCATTTGGGAGAAGGCTTCTGAGATTTGGCAAACTAAGCTAAAGATTGTTTATGAACCATATTTATCACACCACTTTCAGAGAGAAACACCTGAATCATATTTCCTTTTATATGTAAAAACTGGACAGCTAGCCAAGTAATTCTTCATGCATAATCTTGGGCTGCTTTCTCAAAAATCCTATAATGTATCCCACTTTACAGATGAAGAAAATGACATTTAGAGACATTGATTTCCTTGCTCAGTGATGGAATGTAAATAAAATCTTTCTATGTAATGTTTTGCCCTTAATCAAATTGCTTGGAACTGAGGAACAAAGATCAATCAATAATATTTCCTAGGAAGTAAAAATCCTTTAAATTTATTTTGACTTTGTTTTTAACAAGAAGGTTGATTAACTCATATCCACGTCTTAATACCTTGAAAATCTAAGAAAGGAGGATGATAAGTTTGTATGTGAAGGCTTGTCATTTTCATATATTGCAAGAACTAGGAAAGGCCTTAGCGATCAGCTAGTCCAGTTTTTCCCAAAGTATATGTCTTAAGGTGTTGGTAGATGTTATGCATTAAAATAATTTCATGATCAGATAAAGTTCAGAACAGTCGCTTGTACAGTTAAACGGGTGTGTTTTCTGTAGGGCTATCAGGAGATCAGGAGTTTCTTTTTCTCTCTCTCTCTTTCTGTCTGTCTGTCTTTTTTTTTTTGACAGAGTTTTGCTCTGTTGCCCAGGCTGGAGTGAAGCGGTAAGATCTCAGCTCACTGCAACCTCTGCCCCCTGGCTTCAAGTGATTCTCCTGCCTCAGCCTCCTGAGTAGCGGGGATTATAGGCGCCCACCATCACACCTGGCTAATTTTTGTATTTTTAGTAGTGACAGGGTTTCACCATGTTGGCCAGGCTGGTCTCGAACTCCTGACCTCAGGTGATCCACCCGCCTTGGCCTCCCAAAGTGCTGGGATTACAGGCGTGAGCCACCATGCTTTGTTTAACAGACCGACATGTTTGGGGCTAGGAATATGCCGCTAAATGCTTAACTACCAGTTCTTTGGAGAAAAAGCCCTGCTTTTGCAGCAGCTGCTGATTTCTGTGGTGTAAATATTCCCACTACAGCCAATATCCAGCTACCAACATGTCAATGATTGTGAAGCTGGGGAGAGATACATAGCAGCACACATTACCCAGCACTTCCACAAGACAGTGCAATAGACATAAACAAGAGCACACCTAACAGTAAAAGGTGGTAAATTAATTAGGAAGTATTGTGTGTAATCATTGCCTTTTTAATAGAGTTTATTTAATTGGAAGTTTGTACAGTTTAATTTTTAATAATGACCATGTTTAACAATTGGCTCACAAACTTCCTAGACATTTAACAATTGACTTTTGCAAGCTGGAACAAGCCAGCTCCAGCACACCACTGCTTACGGTCCCCAAAAGGATTGGGTGGGTGGGAGTAGATCGTGTGGTGCTCCACAAAATTATTTGACCCAAGACCCTTCCTTCAGGTAGCATTTTATAGGATTTGTGTTCTGTAGAGAACACTTCAGAAAGCGCTGATGTAGTCCAACTTTGTCAATTTTTTTCCCCCTAATTTTTCTTCATTTTCAAAGCTCCCATGGTTTCCTGACTACTCACTGGGAGCTTAACATACCGCACTTCCATGAAATTCAATTCAATAAATATGTATTGGGCTCCTGTTATGCACAAAACATTATGCGAGTACTCCAGAGAATTCTAGATGACTACGACTTAGTTCCTGTCCTTGGGGGGTAAACTGTAGGACACAGACACAAAGAACCACAGAGGGAAGCAACATATGCTGAGTGCCCCTAGAGCGGTACAAGCCATGACTTGGAGAGGTTGAAGAAAACGCAATCACATCCAGCTGGAGATGTTACGATGGGAGACGCTCAAGTCCAAAGGGGGCCTGAGATTTAGCTGTGCCTCTTGCCTGGGACTGGAAGAGGCACAGGTAGACAGAGGAGCCGGCGTGTGGTTCTCTTGTTCAAAGAGTGTGTACTCACTCATTTGCCACTTCATTCAGCAGGCAAGGATTGGGAAGTTCTGGGGAGAGGCCAGTAAAGCCTGTCTTTTTAAAACTTTGCATGTTTTCATTACCAGCTACGTTGAGCATCTGTTCACATACTAGTTAGCTATTTGGGTTTTCTCTTTTTTTTTTTTTTTTTTTTATTATACTTTAGGTTTTAGGGTACATGTGCACAATGTGCAGGTTTGTTACATATGTATCCATGTGCCATGTTGATTTCCTGCACCCATTAACTCGTCATTTAGCATTAGGTATATCTCCTAATGCTGTCCCTCCCCCCTCCCCCAACCCCACAACAGTCCCCGGAGTGTGATGTTCCCCTCCTGTGTCCATGAGTTCTCATTGTTCAATTCCCACCTATGAGTGAGAACATGCAGTGTTTGGTTTTTTGTCCTTGCATAGTTTACTGAGAATGATGTTTTCCAGTTTCATCCATGTCCCTACAAAGGACATGAACTCATCATTTTTTATGGCTGCATAGTATTCCATGGTGTATATGTGCCACATTTTCTTAATCCAGTCTATTGTTGTTGGACATTTGGGTTGGTTCCAACTCTTTGCTATTGTGAATAGTGCCGCAATAAACATACGTGTGCATGTGTCTTTATAGCAGCATGATTTATAGTCCTTTGGGTATATACCCAGTAATGGGATGGCTGGGTCAAATGGTATTTCTAGTTCTAGATCCCTGAGGAATCGCCACACTGACTTCCACAATGGTTGAACTAGTTTACAGTCCCACCAACAGTGTAAAAGTGTTCCTATTTCTCCACATCCTCTCCAGCACCTGTTGTTTCCTGATTTTTTAATGATGGCCATTCTAACTGGTGTGAGATGGTATCTCACTGTGGTTTTGATTTGCATTTCTCTGATGGCCAGTGATGATGAGCTTTTCTTCATGTGTCTTTTGGCTGCATAAATGTCTTCTTTTGAGAAGTGTCTGTTCATGTCCTTCGCCCACTTTTTGATGGGGTTGTTTGTTTTTTTCTTGTAAATTTGTTTGAGTTCATTGTAGATTCTGGATATTAGCCCTTTGTCAGATGAGTAGGTTGTGAAAATTTTCTCCCATTTTGTAGGTTGCCTGTTCACTCTGATGGTAGTTTCTTTTGCTGTGCAGAAGCTCTTTAGTTTAATTAGATCCTATTTGTCAATTTTGGCTTTTGTTGCCATTGCTTTTTGTGTTTTAGACATGAAGTCCTTGCCCATGCCTATGTCCTGAATGGTATTGCCTAGGTTTTCTTGTAGGATTTTAATGGTTTTAGGTCTAACATTTAAGTCTTTAATCCATCTTGAATTAATTTTTGTGTAAAGTGTAAGGAAGGGATCCAGTTTCAGCTTTCTACATATGGCTAGCCAGTTTTTCCAGCACCATTTATTAAATAGGGAATCCTTTCCCCATTGCTTGTTTTTGTCAGGTTTGTCAAAGATCAGATAGTTGTAGATATGCGGCATCATTTCTGAGGGCTCTGTTCTGTTCCATTGATCTATGTCTCTGTTGTGGTACCAGTACCATGCTGTTTTGGTTACTGTAGCCTTGTAGTATAGTTTGAAGTCAGGTAGCCTGATGCCTCCAGCCTTGTTCTTTTGGCTTAGGATTGACTTGGCGATGTGGGCTCTTTTTTGGTTCCATATGAACTTTAAAGTAGTTTTTTCCAATTCTGTGAAGAAAGTCATTGGTAGCTTGATGGGGATGGCATTGAATCTATAAATTACCTTGGGCAGTATGGCCATTTTCCCGATATTGATTCTTCCAACCCATGAGCATGGAATGTTCTTCCATGTGTTTGTATCCTCTTTTATTTCATTGAGCAGTGGTTTGTAGTTCTCCTTGAAGAGGTCCTTCACATCCCTTGTAAGTTGGATTCCTAGGTATTTTATTCTCTTTGAAGCAATTGTGAATGGGAGTTCACTCATGATTTGGCTCTCTGTTTGTCTGTGATTGGTGTATAAGAATGCTTGTGATTTTTGTACATTGATTTTGTGTCCTGAGACTTTGCTGAAGTTGCTAATCAGCTTAAGCTTTCTCTTCTGATGAATTGCTTGTTTATATTTTTTGCCCGTGTTTGACAGGCTTTCCTTTTTCCTCCCTTTTCAGTTTGCAGGGGTTTCTTGTATATTCTTTTGTGTAAGTTATAGATATTTAAAATGTTTCCCCCCAGTGTACCACCCACGTGTTTAATTTGTCTCGGTTGTCTTCTGGCGGCAATGTAGTGTAGTGGTTAAACCCAAGGGCTCTCTCTTCAGCTCCTAAATTACTGATGTGACCTTGGACAAACTATTTAACCAACTTGTGCCTGACTCCTCACCTCTAAGATATAGTAATGACAGCTTCTACTTCTTATGGGCGTTAGGAAGATTAGGTTATTCAATACACATTAACAACTTTGCTTAGTAAATATTAAGCTTTATTTGTTGACCCCAAATCTTTAATTTTGATTTCGTTGAATCCATCAGTTTTTACTTTTCTGGTTTATGTTTTTGGGGGATTTTCCCAAAAATCCCCCAACATTTTCTATTAATTTTATATTTTTATTTTTGCATTTATTTATTTTATTTATTTATTTATTTATTTATTTATTTTGTCTTGAGACAAGGTCTCGCTCTGTCACCCAGGCTAGAGTGCAGTGGTGTGATCATGGTTCACTGCAGCCTCAACCTCTGGGCTCAAGCAATCCTCCCACCTTAGCCTCCTGAGTAGCTGGGATTACAAGGCACACGCCACCACGCCCAAATAATTTTTAAATTTTTTGTAGAGATAGGGTCTTACCATGTTGCTTAGGTTGGTCTCAAACTCCTGGGCATAAATGATCTTCCTGCCTCAGCCTCCCAAAATGCTGGGATTATAGGCATGAGCCACTGTGCTCAGACCATTTATCCTTTAATGGTGTGAGGTAGGCCTCTAAATTTATTGTTTTTCATGTAATAAGCCAATGCCTTTTCTAAATAATCCATCTTTTTGCAAGCAATGTATCTTATGATTTCTTTTACTTTTAAATTCTATTTTCTCCAATAGTAGTATTAGATTAAATATATTACATGTTAATATTAAAACTGCTGTCTCATCTTTCTTTGATCCATATTTGATTAGTTTATTATTTTTCCATCACTTCAACTTTTCTATATTTTTAAAAAACATGTCTCTTGGAAGTAATATTAATAAGTAATATTAATTACAAATAAGCTATTACTAATACTAATAATCAATAATAAATGCTAAAAGTCTCTGCCTTTTGATCTGTTTTAACTCTGACGTTTTAATAATTACATTATGTATAACATGATATATAACAGTATATAATCATCATCATATTAGAATGTGTAATAAATATTTCTGCCATCTGATTTCATGTTTTCCATTTACCATGGCTTCTTTTAGTTTATTCTTCTTTCCTACTTTCCACTGGCCATATCAAATTTAAAAGTTTGATAATATCCAGGGATGGGGAAGGTGCCTGGAAACAGCCACTGTTGGTGGGGCATAAAATGGTGCAAACATTTTGGAGGCAACTTGACAAATATCTATTAGAATTTAAAATGCACATGCTCTTTGATCCATCATTTCTACCTCCGGGAATGCATCCAATGGATAAGGACTACTATTGTAACATTTTTTGTTGTAGTAAAAATCCACACTCTTTTCAACCTTCTGTACTATTTGAATTTCTTACTATGAACATGTATCACTTTTATCATTAAAAACATACTATATAAAAATTATATGTATAATTTATATAGTGCCTTTGTATATATATTTATAATTTTTATATAGTACATATATAGGTGTTTATATATACTTGGAAAGGAGAGAAATTTAAAGATCTCAC
Organism: Nomascus leucogenys; assembly: GCF_006542625.1. Classification (NCBI taxonomy): domain Eukaryota; kingdom Metazoa; phylum Chordata; class Mammalia; order Primates; family Hylobatidae; genus Nomascus; species Nomascus leucogenys. The sequence continues at coordinate 135,197,514 of NC_044383.1, read as the reverse complement.
AAAGCCAAACAAAGAATTTCTGATGTCAAAAATCTGGGAACCTCTAACCTAATGTATCATTTTCTAAATAATATTGTATCTCAACGAAATAAAAATAGGGTTTTCTCTACTCTTATATCATCTTTCATTTGATTTTCCAAAATTTCAATGTATAGTTTTTCTCATTTATTTCTACAGGTGGATTATCTAAGCTAGAAAGGAGTTAAAATAGCTTGACTAACTCCCCACAGTGAGTTAACGCAGCTATAGGCAGAGCTCTGAGCTCTGATTGGCCACCATCACCTCTGGGAGGTGCACTCATCTAAGAGAAACAACACCGAAGTAACAGTGACTTTCATTTATCAGTCATTGTTCAGTGTTTTGTATATCCGTATCAGGAGGAATACATTCTATTAGGAATTTATCAATAAATTTCATTTATTTTTAATTTAATAGACTATTTCAGTCCATTTTTGTGTGGCTACAACAAAGTACCTGAGACTGGGTAATTGATAAAAGAACAGAAGTTTATTTCTCATGGTTCTGGAGGCTAAGAGTCCAAGATCAAGAAGCCAGTAGAAGTGGTGTCTGTTGAGGGCTGCTCTCTGCTTTCAAGATGGCGCCTTGTTGCTGCATCCTCCCCAGAGGAGGAAAGCAATGTCCTTACGTGGAGGAAGAGATAGGAAGGCAACAGGGTGCTCCCTTCATCCCTGAGCCCTTTTATAAGGTGCTAATGCCATAGATGACTTAATCACCTCCCAAAGACCACACCTCTTAATATCACCACAATGGGGATTAAGTTTGAACATGGATTTTGGTGAGGAAACGAAGATTCAAACCATAGTGTGGACCTTTCAAACTGGCCAGTCATCTACATGGCTTTGTAATCAATGAAATTTGACAATTTTACTGGCTTTCTATTAGAAAGAATTGCATAATATTCCATGAAATTTTAATTTTGCATTGCATTCTTGAAACAGCCCTAGAAGCTTCAGAATGAAAGCAGTGGGAAGCGTGGGTTTGGAATAGACAGACTCGTTGAAGCCATGTTCCTGAGGTCTGGAAGCAAGGATTTGGTGATGGAATTCGCAGAGTCAAGAGGGCTTCAGAACAGGGAGTCTAGGCAGCCCCCACTTCCAGCTTTGATTTATGTTCTGTTCAAACGAAACATCTTGCTTCCTGAATGACACTTTGGCTTAATTTCACCAGAGTAGCAATTCTTAATCCAAAGCAGTCAAGAAGAATTTGCTCAGTGGTCAAACAGCATTTTTCTGCTTGGAAACCATGAAGGTCCACTGTTGCACAATATTCTTGAGCAAACAAGGTAAAGGTGTCTACAGGAAAGAGGAAAACCAGTAAATGTACCAGACTAGGCTGGGGTCAGAACAATTCATTCACCTTACAACTGCCATTCCAGTCTAGTCCCAAGGTGGCAGATTTAATTTTGGTTAATTCTCAACTTTTCAGGAATATATTATTCACTACTTCCTCTATGCCGCCAAAGCACTTAGTCCATATTTTCGTTAATGTATTAGCCACATTCTGTCATTGTTAATAATTTATTCACCTATTTCCACAAATAGACTTTAAGCCCTTGGGGGTGGTGACTGTGTCTTCATCTTCATATTTTTCCAGGTCAAATGGAATGCCTGGCACATATTAGGTACTATATATTGTTTAAAGAATAAAGGTATAAACCAATGACTGAAGTCTACTTATATTCTGATCATGCAGTTACAAGATACTTTGAAAGAATAAATATAACATTCACCAATGCAAAGATTCAAAACAGGTGTGTGATATAATATTAGAAGACAAGATACAGCAAGGGGCTCTTTTTTGGCTCAAAAAGAAAAATCTAAATCAAATCTAAATCGTTATCTCTAGATTTGGACAAGTTACAGCAACTTTCATTCCAATTATTCATTACCTAAACTCCTGGCCACTTGGGTGACTGGAATGTCAAAGGCATACAAGTTTGCATTATTTAAAAATATTTTCTTAAAGCTCTTTGGGATATTAGTAAGGTCACAGAAAAAGCCAGTGTCACAGGTTAATTCAAATCCTCTCTTTTCATTCACAAAATTTTCCTTTATGAGAGGAAATCTTTTGAATTATTACCCACCTTGAATCATTAACCCTAATAATTTGTTTACTAAATGTAAATTTTTTTTTTTTTTTTTGAGTCTGGATCTCACTTTGTTGGCCAGTCTGGAGTATAGTGGCACCATCACAACTCACTGCAGCCTCAACTTGCTGGGCTGAAGCAATCCTCCCACCTCAGCCTCACAAGTAGCTGGGACTTCAGGTGTGCACCATCATGCCTGGCCACTATTTTAATTTTTCGTAGAGACAGGGTCTCACTATGTTGCCTAGGTTGGTTTTGAACTTCTGAGCTCAAGTAATCCTCCCACCCTGGCCTCCCAAAGTGCTGGGATTACAACCACGAGCCACCACATCCAGCCTGAATGTACATTTCTTATTTCAAATTAATTTAATGAACAAAATAATGCCAGTTATAATATATCCCTAAATTTCAGTTACTCCCACTACTCATTTATATAATGGCAACGTAGAAGGAGAATTTATATACTAATAGCATATTCACAGGCCTCTGTGTTGAAAGGAACTTGTATTTCAAGTGAGGGGTAAAACATCTTTTATCAAGACAGTAGGGAGGAATTAATTTGAATTAATGGGATTTTAGGAATGGATCTTTAGACAATTGGGTATAATTGGTTAATAATATTTAGAGTTGGAAATAATTAGATCATAACTTCTAACAGAGAAAACCTCCGGACTAGATGAGTAGTGTTCTTTACTCTGAGATTCAGTATCAACATTTGCACTGCTTACTCATCAAGGAGATTTGAGGATGGGGGCAAGCACAGAAGACAGTAAGAGACACCTGCCACACAGCATCTCAAAAGGTCTATGTTAGGACTCAGGAGAAACAGATGAAATCAAAATCATGATCAATAAGATCAGGTACTTTGGTTTCTTAGATGTAATGATGGCATTTATGAGAAAGGACTGATATGGACCTAAAGGAGAGAAGAGTGGGGCCTGGGAAATGATGCAGAGAAAAGGATACCTGGTTCTAGGGATCAGCGGACTGTCCCTCACCCCCAAATTTAGGGGTGGTTTGAAAAATAAGAGAAGCACTTTGAGTGGTAGTCCTTGAATTCCCAGGGGGGACCAAGGGCTCCACCCAACATGACTGGAAGCTTTGTGATATAACTGGCACTTTGACATTCCCACTGCGAGGCAATTCTGTTTTGTTAAGATGCTGGTCATTTTCTAAATGGGAACATCAAGCCGCCTGTCGTTCTAGATTTTGCCTGCCAAAGGACTGCCATCTCATGAGCAAGAATATTTCTCCTAGACTGAGACTGTACTAAGCTTAGGGCCCTCCAGGTATCTAGATTGGTGGAAGGGGAGGGATGAGCTTCTGGAACTGTTCCTAGCTAGTGAGACAGAGCAGGGGCCCCTCTTGGAGACCTGCAGCCACCTCACCCCCCAACAAGAATGGAATTAAAGGAAAATCTTGAGTTCCTTCAAGGGAAGTTGCAGGCACTTAGCTAGCCCTGAGAAGTAAATGAGCAACTTGATAAGCAAGAAGGTAATAGTAGCTTAAACAGTATCCAAGGACGTTAGAATCACGAAATGTTTGGCTCCTCTACAGAAACTAAAGATAACATCTTAACCTATGTCCCTTAGTTGTTTTTCAGAATCCCCCACCCAAATGGATCTCCACCAGATAAGGGGTAACCAAAGACTGAACTCTTTGTTCTAAATTTCTTCCTGAGGGGCCTTGAGGAGGTCACATCTCTGGCCCAGAACATTCTACTAATCCCAAATTTTTAGATGACACTTTGCCTTCTTAACTAATTGCAAATCAGAAAATCTTTGAATCCACTTATGATCTTGCTTGGGCTCTTGCTTGCAGATATCCCACCTTTTGAGGTCAAGTCAATGTATAGCATCCATGTATTGATTTAATGACTTTGCCTGCAACCTCTGCCCCCTGTCTTAAAAAGCCTTTATCCTTAAGCCATCTGGAGGTTTGACTCTTAAGCAATAGCTGCCAATTGTCCTTGCCTAACACCCTGCGAATAAACGCCTTCCTTTCTCCTGCTGCAAACCTCAGTGTGGATATCTCATCTTACTGCGCCGGGCAGCTGGAGTCCAGTTTGGTTTGATAACATTAGGGGCTGGGAGAGTATGCATTCCTATTATAGTCACGGTAAGACCCTAATGCTTGAGGTAACTTGGATGAGTTCCTTGCAGCTGAAGGAGTTGAACGAGAGTGTGCGTCTTTCCATTGCACCATTCCTGATGTCCAGATTACATTTATCGATGGAAACCGAATTAAGTTTAACTGACTTCCTGCCTTTTCCTCAAGGATGGAATCTGTGAGAGAATTGTTGCTGCTGCTACTGATGATGATCAAGATATTTAAATTGAACCGCATTTTAAGGTTTTAGTCCTTTATTTCATAACAACCACTGTGAGGTAAATAGGTAGCTACAATTGCACATTCCAGCTAAGGTAGCCTCCCAAATTCCCAGAGGTTATCTAGGCATGCAAATTAAATTTAGCTGAATGCAAATGCACTTCCCTGCTTTGTTTCAATGTCCTGCAAATGAGAAAAAAAAAAAAAAAAAAAAGAGAAAGAAAAGGCCTTTAAAACATTTTCCATCTTTCTTCCTTTTCCATATCTTTCTGACTGGGGTAGTTCAAATTAGCATAACTCTAAGATACTATTTTAGATCACTTCTTCAAGTCAGTGCTCTTAAGACTGATATTGTCAAAGGGCAAAGGCTAAACCTGATATATATGTGCTGCTGCAGCCCCTGTAACAGAGCCTGGAACTCACTTAATTTTTTTTTTTTTTAAGTGTGCCTGATCTTACAGATCCAAATGCCCAGTTCAGAGTTGTTAGATTGGAAGACCGTACACTTATTCCAATGATTCTACCATTAATCTAATCCCTTTTGGAATTCTCTTATTGGAATTCCTATCCTAGACCAAGGCATGTGGTTTGAAAGATTTACTGGTGGCAAACTTTGGTTTTGCGAGAGAATCTGCTATTTAGAGAATGCAAAAGGCATCTGGTGCCCAGTCTGGTAAATAAGTTGAGTAATCTAACTTTTTAATCTCATTCATATGTGATTAGAAATGAACAAGACTAATTTTCTGATGTATTTCTCCATAAACTATATCTGAAAGCAATTCCAAAACAGAAATTTTACAGATGTTTCGAAGAATGGTGGTACTGCTGGAATATGTGTGTCTAGGTGGGCAACCACCTTAAATGGAATTGCATTCCTATTATGCATATTTAAAAAAAAATCTTACAAAGTTTTGAGACTAAAAAACAAAATTCCAAGTGGTCCTTATTCCATATTCATGGGCACTGCCTGGAGTGGGCCTGATTGTTGTGATGAGTTTGAGTTTGTGGCCATTCTTGCTGGTCCTTCAAGGTAGAAGAAAGGATGGTGCTGGTACCTTGGCTGCTTGAGCCAATTATGTTTTTACTGGAATTGGAGTAACAAGCTTCTGTGCTACCTATTAACTTCCTACATGATGAGATGAGAATAGCTTGAAGCTGTGGAAAAATGCTGATATACTTAAAATAAAGAACCAAAATAGCCATATAAACAAACCTCAGGGAATTTTAACCAAGAAATTACTGCCAAATAAATCTGCAGCCAGTCAAAATGCTGAATATTTTATTTTGAAAAGGAACTATATTTTTAGTCTCTGCCATGCTTGTCAAGACTCCACCGTAATAATAAACTAAACCATTCATTTAAAAAAAAAAGATGGACGTGACCTTTTTCACAAACCCAATTAGCCACACCATGCATTAGTGGAGACAGAAATGCACAAGTGACTGTTGGCGATCATAAACACGAGGTCGGGGCATTTGTAGTTCATAACAAGGAATAAGAAACATCTACTGTCAGATGGGAGTTCCACCAAAACTGTTGGCTTCTGTGGGCCCTTCCCACGAGAACAAAAGATGAGCTGAAAAATAAAAGTCAACTCTGGTCATGTTTCATGGCAGTTCAGTAATCTTTTCTTCTCTCTTTTCTTCGTGAATGTTCATTTTATTGCGCTCACTGTTGTGAGGTGAAAGGCTGAAGAAACTAATTATAAAAACAATATGCATCCATCTTAGATAATTTGGAAAATAAGCCAATAATAAAAAAGAAAAGAAAAATTACCCATCGCTCACCATACAGAAATAATCACTGCTGACATTTTGATATATTGCCTTCTTATCTTCTTTAAATGCATTATAGGTAAATAATTTAAAATACAATTAGGAGGATGCATATGATTTTGTCTTTTTCCCTTAGCATATTATAAACATTTTCCTATGTTAGTAAATAGTCTTCCAACAGATAATTTTTGAAGGCTGCACAATAGCCAACCATATGCATAGAACATAAATTTGTCATTGGAATTCCTATTAATAGATATACAACTTCTTTTCATTTATATTAATACATATCTATAATGAATATCTCTTTATAATGTTTTGTGTACTTGTATTAGTCTGTTTTCACACTGCTGATAAAGACATACCTGAGACTGGGTAATTTATAAAAGAAAGAGGTTTAATGGACTCACATTTCCACAAGGCTGGGGAGGCCTCACGATCACGGCCGAAGATGAAGGAAGGGCAAAGGGATGTCTTACATGGGAGAAGACAAGACAGCATGTGCAGGGAAACTCCCCTTTATAGACCCATCAGATCTTGTGAGACTTATTTACTATCACGAGAGCAGCACAAGAAAGGTCCACCCTCATGACTCAATTACCTCCCACGGGGTCCCACCCATGACACATGGGAATTATGAGAGCTACAATTAGAGATTTGGGTGGGGACATAGCCAAACCATTATCAGTACTGTTATGATTGTTTCCTTAGTATGCATTCTGAGAAGTGGAATTCCTAAGTCAAAGGATTCTGTGCAGGTTTTAGCTAGTAAGTTTTTTGTTAAAAATAAATGATGCTTCTACTAATATATTGAAAACTGTTGTAATAATTACCCCCCTCCACTTACTTTTCTTTCAAATCCTTGAACCTCAGGATTATCAGTCCCATCTCTACTGGGTGCTGCCATATAAAACCAAACATGATATACATACAGGTTCACTGAGATGGACAATATGTCTCTCACCTCCCTGTCTGCCAGAAGGAATATGGTGGAATTTGCTGCGGGATTCAAATGTATATCCAAGAAATGTGATGAATACTTTTAGGGTGCCTGAAAAGGTCAACCTCCATCCTTAGACAGGTGTCTGCATAAGCTTTGCTGAACAATGGGGCTGGGCATTTTATTTTTATAACATGTAGATCACGGATATATGACTCTACCTAAAGCACTCAGATAGAAATCACGAAAGTTTGACTTAAGAGGCTACAAGACTGTATTCCATGAAGGTGACTTCTTCTAGAAGACTAAGCTGCCGCAGCCTTTTTGGGCCATGAGGACTGGTGATGAAGCAGAGAGAGCCAGAGGCAATCTGCAAAGGAAGCCAGAGGAAGGAGCAAAGGCACAGAGGGAAGCAGAGAGACATTGGGGTGGGATAGGGAAGGGAGAGAAAAATAGAGCAAGCGTTTAGTTACCAAAGATTTGACTTCCTGTGTATATTCTTCAAGTTTCATGAAATACTCCTCTCATCTTGCAGTAAGTTCCCTTTTACTCAAGCTGACTGAAATGTGAGCAAGTTATCCTGACCCAAACAATGGGAGTGATGTTGATCAGTCTTCCCACTGTGGCAATCTCAGGCACATGCTCTTTGTTATATGGCTAGGTGCTGGTCAGTATCTATTTTTTAAAAGAAGAATGTATAACTGCTGAATGTACCTTAATTTGAAAATGTTGTGTTTTTTCCCTGTAGATAGGTCATATTGGTCAGACCACATGCTGACATGTGAATTTGTTCCCACCAAATGAGTCAGTTGAGATTTTAAAAAGCAAAAACAAAAAACCCAAACACCTCCCAATTGTTCTGGAGGATAAAAAAATGAGCTAGTTGGTCTTACTGGCTTGTACTAACAAAAAATAACCCAAAAAACCTGGCTTCAGTATATTTAAAACAATAACATTAGCTCTTTCTGCTATCCCAGTGGGAACAGAGTTGTAATAAACTGCACATTGTCTGGATTGGTGTGATTTTAACCTGGTAGTGGGATAAAAAATATTTGCTACATGGTTTAAAGTTGAAGTGGCAAGAACAAAGTGCTTTCTTATTCATATTTTCTTAAGAAGCTCTCTGTGCATAGAAGAGTGTGAGCCTGGGATGGGACAGGTGAGACACACTTTGAGGGATGTCAGCTCCTGCTCATTGCTACCTAGATAACGTATACACTAGAACTAAGACAAGACTCTGGGGAGGCTGGAGTGGCTTTGGCTTTTGCTTTTATTTTGGAATAGCAAAATATAGATGAGGAGAAGATGATGCAATTTTTATAGGAGAAAAGAGTGAAGGGACAGGGTGAGGAAACAGCAGAAGTTGTTGTTTCTCTTTCCCCATCTTCTTCCAAAACTGAAATACTGAAGTATCTTAGGCACAGTTTTCTGTGAAAATGCACAGAGATGGTGTCTTAGTCTGTTTGGGGCTGCTGTAAAAGGACACCCAGAGGCTGGGTATTTTATAAAGAACAGAAATTTATTTCTTATAGTTCTGAAGGCTGAACATCCAGAATTGAGGGGCCAGCATCTTGTGAGGGCCTTCTTGCTGTGTCATCCCATGGCAGGAGCAGAAGGGCAAGAGAATGGGGACACATGGGAGAAAGCAAGCAAGAGAGGGCCAAATTCGCTTTTCTAATAAACCCGCTCTCACAATAATGAACCTACTCACATGATAGCAGCATTAATCCATTCATGAGGGCAGAGCTCTCATGACCTAATCACCTCTTAAAAGTCCCACTTCGCAGCTTTGTTGCTTTGGGGATTAAGTTTCCAACACTTGCACTTTGGGGGACACATTTAAACCACAGCAGATGGAGATGTGCATGTGGGAGGATCATGAGGAAGCACTCTTGGAAAGAGCATCTGTGAGGAAATAAATGAAGCAGGGTTGGGAAAGGCAGAAGTGAAGCTGCAATACAGCTACAACAGAGGTCTCAGCTGATCCCATGGTTTCTGGAGCTGGGCTGGCTCTTCGGAGTTAGCTCAAATTAAGGCAAGGGGAGTGGTCCTTATAATCTGCATCATCTACCAGTCATTGGATGTGGGCTGCTCCCTGTGTCTTCAGCGGGGGTCATAACCTTGGGCAAAGCAGCTTCCTTCTACTGAGAACTTTTCCTGTGGAGGTTCAATTGTGAGCTGTTGGCAGACAACCCTCCTGACAGCTAGAAGCAAATGCCTCATCCAAGGGGATCTGAGCAGTGTACCACAGTAGCCACTGGAGTCCACACCTCCCACCATTTGGGGCCACTTGCTTCATATAGTAAGTTTATCCTAACTGGGATAAACTCCTCCAGGGCTCCTGGATAACTCTGCCAAAGATATGTTATTAGGATAAACTATAGCCCCTGCTACTGCACCTGGTCCTGAGGCTTCAACTTATACACATTGTCTTTCCTACGACCCGTTCTTGATTCCCTTCACCCTTGGCTAGCACCTGTCTTGGTCGAGGTGTCTTATCTGGTGTGAGCAGACTTCATTCCTGAGAGGTCTGAGCCCCTGGCCACAATGCCCTGCTTAGGCTGTGGCTGCTGCATTTGCCCATTTGTCACTAAAATTAGGCCTGGAAGTATAAAGAGATGCTTCATTGTATCACTCGGGTGCCCAATATATTCCTTCCTGCCCTATTGTATCACTTCAGTCACACCTGTGATGGTCTGGGCCACTTTACCCAGATAATTTACAGCATCCAGGATGATGACATTTTCCTTGTCTGCTGGTCTCTTGGCATGAGGCTCTTGAAGTAACTGGGTGGCAGCTACAGTTTAAGGTTTACTGAGACTCTTACTTTGTTCCCTGGTGGAAGTGTTGCCCTCTGGGGATCAGGATCTCTAGACCACAGAGCTAACTGTTGCAGGGATGGGCAATTTCAAGTCCCCATGCTGGAGTTGTGATAAACAGGGCTGCTCCTACTTCCACCCCTTGGTTCCTCCTGGACCTGGGTTATAGAATACATCAGGGGACACAGCTCAGTAATGTTTATTGATTTAGGATGTATACAGCATTCTGGAGAAGAGTGCTCCATATTTGCAGAGTGTCACTTCTAAGCTAGTGCCTCAGCTGTACCTTCATAAAGCTGTTTAATTTTTATCAGGCACCAGTGTTCTAGGTGGGACTGTATGTGATAGACTGCAGTGGATCCCGTGGTTATGCGCCCACTGCTATACTTCCTTTGTTGCATAGTAAGACCCTTCTCCAAGACGATGTTAAGCAAGATCCCATATCAATTGGTCCAACACTCAGTAAGGCCTGTGATCATGGTGATGGCTGAGGCTTGGCAGGCAGGAGAGCAAACTTGAAATACATATTTGCTCTCAGTCAATATGAATGACTGCTCATTCCTGGGTAGAAATGGTCCAGTGAAGTCAAGTTGTCACCAAGTGGCTGATCTCCTTGAGGGATGGTGCCAAACTAGGATCTCAGTGTTGGCTTTGTTCCCGTAAAGTTGGTTGCAGCAATAGCAGGACTATTGGGCCCAAATATAGCCTGCATGCCTGCCCCCATGGCCTCTGTCCATGAGCCCATTGTGCCAACATTTGGCATAGCTGGTGACAGAAGCTGGCTGTTGTCAATGGGTCAAGTCATTCCATCTCCTTGGTTGTTTAGTGAGTCTTCTATGATGAATGTTCTGTGATGGACATTAACATGGGAAACAAAGTCCCTCCCACGTGGTTTCTGCTCCCCTATGTCCATCTGCAGCCTCTTCTCCAGACCCCCTGTCTCTGACCTTCCAAACTTTCTTTTGACAGATCCAACCAACCAGTCACATGGTTTATCACTGTCCATGAAACCACCTATCATCTTGACTCGAGCTACTCTCTTACCACATCGTGGATGACTAAGTGTGCTGCCTAAAGCTCTGCTCACTGGGAGATCCCTCCCCACTGCTGCTTTCAGTGCCATTTGTGAGAGGGGCTGTGACACAGAAGCCACCCGTTTTTAGCTTGTACTCACACACCAAGACAACCATCCATTGGTGAGCCCTGCTCAGCCTTTTTAAAAATTCCTTTAGCTTCTCATAAGCGATCTCCCTCCCCCACACAGCTGAATTGGTGAGCTCAGGGAGAGTGCATGTGTGGTACTATTAGATGTCATGTGGGGTTGGGCCACCTCTTCATGCAGCTTCATTGAGTGCTCTGATCCTGATGCACCACTTCCGTCTTATGATGCATTGCTGTTGGGCGTGCCACTGAGCTTCTTAGTGAGGCTTGCTCCCTTCTAACCATCTCTGTCCTTGCTGCTCAGGTGAACAGGCTTTTTGGCTGCATGTGGAAGATCCATTCTGGCATGCTCACCTCTACAAGCCTCTTCTCCCCTTCACTGTTTGCTGCAGCAGCTCTAGCATTTCTCCTACATTTATTGCAAATGCATTTTCCAAGAGGTTGAGAGCCTCCTAGCAGCATATCAGCATCATCTTCTGGGATCCTTGCAGGAGTGTTGAATTCAGAATTACAAGATGATGCTCCCATATCAATGAGCCCTGCCCCGCTTATCTGAGTTGATCTTCTCTTCCTTGATGCATCAACTTGGGATCCAGCCCCATGCATGTCCCTCAAACCCCAGCTCTAGCTAGCACTGGTCGGCTAGGTCCTGTGGCTTTTTTTAAGCATAGAGACCCTGTCCTGGCTTAACAAGCTCAGCACTTCCCATGCTGGCTCATGTGACTTGATCCTGTGTATTGATGTGATGTCCAGGAAGACAGATAGGGTAGATCCTGAAAGGCTCACGTGCTGTCTTTAAGTTAGAGGATCCTGTAATGTCTTCAAGCAAGAGGTCAATGTCAGTCTTAGTAGAAGGCAGTAGACTACTTCTGCAATCCCGGAGCACCAAGAGCCTCTGGATTTTTAAAGTTCTTGAGCACATCAAGCCAAATCTTCACGTTGCAAGTCTTAGGGTCCCCTACACATTCTCAATTTTTTGTAAATAGAATCGTATGATTTTTGGCAATTCTGTATCCTCCATTTTCCACTCAAAAATATTTCCAGGATATCTTTCTGTGTCAACATACATACATTTATGTTAGGTTAAACTATATGAAAAGACAGATATTCAAATGTTTTGAACCTGCAAAAATGGCACTAGAGTTTAACCTAATGGAACTTGTTCTTCCTGCAGAATTCCCATTTTGGTAAATAGCTGTTCCATCTTTCTGGTTGCTTAGGCCAGAAACCCTGGAGTCATTTTTTTCCTCCTTATTTTTTTCTCAGACCTCTAAACCAATGTGTCAGCAAATTCCATCTACTCTACCTTCAAAATGTATCCAGATCTTACTCAAACTGTGTCACCTTCATGGCTACCACTCTGAATCATCATTTCTCACCTGGGTTATTCTAATAGCCTCCTAACTGGTGACCTTTCTATGCCTTTGTCTTCCTTCTAGCCATACTTTAAAAAAAAGTTTTAAATATTTTTTAGAGAGGGGGTCTCTCCATGATGACCAGGCTGGTCTCAAACTCCTAGCCTCAAGTGATTCTCCATCCTTGGCCTCCTAAAGTGCTGGTATTGCAGGCATGAGGCACTGTGCCCAGCCCCTTCTACCCAATCTTAACAAAGGAGCCAGAGGGATCCTGTAAAACATAAATAAGATCATGGCTCTTGTCTGCTCAGAATTGTCCAAAGATCTCCCATGTCACTTAGAATAAAAGCTAAACTCTGTGACAAGCCCTGTGTAACTTGGCATCTCTGATCTTGTTGATCCTCTAGTTTACTTCTCTGCTGCTCACTTTCTTCTCTTATTCAACCAGTCTCCTTTCTGTTCCTTGGGCACATCCGGCTTGCTCCTGCCTCAGCACCCTTGCATCTGCTGTTCCATAAGTCTAGAAGGCAGCTTACCCTAATGTCCATGTGGCTCTCCCTTTTCTCCTTCACATTTTTACTCAAATGTCACCTTCCCTCATCTCCCTATTTTAAATGGCATCCTTCTTTGGCCTCCCTAGTCCTCTTGCCTGCTTTATTTGTATCCATAGTGCTTCTTGACATCTAACATATAATATATTTTCCTTACTTATTTTGTTTACTGTCTCTCTCCACTAGAGTGTAAGGTCAAGGAGAGCAGAACATTTTGCCGCCTTTGTTTACCTCTGAAGAAACTAGAATAGTGCCTGACATACAGTAACCATTCAAAAAAAAATGTTGGGAGGCCGAGGCGGGCGGATCACGAGGTCAGGAGATCGAGACCACGGTGAAACCCCGTCTCTACTAAAAATACAAAAAATTAGCCGGGCGTGGTGGTGGGCGCCTGTAGTCCCAGCTACTTGGAGAGGCTGAGGCAGGAGAATGGCGTGAACCCGGGAGGTGGAGCTTGCAGTGAGCCAAGATCGCACCACCGCACTCCAGCCTGGGTGACAGAGCGAGACTCCGTCTCAAAAAAAAAAAAAAAAAAAAAAAAAAAGTTGAATGAAAGAATGGATGAATGGATCATTCTTAATGACTTCATCATCTGTATAGATCTTAATTTACCCAGTTCACTCACTGGTGGACATTTGTTTCGATTTGTTTCCATCATGAAAAAAGCATCCTCAAATATCCTTGTGAAAACATTTTTCGGGACAATCTTCTAATTCTAATGGAACTGATGTTTCCCAAAAGAGAAAATGGAGTTTAATAACCGTAACAACACTAATAAACAGAATTTCATTGTTTTGACTTTATCTTAGGGCTACAAAGCTTGCAAAATACACATGAGAAAATAGATGTCAACTGAAGAACCACAAATAAATTTCCTTCTCAAAACGTCGAGGTGAGGTTTGTGTGAAGGCATGCCGAAGTACATGAAGGAAGTTAAGAGAAAAGTTCTTATCTTTCTCCTGTGTACAATCCATCCTCCCTCTTTGTTATTTACTGTCTTGGCAACAGCCGAGAAACTTTAATTTCACTTTGACTCCTCTTTAATCCCCATCACCACAATCCATCATAAGGTGTCATCTTTGTGTGTGAATGCTGGTGCTTATCATCTCTTACATTTTTTTCTTTTCTATATTTCCCTTCCCAGTCCCTGCCTGCCATATTTAGCTCTCATCTTAGCTGTATCCCTGCAAAGCTAAAAGCTAAAAGAAAAGCTGAAAGAATCATTTCCCCAAACTATTTCCCCAAATTCCGTACCCAGAGGGATTCTAATCTGGAAACCTTCTTGGAGAATGAACCCATGTCATCCGGGGTCTGGAGCACATTGGGGCAGTCATTGGAAAATGCTTAAATTAAATTAGGACTGGGTGCAGTGACTGATGCTTGTAATCCTAGCTACTCAGAGGGCTTGAGCCCAGGAGGTTGAGGCTGCAGTAAGCTATGATCACACCACTGCACTCCAGTCTGGGCAAGAGAATGAGATCCTGTCTCTGAAAAATAAAAATGTTGCCGCAACTGCGTAAGTGATTTTGTTTATGAAAACATGTGAGACATTTGTGGGGGACCCCAGGAAATATTTGGATGGAATTTAGAGGTGCCCAAGGTCTTGCACTAGCAGGTAGGGGTAATAAGTTATTACATTTTGGATTATTGCTGTTATTGTAACAGCACCTGTATATCCCCAGTGAGGTCTGCATTGGATAGAGACAAATGCAGTGACATTTTACAAATCTTAAGCTAGCAACCAGCACTGAAGTGTTTTTTATTTGTCAATCCCTGCATGTCAGAAACAATCGGAAACTCCTTAACCCATAGTTTCAAGATGTTTGTAAATTCTTTTTTCTTTATTTTAGATACTTTATAGTCTAAGAATAATTTTTATCTCTGGCTCATCCTCTACCCAAGTGTCTAATGCCTTTGTGAATTTATAATTCAAAATTAATTCCCCCCCCAAGTTAGCCTTGTATAAACAAATGATTATGGAAATGATAAAACAAATGTCAAAGTAAAATATTAAAGGGTACAGAATTTCATGAATGAAAAGACATAAAAGTGTTGCAATCTGGGTGGGGCAGGGAATTGGAGAGGAGTGTGGGTATGCAGAAAAACGTTATGAAAGCATTTCAGTAAGTGATTGGGTAAGAAGACAGAGTCTAAGTTAAATCAGGGCTCGAATTGTCGGCTTGTGGCTTGGGAAGCATCATCTGGTCAGCAGTGGCCAGTCCAATGTCAAAATCTCTAATGGACACGTCCCAGCTCCTGTGGCCAGCCAGAGGTGCTAATGCTGGCCTTCACTGGGCAAGTGTGTAAATCCAGAACAAAAATTCTAATGTCATATTGCTATTGTTATGTAAGGTATGTATTTGTAGGGATTGTATGAATGTAGTAAGTTTTGTCATTACTATACCACTTTAAGTATGCTTTATCTTATTTTAAGATATGTGAGATTAAAGTAATTGACTTTATTAATGGAACAGAACGGAGGCCTCAGAAATAACACCACACGTCTACCACCATCTGATCTTTGACAAACCTGACACACACAAGCAATGGGGAAAAGATTCCCTATTTAATAAATGGTGTTGGAAAAACTGGCTAGCCATATGCGGAAAACTGAAACTGGACCCCTTCCACCTTACAGAAAAATCAACTCAAGATGGATCAAATACTTAAACATAAGACCTAGGACCATAAAAATCCTAGAAGAAAACCTGGGCAGTACCATTCAGGACAGAGGTGTGGGCAAAGACTTCATGTCTAAAACACCAAAAGCAACGGCAACAAAAGCCAAAAATGACAAATGGGATCTAATTAAACTAAAGAGCTTCTGCACAGCAAAAGAAACTATCATCAGAGTGAACAGGCAACCTACAGAATGGGAGAAATTTTTTGCAATCCGTCCATCTGACAAAGGGCTAATATCCAGAATCTACAAAGAACTTAAACAAATTTACAAGAAAAAAGCAAAGAACCCCATCAAAAAAATGGGCAAAGGATACGAACAGACACTTCTCAAGAGAAGACATTTATGCAGCCAACAGATATATGAAAAAACACTCATCATCACTGGTCATTAGAGAAATGCAAATCAAAACCACAATGAGATACCATCTCACGCCGGTTAGAATGGTGATCATTAAAAAGTCAGGTGCTGGAGAGATTGTGGAAAAATAGGAATGCTTTTACACTATTGGTGGGAGTGTAAATTAGCTCAACCATTGTGGAAGACAGTGTGGCCTTTCCTCAAGGATCTAGAACTAGAAGTACCATTTGACCCAGCAGTCCCATTACTGGGCATATACCCAAAGGATTATAAATCATTCTACAATAAAAACACATGCACACATATGTTTATTGTGGCACTATTCACAATAGCAAAGACTTGAAACCAACCAAAATGTCCATCAATGGTAGACTGGATTAAGAAAATGTGGCACATACACACTATGGAATGCTATGCATCCATAAAAAAGGATGAGTTCATGTCCTTTGCAGGGACATGGATGAAGCTGGAAACCATCATTCTCAGCTAACTATCACAAGATCAGAAAACCAAAAACCGCATGTTCTCATTCATAAGTGGGAGTTGAACAATGAGAACACGTGGGCACAGGGAGGGGAACACCAAACACTGGGGCCTGTCGGGGGTGGGAGGCTAGGGAAGGGATAACATTAGGAGAAATACCTAATGTAGGTGATGGGTTGATGGGTACAGCAAACCACCATGGCACGTGTATACCTGTGTAACAAAATTACATATTCTGCACATGTAACCCAGAACTTAAAGTATTAATGATAAAAAAAGAGAAAACACATACACACACACACACATACAAGTTATTGGCTTTATTATATTTTAAAGTTTATTAGAGTTATAGATTGAATGCTAGGAAAGAATGTTCTTATTAAATTTATTAAATCTGCATTATAGGCATTTGAGCAATTCAGATGTGTTAAATACCTAATTGTAGTTCAAAGTGTCCAAGAAAATTTTGTTATTTAAGACAGGAAATTTTACTTTTTTAACTTATGAACTAATTTAAACATTTATCAAGGAATGTGAAAATAGCTCTTCTTATTTTTGGACAATTGCTATATTTCTAAATAAAAAAGAAAGAAGATTTGCAAACTGAATTTAAATGTTCAGAAAAATGGAGATTCTTAATTTATAGCTTTAATAACTTGAATACTAATGTTAAATCCTGCTACAGTCAATGATTGGGCAAGCATACAGAATCTTTCTTTCTGGACATACAAACTCTGATTTTTAAGAACTCCAATGATAATTCCCATTGTGATCTCAGAGACACAGAGTAACTTAGTCCACATAGACCGAGTTCCATATTGGGGAAACATGCCATGGGAGAGGGGTTGTGCACGTGCAGTTCCCATGTGGGTCATGCTGTTCCTAGACGCTGAATGGAATGTCTAACTCACTCCTCATTTTTCAAAGTTTCATCTTTTCATAGCTGCTTGAATTCTTCAAGATCTTTCTTCTCCCCCACAACATTATTTAGACTCATTTGTATCACCATATGTAGCCATTTAATATTCATTCCATTCTATGAATGTACCACTGTTATTTATTCATTTTACTGTTGATGGAAATTTCAGGTTGTTTTCAGCTTTTTATTTATTATAAGCAATTTCTGTTATAAATAATCTTATACTCATCACCTGTTTGCACATGCAAGACTTTTGCTAGTATCTGTAAATATCTAGGATTGGGATTGAAGGGTGAATTAAAATAGGTGATGCCAAAGATTGTACTGATTTTTGCTGTACATCAGCATAGGAGACATCCTGTTGCTTCATGTCTTTATGAATACTTGATAGTGCCAAGATTTTTAATATTTGCCAGTCCTGTAGGACTAAAAGTTTTTACCAATGGGGTTTTAATTTGTATTTCTCTGATTACAAATGAGCTGAGCATCTTTTAATGTTTTTAATATTTGGTTTCCTTCCTTTGTGAAATATTCATTTTGGCCCATTTTTTCATTGGGTTATTTATTATTTTTAATAGACCTTGACACATAGGAAGAGATATGTATTGTATGTGTTATTAATTCATAGGAGTTCTTTATATATTCATGATCCTGATCCTTTGTCAGTTTGATATGTGGCAAATATCTTCTTCCAGTTGATGGTATGTATTTTTTCTCTTTTAATGGCTATTTTTGAGGAACATAAATTATTTTAATGTAAGTTATTTTGTCAATATTTTCCTTTATAATTTCTATCCTTTGAATTGTGTTCAAGAGTGGCCTAAGTACCCTGAGGTGATAAAGATATTCCCCTATATTTTCTTCTAAAGGTTTTTCGTAAAAACACCCTTTTATTTTGAAACACCTTCAACCTAATAGATATGTTGAAAAGATAAAAATAGTACAAAGGACCTCAGTATACCCTATTCCCAGATGCACATATTATTTACATTTTACTCCCATTTTCTTTTGCATTCTCTCTCTCAACTTTTGAAAATCTCTTTCTTGAAACCTTTAATGGTAAAAGTAAGTAAATCATGGCCCTTTACCCAAAATGCTTCCAATATATTTTTTTTAGGAATAGGGATATGTTTCTAAAAGTTTAAAAAATTTGCTTCCCCCATTTAAATTCTTGGTCCATCAATAATTCATTTTTGAGTAAGTTATGAGGCAGAGAGACAATATACATTTTTATGGAGCTATCTAAGAGTCCCACACTCTCTGCGAATAATCCAACATTTCCTCTGTAATGTTACTTGCAACAAATATCAAGATTTCACATGTGCATGGATCTCAGCCTGGGCTCTTCAGTTTGTGCCTTTGGTCTGTTTGTCTGTCCTATTAAGACAGACTACATTATCTTAATTACTGCAGCATTGTAGTAAGTCTTGATATCTGGCTGGGGAAATTTCTCTATGTACTTTGTCTTCTTCAAGAGTGTTTTAATGACCATAAGATCTTTAATCTTTCACGTAAATTTTAGAATTAGTTTGTCAATTGCCAGGAAAAGTCACTTGGGGATTTTGATGAGAAATTCATGAAATCCATTGTTAAATTAAATAAGCATGAGGCCAGTAAACTGAGGTTGTCTTTGTACCTTGATTTCCTATGCAACAAACTGCAGTCTCACTTAGCGTGTACTTAAACTCAACATTTTTTTCTAACAAATGGCTGGGTTTCAGCCAATCACAGGTAGCCAACTGATTACATCATGAGAAAATAAGCCAAATGCCAGCTGTAGTGATTCAGATGGTTTCTCTACTTGGCTTCCATATTCAGTCTATTTCCATAGCTCATTGCTCATGCTCCTGGGTAGAGCTCTCTGAACCTCTTCTGGTTCTGAGTGCTGCCTGATTCATGAAATGTTCTTTGCTCAGATAAATTCTGCTAAACTTAATTTGTCTGAAGTTTTTCTGTTAATAGTATAAATCAATTTGCTAGAAACTGACATCTTTGCAAAATTGAGCCTTCTGATCTATGAAGTTAGTATGGTCCTCCATTTAGTTATTTTAAAAATCCCTGTAATAAGTGTTTGTAGAATATTTTTGCAGAAAAATATTGCACATCTTTTTCATATTTATGCATCAGTATTGTATATATTTCTTGATATTATAAAAGGTATTTTTAAAAAATGTAAAATTCTAAATGTTTATTATCAGTATATAGAATACAAATTGGTATTATAGCTAGTAAGCTGGCTAGAAGCTCTAATGTTAATAATATATCTGTAAATTTTTTAGGTGGTCTATGCATACAATTATATGATTTGCATATAGTAACAATTTTGTTTCTTTTTTCCCGATCCTTATATCTTTCATTTGTTTCTTATTTATCTGGGATAACTAGGACTCTTAAAATAATATTGAATAGAAGTGAGAGTAAATGTTCTTGAATTGCTCCTGATTTCAAAGGGAATAATTTGTAGTATTTCAACATTGGGTGTTTACTGTCATTTTTTGTGAAGGTCTTTGATCAAACTAGAAAGTTTTCTTCTATTCCTAGTCTGTTGGATATTGAATTTCATTGAATGCTTTTCCTGAATCTCTAAGATGATTAATTGGCCCTCTTTAATCTGTTAGATCAGTTATATTAATAGATTTTTCTGAGTTTGAACTAACCTTGCATTCCTAGAATAAACCTAACTTGATTGTGAAATAATACATATTATATAGGATTATATTATATAGAATTCAGTTTGTCAATATTTTGTTGAGAGTTTTGCTTCTATTTTTATGCATTAGTTTTTTTTCCTGATTTTACAAATTTTGCAAAATAAGTTGAGGTCATGTTTTCTCTTTTTCTGCTTGCTGGAAGAATTTGGTGAGATTGAAAGTATCTGTTCCTAAATTTAGTGAGAACTCACCTGTGGAACCATTTAGGC
Source organism: Nomascus leucogenys (assembly GCF_006542625.1). Taxonomy (NCBI): domain Eukaryota; kingdom Metazoa; phylum Chordata; class Mammalia; order Primates; family Hylobatidae; genus Nomascus; species Nomascus leucogenys. The sequence goes on along the minus strand of NC_044383.1, from coordinate 135,177,115 downwards.
TTAGAGTTTCTTGTGGGAAGATTTTTAATTACTGACTTAATTTTGTTAACAGTTATCAAGCCAGTCAGATTTTCTATTATTGCCTGAGTCATTTTTGGTAATTTATATTTTTCTGAGAAGTTGGCTGCTTCATGTAATTTTTCCAATTATTTTTATAAACTTACTCATAATATTGTTCTTTTATTTTTATAATTACTACTACATCTGTGGTTTGGTCCTCTTTTTATCTCAGTCTTAATATTGTTTATTTATAACTTCTCTGTCTTTTCTTGATCAGTTTTGCTGGAAGTTTATCCATTTATTAGTGTTTTTAAAGATATAACTCTTAGCATCTTGATCCTCTTTATAGCTTTTATGTTTCCTATTTTATTAACTTCTTCTCTTGCCTTTATTATTTCTTTTTTCCTACTATCTTTGGGTCTATATTGTTTTTCAAAGTTAACTTCTTAAGTTGAATGTTGAGTGCAGTCATCTTTAATTTTTATTTCTTAAATGTAATCAACATAATGATTATAGAAATTCATAAAATAAGCTGCCTTATCTGTACTGCTGTTTTATTCCCTCTACTAGTTTGGAAGTTATGCAGTTTATTTCTAGTCTTTTAGTGTATCCCTAGAATTTTATCATGTATATTTAATCAATGTGTCTAATGTTAATGAATATTTTATTCTCTTCAATAATCTAAATATATCCATATGCTTTTCCTTCAATTACTTCTCAGTCAATTTACATGCTATTACTGTCAGCAGGTAAGAGCTATATTTAACTCAGTCTGGTTTTTATTTTCTCATCTCCACAAATTAGACATTGTTATCTCTAAGTTACTCCATGATAAATAAAAAAGTCATCACCATTTTGGGTTCCAAGGTAATTATTGCAAGTCCTAATTATTGCAAGACTAATACTGGCCTTCATTGTCCTAAGGAGTGCAGACTTTTAGTCTAGGCCTGATTTGGAGGGTACCAAAACTATTTTACAAATCAAATCTGTGAAACTATTGCTGTTTCTGAGAACTGTTTACCTCAGACAAATTTCCCCTTGATTGAGATGATCAAACAACGGCTACTCTCTCACCCTTTCCTGTTTTCATACCCTGACACATACTGTGTTTTCTTTCTAATGAAACAAGTCTGGGGAATTTTCTAGTACCCCTAAAAACCTGCTTTTAAAAATAAAGTTCATGAAATATTTCCTCTCTTACTGGGATTCCACTGATTTCCACTGGTTCCCTTTCCTTTCCTTGCGCCTGAAGCCTTGGGTCTTTATTGGCAAATAAAGTATTTGGGTAAGGCATGAGATATTTAATATGTGAAAACAAAAAGCCTCAGTAAATAGTGGAGATGTGGGCTTTACTTGTCAGAGTGCATTCCATGTGTTTCCTGAGTAAACGTTTCAGAAAAACCCTTAAAGACAACAGACTCTAATCAGGCCAGCACAGCACACACACACAAAAAGGACAAGTGAAAGCGTAAGATAAGAGAGAATTATGACTATTCTCTCTACAAAGGAAAGCTCTATTTCTGAAACTGTAGAGTCAAAACAGTTGAATTCTTCGTCCTTACAGTCCTGCTGGAAGTGAAGAACTACCAGATTTCTGACCTGAACAAGAGCAAGGACCTGCCTCCAAGCTGTCGGACTCATAAACTCATGCCCTGATGCAAATGACCCTCTCAATGGATCCCTGGTACACACGCTGGGTTCCTTGATTTTGGTCTCACTCAAAGGTTATTGTGTGTCAAATTTATAAAAAGGGAAAAGCCCGTCTGTGACCAGATGAAGAGACAATGCAAATCTTACCTGGCTATGACGGTGCTGGATCACAGCAGGCCTGCAGGCCCTCAGGAGGCAATGTGGCTTCCCTGCAGACATCCTGCGGGTGCTGGGGTGAGAAGACAACAGGCCTTTGGAAGATGTGGCGCAAAGTCAAGCCACAAAGTGACAATGATGACCTCTGACTGAGAAGTAGAAGACTGAAGGGAGAATGTTAAAATGTGGTCAATATTTTGATTGCAAACTCTACACTCAAAATGATCTTCTACATTTTTTTTTAAATCCATAAAATGGGTTTATCTGAGATAAACAGACATCTCTTTGTTCAGTATGGGGAAATTTCTTCCATAAATATGCAGTAATAGAGGATGTTTTCCCTTTGAAGTTTACTGCTTATAGTATTTCTAGATCTCAACTTGTGAACATTACCAATATTGCAACATTTTGCTTCATCACAGAGTGTTTTAAGTTTTACCTCTCATTTCTTGAATGGTTGTGGCGACTGTCAAATTGAAGTCTGGGGCATGTCTTTTCTAAACTTGCTTAGAATCCTTCTAGAGCGGCCGGGTGCGATGGCTCACACCTGTAATCCCAGCACTTTGGGAGGCCGAGGCGGGTGGATCATGAGGTCAGGAGATCAAGACCATCCTGGCTAACACAGTGAAACCCCATCTCTACTAAAAATACAAAAAATTAGCCAGGCGAGGTGGCGGGTGCCTGTAGTCCCAGCTACTCGGGAGGCTGAGGCAGAATGGCGTGAACCCCATGGGGTGGAGCCTGCAGTGAGCCCAGATCGTGCCACTGCACTCCAGCCTGGGCGACAGCAAGACTCTGTCTCAAAAAAAAAAAGAGAATCCTTCTAGAGCTTATCTTTTTCTTAAGATTGAGGGCTGTCACAGATGAATTTAAATTTCTTTCTATGTTTCCAATAGAAAATTCATGTTTAATTTCTAAATGAATATAAGGTATTCTTTTTGAGAGTAGTTTTATTTTTTTAATCATAATCACTTAAAAATATCTAAGTGTTTTGTGAGGATAGAAACTTTATAATTTTATATTTGTATTTATTTATTTAGACATTGTCTCACTCTGTCACCCAGTCTGGAGTATAATGGCACAATCTTGGCTCACTGCAACCTCCACCTCCCAGGTTCAAACAATTCTCCTGCCTCAGCGTCCCAAGTAGCTGGGATTACAGGCATGTACCACCATGCCCAGCTAATTTTTGTAATTTTAGTAGAGATGAGGTTTCGCCTTGTTGGCTAGGCTGGTCTTGGACTCCTGACCTCAGGTGATATGTCCACCTCGGCCTCCCAAAGTGCTGGGATTACAGGCATGAGCCTGTAATCATATATTTAGACATATGTTCATGTGTGTGCTTTATTTTAAATTATATTAATATTTGTCCAGTGTCCCCAGTGTGCCAGGTACTACTGTGTCTTACATATAGCAATTTATTTGATCCTCATGAAAGCCCTATAAATATGTACTGTCATTATTTCCATTTCATATGTGAAGAAGCCCGGGCACAGAGGGATTAAGTGACTTCCCCCCAGTCACACAGCTCATGATGCCGGACCTATAGCGCTGCTGACTCTCGTGACGCTCTGCTGTAGTATAATAACTCTCTGGCCAGATGCGCTCAGAATTTAACCTGTTTCCCAGGTTCATCCACATGTGGAAGCTGCATTAACTTCTAGAACCACCAGGACGTTATGCTAAGCCAGACACCAAAGGACAAATGCTGTCTGATTCCACTGGCGTGGCGTCCCTAGAACAGGCAAATTCATGGAGACAGAAAGTAGAATGATGGCTGCCGGGGCCTGGGGAAGGAGGCATGGGAGTTGTTGTTTAATGGGTACAGGGTTTCATTTTGTTGGGGAAAGGAGTTCTGGAGATAGATGGGGGGCTGGTTGTGCAACATGTAAATGTACTTACTGCTACTGAATGGTGCACTTAAAATGGTTAAAAATGCTATTTTTTTTTACTATAATTTAAAACACCCCACTAAAATTATCTTCAATAGGCCAATGATTCAGGGAACACAGAGCATCTCCTGTTACTGGGAGTTTCTGGGTAATGGAAAAGTTGTGTTCAGCTACTTTGAACCCTTAAGAAGCAAGGGAGACTTCAAACTGGGGATTGACCTGAGAGATAGCTATAAGTTGGAAAATTGTGCGTGGCTTTGATTCTGTCATAAGCATTTCATCTTTTGGTTTCTGCTGTGGATTGATGGAAAAGAGAGGCTAGAGCTGCGTCTGGTGGGAGGGCTGGAGACGGCGGCTGCAGCGCCCCTCTCCTACTGCACTGGGCATAGGGGAATTGGCTTGCCTGCTGGCAGGCCTCCCCGGGCTTGGCTCTGTGAGCCTCTATCGCAGGTCTGGGCTCCAGCTCTTGGACATTTTTGCCCCTGAGTGAGCGTCTTTGGCTGCTGTGGTCTCTGTGTGTCCCAGCCTGCTGCTTCCCTGCAGTGCTCCGGGACTGGGCCTCCACCACAATAATAATCACCACCGTTTTCTCAGGCACCAGGGCACACACAGTCAGATGTAATCTTCACAGCAGCCCCTTCAGGTCAGTGCCAGTACCCCCAATTAACAGAGGAAGACGCTTCCTCCAATCCCCACTGATGAAATTAGGGCCCCCAAATACACTTTCTCATAGTACCCTGTATGTTTGATCCCAGCCCTTTCCTCCATGCAGTCGCCAGATGGGCATAATTTGTTGTGATGTCTAGCTCCCTTATTAGTAAGCTCTGCCTCTGTTTTTGTTCCTAAAAGTAACTCCAGCAAGAGGCAACACAGTGCTGGGCTGCATTAGGCTTTTGGCCAACATTTATAGAATGAAGAAATGAGTTGCATAACATGTCCAAGGTCCTGTTGCAAATCAATGACAGGTTAAAAAACAGGATTAAAATAAAACCCTATCACATATCTCTTCCTTGTTCTCTGTTTTAAAAATTATATATGTACACACACGTACATATGTATATGTATATGTATGTACGTGTGCGTGTGCATATCTGTGTATGTGTGTATATATACATGCTTTTTAAAAAATGAGGCAGGAAGGGCCGGGCGCGGTGGCTCAAGCCTGTAATCCCAGCACTTTGGGAGGCCGAGACAGGTGGATCACCTGAGGTCAGGAGTTCAAGGCCAGCCCGGCCAATGTGGTGAAACCCCGTCTCTACTAAAAATAAAAAAAATTAGCTGGGTGTGGTGGCAGGCGCCTGTAATCCCAGCTACTCGGGAGACTGAGGCAGGAGAATCACTTGAACCTGGGAAGCAGAGGTTGCAGTGAGCCGAGATCATGCCATTGCACTCCAGCCTGGGCAACAGGAGCGAAACTCCATCTCAAAAAAATAAATAAAATAAAATAAAAATAGGGCAGGAAGAAGAGAAGAGGAAGACCTGCATTTCCCTAAGGGAAGAAGCAAGCGGGGGTGAATGACAGCCTTCAGTGACAGGCAGGGGATGTCAGAGAGAATCAATGCCAGAGGCTTGGCTTCTGGTTGGGCAGCAGAGGCCCTCAGGGTGACAGCCCTCCCTCCCAAGGCTGGGATACATCAAGAATCAGGTGGAACTACTGATTGAGATCAGAGTCCATCAAGTCCCCACTGCCTGAAGCTCAGCTCTCCTCCACACTGACTAGCCCATCTCTGTCAGCACCTTCCCCCACTGTCCCCTGCTATGGCCTGAATGTTTGTGTCCCCCCAAATTTATATGTTGATACAGAATCCCCAATGCAGTAGTCTTTAGAGGTGGAGCCTTTGAGAGGTGATTAGGTCATGAAGGCTCTGCCCTCATGAATAGAGTTAGCGCTCTTATAAAAGAGGCTTGGTAGAGTTTGTTTGCCCCTTCCCCTTCTGCCATGTGAGGAACATACAAGGCGTCATCTATGAGTGAGCCCTCACCAGACACAAAATCTGCTGGCGCCTTGATCTTGGACTTCCCAGCCTCCAGAACTGTGAGCAATACATTTCTGCTGTTTATGAATTACCCAGTCCAAGGTATTTTACTATAGCAGCCTGAAATGGACTAACACACTCCCTATTCACACATTAACACACACACCCAGACATGTAACATGTACCTGCACACACACAAACACATCCTCAAATCTACACATATGCACACTCACAGACACATACACTTATACACACCCACACAGATCCACATATGAACATACACACACACATACACACACAGACTCACACCTGCACATACACTCACACATACACCCACACTTGCCCATGTGGGAGTCTGAAAACATTTTCATGCTTTCTGAGGCTCCCTATTTCCCATGGAATTAAGTTCAAACTCCTTGGCATAGCATTTGGGGCCTGTCACATGGAATCTGAACATGTTTTTCCGACCCTTTCTTCTCCCACTAGCACTATCCATGACATCCATCAGGAGGCAATTGGGTTCCCAGCCTGGATTACACTGGTTGGCAAGAAGGCTGTGAGTTGGAAGCCTGACATCGGGAGCCCTCTTTCCTTGTCTATGCCATCAAAGCCTTCCATCATTGTGACATCCCTGAGGGCTGTCTGAGGGAGCAAACCACCTGGTAGGACTTTTCACATGTTTGCTCAAGATTTTTTAATCTGCCCTAATCCTCCCTATACCTGTTGAACCCTTCAAAAAAACACAGACAAAAGCACTACTTAGCAAATCTTTCCTCAATCCCTTCACTTAGGGGAAAACCCTTTCAAGCCCTTCCTCCATACAGTGAACTTCCATACAGGTCTCTGTATGCCTCCCTGTGCCACATACCAGCCCCACACTGAAGATGCTTGGCTTACTTCTTTCGTGAAGTATGCAGTCCTCGAACTGAGGATGGTTAAGTGCTGTATTTGTGTCATTTCAAAGAGTTTAACAGGACACCTTGTACAAATCAGGTGCTCTAAAAAATCATTTATTTCTCTTTGATATAAAAAGACTACTACATTTTTTGGTCAGTAAATTCTTCCATAGTTATTTGGCTCAACTGATAACATTGTGTGTTGAAATGTATCTAAGACAACCGTTTGAGTGTAAATCTTATCTGATCGGGAAAAATCACTAGGCCAATAACTTCTTCCTGAGGTTGGTTTACATGAATAGCTCTTCCCTGGGCTGGTCTTAGGGGAAATGGAATCCTGGGGAGACCAGATGTGCAAGGGTATCAGGGAAGGGCCAGTTTTATGGGATCAAGTTCTTGGTGGGAAGCAGGAAGAGGCAGCTAGGTCATAAGATAAAAGTGAGAAAATTTTAGAAAAAGGAACGCAGGGAAGGAAGGAGACAGGAAGAAAGACATAACTTAACAGAACTTAAAAGTCCCATTTCTCCTAATTAAAAATTTTTGCCTTGGCTGGGCATGTCAGGCCATAGGGTCAAAACTGAATTAAGAGGTTTATGCGAAAGTATTCCCATCACACTTTCTAAGTATTTGTGGAAGTGAAAATTTTCTCACTAGAACAGTTCAGTGATTTTTGCTTCGTTGTCCATTATTTTTAAAATGATCTCCCACATGAATAGCATATCAGCTTTTATATAAGCTACCATGGGTTATGAGCTCTTAAGAGGAAAATGTCTATCCCAGTAAAAAAAATATTATTATTGCTACTTTATTACTTTTGAATTCAGCTGAAGCTTCGCGTTGGGGCCATTGGGACATCTTACATGCATTGCTTTGATCTCTATGTTATTTATTTCCATATCAGCATGAGTTTTTTCCTGGGAAATCTCTAGTTTCTGGCTGAGGGATTCTTTGGCAGTGCAGATGCTGTGTCGAAAAGAGTAGGTCCCTGGGATTTGCCACACAGTTCAGCATGTAGGTTTACCTTTGAAGGCTTAAAAACTATCCGAAGTGGGATTGTGAAGAAAAGAGTTATTTTTTTCCTCTTACCTCTGAGTCCAATTACCTAATAAAGATTCATCATTCCTTTTGTCCGAGGAGCCCTGTGACCTAATTTTGCTCCTTGCCTCGTTTCAGATATCGCAACCCATTTTTGTGCATTCTGCTTCCCTAATGAAATCCACATGTCTTAAATCAATAAAGCCATTGTTTAACTTCCTTCTCTTAAGCAGTGCCTTTTGCAGGGTCTATTTTGTTTGCATACTTGTTTGTAGGAAACACGTCTCCTTATCTAGAATCTTCCCCTTCTCCCCCCAACTTTGAGATCTTTTTCTTATCCTTCCTTTTAATGATTATCAGTTTGATGGTGTGCAGCTATTAAATGTTCTTTAATGGACTAGTCAAGAGAAAATTTTGTTTATGCAGGTTTTCTTTCTTGTTAATTGTTTGTTTTAGATAGGTCAAAAAATTAACAGTGGAAAATTCAATGTGTTTGTTCAGTATCTTTGTATACACTTAGAATGTAAAACCCCCCTGTGCAAACTTCAGAAACTCAGTTTTTATTGCCTGTTTCCAGACCCCCCAGTCTGTCCCTTTTTCCATTCAAGAGTCACCACTAAGAACTACTGAGTATTAGATCTTTTTGTACTTTTGAGGCTCCCAGATCATGACAAGACCCTCTTAGTGGCTTTCTGTTCCTAATAAACCTAAAACTCATGAAAGTTGCCTGATGTGAAAGTCAGACTACTTTCACAGGGAACATTTTACTTGTCTCAAAATCCAGGGATTCAGCATAGAAGCCAACTTGAGTGGAAGAAGAAAACACCCATTTGTACCATCTCTGGGGCTTTGAGCCTCTCTGTAAATTCTAAGTTGTTCTCCACCCCATCACTGACTTTCAACAGAGTTGGTCAAGGGCTGGCCCCACAGCACTTCTTGTGAATCTGCTGGGAATCTTTCCTTTCCGGTTTCTCATGGAAGAAAGTGTGAGCTGGGTTATCAAGTAGGTGCTTCAATATGGAGGATGAGGATGAGGATAGCGGAACACTGAGTTCCACTTATCATCCTACAAATTCTCTTGGATTCAACCTTGCCCAGTGGGCGAACTAGAAGAAGGGATAAACAAATGGTGGGTCAGACCTTCTACTGTTCACACATTCTTCGTGACCCCCCTTTTTTTTCTTCCTTCATTATCTTTCTTGGCCTTTTTGTGGGCTCCTGCCTGCATCTCTTTTTCTCATTTTAAGCCTCTTGCCAGAGTTAGGGCAACTGTCCTCTTCCCACATCATCTTCGTTTTCTGAAGTTTTATTTAAATCATATCCTAAAAAATGGCTTTTCTTTTCCTGAAAAGCTCTACTGTTACCATTCTGGACTTGATGTGAGAAGGTGAGCTTGGAATTAAATCCTCGCATGCAGCAGAAATAACTAGCTTGTCACTTTAAAAATAAACAAAAACCCAAAAACCCAAACCTTTCCACTACTGCTTTACGGACATCTTTCCTTTCAAGGCAGTCACTGAAATGTAAAGGAATGAGCACAATGTCCTGCTTTGTTTATCTGAGAAACACCAGTAGCTCCCAGACGCTTCTGTTTTCTTCAAGAAAGACAGAAAGAGAATCTGGCTGTATTTGCTGTGACCAAGGGTCAACCCCTTCTTCTGTCTTCCACATTCTCTCCTGCTGGGCTCTTCCTTCTTCTGAAACATTCCCTCTTCGATGTCTAGGACGACCTCTCTCACTTCGAGTCCTTTCAAGAGTCAAACATTTCCTGTGGGTTGGCCTCCTTTGGCGCTTCACTTCCTTTCTTTCTTTGAACTGGGGAGGCAAGAAGACAGTCAACGTGGAGCCAGAAGCCAAGCTTAGCTTCACAGTGCCTGATGTCCTGTAAAAGGGGACACCATGTGGAAAAGCCGAGAGAGTTCCAGGAGTAGGGTTCGAGACATTCTGCTTTCTGCTGGTGACAAGATCCACAGGTGGTTTGCAGGACTGGAGTAAGCCTGGAGAAGCCTCACGGACCCTCCACATCTAACACTAGTTTGAGGCCAGGCTCCCCATCTCCCTCTCCAGCACATTCTTCTCTGTACACAGGTATTTGTTTCTACCTCTTCCCTTAATTGGCCTAGGCAGCAAAATGGGGTGCTCTGAACATTATCAGGGGCTGCACAGGGATTGCAGTGGTGGTGGCACAGCAGAGCTGGTGTAACCAGCTGGTCACACCCTTATTGTTGTCATCATGATTTACTGACTGGGCGGTGCTGCTATGGTTAATGTATGCCTGAGTTAGAAATGGGTCTAAGACGTCTTAAAACAAGACAGATTGTGTGTAAGGAGAGGAACAGCAAACAGGTTTCATTTTCATTGCTAGTCCCAGTACTGGCACCTAGAGTGAGATGTTAACAAAGATTTTGAAGCTTTCTTCTGGCCCAACAAGAAAATGATTGGTTATGGGAGGGAGGAGTGGCAGCGAGAGTGTTTTCCTTTGGGTTTACTTCTTCTGCTACCAGAGGAGGACATGATTGAAAGGCAAAGGGATTAGCCTTCTCCCTTGATTCCTGGTCTGTGCCTCTCATTCCTTGCTATGTTTCTCAGGGGCTCTTTGGTGCCTCCCAGTCCTGATGTATCCAGTCTCACCCCATAAGTTCATTGGAAAGAAGAGTGAAGAGAGAACCAAGGGAGCAGAGACTCAAGGAAGAGAAGAGCGCCTCATAGGTCACACTCCCAGGGAGTATAAGGAGTGTGTGCCCAACTCCTCCACCCGTAGCTGGGAAAGTTGGAATGATTCTAACCTCTTTGTGTGATAACTCCTCAAATTCTAGCACGGGGATAATAGAGGCTTGTGAGAATTAGATGAGATAATGTATAAAAGTTCTTGGAATTTTTTACTGGCTTTATAAATGTCAACTATTTTCATTAAAGTATATATAAGCTCTTGCTTTTCCTAGTATAAGCTCTTCTCCTATGGTGGCCCAATGGCATCCCTAATGATTTCCTCATGCCCTGGTTCACGTCGGGGTTCCTCCCTTTTGGGACTCTCTGAGCTTCTTTTGTAGATAGAATGTGTGGCTTTTGGGGAAATAGAGGCATTGCAGGATTGGAGCATAAGTCCAGAAGGAATCTTGACAGTCTTCTAATTTCCACATTAGAAACTCATAGGATGGAGCCAGAGCTGGGCTGGAGAGGATTTTCAGCATTCCTCTCCAGCCCAGCAGGTCGATGGGGACTTTGATAAAACCATAATGAAGATGATGAGGGGGGCAGGGTCTTCCTGCTTCCCTTGCATCCTCTCCAACTTCCAGGCTGCCCTTCCTTCTGGTACCCAGGGCCACCTTCAGTGTGTGGTCCAGGATGGATCCAGGCCTTTTCTCATGAGTTCAATAAACCTCATCCCCTGAGAGAAGCATCGTGATTGGGCTTTAGGAGGTCATCTGATTCTGGTGATATTTACTGGTAGAAATGGCTGATACATGGGATCGCTTGGCAGTATTTAATACCTTTTAAAAGAGAAGCCAATTAACCAAGATTATGGTAGAATGTGGTACATTTTTTAGCTTGGAGGGCCTTTCATTCTCCACCAATATTTCAGAAAATCAGGAGTTAGTAAATCAGTACTGTTGGCTGCTAGTCACTGATTCAGACAGGCTTCTCCTCAGCCATATTGGGGTTTTATTAAAAAAAAATATTCAGGAAGGAGATTGTCTACTTCATCACATAACTCTCCTTGACTGTTCAATAATCCTCACTATCAGGATGTTTTCTCTTGTATCTAAGCTAAATCCTGTCCGTGCTGTTTGATCCATTTTATTTCCTCTTGTCCTGCCCTTAGTGGAAACAGAAAACAGCTGGTGACTGTTTCTTGCACACAACAAAGGATTCTGGCTTTTAAGCCTATTCAATTAAAAGGAAACTCACTAAAGCAGCCACCCCCCATTGCAGAGCTCTGGGGCCCCAATCTAACTGCCTGGCTAGGGTCTTGCACTTTAGAAAACCAGAGGCACAACCATATACCAGTTTTATGTCCTTGCTGTGTGTGTGTGACAAATCCTCTGTTTAACTTGGGCGAGCTTCAGAAGGTTCTCGTTGTACCACATTCCAACTAAGAGCCTGCCACAGGAGGCCTGCATTTGAACCCTGTTGACGTTCTCCACAACCTTTCAGACTTCCCTAATGGAGCTGACAAAGTAGCTGCCACGGAGGACATGGATACTGTCACCATTGTGGAAACATGGTGTTTATCCACTTGGAAAAAAGGGGAGGTATGGAGAGTGTCAATACATAAAACTGCAGGGCCAATTCCGTGTGCATTCTCCTTTATAGTATTCAGCATTTCATTTCATAGAGCAAGACTCCTTAGCCAGCTTGGTGAAAAAAAAAAAGAGGGAGACAGGTTTCATTTGTAATGAACTCAGGACTCTGACCTGAATGTGGTTAGAATACAAGTCTATGCCGAAAGGTTCTTGCCAATGCAGCAAAAACACTTCTGAAATAGGAATCAATGTTCAGGTTTTTCCCTGGCTAGTTTATCTTTGCTGTGTCATTCACTGCTTTTCAAGTAGGATCTGGGGACTGGTGTAGAGTTCCAGAAGTAACTCATAATAATAAAAACGAACATTTATCAAACACACATGCCAAGTATTTGATGCATATTAACTCCTAATCCTTTCAACAACGCTCTGAAGTAGGCACTGCTGCTATCCCCATGATATAGATAAAGAAACTGAGGCACAGAACGATTAGGAACTTGCCCAAAGTATCTGTTATAGCAAGAAGTAGAGACATAACTTGAATCCAGGCAGTTTAGTTCCAGAGCCCAGACTCTCAGCCAAGCATGACATGACATCTGTGCCCAAAGCCATGAGTCAAATATGGCCACCTCTCTGAAAGTTCCTGTTGCTCAATGATGAGTAGTTTGACACATCGTTTTTTTTTTACAGTGATAAAGCAGATGCAGCATGGAGTCTTATGCAAACATGCAAAATCAAAGAATTTTTAGTATGCAGTGAATTGCTCCAAGCTGCACCTTGGAGTCCCCTGGGGCATGTATTTCACCTCCTCTGATGTCTGGGGTAGTACTCTGATGACAAATGTAAGAGCTACAGTGGCGTTCCTTACCTGTTCCTCTTCTCAGTTACCCTGCACTGAAGCCAGAGGTCAGAGGTCAGATGTTAGGTGCTGATAAGACAATCTCCTGTCACGTTTTTTTCGACCATTGCTCTACCTCCTTTTTTCTGGTATGGTCAAGGATAGGAAAGGGGTTGTGATGGTTAATACTGAGTGTCAACTTAATTGGATTGAAGGATACAAAGTATTGATCCTGGGCATGTCTGTGAGAGTGTTGCTAAAAGAGATTAACATTTCAGTCAGTGAGCTGGGGAAGGCAGATCCACCCTTAATCTGGTGGGCTCAATCTAATCAGCTGCCAGCGAATGTAAAGCAGGAAGAAAAACGTGAAAAGGAGAGATGGGCCTAGCCTCCCAGCCTACATCTTTGTCCTGTGCTGGATGCTTCCTGCCCTCGAACATAGAACTCCAGGTTCTTCAGTTTTGGGACTCTGACTGGCTCTCCTTGTCAGCTTGCAGACAGCCTATTGTGGGACCTTGTGATCATGTAAGTTAATACTTAGTAAACTCCCCTTTATATCTATCTGTGTATCTATGTATCTATGTATGTATGTATGTATGTATGTATGTATCTATCTATCTATCTATCTATCTATCTATCTATCTATCTATCTATCATCTATCTATCTATCATCTATCTACCTATCCTATAGGTTCTGTCCCTCTAGAGAACCCTGACTAATACAGAGGCAAAGCTGGGTCATGCCAGTGGCCTTATCGCAGGGTGAGGAGGGAACATTTCCTTAGATGCTGGGGCCCACATCCCAGAAGTAGGGTCTGTGTATCATGGCTGCTCAGTCACTCTTTGTGTCCTTCCCGGGCTCCTGATGCCCCACCACTGGTGGGCTGCCCACCGCCCCCCCACCCAGTGCTCTGTGCAGGAAGAAATGGAGCTACTCTCCATGCTCATCTGCATCTCAGCTGTCTATTGACGACACCACAAAACTGTTGAAAGACAAGGAGAGTCCTTTCTGGTCTTGATATGTGTTTGTGCCACACTTCACCATACTTCCTGCCTTTCTGGGAATCAGGAACACAGGGTTCAGCAAAGCGGGACCCTTATCAGCTCTTCCCCCATTGCCTGTTTACAAGGAGAAGCCAACACACAGCTGGAGGACCTCCTGTGGGTGGGGCTTGAACACCACCAAGAGCTGTGCTCCCTTTCTCACTCAAGGCTCAACTGCTGGTGAGCAGCGAGTTTGCGTTGGCAAAACAAATTCACTCTGCTGACCTTGTTTTACTCCTTTCTCTTCCCCATTGGATTATTACAAACAAAATGCTAAGAAAGACTGTGCTCATAAAATGCACCTGGATCATGAACAGTGTGCTGAACCAGAGTCTACTTTGAGAATTTTCTCCTTCTACTGTTTATATGACCTTTTTCTCTTTCCTGTGTGTGTTTTTAATTTTACCTTTTATTTTTAAATAACTATAGATTCACATGCAGTTATAAAAAAAAATAAAGAGAGATCTCCTGTACCCTTTACCCAGTTTCCCCCAATGTTAACATTCTATAAAACTGTAGTACAGTATCACAACCAGGATATTGCTATTGATATAGTCAAGTACAGAACAATTCCATCATTGCCAGGATCCCTCATGTTGGTCTTTTATAGCCACATCTATTTCCCTCTCTTCTTAATCACTGCCAACCACTAATCTGTTCCCCATTTCTATAATTTTGTCATTTAAATAATGTTACGTATGGAATTAAATGTGGGATTGGCTTTTTTACTGAGCATAATTCTCTAGAGACTATGTGTATCAATAGCTAAATTCTTTATATTACTGAGGAGTATTCCTTGGTAAGAATGTACCAAAGTTTGTTTAACCATTCACTCATTGAAAGACATCTAGGTTGGCTAGGTGCCGTGGCTCACACCTGTAATCCCAGCACTTTGGGAGGCCGAGGAGGGTGGATCATGAGGTCAGGAGTTAGAGACCATCCTGGCTAACACAGTGAAACCCCATCTCTACTAAAAATATGAAAATTAGCCGGGTGTGGTGGTGGGTGCCTGTAGTCCCAGCTACTCGGGAGGCTGAGGCAGAAGAATGGCATGAACTCAGGAGCGGAGCTTGCAGTGAGTCGAGATAGCACCACTGCACTCCAGTCTGGGCAACAGAGTGAGACTCCTTCCCCCCACAAAAAAGAAAGACATCTAGGTTGTTTTTAGTTTTTGACTATTAGGAAGAAATCAGATATAAAAATTTGTGCTCAGGTATTGGTATGAATGTAAGTTTTATTTCTCTGGGATAAATGCCCAGGAATGTAATTGCTGAGGTATATGGTAGTTGCAAGTTTATTTTTTTAAGAAACTGCCAACTGTTTTCCAAAGTGGCTATACCATTTTACATTCCCACCAGCAATGCATGAATGATACAGTTTCTCTGCATCCTGGTTATCCTGATAGATTGTAGTAATATCTCATTGTGGTTTTAATTTACATTTCCCTGATAGCTAAAGATGTTGAATATCTTTTTGTATAACTTCGTTGTCATCTGAATACCCTCTTCTGTGAAATGCCCCTTATGTCTTTCCCCCATTTTTCAACCAGGACTGTTGAGTTTTTTACTGATGGGTTTTGAGAGTTCTTTATATATTCTAGATACTAATCCTTTGTTGGCTATGTGGTTTGCAAATATTTACTCCCAATCTGTGGTTTGTCTCTTTATGCTCTTAACAGTGTCTTTTGCAAAACAAAAACTTTTAATTTTGATGAAGTCAAATTTATCAATTTTTCTTTTATGGATCATGATTATGGTATCAAGCTTAAGAAGTCTTTGCCTAGCTCTAAATCATGACAATTTTATTATATTTCCCCCTAAACATCTTATAGTTTTACATTTAATCCTGTGGCCCATTTTGAATTAATTTTTGGAGAAGGCATGAGACAGAGGTCTAGGTTCATTTTTTTTGCCTGTGGATGTCCAATTGCTCTAACACCATTTATTGAAATTGACTCTTTGCTGGACTGCATGTTCATCATTGTCAAAAGTCGATTGGGCATATTTGTCTGAGCTGAGTTCGTCCTTTTTTTTTTTTTTTTGGAGATGGGGTTTCACTATGTTGTGAAGGTTGAAGTACAATGGCTATTCACAGGTGCAATCGTAGTGCACCGCACCCTCAAAGTCCTGGCCTCAA
This sequence comes from Nomascus leucogenys, assembly GCF_006542625.1. NCBI lineage: Eukaryota > Metazoa > Chordata > Mammalia > Primates > Hylobatidae > Nomascus > Nomascus leucogenys. Next base: position 135,161,251 of record NC_044383.1, on the reverse strand, counting down.
GCGATCCTCCTGTCTCAGCCTCCTGAGGAGCTGGGACTATAGGCACTAGCTATTGTGTCTGGCTTGTGTGAGTCCAGTTTTAGGTTCTCTATTCTGTTTCATTGATCAATGTGTCCATTCCTCTGCCAATACCATACAGTATTGATTACTTATATAATATTCCTTATTTCAGAAGTAACATTTAACATTACATATTATGTAATGGCTCAAAATTAGATAGATTGATTTCTGCCACTATTATTTTTTTTCAATTTTTTAAGCTAGTCTAGCTCCTTTGCTTTGTCATATATATTTTAGAACAATATTTTGTCTCTCTTGCAAGGACTTTGATAGAAATTGCATTTAAACTTTATGCTAATTTGGGGAGAATTGATATCATTATTATGTTGAGTCTTCTAATCTGTGCATATGCGTCTATTTATATAGATCCTCTTTAATTTCTCTCATCAACATTGTGCATTTTTCAGCATATGGATCACATATATAGTTTTCCAGATTTACATCTAAGTATTTAATTTTTCAAGTAATCATAAATCGTATTATATGTTTTAATTTTCTTTGTTAAAAATAAATTTTAATTGTGTATATTTGAGATTTACAACATGATGTTATGAGATATATATAGATAGTAAAATCATCATCTGTGAGATGATAAATACGTAAATTTGTTTTACTATAGCAAATGTTTTACTATCTATGGTAACATAGTTGTGTTACTATAGATAACAAAGTATAGATACAATCTACTTATTTAACAAAAATTCTCAATACCATATGATTTTATTAACTATAGTTCTCTCGTACATTAGATCTCTTGTCTTGTTCATCCTACCTATCTGCTACTTTGTGACTTGACCCCGTCTCTCCACTTCCTCCCTTCCCCTGTCCCTCACTGTAGTAACCACTGTTTTATTCTATATCTCTGTATATTTAGACTTTTTTAAAAAAAGGATTCCACATATAAGTGGAATCATCCAACAGTTTTCTTTCTGTGTCTGGTTTATCTCAGCATAATATCCTTTAGGTCCATTCATGTTGTGGCAAATGGTAGGATCTCCTTTTTTAAGGCTGAATAATATTCCATTGTGTGTGTGTGTGGATACATACACCAACACTACATTTTCTTTTTTTCTTTATCCATTCATCTATTGACAGAGACTTGGGTTGTTTTCATATCTTGGCTATTGTGAATGATGCTGCAGTGAACATTGGAGCAGATATTTTTATGAGGTAGTGATTTTATCTCCTTCAAGTATATACCAGAAAAGAGGGATTTCTAGGCCATGCAGTAGTTTTAATTTTTAATTTCTTTAGGAAACCCCACAAAGGCATACCTTGGAGATATTGTGGGTTGAGTTCCAGACCACCACAATAAAGCGAATATTGCGATAAAGTGAGTCACACATTTTTTTTGTTCTCCATTAAAAATAAAAGTTATGTTTATATTGTACTGTAGTCTATTATGTGTGTAATAGCATTTTGTCTAAAAACACAATGTACATACTTTAATTAAAAAATATTTTATTACTAAAACATGCCAATGATTATCTGAACCTTCAGTGAGTCATGATCTTTTTGCTGGTGGAGTCATGATCTTTTTGCTTGATGTTGACTATTGACTAATCAGAGTGGTGGTTGCTGAAAGTTGGGGAGGCTATGGCCATTTCTAAAAATACAACAACAATGAAGTTTGCCACATCAATAAACTCTTCCTTTCATGAAGGATTTCTCTGTAGTGTGCAATGCTGTTTGATAGGATTTTTACCTGCAGTAGAATTTGTTTCAAAATTGGAGTCAATCCTCTCAAATCTTGCTGCTGCTTTATCAACTGGGTTTATGTAATCTTCTAAATCCTTTGTTGTCATTTCAACAATGTTCACAGCATCTTCAGCAGGCGTACATTCCAACTAAAGAAACCATTTTAGTTGCCCATTCTTAAAAAGCAACTCCTCATCAATTCAATTTTTATCATGAGATTTCGGCAATTCAGTCCCATCTTGAGGCTCTGCTTTTAATTCTAGTTATCTTGCTATTTCCACCACATCTGCAGTTACATCCTCAAATAAAGTCTTAGACCCTTCAAAGACATCCATGAGGGTTGGAATCAACCTCTTCCAAACTCCTGTGAATGTTGATATTTTGACCTCCTCCCTTCAATCATGAATGTTCTCAATGGCATCTAGAATGGTGAATCCTTTCCAGAAGCCTTACAATTTACTTTGCTCAGATCCGTCAGGGGAATAACTATCTATTGCAGCTATAGTGTTACAAAACGTATGCTTAAATAACAGAACTTGAAAGGCTAAATTACTCCTTGATCCATGGGCTGCAGAATGGATCTTGTGTTAGCAGGCATTCATCTCCTTGTACATCTCCATCAGAGGTCTTCGTGACCAAGTGCATTGTCAATGAGCAGTAATCTTTTGGAAGGAATCTTTTTTATCTGGGCAGTAGATCTCAACAGTGGGCTTGAAATACTCAGCAAACCATGCTATAAACAGATGTGCTGTCATCCAGGCTTTGTTTTTCCACTTACAGAACACACGGAGAGTAGATTTAGCATAATTCTTAAGGGCCCTAGGATTTTCAGAATGGTCAATGAGCATTGGCTTCAACTTAAAGTCACCAGCTGCATTAGCCCCTAACAAGAAAGTCAGCCTGTCTTTTGAAGCTTTAAAGCCAGGCATTGACTTTTCTTCTTTAGAAATGAAAGTCCTAGAAGGTATCTTTTTCCAACTTAATGTTGTTTTGTCTACATTGAAAACCTGTTGTTTTGTGTAGCTATGTTCATCAATTAGCTAGATATTCTAGATATCTTGGTACAGCTTCTATATCAGCACTTGCAGTTTCACATTGTATTTTTATGTTATGGAGATGGTTTCTTTCTTTAAACTTCATAAGCCAACCTCAGCTAGCTTCCAACTTTTCTTCTACAACTTCCTCATCTCTCTCAGCCTTCACAGAATTGAAGAGAGTTAAGGCCTTGTTCTGGATAAGGCTTTGGCTTAAGAGAATGTTGTGGTTGGTTTGATCTTCTATCCAGACCACTAGCACTTTTTCCATATCAACAATGAGGCTTTTTTGCTTTTTTATCATTTGTGTATTCACTGAGTACCACTTTTAAATTTCCTTCAAGAAATTTTCCCTTGCATTAACAATTTGGCTAACTGTTTGGTGCAAGAGTCCTAGATTTTGGTCTGTTTTGGCTTTCAACATGCCTTCCTCACTAAGCTTAATCATTTCTAGCTTTTGATTTAAATTGAAAGATGAGAGACTCTTCCCTTCACTTGAACACTTAGAGGCCATTGTAGGGTTATTAACTGGCCTAATTTAAATATGTTGTATCTCAGGGAATATGGAGGCTTGAAGGAGAGAGATGGAGAAACAGCTAGCTGGTGGAGCAGTCAGAACACGCACACTTATTGATTAAATTTGTCATCTTATATGGGCATGGTTTATGGTGCCCTAAAGCAATTACTGTGGCAACATAAAAGATCCTTGACGAGATCACCATAACAGATATAATAATAATGAAAAAGTTTGAAAATATTGTGAGAATTGCCAAAATGGGACACAGAGACAGGAAGTGAGTACATGCTTTGGAAAAATTGTGTTGATAGACTTGCTTGACACAGAGTTGCCACAAACATTCAATTTGTAAAAAAGAAAAAAAAAAGTAGAATCTGCAAAACATTACAAAACGAAGTATGTCTGTAGTGTTTTTCATAATGGCTGTACAATCTATATTCCCACCAACTGTGGACAAGAGTTCTCTTTTCTCCAGACCCTCACCGACATTTGTTATCACTTTCCTTTTTCATAATAGTCATCCTAACAGGTGTGAAGTGATACCTTATGGCGGTTTTAATTTACATTATATTTTTACTTTTAGTCCCTATGTGTTCATTTCTAATATATAGAAATATAATTGCTTTTAATATGTTAATTTTGTGTCTTGTGAACTTGCTGAACTCACTTATTTACTCCAGAAGTTTTTTTGTATATTCTTGGGATTTCCTATGTAGACAGTCTTACCATCTGCAAATAGGAACAGTTTTGTTTCTTTTTTTCCAATCTGTATGCCTTTTATTTCTTTTTCTTTTTCTTGACTTATTGCTCTGGCTAGCACTTGGAGCACTATGTTGAATTAGAGTAGTGCATGTGGATATTCTTGCCTTGTCCCTAATCTTAGGTGGAAAGTGTTCGATGCTTGTAAATGGTATAAATCAAAAGGCAGAGATTGGCAAAGTGGATTTTAAAAAATCACCAAAATCTATCCTATGTACAAGAAACTTGCTTTAATATAAAGATATAGGCAAGTTGGAAATAAAAAGAGAAAGAGAAAGTGGATTTTCAGCAAAGAAAATTACCAGACACAGATAAAGACATTATATAATGATCAAAATGTCAATGCATCAAGTAGACATAATAGTTCACCCTTCTTTAGTTTCCAAGTCTCTGGAGATTTTCTTATCTTTCTGTTACTGATTTCTAGTTTGATTCTTTTGTGATCAGAGGACATACTCTGTATGATTTCAACTATTTTAAATTTTTTGGGAGGGTGTGTGTGTGTGTTTATGACCCAGGGTATGTTCTATCTTGGTATATGTTCTGTAGGCGCATGTAAAGAATGTGCATTCTGCTGTTGATGGGTGGTGTTGCTACTATCCTACGGGGTGAAGTCCTGGCCCCTTTTCAGCTTTGTCTGACATCACCCTGGCATGAGGTGGGGGTAGAGAGTGGGGCTGGGGTACCTTGTTGCAGTTTGTAAAGACGAAAGTCTAGGCTTCCCTCTTGGCTTTTTCTGGTGTGAGTGAGCCATAGTTTTTTCTGCGGTGTTTGTAGGAGAGTGGTTATTGTTTAAAATAACCAGTCTTACTTGGATGCCCTTTCCTGGCCCTTTGGCTAGAGAAAGTAGGCTTTGATTGAGACTTTCTTTTGTCTGTGCCCATTGGCATTCCCAGTTGCCAGCTTCTTCAGCTCCAAGTCTGGGCTTTACGAGGCAAGAAGAAAACCCAGGGAACTCACCACCGTGTCAGACTTTGGGTCCCAAGTTCTCCAGCTGATTTGCCCTCTTCTTTCTACCTTTCAGGGTTTCCTGATGTTTGTTTTATACAGAATGTTCAGGATTTTTAGAAGTACTTAGCAGAAGGAATAGGGGAAAGCACTTCTACCCCATCCTCTGGGAAGCAGAAGTCAGTCTTTCATGGTTTGACAAACGCTGTTAACATGGAAAGATACATGATGTTCTAGGTCTCTTCTGATTGGTTGTCCAATTCTTTCTTTTTCTCAAAAAGCATCCCCAAATTAGGCCAAATAATTACTTCCCTTTGGGAGACGCTTGATGTGAATGAAGCTGCGATGTTGCTTGGGTCACTGTGAGTTTGTTAGACTCCACCCCTTACCCTTCTTTTTCCAGAAAGTAAAACTTGGGCTTCCTGTATTTGTCTAAAGCGGTTTGTTCTTGGAGTATGTTCTGCATCCAGAGTGCCAAATATCTTCTGGAACTGAGGCCTGGACACAGATTAAGGATAAAGTTAAGGCTACTTAGGTGAAGCAGCCATACCACGTGGAAGCCAGAGTTGGAATGTGAGTGGTCTCAACCAGGAGAAAGGCCCTGTATGTTAATTTGCTAGGGTTGCCATAACAAAGTACCATGGACTGGGTGGCTTAAATAACAGGAATTTATTTTCTCACAGTTCTGGAGGCTAGAAGTTCAAGATCAAGGTCTCAGCAGGATTCGTTTCTTCAGAGGCCTGTCTCCTTGGCTTGCAGATGGTCATCTTCTTCCTGCATCTTTAGGTGGCCCTTCCCCCGGGGCCTGATCTCCTCTTTTTACAAGGACGCCAGTTAGATCGAATTAGGGCCAACCCAAATGACCTCATTTTAACTTAGTTACCTCTTTGAGACCCTGTCTCCAAATACTGGCACATTCTGAGGTACTGAGAGTTAGGACCTCAACATGTAAATTTGGAGAGACATAATTAAGCCCATAACAGTCCCCAAATCAGGAAAATGAGAGGTGGAGGCAAAAAAGGGTAGAATGAGACCAATGTTGAGAGACTTCAGGATGGGCCAGGTCAGCAGACGAAGTTCTGCGAATTTTGCTGAATAGTTTTTCCAGCTGACCCTGATGTGATGTTTAATCCCTGTTTCTCTTCCAAAGGGTCCTGGCCTTGCCTAATTCAACTTCTAATTTTTGTTTTTTAAACCAAAAAGGAAAGTTAGGTGCCTAGGGAAATTTTCCCAGACACTCAATATATGTCAAACATATTTTAAATTTTTATTGTGATATACAAGTACATAAACTACAGCAATCTAAAGTGTTTTGCTCACTGTTTAATCATGTGTACATATTTGTAACCACCATCTGGATCAAAGCATCACAAGTCCAGCACTCCAGAAAGTTCCTCATACTCTTTCCAGTCAATCCCTGCCTCTCCACCTGGAGGTAACCACTCCAGACATGTGCTCCTGACCTTCATATAAGTGAAATAATAAAAGATGTATTATTTTGTGACTGGCTTCTATTCTTCTGTTGTGAGACGCATCTGTGTTGTGAGTATTAGAAGTGTGTTGCCTTTATTGCCAAGTATTATCTTATTATGTGGATATAGCATGAGTTATTTATACATTCTTTTGTTGACAGACATGTGAGCTATTTCCAATTTGGGGCTATTTTACAAAAAGCTGCTATGAACATTCTTGTACATGTCTTTTGAGGGATCTATGTACAAATTGCTCTCAGGTACATAAACCTAGGAGTGGGATTGCTGGGTCATTTCAAAGCTACTCATTAAATTAAATTTGATAAACATATATATGAATTTAAGTCACTTCTTCCTTTTGTTAGGTTATTTTTAGCATCAATTCTGTGGACTCCAATCATGACTTTCATATGTCTTTGCAATATCTAGTTATGTCATAAATGTAATTGAAGGTGCAATAAACTGTGTTTAAAATGCCCTCTTAAAAATGTACTGATTGACATTTTACATTAGCAGTAAGATGGAATAAGGTGGGAGCTATTAAAAGCAAAATAGAAGATGTGTCTTGAGACCTTTTGGTGGGGTCTTACCAATCAAAATACAACAGTTTTTTTTTTTTTTTTTTTTTTTTGCCACAGGCTTTATGGAAGGAAGAGATAAAGTACAAACTGCCCAGTAATGGTATGAATCATACAAATTCTCTTCCTTCATTTCCTAGGGGATTGTTGACTTTTTGGCTGTAAGAGAGAAACAGAATTGATCATGTATGATCAAAATGACCCTTGATCATCAGGAGTTCAGAGCTGCTGAGTGATTTTTAGATTGAGGTGAAGTCGAGGCTCAGAGAGGGAAGGTTTTAGAAAGCTGCTCCAGACACCAAGTAGCTGTGTTGGTTCCTGAGCTGCCCAGGGGAAAAATACACACATCTGTGACAACAGGATTGAGCTCCTCTGGATTTTCATCAACGCGTCTATTGCCTGGACTACAGGCTCCCAATGGTGCGCCCAGACTTAGGTTCCTTGTTCTCAGTGAGGCCTGCTGGGGTCTGGGGTTTCCAGAGCTTCCTGGCCTGTTGTTTCTGGCTGTGAGTGGCCCTGCTAATTTACCTTGTCCCCCAGTGTGTGGTTCAAATATTATCATGTTTCCCAAGCACCATGAAAACAGAGAGGGTGGGAAGCACTGTATTGCACCATGTTCCCAAAAGTTAAGTTGTACAATGCACCCCACACTTTTCTTTTTTTTTTTGATAGTTTCTTTTTTTTAAATTATTATTATACTTTAGGTTTTAGGGTACATGTGCACAATGTGCAGGTTTGTTACATATGTATCCATGTGCCATGTTGGTTTGCTGCACCCATTAACTCGTCATTTAGCATTAGGTATATCTCCTAATGCTGTCTCTCCCCGCTCCCCCCACCCCACAACAGTCCCTGGAGTGTGATGTTCCCCTTCCTGTGTCCATGAGATCTCATTGTTCAATTCCCACCTATGAGTGAGAACATGTGGTGTTTGGTTTTTTGTCCTTGCGATAGTTTACTGAGAATGATGTTTTCCAGTTTCATCTATGTCCCTACAAAGGACATGAACTCATCATTTTTTATGGCTGCATAGTATTCCATGGTGTATATGTGCCATATTTTCTTAGTCCAGTCTATCATCGTTGGACATTTGGGTTGGTTCCAAGTCTTTGCTATTGTGAATAGTGCCGCAATAAATATACGTGGACATGTGTCTTTATAACAGCATGATTTATAGTCCTTTGGGTATATACCCAGTAATGGGATGGCTGGGTCAAATGGTGTTTCTAGTTCTAGATCCCTGAGGAATCGCCACACTGACTTCCACAATGGTTGAACTAGTTTACAGTCCCACCGACAGTGTAAAAGTGTTCCTATTTCTCCACATCCTCTCCAGCACCTGTTGTTTCCTGACTTTTTAATGATGGCCATTCTAACTGGTGTGAGATGGTATCTCATTGTGGTTTTGATTTGCATTTCTCTGATGGCCAGTGATGATGAGCATTTTTTCATGTGTTTTTTCGGCTGCATAAATGTCTTCTTTTGAGAAGTGTCTGTTCATGTCCTTCGCCCACTTTTTGATGGGGTTGTTTTTTTCTTGTAAATTTGTTTGAGTTCATTGTAGATTCTGGATATTAGCCCTTTGTCAGATGAGTAGGTTGTGAAAATTTTCTCCCATTTTGTAGGTTGCCTGTTCACTCTGATGGTAGTTTCTTTTGCTGTGCAGAAGCTCTTTAGTTTAATTAGATCCCATTTGTCAATTTTGGCTTTTGTTGCCATTGCTTTTGGTGTTTTAGACATAAGTCCTTGCCCATGCCTATGTCCTGAATGGTAATGCCTAGGTTTTCTTCTAGGGTTTTTATGGTTTTAGGTCTAACATGTAAGTCTTTAATCCATCTTGAATTAATTTTTGTATAAGGTGTAAGGAAGGGATCCAATTTCAGCTTTCTACCTATGGCTAGCCAGTTTTCCCAGCACCATTTATTAAATAGGGAATCCTTTCCCCATTTCTTGTTTTTGTCAGGTTTGTCAAAGATCAGATAGTTGTAGATATGCGGCATTATTTCTGAGGGCTCTGTTCTGTTCCATTGATCTATGTCTCTGTTGTGGTACCAGTACCATGCTGTTTTGGTTACTTTAGCCTTGTAGTATAGTTTGAAGTCAGGTAGCATGATGCCTCCAGCTTTGTTCTTTTGGCTTAGGATTGACTTGGCGATGTGGGCTCTTTTTTGGTTCCATATGAACTTTAAAGTAGTTTTTTCCAATTCTATGAAGAAAGTCATTGGTAGCTTGATGGGGATGGCATTTAATCTATAAATTACCTTGGGCAATATGGCCATTTTCACGATATCGATTATTCCAACCCATGAGCATGGAATGTTCTTCCATGTGTTTGTATCCTCTTTTATTTCATTGAGCAGTGGTTTGTAGTTCTCCTTGAAGAGGTCCTTCACGTCCCTTGTAAGTTGGATTCCTAGATATTTTATTCTCTTTGAAGCAATTGTGAATGGGAGTTCACTCATGATTTGGCTGTTTGTCTGTGATTGGTGTACAAGAATGCTTGTGATTTTTGTACATTGATTTTGTATCCTGAGACTTTGCTGAAGTTGCTCATCAGCTTAAGGAGATTTTGGGCTGAGACAATGGGGTTTTCTAGATATACAATCATGCCATCTGCAAACAGGGACAATTTGACTTCCTCTTTTCCTAATTGAATACCCTTTATTTCCTTCTCTTGCCTGATTGCCCTGGCCAGAAATTCCAGCACTATGTTGAATAGGAGTGGTGAGAGAGGGCATCCCTGTCTTGTGCCCGCTTTCAAAGGAATGCTTCCAGTTTTTGCTCATTCAGTATGATATTGGCTGTGGGTTTGTCATAGATAGCTCTTATTATTTTGAGATACGTCCCATCAATACCTAACTTATTGAGAGTTTTTAGCATGAAGGGTTGTTGAATTTTGTCAAAGGCTTTTTCTGCATCTATTGAGATAATCATGTGGTTTTTGTCTTTGACTCTGTTTATATGCTGTATTACATTTATTGTTTTGCGTATGTTGAACCAGCCTTGCATCCCAGGGATGAAGCCCACTTGATCATGGTGGATAAGCTTTTTGATGTGCTGCTGGATTCGGTTTGCCAGTATTTTATTGAGGATTTTTGCATCAATGTTCATCAAGGATATTGGTCTGAAGTTCTCTTTTTTGGTTGTGTCTCTGCCAGGCTTTGGTATCAGGACGATGCTGGCCTCATAAAATGTGTTAGGGAGGATTCCCTCTTTTTCTATTGATTGGAATAGTTTCAGAAGGAATGGTACCAGTTCCTCCTTGTACCTCTGGTAGAATTCGGCTGTGAATCCATCAGGTCCTGGACTCTTTTTGGTTGGTAAGCTATTGATTATTGCCACAATTTCAGAGCCTGTTATTGGTCTATTCAGAGATTCAACTTCTTCCTGGTTTAGTCTCGGGAGGGTGTATGTGTCGAGGAATGTATCCATTTCTTCTAGATTTTCTAGTTTATTTGCATAGAGGTGTTTGTAGTATTCTCTGATGGTAGGTTGTATTTCTGTGGGATCGGTGGTGATATCCCCTTTTTCATTTTTTATTGCATCTATTTGATTCTTCTCTCTTTTCTTCTTTATTAGTCTTGCTAGCGGTCTATCAATTTTGTTGATCTTTTCAAAAAACCAGCTCCTGGATTCATTAATTTTTTGAAGGGTTTTTTGTGTCTCTATTTCCTTCAGTTCTGCTCTGATCTTAGTTATTTCTAGCCTTCTGCTGGCTTTTGAATGTGTTTGCTCTTGCTTTTCCAGTTCTTTTAATTGTGATGTTAGGGTGTCAATTTTGGATCTTTCCTGCTTTCTCTTGTGGGCATTTAGTGCTATAAATTTCCCTCTACACACTGCTTTGAATGTGTCCCAGAGGTTCTGGTATGTTGTTTCTTTGTTCTCATTGGTTTCAAAGAACATCTTTATTTCTGCCTTCATTTCATTATGTACCCAGTAGTCATTCAGGAGCAGGTTGTTCAGTTTCCATGTAGTTGAGCAGTTTTGAGTGAGTTTCTTAATCCTGAGTTCTAGTTTGATTGCACTGTGGTCTGAGAGACAGTTTGTTATAATTTCTGTTCTTTTACATTTGCTGAGGAGAGCTTTACTTCCAACTATGTGGTCAGTTTTGGAATAGGTGTGGTGTGGTGCTGAAAAAAATGTATATTCTGTTGATTTGGGGTGGAGAGTTCTGTAGATGTCTATTAGGTCCACTTTGTGCAGAGCTGAGTTCAATTCCTGGATATCCTTGTTAACTTTCTGTCTCGTTGATCTGTCTAATGTTGACAGTGGGGTGTTAAAATCTCCCATTATTATTGTGTGGGAGTTTAAGTCCCTTTGTAGGTCACTTAGGACTTGCTTTATGAATCTGGGTGCTCCTGTGTTGGGTGCATGTATATTTAAGATAGTTATCTCTTCTTGTTGAATTGATCCCTTTACCATTATGTAATGGCCTTCTTTGTCTCTTTTGATCTTTGCTGATTTAAAGTCTATTTTACTGGAGACTAGGATTGCAACCCCTGCCTTTTTTTGTTTTCCATTTGCTTGACAAATCTTCCTCCATCCCTTTATTTCGAGTCTATGTGTGTCTCTGCACGTGAGATGCATTTCCTGAATACAGCACACTGATGGGTCTTGACTCCTTATCCAGTTTGCCAGTCTGTGTCTTTTAATTGGAGCATTTAGCCCATTTACATTTAAAGTTAATATTGTTATGTGTGAATTTGATCCTGTCATTATGATGTTAGTTGGTTATTTTGCTCATTAGTTGATGCAGTTTCTTCCTAGCCTTGATGGTCTTTACAGTTTGTCATGTTTTTGCAGTGGCTGGTACCAGTTGTTCCTTTCCATGTTTAGTGCTTCCTTCAGGAGTTCTTTTAGGGCAGGCCTGGTGGTGACAAAATCTCTCAGCCTTTGCTTGTCTGTAAAGTATTTTATTTCTCCTTCACTTATGAAGCTTAGTTTGGCTGCATATGAAATTCTGGGTTGAAAATTCTTTTCTTTAAGAATGTTGAGTATCAGCCCCCACTCTTTTCTGGCTTGTAGAGTTTCTTCCGAGAGATCAGCTGTTAGTCTGATGGGCTTCTCTTTGTGGGTAACCGGACCTTTCTCTCTGGCCGCCCTTAACATTTTTTCCTTCATTTCTACTTTGGTGAATCTGACAATTATGTGTCTTGGAGTTGCTCTTTTCGAGGAGTATCTTTGTGGCGTTCTCTGTATTTCCTGCATCTGAATGTTGGCCCGCCTTGCTAGATTGGGGAAGTTCTCCTGGATAATATCTTGCAGAGTGTTTTCCAACTTGGTTCCATTCTCCCCGTCACTTTCAGGTACACCAATCAGACGTAGGTTTGGTCTTTTCACATAGTCCCATATTTCTTGGAGGCTTTGTTCGTTTCTTTTAATTCTTTTTTCTCTAAACTTCCCTTCTCGCTTCATTTCATTCATTTCATCTTCCATCACTGATACCCTTTCTTCCAGTTGATCGCATCGACTTCCGAGGCTTCTGCAATCTTCGCATAGTTCTCAAAACTTGGCTTTCAGCTCCATCAGCTCCTTTAAGCTCTTCTCTGCATTGGTTATTCTAGTTATCCATTCATCTAATTTTTTTTCAAAGTTTTTAACTTCTTTGCTATTGTTTTGAATTTCCTCCCGTAGCTCGGAGTAGTTTGATCATCTGAAGCCTTCTTCTCTCAACTTGTCAAAGTCATTCTCCGTCCAGCTTTGTTCTGTTGCTGGTGAGGAACTGTGTTCCTTTGGAGGTGGAGAGGTGCTCTGCTTTTAGGGGTTTCCAGTTTTTCTGCTCTGTTTTTTCCCCATCTTTGTGGTTTTATCTGCTTTTCGTCTTTGATGATGGTGATGTACAGATGGGTTTTTGGTGTGGATGTCCTTTCTGTTTGTTAGTTTTCCGTCTACCAGACAGGACCCTCAGCTGCAGGTCTGTTGGAGTTTGCTAGAGGTCCACTCCAGACCCTGTTTGGCTGGGTGTCAGCAGCGGTGTCTGCAGAACAGTGGATTTTCGTTAGACCGCAAATTCAGCTGTCTGATAGTTCCTCTGGAAGTTTTGTCTCAGAGGAGTACCTGGCCGAGCGAGGTGTCAGTCTGTCCCTACTGGGGGGGTGCCTCCCAGTTAGGCTGCTCGGGGGTCAGGTACCCACTTTGGGAGGCAGGCTGCCCGTTCTCAGATCTCCAGCTGCATGCTGGGAGAACCACTACTCTCTTCAAAGCTGTCTGACAGGGACATTTAAGTCTGCAGAGGTTCCTGCTGACTTTTTGTTTGTCTGTGCCCTGCCCCCAGAGGTGGAGCCTACAGAGGCAGGCAGGCCTCCTTGAGGTGTGGTGGGCTCCACCCAGTTCGAGCTTCCTGGCTGCTTTGTTTACCTAAGCAAGCCTGGGCAATGGTGGGTGCCCCTCCCCCCAGCCTCGCGGCCGCCTTGCTGTTTGATCTCAGACTGCTGTGCTAGCAATCAGTGAGACTCCGTGGGCATAGGACCCTCCAAGCCAGGTGTGGGACACAATCTCCTGGTGTGTCGTTTTCCAAGCCTGTTGGAAAAGCGCAGTATTAGGGTGGGACTGACCCGATTTTCCAGGTGCCGTCTGTTACCCCTTTCTTTGACTAGGAACTCCCTGACCCCTGGCGCTTCCCGAGTGGGGCACTGCCTCGTCCTGCTTCGGCTCACGCACAGTGCACTGCACCGACTGTCCTGCACCCACTGTTTGGCACTCCCTAGTGAGATGAACCCGGTACCTCAAATGGAAATGTAGAAATCACCCGTCTTCTGTGTCGCTCACGCTGGGAGCTGTAGACCGAAGCTGTTCCTATTCGGCCATCTTGGCTCCACCCCGCACCCCACACTTTTCTGGGAGAGCTTAAGTTTCACTGATTCCCGTTTCCAGCGGCTCGATACACAGAATCTTCCTTTCTGTTCCAACTTTTTTCTTCGGTTCCCCACATGAAATAACTTTTGTCAACAGGTATGGTATAGACAAGCCATGTGCTTATTTCTCTTTCAGGCCAAGCACTCCCAAGAGAACTGTGAGACCTGGGGTAGACATGCAGGATGTCTACCTGGGAGGACACGAAAGAACTGGGCATCTTGTGGCCATTTGCTGGGAAATGGCAAAGACCACTATAGACATGGAAGTCCTCTTCTGTGGATCAGTGGCACTGCCCCAAGCCATAGAACAAAGAATGATGACCAGAGAGGGGTATGGGGGCTCCTAATGCTGATGAGGAGTGAGGGATGGGCAAGGAGACCTGAGCCCACAGGATCAGCAGATTGCTACCTCTCCTTCTAGAACCAGAACACAAGGGCCACTGTGGAAATCTTTGCTTGATGGGGATCAGTTTGGGGAGCAGTATACAGACCCTTTCTGCCCCAGTGCCTTTTGCAAATGTTGTTGGGGCAGTGAGGGTCTGTGTACTGCCCCCTGTGTGATTATTAAATGAGTATTAAATCTAAGTCATTTTTAAAAAGAGAGAGTTGTAGAACCACTGATTATAGTTTTTGATGAGCACAAGATAAGTGGCCACCACCTGGAGCTGATGTGACTCTTGCCAGGAGCAAGGCAACTCAGCATTTTGAACCTTTTCTGCCTAACCGTAGTGCAGACCTAGGTATGATTTCTCCTAGCTCTTATAGAATATCTGAACTAGCTAAGGGATCCCTGTTTCTGCCACTGTGGATACCAGCTGTCTGGGGGAGCTATGTCTGTTATATAATCACCAGAGACCCTGGTCTGGGTCACTAGCAGACTCCAGGGAAATTCCTTCTGTAGCACCCAGCCCCTGGGGTTCTGGCCTGATCCCAGGTTCCCTGAGATATGGTGTCTACTCTGCCTTCTCCTCTCCACCCCTGCCCCACCCTTGATGCATGTATCTAAGGAACTTAGGACAATTTGGAACTTTCAGGGCTCAGCACATTGTGGCTGGAAAGAGAATAGGGTTTGGGATCAGACAGACCCGTGCTGGCCATACAGTCTTGTTATTTACATTTTCTAAACCTGTGTCCTCATCTCCCAAATGGAAAAGATAATAGGATTCATTTCCTAGGTTCTCATGAGGCTTCAGGGAGAAAGTGTCTAAAGCACCTGGCACACAGTAGGCTTTTCAATGATGTCCTGTTCCCATGTCATGGTTTCTCTGTGCCCTCAGAAGAGCATGGGACTGAGGGTGTGTGAAGGCTCTGCTTCAGCAACTCAAAACCAAGGGCATCTCAGAGCTAACCTAGGACCCACATTCTGAACCACTGGCAAGTGGAGCAGCTTCCCAGGGAAGCTCCAGGTTGGCCCAATAATAGACTGAATCTGATGAAATTAGAATGGAGCCAGGCCAGCTAGAGAGAAGACAGTAACTAGAAAGTCAGCGGCCTGTCATGAAAACTAAATGGCCCCATCTAGGACAGTAAATAACAATCTGGAGACTTGGGGCAGCATGAAATACCTTTCCGTCTATGCAAGCAATTTACTTCTTGACAGGATCAACATTTTCACATCTCCACT
Source organism: Nomascus leucogenys (assembly GCF_006542625.1). NCBI lineage: Eukaryota > Metazoa > Chordata > Mammalia > Primates > Hylobatidae > Nomascus > Nomascus leucogenys. Next base: position 135,145,707 of record NC_044383.1, on the reverse strand, counting down.
AATGCTAGCAACTGCCACTAAGAAAAATTAAACCTCATGGTTCTTTGAAGCCATTGTTTAGTCAGGTTTCTGTTACTTAGAGCTGAAGATAAACACTAACCAATCCAAGATGGGGTGATGATGAAGAAGGTTCTAGAAATGGAGTAGCAAAATCAATCAAAGAACCAAAGAGATGAGAATGAAAACTTGGTTGGAAGAGATGCAACACTTGGCAATCTGCATTTTGTGGGGAGACAGAGCTTTTATGAACATCCAGAACTCATTTGCATACATCCCTGGGCCAAATGGGTATCTCAGGGAAAGAGAGATCGCAAGTAGCCTGACTGAGCAGCCAGTGCAAGTCCTACATGCAAATTAACACTTTGGGCATATCAGGTTATCGATAATGAACTTTATTTGCCTGGCTTGCCATCCAGGCTGGATCACACCTAGGGACACATAGTATTGCCAGTTTCCTAATATAATCTAATTTTAAACATATTACCATCATTCTGGATGTAACAACGTCCTCTTAGTTTTCCTTTCATAATATCCTGGATGGACTCCACTTGCCTTCCTGGAACCGAGCCCCCGTCGGGCAATGGAAAACCAAAGCTTGAAGCCACAGCCATTTGCTTAACCCAGCACAACTAAGCAGCTGGAAGACCTTGACCAAGCCACTTAAATACCCTGTGCTTCGGGTTTCTCATCTGTCAAAGGACAGCAGCCATCCTGACTTCAGTGGATTGTCATAGAGCGTGGTGGAAAGGGCTTAGCACAAGGCTGGTCACGCTGCAGGGAAAGAACTAATGAGCGGTACCTACTCCCTGCCTTGCCAACTCCCGTGTCTCCCCTAGCTGCTCATACTAAATTGACTCTGAGTTTTACCCTTTTTAAAATCTGACATCAAATCAGGAATTCTGCACTTTGAAACGCTTCCATATGTGGACTCTGCCCGTGCTGGTACCTGAGATTGCTTTCCCATGCATCAAGTGATGAGTTTGGCCCTTTCCTCTCTGCTCCCTGAGTTCCTGAGCTATCACTAATGATTGCTAATGGTCAGCATCCCCCATACTCTGTGAGGCCCTGAGATTAAGACCCTGTTGTGTCTGTTGTTCTATCTCCAGCCCCTAGGACAGTTCTTGATCCATAGTTAATGCTCACAGACTCGTGGAATAAATGAGTGAATGAATGAAGTCCTTGAGCATCTCATAGGTAGCACGGAAATGTCCTAATAAAGGCAAAGGCTCAGAAAACTTTTGTGGAACAAAAACATTTCAGTCCTACCTTCCCAGCTTTGGTGACTCTAATTGCTATGAATTCTTACCACTTCCTTTTTTTTTTTGAGACGGAGTCTAGCTCTGTTGCCAGGCTGGAGTACAGCAGCACGATCTCGTCTCACTGCAACCTCTGCCTCCCGGGTTCAAGCAATTCTGCTGCCTCAGCCACCCAAGTAGCTGGGACTACAGGCGCATGCCACCACATCTGGCTAATTTTTGTATTTTTAGTAGAGACGGAGTTTCACCACATTGGCCAGGATGGTCTCGATCTCTTGACCTCGTGATCTGCCAGCCTCAGCCTCCCAAACACTTCCTTCTTTTCTGCAAGAAAAGTAACCAGGGCAGCACAGAAACCCCCTAGAGCTATACAACCTTGTAACTATGTTTTATAATAGCTCCATTCTTTCACAAACCTTCCTCCTTCCTGACCTACTCAAAGGAGGGAAACTGGGAGCATTATCAAAATATCAGTAGCTTATCTCTGAAAAAAACGTTTTTCCCTGGCTGTCAAATTGAGCACAGCTAAGCACATTTAAGAGATTACAATGGAATCTTGAAATTATACCTTTTAATAGTGACAACTACCACCACAACTGACATTAACAAGCTCCGGGATGTGCCAGGCAGTGTCCTAAGCATTTTGTTTATCAGCTCTTCCCAACAACCTTATGACAGAGGCAACATCAGCATTTTACTGATGAAAAAACCAAGATACAAGGTGGTTAAGAAACTTGCCTAGAGTTACTAGTACCTGATGAAGCTGAGATTTGAATCAAGGCTATCTAATCTAGAACTGGAACTCTTTTTTTTTTTTTTTGAGATGGAGTCTAGCTCTGTCGCCCAGGCTGGAGTGCAGTGGTGCGATCTCGGCTCACTGCAAGCTCTGCCTCCTGGGTTCACACCTTTCTCCTGCCTGAGCCTCCCAAGTAGCTGGGACTACAGGCGTCCACCACCACACCTGGCTAATGTTTTTGTATTTTTAGTAGAGATGGGGTTTCACCATGTTAGCCAGGATGGTCTCAATCTCCTGACCTTGTGATCCACCCGCCTCGGCCTCCCAAAGTGCTGGGATTACAGGCATGAGCCACCGCTCCCGGCCTAGAACTGGAACTCTTAACCACTGAGCTATACCAAAGTTTATTATTATTATTTTGGCCCCAAAATTGGGTAACACTGATCCAATCAAAAGACTTCTTAGTTTTTGGCTTACTGAATAAAACTCCTGAAAGTACACTTTCACATACATGTCACCCCGCTTCCCCCAACTGGGTCTCAAAGATAATATCAAAGCAAAATTCTGCATTAGCTTGCCTAGTCCTGTTATGGCCTAGTAAATGTTTTTCTATTTTGTTTAGAAGAACTTGTAGTCTGGTTCCCACTCTTCTTTCTTTGCATGTTTTACAGAACACATCGTGCTTGCAGAGACAGCAAACCATGCCTGTCTCTTGTGGAGCCCACAGTGCTGTGTGCTTAGTGCGGCAGTTGGGCCAGGAATGAAAACAACTACACCATAGTAACGATCCGTCATTCTGTCCATCTGCTACCCAAGAGGGATCTTAAAATAGTTTCAATTCACCTTTAAAATCCACTGCTCTATGAAGGGCTTGTAATACTTGGCGGCCTTGGAAGCCTGCCTGAGAAGCAGGACCACTATTCGGACTACTGGTGTCCAGCTGTAAGCCTCCTTGGAGGGAAACAAGCCATCCATTCATTGGGCTGTTGTGAAATTTTCCTTCCCCACCAGCCCTCCCAGCCAAGAAGGAGAATACCTGGAGGAATGGCATTCTGAATTTTTGTTCTTCCTAATGTAGGGCCCGAGTTTTTATTTTCTTAATGGCCTACTCTTTTTTTTCTTCCTGCTTAACCCTCTTCTGCTCCAACTCCCCAACCCTACAGCTTTCCCCTTCTTTTAGCTTTTCTTTCTTCAGCTGAGGGATTGGGTGTGAGTCGAGATTTTATGTCTAGAATTTCCAAATTGATTCATGAGGTAACTATCCCCAAACCAGCACAGTTTTAATTAGGGTAGGAGTAATGAAATGGGAGACTCCCTGGACCCCTTTGTGGGACTTGCAACAGGGGTGTGGCTTGTTTGCTCGGCCACCACATGCTCAAACCCCTTACAGGAGGGTAGCATGCAGGTGAGCAGGTGCTGGAGCCAGGGTGAGCACTTTTGGGCTCTGGCCCCATGGCAGTGTCTACGAGTATTACAGTGCTCTTTTAGCCCTGATATCCAGGGATGGCTTAAGTGTTAAACAGCTCAGTGAAGAGTCAGGGTGACAGCCTTTTTGGGTTTCTGCACCCAGTGCATCCCAAATTCTTGCCTTGCATCCAGGAAGAATCAGGTTACATGTACTTGAAAGACAGTGAATGTGGGGATTTTATTAGGTGATGGAGGTGGCTCTCAGTGGGATGGGAAGCTGGAGAGGGGATGGAGTGGGAAGATGATCTTCCCCTGGAGTTCAGCCATCCTGAAGCTGATCTTCTCTCTGACTGCCCCCAGCTGAACTCCTCTCAGGTGCTTCCTCTCTTCTCTCATTCTCTGCCATGCCGCTCTGCTGCTCTGCTGCTCTGCCATGCTTCTGCTCGTGGAGCAGATTTTTATGGGTACAGGATGGGGAGTGTGGTGGGCCAGGGTGGTCTTGGAAAAGGCAACAGCTGGGGGCAAAAACAGGAATGCCCATTCCCATTTAAGGCCTCAGGTGTCCAGGCTTGAGGGTGGGGCCTTTGCTGGGGAACCGCCCTCTACTACCCGGTATTTCCTTGCCTCCTGTCCATATCAGTAGTACGAGTGAAGTGAGACCTTCCTGGGCAAACCCAGACATCTGGTCCCCAGGGTTAGCTCTGGCTCCCCTGAGCAGCACCAAAGAGCATGGAGATGCTCAGCATGTGGCAGTTGGAGAGAACAGCATCACCCTTTGTTGGCTCCTGGTTCTAGTGCCTAATTGTGTTCTAGATCTCAACAGGGCATGGCCAGTGGGGATTAAAACAGGACAGAATATTCTCCTTTTTGCTATTTCCGTTTTTTTAAAGGTTACATTCTCAATACTCTAGTAGTCTAGCCTATCAGATCTCTTGTGTGAATTTGAAAGTTAGATTGCAAAATTTCAATCTCACACATTTTTTTCCATTTTAATTTTAATTTAGGCAGTGAAACCTAGCTTAAAATTAGAGTAGTTTTTGTTTCTTATGGGAGATGGCATAGCCCTTAGATTATTCACTGTCTCTTTCTGAAGAATTTAACGCAAACATGGATATCAGACCAAATCATACAATTTATATCAACAATATGAATGACAAAATTAAAAAGGAAGAATTGAAGAGATTCCTATATGCCCTGTTTTCTCAGTTTGGTCATGTGGTGGACTTTGTGGCTTTAAAGACCATGAAGATGAGGGGCAGGCCTTTGTCATATTTAAGGAACTGGGCTCATCCACAAATGCTTAGAGACAGTTACGAGGATTTCCATTTTATGGTAAACCAATCCGAATACATATGCAGAAACAGATTCGGATATAATATCTGAAATGTGTGGCACTTTTGCTGACAAAGAAAAGAAAAAAGCCAAAACTGTGGAACAGACTGCAACAACCACAAACAAAATGCCTGGCTAGGGAACTCCAAATTCAGCTAATACCCAAGGAAATTCAACACCAAATCCTCAGGTCCTCGATTGTCCTCCAAACTATATTTTATTCCTTAATAACTTAACAGAAGAGACTAATGAGATGATGTTATCTATGCTGTTTAATCAGTTCCCTGGCTTCAAGGAAGTACGTCTAGTACCAGGGAGGCATGACATTGCTTTTGTTGAATTTGAAAATGATGGGCCAGCTGGAACTGCCAGGGATGCTTTACAGGGATTTAAGATTACAACATCCCATGCTATGAAGATCACCTATGCCAAGAAATAACATTTGGGATAGTCATCTTTAAAGGACTTGGTGTTATTTATAGTGTTTGTTTTGCTAACATTTGGTTGGGTCATTGTAATAGAGATTAGGGGAAGTGAAAGTGAAATTTTTGTGACGGACTTAAATTATCTAGTGCTTCTTTAGCTTTGGTGAATTATGAAATATGAAGGCCTTAATTTTGTACAATAAACTTTGATTTGTATTCTGTGAAAAATAAACTTACAGCTATGCTTTATATGCATTCTTTGGGGATAATGCTATCATATCAAGAATATCTTAAAGGTGTAATTGCATATATTCTCACTTGTCACCCACACCAAAGCCATGAGGTAGGTGGCACAGTTGAATCATTTTTGAACATAGAACACGCCACTTTGATTTAAAATCAAATTATGGCAACTAGAGCTGGGCATGGTGGCTCATGCTTGTAATCCCAACATCGTGGGAGGCCGAGGTGGGAGGATCACTTGAGCCCAAGAGTTCAAGACCAGCCTGGGCAACATAGAGAGACCCTTGTCTCTACAGAAAAAGAAAAAATTAGCTAGGCATGGTGGCACAGCTGTAGTCCTAGCTACTTGGGAGTTGGAGGTGGGAGGATGGCTTGAGCTCAGGAGGTTGAGGCTGCAGTAAGTTGTGATCATGCCACTGAACTCCAGCCTGGGCAACAGAACAAGACCTTGTCTCAAAAAAGAAAAAAACAAAAAACAAACACCAATAAATTGTGGCAACTAGGAAGAAAAAGGGTATGGAGAATGAATACCATTAAACATAGTCTTACTGATGACTTTTTTCCATACTTTTGGTTGAAGTATAAACATACAGATATGTCATTCTAAAACCTACCATTTGTTAGGTGTTTTTTGTTCTGAGTAATCATAGTAAGCAGTTATGTTTGCAACCAACAGCCATTTGCACCTGTGCCCCCTGAGTCCCCCGCCCAGAGCCTTGCCAGCAGAGCCACCTGTATTTAATACTGAAAACACTAGCTTTCCCAGCTCCCCTTGTTGCCATCAGCATCTAGTTAAATCCTGGTGAATTAAACCAGAAAGAAAGCCTTCCCTGGAGCTTTTGGAAAAAACCTTCCTCTTTAGTTAAAAGATCTATGCAAGGGAAAATTAGTGCCTCTTCCTTTTGGATACAGACTGAGCTGCAGCAGTTCTCTTGCAACCTCAAAGGGACAATTCTGAGGATAAATGACAACTCACTGAAGGTAGCTGAGCAGAAAGATGACAGTCACCTGGGTTATTTTCCACCTCATTAAGCCACTAAGCCAACATTGAAAATACCTACCTCTGGGCTTCTTGTTTTATGAAAAAAACTAACATCTTTATTTTTCAAATCACATTTAGCATGCTGTTACTTGCATCTAAAAGCATCCTTAATGATTCGCTATATAAATGGTATTGCTGTAGTTCACTATCAAACTTAATTTCCTTTCTATAGGAAACTTTTTGTAACATTTCTCTTAATCTCTTGAAATTAAACATCTAGGTAACAAAACTTCTAAACATAACTTTGAAATTCAATAGAATATTTTTACCGGAATATAAATGAGAAATGTTAAAAAACAGTTTTAAAGAACAATATACATTTAAGTATGTAATGCTTGGGTACAACTACAACAGAAGGCATGATAAAGTAGTCAGAGCTTGTATACCTATGTAGAATCACTGAATATAATGGCTCTCACATGTAGCAGGATACAGGTGTGCTTCGCTGGTGGCTCAAATTCCAACAGAGGTATAGACATTAGTATTGAGATTTTTCAAAAGGTGAACAGCTCTTTGTAAAGTTCCAACTGAACAATCTACAATCTCACATGGACTTATGTGGTAGCTGCATTTTTGGAAAATTCAGTGTACATTTAGAACTGTACAAAAATTACTTTGTAACACAGAGTTAGGATCCAGAATCACAGATCTATAAATATGTTTTCACCTACATGAATATCTGATGGTACAATTGGGAGCCAGGTGAGACTTTGGACAATTCTTTGCAATGCAGAATTAGCCTAGACATTGCAACATGTCTGGTGTCTCACCCAATAAACACTGACGTTGGCCCCCTGATTATTGTGACAACCAAAACATGCCCCCATAGGTTTAGAAAGCATCCTCTGGGGACAGTCCTGCAACCATCTCCCTCACCACAGAGGACAATGTCCTGGGGCAGACACTCTTGGTTGTTTGCTCTGCATAGATGTCAGAAGCACTCCTTATTTCTGACTCTGCAAGTCTTAGACATGCTTCCATGGATGGGTAGGTGGAGGGAAAGTACAGAAGCAAATGGTGGATTGCTTAGGATCGGTGCCATTGCTGAATTTCAAGAGTCACTGGTTCATTGCTTTCTCGGTTTGTGTGCATTTTTTTCAAGGGATCCCCACTATGTGCAAGGAATGATGGTAGACACAGAGTTGACTAAGATTTCCTTCCTGCCCTCAGGGAGGTAGAAGACTAAAATAGAAGCAAAGTATCAAATTTTAAGATGGCGCCGGTGTTCTTAGCCTGAGGTCCCAGGAATGTGCTTCAGGGGATCCTCTAAAACTCTTGAAATTACAGACAACAATGCATGTATGTTTGTGTGTGTGTGTGTGTGTGTGTGTGTGTATTTTTTTGAATAAAGGGTGTGTAGATTTAATCATATTCTCAAAGAATTCCAATACACAATAAAGGTTACAGCTGATGCACAGGGCAGGCTGATACACAGGTGGCAGCCTATTTGATGGATTTTTGGAAGTTGCCCCCTGCTCCAAATATCTCTTTTACTCATATTTCTTTCACTGAACTTCTACCAATAGAGATTCATTCTAATGAATGGATAGTTAGCATGGATCTCTCCAACAGTGACACTCCAACAACTTTCAAGAAATGTCGGCCGGGCGCGGTGGCTCACGCTTGTAATCCCAGCACTTTGGGAGGCCGAGGCGGGCGGATCACGAGGTCAGGAGATCAAGACCACGGTGAAACCCCGTCTCTACTAAAAATACAAAAAATTAGCCGGGCGTGGTGGCGGGTGCCTGTAGTCCCAGCTACTCGGAGAGGCTGAGGCAGGAGAATGGCGTGAACCCGGGAGGCGGAGGTTGCAGTGAGCCGAGATTGCGCCACTGCACTCCAGCCTGGGGGACAGAGCGAGACTCCGTCTCAAAAAAAAAAAAAAAAAAAAAAAAAAAAGGAAATGTCGGTTGAGCTTCTGCTGAGTATCAGGCATTGACCTAAGGACCAGGGATGCAGCAGTGAACAGAATGGAGCTCGCAGCCTGGTGAAGGAGCTGGAGTGGGAGCAATATGCAGATACGGGGAGCACTGAGGGGCAACTTGACCCCAAGGCAGTGGAGAGGTTCTCAGGAAGAGACAAGCGATCCTGGGCTGTGCTGATGTAGCTTGAGTAACAGCTAGCTGTCTTGTGTGAACAGAGGGTCCCAGTCCATGAGGACACTGCCTTGGGCCTGAGAACACTGCCGTGGGCCTGTGGATGCGGACAGGCTGCTGAGGCCGGAGGTGGAAAGCCTCTTCCTGCATTGGGCCTCAGCCGTGCCTCAGTTTTGCTTGGGTTGGCCTCTGGGGGAACAGGTGGGCCTTGCAGGATGACCCTGATAGCATTATCTGCATTTTGGTGTGTATTTAAGATTCCAGTTCACACGGGCTTCTAGTCATATGCTGCAAGAGTGTTTGTAAAGCAGACTGCAGACTCTCTGGGATTGAAGGGTGAAGGGGGAGGGAGGTTTATAACCTGGAAACTATGTGCTGACTGTGGCCCTGTTGAGATGCAGTGTGGTTTCTATAGGGTTCCTTCTGGACCTCATACATTTCAGTTTCCCCTGGAACAAGGCCTTTGCTGAGAAGGAAAACATACACTGGCCATGAAAATGCAGAAGCACTCCCTGGGTTGCTCCAAGCAGCTCTCTAAGCGGAGGCTTAGCTTGTCCTGAGGCCATCTTGTCTTTGGAAACCCTAACTAAGCAAAACACATATCTTTTTATGCCTTCCCTTTCTTTACACAGACATTGACTAAAAAGGAGCAGGAATAACTGCCAATTCAGTAGGCTCCTTGCTCTTTTGTGCATTTTAAAGGCATTTGGTGTTTGGGATTTGGAAGAAAATCATGAGAACTGAGAAGCTCTGGCTGTCTTGGCGGGAAGCAGGCTCATTGTTTGCAGAGAGAGCTGGTTTCCATGGTTTTGGACTACAGACAGCTGCGTTTTTTTGTTTTTGTTTTTTTTTTTTTAAAGTAGTTTCTACTTGCAATTGGATCTAATAAATAGTCAAGGTAGCCAGTCTCCCAACAGCAAAAGGTCTTTGAGTTATTTGGAAACACCCTAGTATGTTATCATTCACGACCAACTGTACCTGGTTTTTAGTTATTAAAAGTCATGCATTCTCTCAGGATAGGGCCTGTTTGACCCAAATTCTGCTTTATCGAGGGCAGCCAATTATATTTCAGGCTTAAGGTTCTAGTCTTAAAAGTAAACACATTCCTTTCTTTTAAACGACAGGAGACTTGGGATGGTCTGGGATAGGAACGCAGGGTGGGGACCTGCAGTCCTGCAGGCCTGAGAGACAAGTGCTGGAGCTGAGGCCGTGGGAGGCTCATGGCTTCCCCTCCTCCCCTAGGCCCGCCGGCACAGCAACCATATAGTGCACTGTAGGGAAACTAACATGTGAAAAGTGGCCATTTTGCTTCTGTCACTGAAGTAGGACACAGGACAAACTTTTGCTTCTTTTTTCATGACCTATAAAGAAGAACAAATTAAACTAAAATGAAAATAACATTTTTCAGCTGGGCGCAGTGGCTCCTGCCTATAATTTCAGCACTTTGGGAGGCCGAAGCAGGCAGATCACTTGAGGTCAGGAGTTCGAGACTAGCTTGTGGTGAAACCCCATCTCTACTAAAAATGCATCTCATGCTGAGGCACGAGAATCGCTTGAACTTGGGAGGTGGAGGCTGCAGTGAGCCGAGATGGTGCCACTGCACTCCAGCCTGGGTGACAGAGCGAGACTTCATCTCAAAAAAAAAGAAAAGAAAGAACTTTTTTTTTTTTTAAATTGGGACACTGGCTTGGAATTTAGAGGGATCAGGTAATGAATATAACAATTTCCACTGTTAGCAGCAATATTAAAGCAATTACAGGGTCCCTTGTATCTCCAGCAGCAGGCTTGGCATAGTGGATGGAACAGTGAGAAAGTCTAGGTCTCACCAGCATGCCAACATTACCTGTGGCCCTTACAACCTTTTAGCAGAAACCTATACTCTTTCTAAACAAGGGTGAATTGTGTGCTTATGCTTAAAACCTTTCATGCTGCCCCAAAAAATCTTTTGTAGGATGTTATGTTCTTTTCTCCCTTTGCTGAACTTATGGTTGGTGTTCTGGCTTGCTTTTTATTTTGTTGGCTTTATTATCATTGGCCCTTTGGTTGCTATTAGATTTTCTTCTGTCTAGATCTTGCTTTCCAACTGGATTTTTAGTCCTTTGGGATCAGAGACTACCAGATCATTTAATTTTCTAATGTGTTCTGTTTCCCCACCTAAGATGGATTTCTGAGTCTGGCTCAAAACCAACTGGGAATACGTCAGACTTTCCTTCCAATGACACTTTCGTCAAACAGAACGAGAGATAACCCTTTCCCCATCTTCTTTAAGCATCATGGTTGCTGTGGGTTAGCAGTTTCTTAGGATCACTTATACACAAATTTACCACAAAATGTATAAACTGCAGAATGGAATCTATTGGAGAGCCTTGGTAGAATTAGATTAATGGTGGCCAGGCGCGGTGGCTCACGCTTGTAATCCCAGCACTTTGGGAGGCCGAGGCGGGCGAATCACGAGGTCAGGAGATTGAGACCACGGTGAAACCCCGTCTCTACTAAAAAATATAAAAAATTAGCCGGGCGTGGTGGCGGGCACCTGTAGTCCCAGCTACTCGGAGAGGCTGAGGCAGGAGAATGGCGTGAACCCGGGAGGCAGAGCTTGCAGTGAGCTGAGATTGCGCCACTGAACTCCAGCCTGGGTGACAGAGCGAGACTCTGTCTCAAAAAAAAAAAAAAAAGAATTAGATTAATGGTGACTTAGAGTGGGATTGGAGAAGCTAAGGAGGGGCTGATGCTTTAATCAGTGCTGTAAGCACTACAACAACTTGTTTTTTTTGCAGCCACTGCCTGTCCTTTTGGCTAGAACAAGATTTCTCTCCTAAGTGACTTACATTTTCTCACTCTCAGTGGAAGATACATTTGGCTCAGGAACCATTATTTCTCTTCCTTGGGGACCAATCTGAAAGTAAAAATATTAATCATCTTCATAATCACAGATATTTCTTTTCATGTAACAGAGCACTAAACCCTTCACGGCCAGGTAGATATGTTCAAATTAATTTGACTCACCCTGAAAAGAGAATTCCTGGGAGAAGAAGAAACTCAAAGATGTGCCCTCCAGGGTGAGGGTCCCAAAGACCTTCGGCCCAAACCCATTCTCGCCCCCCTGCAAACTCTGTAGCTTGGTTGACAGATGTGGTCCAGACTCAGGAAGATTGTCCTTAACCTAATCCAATCTTGTAAAATGATATATAAGTCACTTTCTCAAGTACACTTTCAGGTAATCAATACCATTTAAAAAAAAAACTCATTGCAAGCTCAATGATAACATGTTAAAATTAGCGCATTTAATGTTGCTTTCAATTTATCGGAAATCTGAGTCACTGCTATGGTGAAATAAAAAGTGTCTACCTGTAGTCTATTGATGTGTGTAAGAGAAGATGATAGATGGGAAGGTAGATAAGAGTGAAGAGGAGAGTGGATGATAGGATAGAAGAGGAGGGAACAGGAAGGGACAGGGGCGAAACGGCAAGTAGACACACGCATGTATGGAACTGGTAAAAAAAAAAAAAAAAAAAAAAAAAAGCAGCCCCCACAGCATGCCTGCAAGTGAGAATTGATTTTAGTCACCTCCCTTTTTCTAATATTCAATGTCTTCTGCAACTAGGAATACTAGTACATGATGTATGGTGTATGGAATTTGGTATCAGAAGATCTCGATTTGAATCCCGGCTCTGCTTTCTTCTAAGCAGTGTGAGTTCAGGTAATTTACTTCATTTCTTGCATCTGAGTGGCCATGTGTGTGAAATACAGATAATACCCCCTCAGAATTACTGTAAGGACTCAACTATTAGGTTGATGCAAAAGTAATTGCCATTTTTGAAATGACTTTTAATGTCAAGACTACAATTACTTTCGCATCAACCTAATAGCATGTGTACCTTATGACCATCATAGAATGCTAGTTATTATCACATCCAGAGTCCTCTTAAAAGAGTCTTGTTGCTCTCTAAGAACTTACCTGCCTTGAACACAAATAACGGATATAAAATAGGTACTCTTCATTGTGTGTTTCACTATACAGAGAAACTTTAATATCTTGAAAGAACCTGAATAAGCAAAGATGTAATCATATTTTGAAAAGTGTTAACATGTATTCCTGTAAAATGTGAAAAAATGTACTCATTTAATATATATTTTTATTTTAAAAAGTTTTTTTAATTTTTTATTATTATACTTTAGGTTTTAGGGTACATGTGCACAATGTGCAGGTTTGTTACATATGTATCCATGTGCCATGTTGTTTTGCTGCACCCATTAACTCATCATTTAGCATTAGGTATATCTCCTAATGCTGTCCCTCCCCCCTCCCCCCACCCCACAACAGTCCCCAGAGTGTGATGTTCCCCTTCCTGTGTCCATGAGATCTCATTGTTCAATTCCCACCTATGAGTGACAACATGCGGTGTTTGGTTTTTTGTCCTTGCGATAGTTTACTGAGAATGATGTTTTCCAGTTTCATCTATGTCCCTACAAAGGACATGAACTCATCATTTTTTATGGCTGCATAGTATTCCATGGTGTATATGTGCCACATTTTCTTAATCCAGTCTATCGTTGTTGGACATTTGGGTTGGTTCCAAGTCTTTGCTATTGTGAATAGTGCCGCAATAAACATACGTGTGCATGTGTCTTTATAGCAGCATGATTTATAGTCCTTTGGGCATATACCCAGTAATGGGATGGCTGGGTCAAATGGTATTTCTAGTTCTAGATCCCTGAGGAATCGCCACACTGACTTCCACAATGGTTGAACTAGTTTACAGTCCCACCAACAGTGTAAAAGTGTTCCTATTTCTCCACATCCTCTCCAGGACCTGTTGTTTCCTGACTTTTTAATGATGGCCATTCTAACTGGTGTGAGATGGTATCTCACTGTGGTTTTGATTTGCATTTCTCTGATGGCCAGTGATGATGAGCATTTTTTCATGTGTTTTTTGGCTGCATAAATGTCTTCTTTTGAGAAGTGTCTGTTCATGTCCTTTGCCCACTTTTTGATGGGGTTGTTTGTTTAAAAGTTTTAAAATTGTATATAGTTGGGGGTTACAAGTGCAGATTTCTTCCATGCATACATTGCACAGGGTGAAGTCTAGGCTTTTAGTGTGCCCATCACCAAAATAGCGAACATTTTACCCAATAGGTAAGTTTCCAACCCTCACCCTCTCACCCCTTCCCACCTTTTGTCATCTCCAATGTCTATTCCACTCTGTGTGTCCATGTGTATCCATTATTCAGCTCCCACTTCTAAGTGAGAATATGTGATGTTTGACTTTCTGTTTCTGAGTTATTTCACTTAGGATAATGGCCTCCAGTTCCATCCATGGATGTTTCATCCATATTGCTGCAAAAGACATGACTTCGTTCTTTTTTATGGCTAAGTAGTATTCACACACACCACAGAATACTACTCAGTCATAAAAAAAGAATAAAGTTATATATATATCTCTTTTGGATATATATGTGTGTGTATATATATATATATACACGTGTATATATATATATACATATGTATATATATATATACACATATGAATATATGTATGAGATCTAAAAATGTGAGCTCTAGATATAGATTTTCTTCGTTCAGTCTACCATTGATGGAGTTAGGTTGATTCTATATCTTTGCTGTTGTGTTTGTGCTGCAATAAACACATAAGTGCAGGTATCTTTTTTTTTTTTTTTGAGACAGAGTCTTGCACCATCACCCAGGCTGAAGTGCAGTGGCGCAATCTCGGCTCATGGCAACCTCTGCCTCCCAAGTTCTAGTGATTCTTCTGCCTCAGCCTCCCAAGTAGCTGGGATTATAGGCATCCACCACCACGACCGGCTAATTTTTTTTGTATTCTTAGTAGAGACAGGGTTTCACCATGTTGGCCAGGCTGGTCTTGAACTCCTGACCTCAGGGATCCACCCACCTCAGCCTCCCAAAGTGCTGGAATTACAGGTGTGAGCCACTGTGCCCAGTCGGTATTTTTTTGATATAATAATATTTTTCCCTTCATGTAAATACCTAGTAGTGGGATTGTGGATTGAATAATAGTTCTATTTTTAGTTCTTTGATAAAGTTTCATACTGTTTTCCATGGTGGTTGCTCTAATTTACATTCCCATCAACAATGTATAAGCATTTCCTTTTCTCCACATCCTCACCCACATCTACTGTTTTTAGCAGTTTTAATAATAATAATAACCATACTGACTGGTGTAAGGTGGTATCTTATTGTGGTTTTAATTTGTATTTCTCTGATGATTAGTGAGGTGAGCATATTTTAATGTTTGTTGGCCACTTTATGTCTTTTTTTTTTGAGACGGAGTCTTGCTCTGTTGCCCAGGCTGGAGTGCAGTGGCGCAATCTCAGCTCACCACAACCTCTGCCTCCCAGGTTCAAGCGATTCTCCTGCCTCAGCCTCTCTAGTAGTTGGGACTACAGGTGTGCACCACCATGCCCGGCTAATTTTTGTATTTTTAGTAGAGACGGGGTTTCATTATGTTGGCCAGGCTGGTCTCAAACTCCTGACCTTGTGACCTGCCCACCTTGGCCTCCCAAAGTGCTGGGATTACAGGCGTGAGCCACTGAGCCTGGCCTCACTTTATGTCTTCTTTTGAGGAATGTCTATTCATGTCCTATGCCCACTTTTTCATGAGGTTATTTGCTTTTTTCTTGTTGAGTTGTTTGAGTTCCTTGTAGATTCTGGATATTAGCTCTTTGTTGGATGCGTAGTTTGCAAATACTTTTCCCATTCTGTAGGTTGTCTGTTTACTCTGTTGTTTCTTTTGCTGTGCAGAAGCTTTTTAGTTTAATTAAGTCCCATTTGTCTACCTTTGTTTTTATTGTGTTTGCTTTTCAGGACTTGGTCATAAATTCTTTATCTAGGCCAATGTTCAGAAGCATTTTTCCTAGGTTTTCTTATTTTTAAGAAAACGAGGGTTTTTATAGTATCAGGTCTTATGTTTAGGTTGTTCATCTATCTTGTGTTAATTTTCATATATGGTGAGAGATACGGATCCAGTTTCATTCTTCTGCATATGGCTATCCAATTTTGCTGGCACCATTTATCAAATAGAATGTCACTTCCCCAATGTACATTTTTGCTGACTTTGTCAAAGATCACTTGGTTGTAGGGATGTGGCTTTATTTCTGGGTTCTCTATTCTGTTCCATTGATATATGTGTTTATTTTTATAACAGTACCACACTGTTTTGGTTACTATAGCCCTTGTAGTATAACTGAAAGTCAGGTAATGTGATGCCTCCAGCTTTGTTCTTTGTGCTTAGGATTACTTTCATTATTTGGGCTCTTTTCTGGTTCCATGTGAATTTTAGGATCATTTTTTCTAATTCTGTGAAAAATGACATTGGTAATTTGACAGGAATTGCATTGACTCTGTAGATTGCTTTGGGTACTATGGTCATTTTAACAATATTGATTTTTTCTGTTCATGAGCACGGGATGGCTTGGCTGTCAAAATCTCATCTTGAATTCTAATTCTCATAGTCCCCACATCAAGGGAGAGACCAGGTGCGGGTGATTGAATCATGGGGGTGGTTTCCCCCATGCTGTTCTCATGATAGTGAGTGAGTTCTCATGAGATCTGATAGTTTTATAAGGAACTCTTCCCCCTTTGCTGGGCACTTCTCCTTCCTGCTGCCTTGTGAAGAAAGTGCCTTTCTTCCCCTTTGCCTTCCACCATGATTGTAAATTTCCTGAGGCCCCCCCAGCCAGGCTGAACTGTGAGTCAATTAAACCTCTTTCCTTTATAAAATTACCCAGACTTGGGCAGTTGCTTATAGCAGTGTGAAAACGAACTAATACAGGATGTTTTTCCATTTGTTTGTGTCATCTATGATTTCTTTCATCAGTGTTTTGTCATTCTCCTTATAGAGACCATTATTCTCCTTGGTTAAACATATTCTTATAGCTATTGTAAATGGGATTGCTTTCTTGATTTGGTCCTTGCCTAGGTCATGATTGTTGTATAGAAATGTGTCTGATTTCTGTACAGAAATTTTGTATCCTAAAACTTCACTAAATTCATTTATCAAATCTAAGAATTTTTTGGCTAGAGTCATTTAGGGTTTTCTAGATATAAGATTAATCATCAGCAAAAAGGGGTAATTTGACTTCTTCTTTTCTGATTTTGATGCCTTTTATCTTTTTTTTTTTTTCTTTTGCCTGACTGCACTGGTGAGGACTTCCACTGCTATGTTGAATAAGAATGATGAAAGTGGACATCCTTGTCTTGTTCCAGTTCTTATAGGGAATGCTTTCAACTTTTCCCCATTAAATATGATGTTGGTTGTGGGTTTGTTGTATGTGGCGTTTATTATGTTGGGGTAAATTCTTTCCAGGCCTAGGTTCTTTTCATCTTTCTTGAAGATTTTTATCACTAAGGCATGCTGAATTTTATTGAATGCTTTTTCTGCATCTATTGAGATAATTATATGGTTTTTGCCCTTAATTCTGTTTATTCGATGTATCACATTTATTGATTTTCATATGTTGAAACATCCTTACATCCCCGGGATACAACCCAACTGATTATAGTGTATTAACTTTTTGATGCAATGTAGGATTTGATTTACTACTATTTTGTGGAAGATTTTTTCATTTACATCCATCAGGGATATTGATCTGTAGTTTTATTTTTGTGTTGTGCCATTGTCTGGTTTTAGTATCAGGTTGATACTGGCCTTGTAGAATGAGTTAGGGAGAATACCTCACTCCTTAAATTTTTTTAAAAATAATTTCAGGAGGATTGGTATTAGTTCTTCTTTGTATGTTTGGTACAATTTGGCCGTGAATCCATCTGGTCCTGGGCTTTTTTTGTTGGAAGATTTTTTACATTACTGCTTCAATTTTACTACTTATTATTGCTCCATTCAGGAGTCCTATTTCTTCCTGTTTCAATCTCAGGAGGCTGGTGTGTTTCCAGTAATTTGTCCATTTCCTCTAGGTTTTCTAGTTTGTGAGCATATAGCTGTTCATACAGCAATAATAATAGTCTCTGCTGAGGCTATTATTTCTTTTTCTTTTTGTATTTCTGTGGTATCAATTGTAATGTCTCCTTTTTCATTTCTGATTGTGTTTATTTGGATCTTCTCTCCTTTTTCTTGGTTATTCTAGCTAGTGGGTTATCAATTTTGTTTATCTTTTTGAAGAACCAACTTTTCATTTCATTGATCCTTTATATTATTTTGGTCTCTGTTTCATTTAGTCCTGCTCTGATCTTTGTTATGTCTTTTCTTCTGCTAACTTTGGCTTTATTTTGTTCTTGCTTTTCTATTTCCTTGAGGTGCAACATTGGGTTGTTATTTGTTATTTTTACTTTTTTTCAAAGTATTTTTTAATTTTAATTTTTGTGGATACATAGTAGGTGTATATATTTATGGGTTATGTGAGATGTTTTGATATAGGCATGTAATGCATAATAATATTATGTAAAATGGGGGTATCCATCCCTTCAAGTATTTATCCTTTGTGTTACAAACAATCCAGTTATGCTCTTTTAGTTATTTTAAAATGTACAATTAAATTATTATTGACTATAATCACCCTGCTATTCTACTTCTTGATGTAGGCATTTAATACCATAAATTTAACTCTTAGCACTGCTTTTGCTGTATCTCACAGGTTTTGGAATGTTTTATTTTCATTTTCATTTATTTTGAAAAATATCTTAATTTCTGTCTTAATTTTTTCATTGATACAGTGAGTCTTCTGGAGCATGAATTTTAATGTCCACATGTTTGTATGAGAAAGCTCTAAAGTACCTCTTGGTATTGATTTCTAGCTTTATTCCACTGTGATGCAGAAAGATACTTGATGGAATTTTGATTTTTAAAAACTTGTTCAGAATTGTTTTGTGGCCTAACGTGGTCTGTCTTGGAGAACGTTTCATGTGCTGATGAAAAGAATGTGTATTCTGTAGTTTTGGGGTAAAATGTTTAATAAATGTCTGTTAAGTTCATTTGGTCTGAAATCCAATTTATCCCAATGTTTTTTGTTAATTTTCTGTCTTGACAGTCTGTCTAGTGCTGTGAGTTAGGTGTTAAAGTGGTCCCCTCTTATTTGTATTGCTTTCTTTCTTTCTTTCTTTAGGTCTAGTAATATTTATTTTATGAATTAAAGTCCTACAATGTTGAGTGCTACATATTTAGAATTATTATATTCTCCTGTTGAGGATCCCTTTATCATTACATAATGACCTCCTTTGTCTTTTTCTAAATTGTTTTTTATTTAAAGTCTGTTTTATCTGTTATCCATATAGCTACTCGTTGCTTTTGGTTTCTTCTTGTGTGGAATATTTTTCCACCCCTTTACTTTTAGTTTATATGTGTCTTTATGAGTAAAGTGAGTTTCTTGTAGGCAGCATATACTTGGATCATGACTTTTTGTCCATTCTGCCAATCAGTGTCTTTTAAGTGGAACATTTAATCTATTTATATTCAAGGTTAACATTGATATGTGAGGTTAACATTGCTCTGATCCTGTCATATTGTTAATTGTTTTTAGTTATTTTAAAAGTGTATTTCTCTCTTTTTCTCTGTCTTGTTGTCCTTGTGGTTGGATGAAATTCTATCATGTTGTCATTTGATTCCTTTCCTTTCCTCCTTCATGTGATTGTTTTATAAGAACAGTGCATTTTACAGTTCCATGTGTTTTGTGATGGTGAATATTTGTTTCCATACTTAAGATCCCTTTGGACATTTCCTGTAGAATGGGTCTAGTGGTGACAAATTCCCTCAAGGTTTGCTTGTCTAGGAAAGCCTATATGTCTCCTTCATTTATGAAGCTTATTCTGGCAGGATATAAAATTCTTGGCTGACAGTTATTTATTTTATTTTATTTTTTCATTTCAGTACTTTGAAAATGCAATCTCATTCTCTTTTGGCCTGTAAGGTTTCTGCTGAAAAATCCATTGTTAGCGTGATGGTGTTTCCTTTATAGGAAACTAGACATTTTTCTCTTGCTAATTTTAAAATTATTTCTTTCACTTTGACTTTAGACATTCTAAATATAATATGCCACGATGAAGTCTTTGTGCAGTGTATTTACCTGGAGATCATTGGGCTTCCTGGATCTGGATGTCTAAATGTCTTGATAGACTTGGGAAGTTTTCATCACTTATTTTCTTAAATAGGTTTTCTAAACTTTTTGATGTCTCTTCCTCCTTGAGAATAGTGATAATTCGTAAGTTTGCTTGTTTTATATAATACCAGACATCTTGAAGACTTTGTTCATTTTAAAGTTCTTTTTTCCTTATTTTTGTCTCACTGGATTATTTCAAAAGACCCCAACTCAAGTTTTGAGATTCTGTGTTCTACTTGGTGTAATCTATTATTGAATCTTTTGAATGTATTTTGCATTTTCTTCAATAAATGTTTTAGTTCCAGAATTTCTGCCTTTTAAAAACATATCTATCTGCTTGGTAAATTTCTCATTCATAGCCTGAGTTGACTTTCTAGTTTCTTTGTATTGGTTTTCAGATTATCTTGCATCTCATTGAGCTTCTTTAAAATCAATATTTTGAATTCTTTATCTGGCATTTTGGGGAATTCTTTTTGATTGAGATCTGTTACTGGGCAATTCTTATTGTCCTTTGATGATGTCGTATTTCCATGTTTTTCATGTTTCCTGTGTCTTTCTGTTGATATCTGCTCATCTAGTATAGCAGTTGCTTGTTTCATTTTTTTTTGAAATTGCTTTTGTGGGGGAGAATTTTTTCCTAGGAATGTATGTATGTTGATTGAGTAAACTACTTTGACTTTGATTTTGGTTGCCTGTGGTACTGTGATCTTTGTGTGACTTCCTTGGCAATATACAGTATCAGTGGTATCTGTGATTTCTTTGGTGACTTAGAGTACAGTTATTAGTTGAGGTTGTGGTGAAGTTTTGCTGGGGACTTGGACACCAACTGAGCCAGTGTTCAGGCCCAAGTAGCAGCAGTGGAATGAATGTGCCTGTTTTTAGGTACTGGCTCTGGTGTTAGTGGACTCTGGAGCACTGATTCTTGGGGCTCCAGGTGGCTTGCTTAGAAGCTAGTTGTAGTAGTGGGCTAGGTGTGTGGATGGGTTCTCAGGACCCTGGGAAGCTGGTGTCATGTGGGTGATGGCAGTAGCAGTGGTGGAGCAACCCACTAGGACCCAAGCAGTTCAAGTAGGTATTGCTAGAAGCTGCAATGGGTTGGATGAGCCAGTCCTCCACCCCACGATGCCTGTAGAAGGGTAGTGGGTCTTGTCCTAAGTGTGCTTAAGGGAGCTTTGTCTCCCCTGTCCCTTCCCTGGCTGGGTGGCAGCTGCAGCCACATCACCTCTGCTTGGTCTGAGGGTGGGACATAGCCCGGGGTTAAACTCTAAAAATGGTGCTAGCTGTGGGCTTGTGACAAGAGAATATGAGGGCCCGCTAAGGCAAGCAGTGTGTGCAAGAAGCTATGGGGAGTGCAGCCCATTCAAGTCTGAGTTTCATAGCAGCCCATAGCAGAGTGGTAGATATTGTTTTAGGCATGCATAGGGGAACCTGGTTTTCCTGTCCCTCCTTGGCCAGGTGGTGGCTGCAGCCATGTTAGCCCAAGCTCAGCCCAAAAGTCTCAAGCCCAGCATTAATGTCTCAAAATAGTGTCTTGGGCTTGGGACCAGGGAGGATGGTATCCATCCCAGGCAAGCAGCATAGGCCAGAAGCTGTGGGGAGTGCGATCTACTCACATCTCAGTTTCATAGCAGCCCACTGCAGGGCAGTGAGTATTGTCCTGGATGTGCATAAAATAGCCTGGTTTCCCTGTCTGTCCTTGGCTGGGCAGCAGCTCATGTCAGCCTGAACTCAAACCAAGGGTGGGGAATAGCACAGTGTTAAATTCTCAAAATGGCATCTTAGGCTTACCAGAAGGAGGAGGGCCTCAAGGCAAGAAGCTGTGGGAGGTAATACACATTTTTGGAATGTCTCCAAATGTGAAGTTCTGAGTAGCCACTGGTAGGTGAATGAAGGAATAAGCCCTGCAGAAGTTCACAGGGTAGCTGGGGGAACCAGACATGAATGCAAACTCTGAGGGCAATATTAATAGAACTGAGTAAATAGCTATTAGGATGAATAGACAATTAGCTAGAATGCTTTTATCCACAATAACTTTGGATCAATGGGGATTCATTATCTGTAACCCGCAGCCTCTTCACTCTGAACATGGACAAACACACCTGGATCATTGAGATCCTCAGTTAAACAGCATATAGCTGAGTATACAGTCACCAGAAATCCTAAGATCTTACTTGAATGGTCATTGTATTGGCTTAGTTCTTACAGTCTCAATGATTGGTGCCTCTTTAATAACTGAGAGTCTGGCTTGGGTGCCCCTTCTCTTTTTTTCCATGACACCCTTTGGCTGAAGAGAGTAGACACAGCAGTAAAGGGAAGGACAGGAGAAACAGTGTCCCTGGAGGGTCCTTAAGACTGGTCATTTCCTTATGCTTCTTTAAGAGTTGAATGTGTGATGAGAATTTCCCCTTTCTGAAGGTGCAGGCTGCTGGGAAAGAATGTGTATGTAGGGGTAGTGGTGGGGGAGATGTGTGGGGAGATAGGACAGGAGCAGACTTCTTTCTGCTTTGTGCATGGAGGGAAAACCACACAGATCTATCCCATCGTGCTTTAAGCCTCCTTAACACTGGAAAGCACTATCTCTACTCAGGGCACCAGCCACTGTGACCTTGAATGTTTTCTATACAAAGTATACACATCAACAGACAGCTGGTGTCCACCATTGTGAACTACACTGGACCTGTCTGAGAACAATAATAAACCTTTATCATCCCATGCAGCATTTCCAAGCATATGGTCATTGATGCTTGCTCCAAACTTGTTCAATAAATTTTAGAATAAATTCTTTTTTTCTTATGTTGGCTTAGAATTCAAATAATTTCCATTGCAGTATGATCTCAACCTCAGTACCAGAAGCTTTCCTATGCAGCTTCCTTTTCTTTATATAGTGACTGTGATTTTCAGTGTGTGGATTTGTTTGATTCCTGTGATCCCAATTATTCCTCAGCTTATGAAGATGTATCTAACCTGGTATCTGTAGAGTTAATGTTCAACTTCCTTTAAAATCTCTTAGCAACTAGTATGATAGATGAAGCCCAAAAAAACACTTAGGTTCTTGCTTGAGGATGTCTATCTATCTAAAATGTTATTTAAAATTATAAAAATTATATACTTCACACACACACACACACCCACACACGAAATGCTTGTCCATTGAGTGAGTGGATTTAGCTGTTACTCAAAGGGGAGAAATATGTAACTTCAGGTCATTTTTCAGGCTAAGAATTAGACTTCCTGAGTTCTGGGTAGTACGAGGGTTTGTTTCAGATTCCTTGAATCAGAGCCCTGAGTCTGCACACCGGCCCCATGGTAGTTACATTACTGGAATCTTGATCTCCTTCCAAGAGAAGGAGATCATGCTCAAAAATTACATGAAAAGATTGAGTGAGCTGACCTGAAAAAAATTAGATGAAAGAGATAGTGTTTTTCATCTTTAGTATGTTGCTGTTTAACTATCAAGGATATCTAGATTTCTAGTCATCAAATGCTCAGTGACCTTCAGAAGTGTGCTTTCCTCCCACTAGTAGACAGTAATACTGTAGTTGCTGAAGTCAGAATACACAGGTATTTACTTGCCATGTAATCAGCATAATTGCAGAGGATTGTTCTGTGTATAACTTGGAAAGTATTTTTTAACCTCTGGAAGCTCTGTAATCTAATTACTGATTTTCTGTTTCACTTACCACTTCCCTCTACACATAAATCTGTGATGATGTTTTTAAAAAATAAGATCCACTAAAATTCTAGATGATTTGCAGGCATCCCAATTTCAGTTAACCTTTTCTTTCACAGACTAGTTTAGATTACCCCAGTAGCTAAACATAGTGTATTTATCTTTAGTTTAACAAAAATTCTAACAAAACCACTTATTAATGATTAGTTGGGTTCTCCATTGCTTACCAAGCTATAATGCTGTTGAAAGACAACTTTTAACTCCTGCATAGGTGTCACACTTCAAGTTCTTGAAAACCTCTATAGGCATTTTCTTCCTTTTTTCCTTTCTTATTTAATTAAATTATTCGAATAGTGTGTCAGGTTTAGCTGCTGGAGGTTTTATGGGAAATGTCACTTGCAGGCTGTAATGTGCTAAAGGTTAAAGCTTAGTCATTCTTTTCAGAATTAGCGAATTCAGCATTCCTTTCTTTGGACCTCCCCTGGGCACCAGCCTACTTTCTTTGAAAGGAAATCATCAAGGTTTCACTTGGCTTTTTCATACCTCCCACTCTCCTCCATCCAAACCCCAAGGACTCCAAGTCATGACCACTTAGAGGGCCTTTTGCTGGCAGTGATGTGGACCTGTGGCTGGAGGAACCTCTCATTCAAAGAAACAGGCAGACTTTACTACTGCTGATGATCAATATACCATGAATGCATGGACAAAGGAAGAGAGGTAGTCATGCCCAAGAAGAGAGAAATGAGAAAGCCAGGAGCAGCATCAAGGCGATGGGAAAGGCAAACCTCCTATCAAGGATGGAGGAGACCAGGCACATTTCAGAGCTACTGCAGAGGGGCAGTAGCACCAGCCACAGTTTCACGCTAGGCCTGGGGTATCTGCAAGTATCTTGGCCTGGTTTATTGGATCTGTCTTCCTTCTTTGGGCAAATACAATCTAGTCCCAATGAAGAAAAGCTTGCTGCACGTTTTCTCCTCAAGCTTTGGAATGCTACCAAAACTGGAAAAGTAAATTCCATAAATCTCTGCTCATCTAGATCTTTCTTGTTCTGGAAAAAAAAAAAAAAATACTCAGCATGAGTTCCACAACTCCTGCAGCCCACACTGCATTCTCCCTGTGAGCCTTATAGATTCGGGTCTGAACCATAAAATTCAGTAGTTCATTATCCTCTGACATGAACCATTCAAGAGGGAGTGTGGAACTGAGAATTCCCGGGGCACAGGATGGGAGGTGGAGGGGCTGACAGCTGTGTCCAGGGCAGCTCTGCTCCTGAGCACCATTACGGTTGTGCTGTCTTGGTATACTCATCTGCATCATTAGAAACACAGGCTCAGTGTCTGTAAGTTGACTTGCTGTTGTAAGACTTCAGATCCTTACATTGCTTTCTCACTGGGCTTATTTCAGGTTCCAGGAGCAGAAATTGTGTTTTATATTATTTCCTCTTCCTCTTCACACGGCATCAGTAGTCTGCCTGTTCATTTATTTAACAAGTATTTATTGAACCTTTGCTGTCCACAAGCACTATGCTGGTGGAAGGTGGACATGCTGCTGGTCCTTTGACAGGTCAGTGGTTCTCACACTTCAGCCAGTATCAGAATCTCCTGGAGGCTTCTGTTAAAAACAGATTGCTGGGCTGCTGGGCTGCACTCCAAGAGTGTCTGATGGTTCCCAAATTGTTTTTTTTTTTTTTTTTTTTTTAATGGAGTCTTGCTCTGTTGCCCAGGCTGGAGTGCAGTGGCGTAGTCTCGGCTCACTGCAACCTCCTTTTCCTGGGTTCAAGCGATTCTCCTGCCTCAGACTCCCGAGTAGCTGGGATTACCGGTGCCTGCCACCATGCCTGGCTAATTTTTTGTATTTTTAGTAGAGAAGGGGTTTCACCACATTGGCCAGGCCTCATGATCCTCCCGCCTCAGCCTCCCAAAGTGCTGGGATTACAGGCGTGAGCCACTGCACCTGGCCCAAATCTGTATTTTTAGTAAGTGGCCAGGTGATGCTGAGGCTGCTGGTGTTGGGGTGTGAGGACCACATTTTGAGAAGCACTGGTTTATTCACACAGCAGTTGGTGACGGCACTATTTTACCCAACAGCTCTTAACAGCTGGCATCTAAACTCCTCCTGAGGAAGAATCTTCCTTTGTCTGAAAAAATTCCTTTAAAAACTTGCTTGGATTGGCAACACCTTTGGATGCCAGCCAGCAGCAAGATATCAGGAAAGGAAACATGCTCTTCAGTATACATTGGGGAATTGGAGGGTTTCACACCTGAAGAACAGGGGAGATGAATGAAGAGGGTGAGAAGAAAGGAAAGAGAAAAAGGGCCAGGCAGGTGAGGGGCCAACCATCCATGTGAAGGCTTGTTTTATGGGGCGTCCTTGTGTGCTATAAAACCTGTCTTTGTTTATTGTCTTTTTTTTGAGACAGAGTCTTCCTCTGTTGCCCAGGCTGGAGTGCAGTGGCATGATCTCGGCTCACTGCAACCTCCGCTTCTCAGGTTCAAGCAATTCTCCAGCCTCAGCCTCCCGAGTAGCTGGGATTACAGGCACCTGCCACCACACCTGGCTAACTTTTGTATATTTAGTAGAGATGGGGTTTTGCCATGTTGGCCAGGCTGATCTTGAACTCCTGACCTCAAGTGATCTGCCCGCCTCGGCCTCCCAAAGTGCTGGGATTACAGGCATGAGCAACCACACATTGCCTGTCTTTGTTTATTCTCTATTCCCTACTTGCCCTCCCCCAAACCTTCAACCCAAAGAAGCAAGAACCAAAGGGCGTAGAGGCCACAAAAAGATAAAGCTCTCTAGAAAACACAAGAACCCCAAGGAGCATCTTGAGGTTCCACAGGCTACGGAACTGGAATTCGTGGTGGGGCAGAAGCCCATGCGGCCTGGCTCTCCAAGGGGCCAGAGCCCCTTGATGGCTTCTGAGTAAGCCATGGCTGAAAGTTAAGTTCTCAGTGAGGTCTTGAAGGCCTGAACAAATATTTATTTTATTTTATTATGATTTTTTGAGATGGGGTCTCTCTATGTTGCTCAGGGTGGTCCTGAACTCCTGGGCTCAAGCTCTCCTCCCACCTCAGCCTCCCAAGTAGCTGGGACCACTGATGTGAGCCGTTGCACCTGAAATTTTATTTAAAGTGTTTTTATTTTAAACTTTAAGCCTTAAAAGAAAGAATGAAGCTGAAAATTCCATGAACATGATCATAATCAAAATTATACCTTATTGTACTAGTGCTATGAACTTTCTCAAATGTATAGTTTTCTTTGGTCTTTACCACAGTCTTGTCAGAAGAAAACACTAGTATTAGTCATATATTCCTATTGGGAAACTGAGGCATAAAAGATGAACAATAAAGCCATGGTTTCGAGCCTGGGTCTCCTGACAGCCAGTCCAGGGGGCTTTCCTAAGGAGATGCTGGGAAAAGCCATTGTTCTCAGAGCTCTATTTTCCTCTCAAATGAGGTAGCTGCAGAGTTCAATTTGAATTCTGAGCAAATTAATATTTGGAATGGTATCTCAGCATATCCCAGGGAGGAGGTTAAACCATTTTGTCCCTAACTTAACATCTGACTCTCAAACCCAGAGCCTTAGCTTTTTCCTTAAAACCCTGCCTGTCATTTGCCTGCAGGAGGGAAACAGGGAGGGCTGTGATCAAACCTAACTCTCTTTACATTTACAGCCGCATGTTACACTCTGATATCAATCTTGTAGCTGGAAAGGTCTATGTAAGAAATAGCCACGGCCAAATTCTGTTTTTTGGCAACCCTTATTCCATCTGTCTTGATAGCCGACAGGCAAATCAGTTTCATTCTAAATCAAAATGATGGGTGTCCTAGCAGTTCCTGGCCAGGCCAAGGAGAACTGAGGATGGGAGGATGCAGAGGTCCCTCCCCCCACTTAACTCTCGGCTTCAGGCATCCTCTTTAGCCAGGTGAGATCAGTTTTAAATTAGACTCTCTAACAGGGAGGAAGAGGACAAGACTCCACAAAACCCAGGCCTGAGCAGAGTTTGTGATTCAAAAGAGGGGAGCCTTCACACTGGGGAGCAGGGTGCTGAGAGTGAGGCCTTCTCTCTCCCCATGTCTCCAAACCCCACACACCTAGTCTTGACGGCCAAAGATCCTCACCAGAAGAAGGTGCTAGCATTTATTACGCCTTAATGTATCTGTCTCAGTTCCTTCTCACAATTACCTGTAAAGCACATATGCCTCTTTCACAGAAGACAGATCCTAGGTCTGAGGAACCTGAAGTAATCTGCCCTCGTTAATAGGTGGCAGGGTTGATATTTGAACTGTGTTACTACAAAGCCCATATTCTTCTCCACTCTTCCATCCCCTGGTTCCCCAAAGCCTGCCTGTGAGAAAAGAACAATGAGTGACTGTTTTCTTAAATACAAAATCACATCTTTTTAAATTTGGAGATTATGGTCTTAGTTTTTTGATGTGAAAATGTCTATTCTTTGCCCCAAATCATGGTGATGGTAGATAGTAATTCCCTTCTCTCCTCTTCCTTTTTTTGCTTCATATTTTTACTTGACCAGTGGGGAAAAGAAGCTGACAGTCCTATTTTGGTTCCATGTTTCTATTAATTTTTTTTTCTTGGTTCATAAAAGTCTGGGACCCCTGCTTTACACAGAGTAACTCCTCATAGCAAAAGAATAGCATAGCGGCTGGAACGCACGGCTGCAGCCGTGTCCTAGGTAACATGCTGATCATTTGATTTAGAATTTACTAACTGACACTGTACAATTGGTTCAAGTTTGGTGATAAGCTTTAAGTATGACTACTAGGGACTTCTTAGTCAAAGGTCATCTCTTCTTTAACCTGAAGCTTCTTCTTCCTTTAAGATTCCCACTTTCCTTCCTGGTTGTGTCCGTATATCTGGGTTCTAGTTTCTTAACTCAAAAGAATATGTTAATCAGCTAATATTCTTCTGAACCCTTTTTTATTCTGTTCTATACACAGTTATTTTTCTAGGTTGAAATTTGAACATATTTTTTCTATACTAAATGTTTTCATGATTTTTACAAATGGTACGAGATTGCTACAGGCTGTATTAAATATTACAATGCCCTTAAATTTGAACAAAGCCAGTCTGGGACAGACAGTAAGTCCACAGCCTGACAGGCAGCTCCCCCTTGCTGACTGTACATTCTGTTGTGTTAATCAGCCGTGGGACACAGCCACTGCTGACGCCGCTCCTCTTTTGAATACCGTCACCTGTGGACTCAGGGCAGCTGCAGACCCTCCAGTCCCGGGAGCCACATCTTCAGACACAGCTCTGTGTCTGCGCCATCCCGGTTTCAGGGCCTCTGGAGCGTCTCTCAGCTCTCCTGCAATTTCCTTTATGGATGCAGTAAATCATTCCACACACCATGGAGAAGAGGAACAGTCTGAATTATTAGACCTACCTCCTTGGCTCCTTTAGAGGGGGATTCTCATATTGAATGATTTTCCCTCTTCACTTATTATTATTGTTTAGATTTAAAAAATTTTTTTTTGAGATGGAGTCACCCTCTGTCGCCCAGGCTGGAGTGCAGTGGCACAATCTCGGCTCACTGAAATCTCCGCCTCCTGGGTTCAAGTGATTCTTCTGCCTCAGCCTCCCAGAGTAGCTGGGACTACAGGGGCACGCCACCACACTCAGCTAATTATTTTTGGATTTTTTAGTAGAGATGAGGTTTCACCATGTTGGCCAGGCTGGTCTAGAACTCTTGACCTCAGGTGATCCTCTCACCTTGGTCTCCCAAAGTGCTGGGATTACAGGTGTGAGCCATGTGAAATGTTTAAATAAAACACCCAGAGAGTGTTCCTTAGAAGCTGACCAGGGGGATTCTGGTCGTGTTGGGACACTAGTGTTGGTTTCCCAGAGGTGGCAAGACTCTGTCACTTTCTTTCTCTATCTCTCCTGTTTACTCTGCCCTCCTGTTTCTCACTCCGTGTTCTCCGCCTTCCTTTGCTCAGTGAAAAACAATTAGTTCACTTCATTCATTCAGCCACTCACCCATTGGCTCATTTGTTCACTCCTTCATTCTGAGTGCTGCATTTAAGTGCCATGGATGCTGCAGTGAAGAAGACAAGGTGTTGCCCTCACAGAGAATGTGGTCTGGGGGATGAGACAATGGGTAAATGGGCATTTACAATGTAGCATGGTGAGCGCTACCCTGGGAAGGAGCACCAAGGGGCCCTGTCTAGCCTTGGCCAGGTCAGGCAGGGCTTCCAGGAGGCCTGCACTAAACTGAAGTCTGAATCCTCAGCACTGGGGAGGGAGCCAGGCAGCTAGGCAAATGCTAGTGTCTTTGGCTGTCTGGAATCTTTGCTTATGGGCTGTTTGTTTTCTGTTTGGTGACTTTAAACTGGTTCTCTGACCATGGTAGGAAACTTGGTGGCAGATGTGACAGGTAGAGGAAATAGTGGCATGCAGAAGCTGAAAGCGCATCCCTTAAAGGGGCAGAGGTGCCTGATTTTGATGCAGTTAAATAAGCAAAAGTGCAAATGGCGATTTGAGTGTGTACGTGTGTTTTGTGTTGTGTGCTCTTGTGAGTGTGTGTGTGTGTACTATTCATTTCTTGGTTCTCGTAACTAATCCAGTTTTCATATTCTTGTGAATTAAAAGCATCACTGAACTGAGACTAGATTTTCCCCAAAACCAAAATAAGGTGCTGAATTAAGAGTTTAAGAATTTAGGAATCTTTGGTTTCAAAATCAAGATCAACACTATCTCTTGCCCTTTTATTTTTCTTTTTCTCTTGAGGGGAGCATTATTTTGATATATTTTTGCCATTCAAGTATTCATAAAAGATTTCTGGAAGTCACTTTTTACCTTAATGAGTTGAAACATCATTTCTGATCAAACTTACTTTGCTTTGTAGTCTCCTTTTCACTCCTTGAATCCGTTTTCATACTTAGGAATATATGGATGCAGAGAACAGAGAAAAACATCTTAGCAAGAAGTGGAACATGCTCCATGAGTTACATCATGTACGTGTTCCTTCTTTCCATGATGCAGATTTGTTAAAATTCAAGTGAGGCAATTTTAACGCAGGATGGTGTTGGGTACGTTTTCCTGGCTGCTGCGTCAGAAAGAGGCCATACATGGCTACTCTGATTATTAGTACAGGTGCAATTATTCTTAGTCAAAGGTCTTGGTTTTCCTTAATCTCTAAAAGGGAGAAGAGAATGGGAATCTGTCCTCCAGCTAGATTATAAAAAGCAATGAAAACAGTTGTTAGAAATTGGTGGTTAAAAATCTAAACAATAGGATGACTATAAGTAGCAACAATTGACTGTGTATATTCAAATAGCTAGAAGAGAGGACTTTGGATATTCCCAACACAAATTACCCTGTTTTATTATCCATTGTATACACGTATTGAAATATCACAAAGTACCCCATGAATATGTACAATTATATGTCAGTTAAAAATAATAATAAAAGAAAAAAGCCCAAGCCAACCAATCAGCTGACAGTCCAAACTCTAACAAAACTTCCCTGGTAATCGGAAAAAAATTGATTTTGATTTCTAGCACATAAAATCTGTGCATTTCCCTTATGTAAATAATACCTCAATAAAAATAAATTATTAAAATATATACACAAAAAAGCTTAAAAAACCCACTCCTCTTTCTGGCATCTAGAAGAGTTTAATTGAAATGCATCCTGAAATTGTAAGGGAAATTGTTTAAATAAATGAATTAGCTGCCTAACTAAAGCCTACCCCAATCCAATGATCTTTTATCATATTACTCTGTTTTATTTTCCTGATAATATCTATCATTATCAAATTATCTTATTTGTTTCCTTATATATTACCTTTCTCCCCTAGAATGTTAGCTTCTTGAGGTCAGAGACTTTGTCTTGGTAACTGCTAAATCTTCCTCTTCTAGCATGGATCTTGGCACATGGCAGGGCCTTCATAAGCATATATTGAATAAGTGAATGAATATTTCCATCAGCAACAACTTCCTTGGGTACTTTTTTTTTTTTTTTTTTTTTTTTTTTACTATTATACAATCAAGACTGCTTGAGTAACTTGGGTTCGGGGGCTGAAAAAAAATGGAACTGTCATAGGCTTAAGGATCAGGAGCCCAGAGCCCAGTGACATTTGTGTATAAACTTTGGTTAGATGTTCGATTGCACTTACTGTCAATTTGTCACGTGAAAATGCAACGTTAGTTTTTATGACATACTAATAACTCCTGAGGGTTGTAATTAAATAGAAGCAATTTTTGTGAGGTACCAATATTGGGTCTGGAAATAACAGATTAATGAATAAAGAAAACAGAAGATAGTAAATAGGGACTTTGACACAACATAGGCTACTACATTTATGGAAATGGAAGTAAATGATATTTGAGGGATTAAAAAAATCATTCACAAGTACTTTTTTATCCACACAAGTGGATTTGGCTTACTGAAACCCTGATTACTATATAGAATAATACTTTAGCTCAATCATAAGGGAAGGGCAAGTTTTTTCATCATACATATTTAGTGGAACTGAAAGCTATTTTAGCAATGTGCTCTTATGTAATATTAGGTCATTTTCTTTGGAAAAACTCAAAGCACTTTTCAGCAGAATTTCAGAATTACTCTTCACATTCCAAGGAGGAGATGGTGACATTGAATCATTAAAAAAATGAGAAACCAGGCCCCAGGGAAGCCTGTCTCAAAATCAGGATGGCGTTCCGAGGATCAGCTAGAATACAACGTGGGCCTTATAATTCCCAGCTGTCTCCCCTGGATTTTCTGTTATTTGATCCAGTCGCTTTCCAAGTGGCAAAGAACCTATTTGATCAACATACCTTTTTTATTCATCAATGTAAACTCTAAATTTTGCTTCACATGGGCTGAATGAAATCAAATAAGAAACACTTGAGAAGCATAAAATAATTTTATAATTAAGAAGTGGATCTTCCCATCTCTGAGGAAAATGACTGTGATGAACACCTAACAGTATGGCAGTCAGAGAATGGGATGGAATGAATGGACGCACTGAAGTGACAGAGATGACACAAAGCCGTCAAGACCTGAGAACGCGCTGTTCAAGTGGCAGCTGCAGCTTGTTCACCCTCAGCCTGGGCTCCCTGGGGCAACACAGACCCAAGGTGAGCTGAAATTGTACCCGCAGTTCTTCTTGAGCAAGAAAGGGTTTTCCCGGTGGAATTCCACAACTGAGTTGGAAAATAAAGATTAAGATACAAGCATGTGCCGAGGGACAGAGAACATGACTTCTGTGAGGTGGAGAGAAGAGAGCTATGCTGCACAAAGTGGAAAGGAAACTTTGCCACCATTAAATAAATGTAGCCAGAACAGACTCAAAGAGGGCTCTGAAGGGTGAAGTCCACTGAAGTTGTGTACAATTCATTATGCAAGGCAGACTCGAATAATAGCTGACTTAGTTTGATTTATACAGGTGAATCAATAATTTGCCTGAGAGATCCAATTTTGGGTTTAAATGATCTGAATGGTCTTGCCCTAAAATCAAGCTCTGTCCAGGAGCCCTAGTGATTGAGGCAGTGGAACATCTCTAGGCTAAACTGGTTGGGTCAGCTCTATCCACGCCTTTGTAAGCTGTTTTAACCATTTCACAAGAGTGAGGCATGATGGGAGGTTAAGGGAGCTTTCCTGTGATGGGATGCTGGGGAGCGGGACGGCTCACCCACAAGCTAAGGGTCTGGTTGAGCATTTGTGGTTCAAGTGCATGTATTTGCAAGGTACGGTTTGCCTTGTGTCAATGAACCTTTAAATGTCACCTGAGATCAGTTAAAAGTAAAATATTAAATATGTAGCAGCTGTGAGTGTATTGTAATTTATGTGAAAGTGCTTTGAAAACTTAAATGCTGTAGTGTTTAACCTTTTTCTTTGGTAACAGACCATTCTGAGAATCTGATGAAAATATGGACCCCCTTCCCAAAAGAAGTACATACCAATATGCTTATACCTTTATGATTCTCTACACAAATTCAAGAAGTTCACAGATATTCTGATGTCACAGCTTCCCTGATACAGAGATTTATAAGTAAAAAATGTTATTGAGTATTCTTTTTACATATTAAGTGAATGGTGGTATGTAGAGTTGTATATTTAACACGATCTCAGTGATATTATATATATATAGAAAAGGATATATGCACATGCAACAGACTGGAAGGATATGCACTAAAAGGTAAACAGTGCTTATATTTGGGTGATGAGATTGTGGGTGATCTTAATTTTCTTCTCTAAGTCTTGTTTGAAAATTTTTTCACTATTTTATTGTTAACAAGAGTCGCTGTGCCTTCTGACAGGTTATAGAAATACTGGGCAGAGCTTTCAAAAGCAAATCTAGGCTGGGCGTGGTGGCTCATGCCTGTAACCCCAGCACTTTGGGAGGCCGAGGCGGGCAGATCATGAGGTCAGGAGTTCGAGACCAGCCTGGCCAACATGGTGAAACTCCATCTGTACTTAAAATACAAAAATTAGCTGGGCATGGTGGTGTGCGCCTGTAATCCCAGCTACTCAGGAGGCTGAGGCAGGAGAATCGCTTGAACCCGGGCGGCAGAGGTTGCAGTGAGCCACGATGGTGCCACTGCACTCCAGCCTGGGTGACAGACAGCAAATCTAAAAAGACCCTGTAGTGGACCCTCTTTTGGTGGCGGCTCTATTCACAGTAGTCTCTCGTATTCTCTGTTTCACTTATTGCAGTTTAAGTTACCCTCAGTTAACCTTGGTCCAAAAATATTAAGTTATTTGGCCTGGGGGTGGGTGGTGGTGAGTTGGGGGAGGGGGAAGCACATTCACTTACTTTTATTACAGTATTTTTTATAAGTGTTCTATTTTATTATGAGTTAATGTTAATCTCTTATAGTGCCTAATTTATTAATAAAAATTAAACTTTTTTCATAGGTATGTATGTATAGAAAAACACATATCATATATAGGGTTTGGTACTATTCTTGGGTCCAAGCATCGACTGGGGGTCTTGGAACACATCTTCCTTATCCACGAGGACTACTGTATTTACCAGTCTCTGAGATCTAGTGATTTATACCATGGGAACACTCCTCCTGGCCTTCTGATTGGTCCAAGGATGGGGGGCCCTGACTAGCTAAACCAATCATTGTCTTTCCCCAAGATTTTTCTGAACCATAACTAGCAAGAAGCCAGCTCCTCTGTGGTGACAGAAGCTCTTAGAGTGAGGTTTGGAAGCTTTTTATTTTTTGGTGAGGGAAAGGGGGCACATTTTCTGCTCGTCTGGAAAAGAGAAAAAGAGCGGAGGGTGGGAGAGAGAGAGAGAAACACCAGATAGCATTTCAGTCCCTGGTTCCAGTTGCCCTTGAGCCCGACTGCACCCTTGTCCTGCTTGCATTTTGCTTTTTCAATTCTTTTTCTGATTTTATAGATACCCTTCTGCTCTTCCAATAGATTTTCTTTTTGTCTGAACTTGTTAGAGTTGGATTATTTCTGGCACCCGAAACCAACAAGTACATACAATTAACAAAAGTATAAGTAGTCATATAATATAACTTGGATTATATTCATAACCCCAATTGTGGAGTACAGAAAATCACCATATTACTTGACACAAAAAGTGATTGGCTTTGTGTGCCTGGCCCTGTGCAGGACAGAGGGAGGGAAAAAAAAACAAACACAAAAAAACAGACAAATTGAAAATTTTGGTTCAGATCCTGAAATCATCTTGTTTGTTAAGGAGGCAAAACTTGTCTTCTTGGCTCTATGCAGAAACAGACAATAGGGGATTGTTTAAACCCTAGATTATGACCATTTAAATTACAAGTCTATTCTCTCATTTATGAATGTGATGCTTCAGATAACACATTTACATGGGTATAAAAAAGAACTATCTTTTCTAACTTAATGAGCTAGAAAAGAATCTCTGCATTAACTTGGCAAACTGAAGATATCCGAGCTCTGCTAAAGAGAAAATCTCAGCCAATCTGTAGAGATTCTCTACAAGAATAATTACTGTCACATGGGTTGGTGCTCTTCACAGCCAATTCTATTTCAACAAATGTTTAACTATAATGAAATTAGCAAGAGATACTGGGACAATATTCTAGAAACATTTGACCTAGTGGAATTTCATAATGACCTTCCTAATTAAAATATAACCCACCCAAGCAAAAAGCTCCAACTTCAAATCTGGTCCTACCTGTATCCACTATGAAAGTGTGGAAAATTATATCTGCCTTTGGCAAATGTATGTTTCTACTGGGCTTAGAAATGGCCTGCCCAGGATAGTGTGCTAAGCTGGTGATGATGAAATCATTTCCACCTTTGGAGGCTGGTTATGGTGGCACAATCAGAAGGAAAGAGTTTTGAGCTTTACATCTAGAGTGACTATAAGATAATGAGATTAAATTTTTTTTAGTCTCATTTAGACTAAATTTAGATTAAATTTTTTTCTTTAAGCAATGTACTATAATCTACATATTCTAATTCAAGTAAAAGCTATGTTCACATTTCTTGAAGGTTGAGAGATATTGTTATTACAGCATTTTAGACTAAGACTTTGAGTAATTTGATCTTACATGACTAATATCTTTAGATGATTCTAGATTTTTGGATTTGATGCTATAGCTACGAAATAAGTATTTGGGGTAGGGCTTTCAAAATAGAATCTCAGTGTTTATTGTAGGTTTTTATCCGAATTACCAAATTACTTTTCAGAAATGTACCAATTTTACTCCCATCAGCAGAGCAAGAGTGAGTACTTCACGATCCTCTCTCCTCATCTCAGGCATTCACATACCTAAATATGTTTGCCCCAAAGCATCTCCAGTGATGCCACATTGCTTCTGTTCAAACTTCTTTGATTACTAATGAGGATGAACACTTTTCCTGTTTCTTAGCTTTTGAAATAGCTAAGGCCCGAGAATGAGTATGTCATTTGCACATTTTATTCTTTTTATTGATTTATGTAAGTCCCTTAAGATTGGCACTTTCAATCTTTTATCTGCCATGTCTGCTACAAATGTTTCCCCTCATTTGTTTGCTTTTTAACTGAGTTCTTTTTTATCTGAAACTCAGACATTCTAGTATTTTTTCTTTGTGATTTCTTTCATTTTGTGTATGTTTAAAGTTCATCTCCACCCCCAAAATCAAATTCATTTGATTTACTTTGACAGCATAAATAAATCCTGTCAATTCACTGGAGCACAAAGATATATTTGAAGTAATAAACTCAATTTTGAATTGTATTTTTCATTTATGCTATTTTAAAAAGAAAGAAAGGAGAAGCCAAGAAAAGAGGGCAGATAGAAAAGGCAAACATTGGCTCCCAGGATCTAAGAGTGTTTGGGGGATCCAAGGCTCTATGTAGAGGCAGAAGCCACCAGTGACTTACCTCTGCCCTGGCAGTTACTTCTGGGTTTCAGGTTAGTGTTCTGACCAGTCTGGAAAATAGCTAGAGGCCTGGATTTGCTGACAACAGCCCCAGTGCAAGTTATAACTGAAACAGGAACCTCTCCTATCTCACCTGACCATCACAGGGGTTAAGTACCTGGAAATCCAGAGATGAAATGAAGAGGAGTCTTTGGGGGAAGGGAGGTAAGTGGCGGAGAGACTGGGAAGTCTGGATTCCTGACTTCTTTTCCTTCTGCCCCACTCCTCCCCTTCCCCACTCGATATCCTGCACCCAGGAGTTGGATAGTGATTTACAAGGAGTGGGAAAAGGGGACATTTTTTATTTCTACTCAACCAAGTTTATGTCTAAATCTAACCACACTGCCCTTTTTTCTCTTCACATCCTTGAAATTCAGATTTGTGCAAAAAGGTGTAGGTAGAATGTAGTAAAGATCAAATCAGGTAAAACACAGGTTTTAGTTTGGTAGGGTCTTCTCATTTCAGGTTTGTGTCTGGAATTAGAGCCTTAAAAACTGCCCCAAATGAACAGTAGTTGTCTCTATTATGTTTGATCAAACTCTCAGACCAAGAGTCCAAATGCTGCTCACCGAGGAACCCTGAAGTTATTATGTGATAAACATATTCAATGAATGATGAAAATGATTTTCTAAACATTGGCTATGGCAGCATAATGTAGACAAAGAGTGCTAGATAAGCAGCCAGAAGGTTCTAGAATCAACTATACCCACTATGTGACCTCTTGAAAATCAATTTGCCTCTTTGAGCCTTAGTTTCCTAATCCATATAACTATCTACACAGAGAATAGAGATCTACAAAGAAGTAGGCAGGGCTGGGTGAGATACACAGGGTGCTAATTAATTTAGAAGAAGGAAAATGATTTCTTCATGTCAGTTTTGTGTTCTGAAATGCCCAAGGCTTCCTCATTGCCCTTATAGTAAATAAAAATTTCTTCCAAAATTTTTAGCAATCTGGCTTAATCTTATCTTGCCTCCTACAAGCAATAAAAAAAAAGCAAGAGCATGTTACATTTGAGTGTGCATCCTGGTCTTGCTCCTTACTGTGCTGTCATGGGCTCATTATTTAACTACTTGGAGCCTTTGTTTCTTGTTATACAAATAGGGATGACAGTGCCTCTTTCTTGCAAATCTGCTGCAAGGGCAGAGTGATATTTCTGCTTATGATCTGCCTTGCTATTATCTGCAAATTCCACTGTTCTAGCTCAAATCCCACATGAGGTCTTCTCCTTACTGAGGTTTTTACTGACCTCCCATGTAGCCCCTATGTGTGCCAATAAATTTTTGTAGATAAAAATAATTTGAGAGTTACCTGAATCGTTTTCTAGTGTGGCCTGCCCTGATAACAGGGCAATACCTCTTTCTTGACATCTTCCTATAGCCTTGTTTTTTGCATTAAACACACTTTCTACTTATCTTTATTGTGGCAATTACGGTATTGCCTGATGGTTATCTGGGACAGTCATCACATGGGTCACCTCTTAATTACTGAACCAGAGTTGTCATCATGTTTTAGTCATACAACAAACTCAGGAAAGATGATCTGATAAAGACTGATTTTAAAAATACAATGGTAATCTAAAAATAATAGCAACAAAACTTAAATCGGGCCAAAAGACCTGGGAAAGATAAAAACTTATTGATCAACAGTGTGTATGTACACTGGTAAATGTACCAGGTAAATACACCAACCATGAGTTTCTTCTGGGCCATACTGCTTTAAAGCAATAAAGGAAAATGAGCAAGCAAGGGAGAGAAAGGAGGTTTGGAAAGAACTTGTGATTTCTTGAGTAAATTGTTATGGATACGGCGCCCCCTAGTGCACTGAACAACACAGGTGCCCCAGTGTGTAGTAGCTGAGAGCTCCAGAGCTGAGCAATCTCATCATCCCCGTCACAAACCTTACTTGAAACACCTGTGATTTCTGTTTCACCATAGCTTTCCTTTCCGCTGCACAAGCAACTGTAGCCCAAGGAAGAAAGGGGGACAGATGTCCTTTATTCGGTTGGATTTAAGCACTGATCCTCATGGGAGTCATGAATTAATTCAAGGTACCCAAATTTTAAAAAGAATAAAAAATTTTTACCTTGAAAAGAGTTTCTACTTTTTCCTGAGATAGAGGAATGTAATAAGGAGAATAAGCAAAACTGAAAGATGATTCCTTGTTATTTTCTAAAGATGTTATTTGTCCCCATCTTCTTTTTATCAACATGTTTGTCATCTGATGCAAATATATTTTCTTCAAGCAGGATGCATGGACCAAAATTGAACCACAGCAAAAGGAAAGCAACTCTTCCAATGAGGAAAAATGTAATCCAATAATTTGCATTAAAGCATTGTTTCTCAAAGTGTAGTCTCCAGGACACTAGTTCCACAGGATATCAATGGGACTTATGCAAATAAGGGTTTCATGGCAAATACTTCTGAGAAATTTGAAATTCAACAAAGCTAAATTAACTTTTAAAAATGCTTCAGTATACATGAGTCCTTAGTATACTCTGAATATACTACCATACTGTGTAATACCACACCATGAACTGCAGCACTTCCAAAATTATTTAACACAATGATTTTTTTTCATGCCTATCGCACACACTTGGTTCATGAATTATCCTTTGAGAATACACATTGGACTAGAATTTCACTAGTTTCCAAAGATGGACACCACATAGGAAAGTGTGCCAAAAGGAGAAAAAGAAAATAGTAAATTTGATATGCGCAAAACTTAAGGTGACTAGAAGGAAGTTTGTGGTCAGTGTTGTAACTCTCTTCTGCATTTGAAAGATTAGTAATAAAACACATTAAATTTTCAACATGGCAGTCCTATGGGGGTAAGAAGAATCAACCATGCTGGAAACATCACCAGCCCACAAAATCATTGCCAGATTTCTCGCACATCACAGCAGTAATGCTACTTCTGAGAATGAGAAATGACCCTCCAAGTTTGGTACCCCCGTCCTGCCGGGTTTCCAATTTTTACTAACACTTTTCTTTGTGCACAACCTGTACTAATTCACATGGATGTTTTAGGCTCATTATTACTATTAGTCATGGGATCACAGATACACACAGTAGTTTAAAGAAGTTAGAGGAAGCCTGTATTTAGTACAAACTGTGAATTAGAGATGAATCTTGTAACTTGCAGCTAGACAAACTTGTCCCAAAGAATGCTTGAGAAAAGTGGAATTCCACAGACTGGTTCATCTTGGATAATGGCACAGTAAACAGAAGAGCGGAAACCAGGCCAGGAGGAAGGGACCGATGCTTCTTCAGGACAGGTCCTTGCTGCATTTGCTCTATCTCATGCCCAGGAGGATGTACCTACTCCTGGCAGCTCAATTCACATTTCAGAAACGCTGCTGTCCATGGACTCATAGCATGTTGGGCAACGCCACTTGCAGACATGAAGGAGTGGGGGCTTCAGGCAACCTGGAATGATTATATGTAATTCTATGTCCTCTTGCTGGGGATACAGTGTTTTGTGGTGAGAACAAACCTGTCATCAGCTTAGGAAGGGTTATGGCTCTCAGTCTTTTAGCATTTAGGGGTCAAGGGTGGGAAATGGTTCATCCCAGAAGCAGCTCTTGGTTTTCAGTAGATGTTCTATTTTCTTTCTAATGTTTTCCAGCTGAGTCGATTTCAGACAGATGGAGGTCAAGTGATTTACACTGATGCCTAGTGAAACAGAACAGCTGGGACTTGAACTCGGGGACTTGACTGGTGGGCAGCCCCCAGCCTAGTCAGTCAAATGCTCTCCTCCCAGGTTTTTACCACCTCTCTGGTTGCACCTTGAAGGCAGCCTGCTGTGTCTGGCAGGGCCCATCTCCTGGGCCGTGTCTGCTCATGACTGGAATAAGAGGCCTGTGACAGGTCAAGTCTGAATGTTCTGGCAGAGCGGCGCAGGGCAGACTGCTCCACGCCTGGCTCAAAGCACACGGAGTCTGGTGAAAGCCAGATTGAAGATAGCTAAATGCGCATGCCAAGATTCCAAAAGGAAAAACTTAGCTCACAATTTTCCTTTGCATGGTGATTTTTCATCCTCTCCTTTTTCTTTCTGTAAAAAGGGAATCCCCATGTTTACAAGTTGAAATCCAAAATGCACAAGTGGTCAGTTCACAATTCTGTGACCCATGAACATCTGTGGGCCTGGGTGTTCCTTGGGAATCTGCAGTGCTCACAGCAGTGAGCCAAGCCTGCCCTGGCAGAAGGGATTCTCCAGTGAGTCAAACAGTCCTGTGAGTGCCCGGGGTCTGCTTCTCCTCTGGTTCTGCTTTCCTGGGACATGTCTGTATTTGACTTCCACTAGTTTCATGAACTGCATTTTGACTATATTTTTGGAGATGGGTCCATCTGAAACTTGTTACAGGAAGTAGGACAAGAATCTTCATTTTGCCTTTAAGAGAAATAAAACTCTGTAATCTGAGATGGGCAAACATGCTCCAAGTCTGTTTACCAAGGAACAAGAACCTCTGTGTCTTTTGAGCAGACAGAAAAATCAAAAATAAAATATTTATTTGGGATTTGTTTCTGAGGACTTAAGTGACTGAAAACCAATAGGGCCTCCCCTCCCTCTGTGGAAAGGCGAGTTCCAAAGCCCCGGCTCCCAGGAGAGCCCTATGGTGAGGTTGCTCCAGTGTGGCAGGTGGCAGTGGGTGTGGCTGAAAGTGCCTCATCACTTTCATTCTGGATCCTAGGTCTGTAGATGGGCTTTGGCTGTATCATCTTTTTAAAGTTTTAATTTGGTAGCTGCTCAAAAGTTAAGGGAACCCTCAATGGGCAAAGTTAGCATGGGACATATTTGTGTCTCCTCTTCGGACCTTGGTTTTCCTTGTCTGTAAAATGAGGGAATGGACCAGAGCACTGCTCCAGAGCCCCAATGCAACTATAGGAGTCTGTACTTTGAGGCTTGCTTCTCTCCTAGTAGGAATTCAGTTCCTCTGCCCTAACTTTTCTGCTATAGTCTGGGTGTTATGGGCTGAATTGTGTGTCCCCCACAAATTCATATATTAAAGTCTTAACCAAGTATCTCAGAATGTGACCGTTTTTGGAAATAGGATCTTTATTAGTCTGCTTTCACACTGCTAATAAAGACATACCCAAGACTGGGTAATTAATAAAGGAAAGAGGCTTAATTGACTCACTGTTCAGCACGGTTGGAGAGGCCTCAGGAAACTTACAATCACGGCAGTAGGGGAAGCAAACACGTCCTTCTTCACATGGTGGCAGCAGCAAGGAGAAGTGCCCAGCCAAAGGGGAAAAGCCCCTTATAAAACCATCAGATCTCATGAGAACTCACTATCACGAGAACAACAGCATGCAGGTAACCACCCCCATGATTCAGTTATCCTTCACCGGGTCCCTTTCACATATGGGGATTATGGGAACTACAGTTCAATATGAGATTTGGGTGGGGGCACAGCCAAACCATATTAGGGTCTTAAACGAAGTCATTAAGTTAAAATGAGGTCATTAGAGTGAGCCCTAATCCAATATGATTGCAGTCCTTAGAAGAAGAGATCAAAACACAGACAGGCACGGGGGAAGGACACGGGAGGACACAGGGATAAGGTGCCCTCTGCAAGCCCAGGAGAGAGGCCTCAGGAGGAACCAACCCTGCCAGCACTTCAATCTCGGACTTCCAGCCTCCAGAACTATGGGACAATACATTTCTGTTGTTTAAGGCAACCAGTCCGTAGCACTCTGTTACGGTAGGCCTAGCCGACTAACACCACATGATATCACAATGAATGTGCTGGATTGTGAAAGAAGTTCTGTGTGTTTT
Source organism: Nomascus leucogenys (assembly GCF_006542625.1). Lineage (NCBI taxonomy): Eukaryota > Metazoa > Chordata > Mammalia > Primates > Hylobatidae > Nomascus > Nomascus leucogenys. Next base: position 135,103,256 of record NC_044383.1, on the reverse strand, counting down.
TCTTCTTAACAGACTTGGATTTTTGGTTTTAGCCTAAAAAAGACTTTTCTGTAGCAGCATATTTAAAACATTATGTTTATTTTTTACAGGTTTCTTTATCATCTGATGTGAAATAAGCCGTGTTAGTAAAGTAACTCCTCTTTATCTTTACTTGAAGCGGATTTCACAATTTTGATCCAGAGGGCTATTTTTCTCTTCTTCTTTTTTTTTTTTTTTACTTTAGGTTTTAGGGTACATGTGCACAATGTGCAGGTTTGTTACATATGTATCCATGTGCCATGTTGGTTTGCTGCACCCATTAACTCGTCATTTAGCATTAGGTAAACAACCCCACAACAGTCCGTGGAGTGTGATGTTCCCCTTCCTGTGTCCATGAGTTCTCATTGTTCAATTCCCACCTATGAGTGAGAACATGCGGTGTTTGGTTTTTTGTCCTTGCGATAGTTTACTGAGAATGATGGTTTCCAGTTTCATCCATGTCGCTACAAAGGACATGAACTCAACATTTTTTATGGCTGCACAGTATTCCATGGTGTATATGTGCCACATTTTCTTAATCCAGTCTATTGTTGTTGGACATTTGGGTTGGTTCCAACTCTTTGCTATTGTGAATAGTGCCGCAATAAACATACGTGTGCATGTGTCTTTATAGCAGCATGATTTATAGTCCTTTGGGTATATACCCAGTAATGGGATGGCTGGGTCAAATGGTATTTCTAGTTCTAGATCCCTGAGGAATTGCCACACTGACTTCCACAATGGTTGAACTAGTTTACAGTCCCACCAACAGTGTAAAAGTGTTCCTATTTCTCCACATCCTCTCCAGCACCTGTTGTTTCCTGACTTTTTAATGATGGCCATTCTAACTGGTGTGAGATGGTATCTCACTGTGGTTTTGATTTGCATTTCTCTGATGGCCAGTGATGATGAGCATTTTTTCATGTGTTTTTTGGCTGCATAAATGTCTTCTTTTGAGAAGTGTCTGTTCATGTCCTTTGCCCACTTTTTGATGGGGTTGTTTGTTTTCTTCTTGTAAATTTGTTTGAGTTCATTGTAGATTCTGGATATTAGCCCTTTGTCACATGCGTAGTAGGTTGTGAAAATTTTCTCCCATTTTGTAGGTTGCCTGTTCACTCTGATGGTAGTTTCTTTTGCTGTGCAGAAGCTCTTTAGTTTAATTAGATCCCATTTGTCAATTTTGGCTTTTGTTGCCATTGCTTTTGCTGTTTCAGACATGAAGTCCTTGCCCACGCCTATGTCCTGAATGGTATTGCCTAGGTTTTCTTGTAGGATTTTAATGGTTTTAGGTCTAACATTTAAGTCTTTAATCCATCTTGAATTAATTTTTGTATAAGGTGTAAGGAAGGGATCCAGTTTCAGCTTTCTACATATGGCTAGCCAGTTTTCCCAGCACCATTTATTAAATAGGGAATCCTTTCCCCATTTCTTGTTTTTGTCAGGTTTGTCAAAGATCAGATAGTTGTAGATATGTGGCATCATTTCTGAGGGCTCTGTTCTCCAGAGGGCTATTTTTCTTAATAGCTGGATTTTTTTTTTTTTTTTTTGACGGAGTCTCGCTAATTTTTTGTATTTTTAGTAGAGATGGGGTTTCACTGTGTTAGCCAGGACGGTCTCAATCTCTGGACCTCGTGATCCGCAGGCCTCGGCCTCCCAAAGTGCTGGGATTACAGGCACAAGCCACCACGCTCGGCTGTCATCCTGCCTTTTAAGAAATACTGTCATTATCTATAAAATTTATTTAAGGCCAAATAGCTCATTGGATAAACCTGCAGGTGATGGCACATGTATAAAGAACTTCAGACCACACAAGCAACTCCAGATATGGCACGGTCCAGTTTTTGTTTAGTACTTTTGGCTCTAAAGTTCATTGAGTCAAACATCATTTGATTGAGTTACAGAAGGACAAACAAAATGATGAAGAAAGGTCACCACTTACCACCTGCTGTTTAGGATTCTCATATTCTTACATGAAATAAAGCATGCCATTACCAAAGTGGGTTTTTCTTTCCTTTAGTATCAGCATTCTGATTCTTTTATATAATAGTCACATATAATTGGAATGTAGCATCAGATACGCAGGAAACACAGTTTGTTTCTCTTTGTAAGCTCCATTTGACCACAGCAGTGAAATTTCCCAAGAAGGGTATTTCAGGATCAAGACTGCTCACTTGAGAGCTTAGAGTGGTCCAGGTTTTGAGGTGCTACATGTCTGAGAAACAGATCACCGTAGACACTGAGAATTGGGGCACATCCTTCCTTTCCTACCTGACGGTAGACATGCCCCACAGATGCATAGAGACGGATGATTCAGATGTAGCACCCCGACACGAAACCAACTGTGGAAATACTGATAAAATCAGCTGTTTAGTTTTTAAAATATGCAACAACATGAGTAAATGACTAGTTCATTTTATCAGCCCCCTTTTTTTTACTGTCATATAATTACAAGAATGAAAATTGATACACTTTTTAAAATACAGCTTTTCAAAATCCCATCTTGAGGAAAAAAGCTTGGCCAATTAAGAAGGCTGAGGGGAGGAACTGCAGGCACTTTTATTTCCAGCTGTCAACAGGATGGAAAAAATATGTCAACTTATTTATATTTATTTATTTATATGGGTGATGAATAAGTTAAGGAACGCTTCATCTCAAACACAGATTGCTTTTATTTTAGCTAAGTTAATGTTTCAGTTCCATACATATTTTTGAATTTCCATCAATGTCAAACACCATTTTTTTCTTTCTTCTTCTTAAAAAAAAAAAAAGATTTACAAGCACTTTTACGGCACTCAAGAAAGTAGGCTGAAAGTTCATAATAATAATTTTCCTTTTAAAAAACATCCATCAGACCAAAATAAAATCATTTTAATTAACTCCTTCCTGAGTAACTAAAACCTTGGAATGTGCTGAAAGGTTATAATAAATAAGACAGTCAAAGATCAACTAGCTTAAAAGGTATTTTTTTAAATTAAACTATGTAAAATGTACAATATGTTTCATGAAGTACAAACTGTTGGGCCCAGGGCCAAAAAAAATGTTGTCATGTTTGCCAAATAAACTGAAGTACCTTGACTTTTAGGACCTAGAGGGTGTTGGCTGGGACAAAATAACATTAAGGCCCTGTAAGTAAATCCGTCGGCATCTTTTGTTGTGAAGTTATAATGATCACTGCTGAAAATAAATGCCTTTGAACACACAGGTAAAAGTACCCAGATAAACTTGCAGTAAAAGGATGAATGTTTTTGAACGACCAATTGTCCCAACATTCTGACAAGAGCAGAGAAAACACAGCCAACTCAACTTTATTTTCAGATTGCGAGATTGCACAGTGTGTAAACTAATCGTCATTCTTTATATGGAATTTCATAGAAATGACTCACAGGGTACCAGGCAGCAGTTCTTGTACTGGTTTTGAATATGATAGCTGTTCTCCAGGTTGCTTTTGAAAGTATGCCTAATGGTGGGGCCCCAGTCTCTCTGAACAGGACAAAGGATATTTCCTCCTCTAAGAACATTTCCCTTAATCGCTTCTCTGCCCCCATCCTCTGAGGCAGAAAGAAGGCCCATGAGCGGCCAAGTGCTGGACTCTGTGCCTCTGCGGTCCCCGCCTTCCTTGGACGCCTGTGGGCTGGAACCTTCTTAACACACATCACATGATAAAGTAGCTTCAGTGCTCACTAGGCAGGTTCCAAATGACTTGCTTTATATCTTGGCTACAGTCCAATTTTAGTGAAGGCAGAAAAAATTCTAGAGAGACTTGGTGGTTTATGAAAAGTAGAAAATGTGTAGCTTGTGTAAAGTCAGAGTCTTATTTACTGTTAACTACTCCCAACTCACACATTTGCTAGGGCTGGCTCTAGGGGACAAATACGAAATAGACAAAATTTGTTGCAAGTATCCTTCCTGCTGCCACCACTGAACCTCGGCTTCTCAGCTAGCTGTTTATCGTCTCCCCAGGAGAATGTGTATTTTCAGCATTTTTTAAGGTGAAATTATTTCAGAACTCAAAGCAACAGATTTCTAATGACTGAACCAAGGCATCATTGATAGGTGGCAGGGGAGGGGCAGTGGGAGGTGGAAAGAAGACATACCTTAGGACAGTGAGACTGCCCAACATCTACTCACATCACACTGGAGGCAGCCACTTACTTACAAAGCTGGCCAAGCAGTCTCTGTTCCAGAAGCTCTTGCTGCTTCTCTTTTTGATGTCTCAAGTAAGAGTTCTCAGGAGCACACAGGTCCCATAAGAAATGGGACTCTACCTGCACAGAACTCAGGTAGTTCTTGGGTAGTTCTGCCACCTGCACAGAACCCAGGACCCCTTTTTACTGAAAACAGGTACCTCTTAGGGGACTAGAAGTTACAATAGTACATAGTACCAGGTCCTATAGGACCCACCTTGGCCAGGGGTGTGTTTGATAGATTACACATCATCTGTGGTCAGGCTCAGAACTTCTGCTGTAGGAGTCAAATGCCTGAGCTAAATTGGTTCCTAGAACTTCCATTAAAGCAGTGTTGGGAGAAGATGTTTCATACTGGGTGCAAAAGACAGAGCCATGCCCTTTCCCTGATGCCACATGATCTTCAGATTTATCTGTCTTGTCTACATTCTTCCTTACACAGCAAACAAATTATTTTCCCTGCTAGACTACTTTGATATCTGTCAGCATGGTGCTTTGAAATGGAATGTCTCAATGGAGCTGGCCATGCACTTTGACCTTGAAAGGTACTCCAGGCTGTGGATTGGTTGGGGACGTGGCACAAGCTGACTTGCTCTTTCAGAGATAATTACACTGCTGTTGGTGAAAGTGCCCCCCTGAGAAGGACCAGAGGCAGAACTCTACCCATGTGGGTAGAAACCACTTACCCATGGAGATCCTCCTCCTTTAAAAAAAATTTTTTTAATTGAGACAGAGTCTCACTCTGTCACCCAGGCTGGAGTGCAGTGGTGTGATCACAGCTCACTGCAACCTCAAACTCCTGGGCTCAAGTGATCCTCCCACCTCAGCCTCAGATTATAGGCTCGAGCCATGGCACCTGGCTCCATCCTCCCTTTTGATGTCCTCTAATCTGTCTGTCTTACCTTCTCTTAGATCCTTCCAGAGGAGATACCCTGGTCTCTGAAGTGGTTTTGTATTTCCACTGAAATATACAAGTCTGGATGTCTCCTACCATTGAGGTAATATTTTTATAAGTCATTTTACAAATGATAAGTTATTAGGCTAGGGGCTATATTTCTCCCCCTTTTCCCATGATATGGGGTGGGGGGAAAGCTGTTTTATGGCAACATGCCTTGGGATGGAGCCATCTAGTGTACCCGGGAAAGACCCAAAGAGCCAAGACAGAATAAAATTAAACAAATAAAACCCGCAAAACCGGGCATCTCCCAATGACCCCAACATGTGGGAATGTTTTGTTCTTTTTAATGCACCCAAGCATTAATTTAGTCCCTTAAGGATTTTACTTCCCCAAACAAAGAACTTTCTGGAAAAGAGAGATAAAGCCATAGAGGCAACACAGTCACATCACCTCTTATAAATATCTTCCAGCCACTTTTCATCATCCTGTTCTTCATCGTCGATTGGCTCCTCGGTTTCCAGTGGAGTTGGGACAAAGAAGTGTGGCCTCAGGGGGTGCTTGCTGACGTGAGACTTAAGTCCAAACTTGCGCTTCAGCAGGTGGAACTGCTCTTTGACGTAGTGGTAAAACTCATACTCATATCTCATCCGCTGGTAGAGGATCTGCACAGCCTCAGGAGAGGGGACAGTCTTCTTCACCGTCACAGTCATGTTTCCAAGCTTCCTGTGCTCTGGAAGAGAACCGGGGTTGCACATGAGCCATCGTTTGCAGTAGCTTAGAGGGGATCCTGGCGAGGACCCACATTACCTGTACAACTCTGGTAGCACCTAAGGAAGCAACTGCATATCCAAGTATTAGAAGGGAAGAAGGGTTTCTGATAATATTTGGAAAGACTTACCAACTCTAGGTGTTAATGTCAACATGCGTTGACAAAGCACAAGCTATCTAATTTCGTTTCATCGGATGTGAACCATGCAATTGGACCAAATTCAATTGTTAACTCTGAGTTCTACATTCTTTTGAACAGCAGAATCTATCCATTTTCCCTCTTTTATTTCTTGTTATACCAGACAAGGGCTTTACACTCAGGAGGAGGCATGGAAGAGCTGTCTAACCACTTTCTAATAATCTTGTTTTGTAAGTTTTAAAATATTGACATAAAGTTTAATTTGATACAAAATCCATTTCCATTTTACTATTTCAACAATGCATTTGTCCAGAAAAGGAAAGGAAGGGCTGCCAGATTTCTTAAGTATAATTTACAAATTAAAAAGATTTTTTTTTTTATTTTTTGTAGAGACAGGGTCTCACTATGTTGCCCAGGCTGGTCTTGGCATCAAGAGATCCTTCTGCCTTGGCATCCCAAAGTGCTGGGATTATGGCACGAGCCACTGCACCCAGTCTAAATATAATTTTAACTCTTGTAAATTTTAAATTTTTATTGTGGTAAAATATATATAATTAAAATATGCTTAATTTTATACTAATGCTTAATAACAAAATATGATATTTTATATTCATTGCTGAATAGCATGAAAATGTTATAAACAGAGTGTACAATTTTCACTATTTTTAAGTGTACACTTCAGTGGCATTAATTATATTTACAGTGTTGTGCAACCATCACCACTGTTTTAAAAATCCTTTCATGAGTCTATACAAAAACTTGATATCCATTAAACAATAACTTCCAATTTCCTTCCTTTCCTTACCCCACCCTACTTACCCCATTGATTAGATAGAACCTCTAATCCATGTTCTATCTTTATGAATTTGCCTATTCTCAGTACTTCATATAGGTGGAATCATACAATATTTGTCCTTTTTTTGTCTAGCTTATTTCACTAAGCACGTTTTCAAGGTTCATCCATGTTGTAGTGTGTATCAGAACTTCATTCTTTTTTTTTTTTTTTTTTTTTGAGACGGAGTTTTGCTCTTGTTGCCCAGGCTGGAGTGCAATGGTGCGATCTTGGCTCACTGCAACCTCTACCTCCCGGGTTCAAGTGATTCTCCTGCCTCAGCTTCCTGAGTAGCTGAGATTACAGGCATGCGCCACCATGCCCGGCTAATTTTGTATTTTTAGTAGAGATGGGGTTTCTCCATGTTGGTCAGGCTGGTCTCGAACTCCCGACCTCAGGTGATCCACCTGCCTTGGCCTCCCATAGTGCTGGGATTACAGGTGTGAGCCATCGCACCTGGCCCAGAACTTCATTCCTTTCAAGGTTGAATAACATTCCATTGTATAGATAGAACGCAATTTGTTTATCCTTTCATCCATGGAGAGACACTTGGGTTGTTTCCATCTTTTGCTTATTATAATGAACATTTGCATTCTAGTATCTGAGTCCCTGTTTCCACTTATTTTGGGTATATACCTAGGAGCAGAATTGCTGGGTCATGTGGTATAAATTTAATGTTTTGAAGAACTGCCAAACTATTTTCCACAGCGTTTGCACCATTTTACATTCCTACCAGCAATGTGTGAAGGTCCAATTTCTCTGAATTCTCTCCTACAATTGTTATTTTCCTCCCTGTTTAAAATCGTAGCCATCCCAGTAAGTGTGGAGTGGTATCTCACTGTGGTTTTGATTTGCATTTCCCTAATGACTCCTGTAGTGATGCTGATGCTAATGGTTTCCCTAATTTCTAATGACTTTTTCATGTGCTTTTTGACAAGCATGTGTCCAACAAATGCTGTTTGTTTGAATATCTTCTTTAGAGAAATGTCTATTCAAGTCCTTTGCCCATTTTTGAAGTGGGTTTTTTTTTTGTTTGCTTTTGTTTGTTTTTATTGTTGAGTTGAAGGAGTTATTTATATATTTTAGATAATATGCACATATATCAGGTATATAATTTACAAATATTTTCTTCCATTCCATAGGCTGTCTTTTCACTCTGTTGATAGTGTTCTTTGATGCATAAAAGTTTTTAATTTTAATGAAGACTATTTTATCCATTTTTCTCATATTGCCTGACTTTTGGTGTCATATTAAAAAAAATGGACAAATCCAAGGTTGACACATAGAAGTTTTTAATTGTAATGGAGACCATTTTATCTATTTTCCTCTTATTGCCTGTCTTTTGGTGTCATATTAAAGAAGCCATTGCCAAATCCAAGGTCATGAAGATTTGCCCTCACGTTTTCTTTTATAATCTTGTTTTTGACTAAAATTTTTGTCATCAAATTTGAATAGGTAAATAATTTACTAAATATAGTTCCAAATGGCTATTTCCAAAATCAGACTCATCTGAAAGGACATAGACTTCCCAATTTTTAGGATATTTGAGATACCTTCTGAAGCCTCCAGTAGCAATTTTAAAGAAGGAATTTGAAAAATTCTCTATGTAGAGGCTAAGAAGGGTAGTGGGGGATTAGGGGACAGGTGGGGATGGTTTATAGGTACAAAAAAATAGAAAAATGAATAAGACCTTTTATTTGATAGCACAACAGGGTGACTATAGTCAATAATAATTTAATTGTACATTTAAAAATAACTAAAAGAGCTGGGTATGGTGGCTCATGCCTGTAATCCCAGCACTTTGGGAGGCCGAGGCAGGCGAATCACAAGGTCAAGAGATTGAGACCATTCTGGCCAACATGGTGAAACCCTGTCTCTACTAAAAATACAAAAATTAGCTGGGCGTGGTGGCGTGCGCCTGTAGTCCCAGCTACTCAGGAGGCTGAGGCAGGAGAATTGCTTGAACCCGGGAGGTAGAGGTTGCAGTGAGCTGAGATTGCGCCACTGCACTCCAGCCTGGTGACAGAGCGAGACACTGTCTAAAATTAATAACAATAATAATAAAATAACTAAAAGAGCATAACTGGATTGTTTGGAATGCAAAGGATAAATGCTTGAGGGGATGGATACCCCATTCTCCAGGATGAGATTATCATGCATTGCATGCCTGTATCAAAACATCTCACCTACCCCATTAGGTATTAATTAAAATAAAAAATAAATAAATTCTCTGTGTGGCCAATAGCCTCATTGAATAAGGGTATTACTTTTCAAACTGACTCTTTTGAAAGTCCTTTGCCAGGTTGGGTCCTTTGCACAGGGGAGCCTAGATACTTGTAAATAGATAACATGGTCTTTATTAAAAATTAAAAACATAACACACATTGAACACTCCAGAATTTCTGTTAAAGAACTTGGCATAGACTCTTCTGAAATGGGTTCCTAACAGAACATTTTATAACAACTGTCTTCTCTGAAGATATGAACTCTAGCTAATCTGGGGTGGGTCATTGTTCACAGGTCTTATGTGTTCCTTTGTGTTTTTTAAAACAGAGTTAAAAAATCTCATGAAAGAGAAGAAACAAAGAGTTTTAAGTCAAACACTGAGAGGCAGAGGAAAAATAATTCTCTCATTGAAAGCCTCCTTCAATCCCTTCCTCTTAGAGCACTATACATTGTGTAGGGTTTTGTTATCTGATACACAAAAAAGTAAGACTCCTGTGATTTAAAATAAATTCATTACTTAAATTATTTGGCCCAACCTGGCAAAGGATCCAAGGGGATAAGCAAAGGGGAGCCTAGATCTTGTAAAGAAGTGACTTGGAAATCTGTTCTATTTCACCACCTCAAAGCTCTTTGTTGTAAGGTTGAAACAGTAATTTCCTAAAAACAATGGACAGCAAGTGTAATCAAATAAATACCCTGACTACAAAACTATCTGAGAAATACCAATCACATTTTTAACCTGGAGTAAGGTAACTTTCTATACTAGTCTTCAATCACTTGCAAAATGTTGGTCTATATAATGGATTGAGTTGACTTGCTACATAAATGGTTATTAATTTCAGGCCAGAAAAACTTTGGGAAGATTCTTTAAAAGTTACAGCATAATGGGTTTATACATTTCTTTCTTTGATTACGATTAGGTGACTGGGTCAACTGCTATAAGGCTACTCCTAGTTCATGACAATAAAACTCTCTTCCCTGAATGCATTCCTCTATGGCTAGGATGGGGGAGTTGGTGGATGGGCAGAGCAGGTAAATAACTGTGTCAAAAGTGACATTATATGCTTCTGAATAGACATTTCTCAAAATGAGACATATAAATGGCCGAGAGGTATATGAAAAAACTCAACATCGCTAATCATCAAGGAAATGCAAATCAAAACCACAATGAGCTATCATCTTACTCCAGTTAGAATGGCTATTATTAAAAAGGCAATAAATAACAGATGCTGGTGAGGATGTGGAGAAAAGGGAACTCTTATACTCTGTTGGTGGGAATGCCAATTAGAACAGCCACTATGGTAAACAGTACGGAGATTTCTCAAAAAACTAAAAATAGAACTACCATGATCCAGCAACTCTTCTACTATGTATCTATCCAAAGGAAATGAAATCAATACATCAAAGGGATACCTGCACATGCATGCTCACATGTTTACTGTAGTACTATTCGCAATGGTAAAGATAGGGAATCAACCTGTGTCCATCAATGAATGAATGAAGAAAATGTGGTATTATACGCAATGGAATACTATTTGGCCACAAAAAAGAAAGAAATCATGTCATTTGCATCAACATGGATGGAACTGGAGGTCATCATGTTAAATGAAATAATCCAGGCACAGAAAGACAAACATCATGTATTTTCACTCGTATATGGGAGCTAAAGCACTTGACCACATGGAGGGAGTAGGATGATAGATACCAGAGGCTGGTAAGGGTGTCTGGGTTGGAAAGCGGGCTGAAGAGAGGTTGGTTAATGGGTACAAATGTACAGTTAGATAGAAGGTGTAAGTTGTCATGCTCCATAGCAGAGTAGGGTGACTATAGTTAGCAACGATGTATTGTATATTTCAAAGTAGCTAGAAAAAAAAACTTGAAATGTTTCTAACACATAGAAATGATAAATACTCAAGGTGATGGATGCCCTAAACACCCTGATTTGATCATTGCACATTCTATGCATGGAATGAAATATCATACATATCCCATAAATATGTAAAATATTATATCTCAATAAAATGCGATATTGTGTCCTTCAAGTACAAGTGAAAAGAACCAGGACATATTTGCATGATTAGTTAACTGATATGGCGTGAGATGGTGACAGTCCTGGCTAAGCCTAATGCTTTGTGGTATATTTTTATAGTAACAGCTACAGTTAATGGGAACTAATGTGTAGCAAGCGCTGAGCTAAGCATTTGTACACACAACCATACTTAATCCTCATCCCCTTGATGAAAGAGCCATTTTACACATGAGGAAACTGAGGCTAAGACTATAACTCATTCAAGGTCATGCAGCCAGAAAGTGGCAGAGGTAGGAGGCTCCTCATGACAATCAGCTGCTGTGCTTTTGCTGTATTGTTTCTTGGTGTGGACAGGTGAGCAGGCTATTACTGCTTCTCACATCTTTCTTCACAGTGTGGTAGAGCATAATGGTCAATGTCCAGGCCTAGAGCCTACTACTCCTCATGCTGACTGAGCCACCCAAACTTAACAACAGATCTCACAGGAAACTGGCAGGTGTTTTGGAGGGAATGGCTAATGGCTTTACAGTTTGGGAGAAGAAAAGGGCCAATTAAAAAAAAATTGGGCTCGATCATCTCTGGGTCCAATACTCACAGAGTCAGTGATGAAAACCACCCCAACAACCACTATTTGGAGAGTTCCACCTGAGAGGTAAAACCGTGTCCTGGTGGTTTATTTAGCTTAAACTTGTAATTATGTGTTTCTAGTAGGAAACATTCTATCCCAGGCAGAAATTGACCTAGGATTTGCCACGTTCGGAAAACGATAGACGTCTGGTGATAACCAGCATCTAAAATCCCAGTGCACTCCATCGACTCTATGACTGGAAAGTACTGGCTCTTATGATTCCACTCAGAGCCCCCTACCTTGACATATCTTATCCAACTTTTATACAGTAATGAGAGGTCTTTAATAAGATTGATATTTGATAAGATCCCAGGTAGCCTTTCCAACCAAATTTTAATTGCATGTCAACTTACCAGCCTGGCAAAAGTGCTTTGGCTATTTGACAGTGCTAGTCAGAACATGAGGAGGCTGAGCCCTGTTTGCTAGAACACTCTACAGAGAGGACAGACTTTTAAGACAAGAGGGAAGGGGGACTTTTTCATGTTTGGCCACAAGGCAAGAGCTTTAAAAGATCCTTTCTTGAATAGTTAAGGATCCAGGGAGGGTGACCGCCAAATATGGCAACTTGGTATGGTGATATTTCAAATTCAAGGCCACTGGAGACCAGTACATGCTGGATGAAGCTGTTCTCTGAAGTTCCCTTATCTACCTAGAAATTGGACCTGCCAAAGAGGAACAAATTGCCTTCAGTCACCTCCCCTAAAATTTCATTAACCAGAGAAGATCAAAACTCATGTAACAGAGGAAGGGACTGAAGATTAAACACCACACTCAGAGCTCAGATGAACGTTGTCCCAAACTATTGCCTGTTCTCGGGTCCCATTCAGTTCCCAAAGAGAATTATTTACCTTCCATTGTCTGAGCATTGGGACCATTCATTTCCCTTAAATATCATTTACTACTCTTCAGAAGTGCCACATTTAACCTCCATTTCCCCTTTCCCTATGAAGAAAGGTATAGAAAAAGCTGGACCTCCCTGGGTTGTGAGGTAACCACTCTCCTGTGATTTTCTCCTGTGTAGCATTTTATTTTTAAGAGGTAGGGTCTTGCTCTGTTTTCCAGGCTAGAGTGCAGTGGTGGCTCACTGCAGCCTCAAACTCCTGGGTTCAAGCGATCCTCCCCTCAACCTCCTGAGTAGTTGGGACTACAGGAGTGAGCTACCATGCTCAGTTTCATGCACATTAATAAATTTTATTGCTTTTTTTTTCCTGTTAATCTGCCTGTTGTAAGTTCATTTTCAAGTAAGCTTCAGAGGGTGGAGGAGAAGCTTTTCCTGTTACCCCTCCAATAACAACAGATTGTCACATGTGTTTCAGTTACTTCAGTCTTCCTTACTCTTCTTAATCCCTCCCTACTAAATCCCCCGTCTAAACCTGAGGGTCAATATCAGCTGGTTCGGCAGATTCTTATGGGATCCAATGTTTCCCCAAGTGCTAGTTTTGCATTAATATCCAATTCTTGCTTCATTTATCTACCCACCCTGCCTCCTTGGAGTTTCCTTCTCTCCCTCATCCACCCCCTCTTCTTCATTGTCAACCTCTCCCTCTCAACTGGCTCCTTGCCATCAAAACTCACTTCCCTTCTTGAAAAAACCCTTGTCTCCTGCACCCTCCCTCTTTAATCTTTTCTCTCTCCTCCCCATCACAGCCCAACTTCTTGAAGAGCTGTCTACATTTGTTGTAACATTTTCAGCTTGCATACGTGACTGAAGTCACCAAAGCCTGCTTTCTGTTCCTTCTGTACTCCATTCAGTTACTCTCGCTTCCTTGTTGGTAGCTCAGAGGGCACCTCTCAGCATGACCCCATCACACTGTGGGCCACACACTCCATTTTGAAGCCCTCTCCTCCCCCGGCATCTGCAACAGTGTTTTCCTGGCACCTTCACTTCTCTCTGATCACTCCCTTTCCATCTTCTCTATGCCCTCCTCTTTCCCAGCCTGTCTTGTAAAGACCAGTCCCCCTGAGGCTCTGTTCCAGCCTCTTCCCTTCTCCCTGGTTACTCCCTGGGTGGCAGCATCCAACCCTCTACCCTTTAGTCCTCATAGCACTGTGGACAACAAAATGAACAGTTTATATAAACAATGACAGCTTTTTTGACCTTCGTTTTCCACAGATCTGCCAAATTTAATAAGGTTAATGACATTGCCAGAGGGTTATGTCGCGGTCAGAAACAGGAGTGCTATTTTGTGCCAGGAGAAACAGAGACTCAGATTCAACCAATATTGGTGGGGAACACCCATTATGAGTTTGGATCATCATATACGCTATTTTGTTTGATATTCTCAATAACCCTGTGAGGTGAATATCATGACCCCTCTTTTGCAGATGGAGACATAGAAACTTACCCAAGGTCACATAGCTGGCTAGTAAGTGAAAAAACAAATTTGAATCTGGGTCCCCATCTATGTTGAGGTTTTTCCCTAACTGTAAGTACTGCACCATAACCAGGGCAGCTCTCATGAGCCTGTAGAAAACTATCACCTTCATATGGAAAGACCAGAGGTGGTTTGTCTTGTATAATAAGCAGAGAATTCTTAAAAATCTCATTTCAAAGACATATGGATGTGTGTCTTGCTGTACGATAATCAGTGCTATGGAAAAGTCATTCCATTGCTAAGTGTTCCACATTTTTGTAAAATGCCAGACTTTCCATCCAAACAAAACAAAGCTACATGGACTATGGAATCAGCCTCTCTCCAGATTGCCATAATAGCAGCTCTAGAGGAAGTTGTTAGGATTTTTTTTTCAGACTGTTATTTCAGCCACAAAACAATTGTGCTTTAAAAATCTATACTTATTAGTAGCATGACTTGGGAAGGGAAGAAGCCCTCGTTAGGTGAGCATATACTGTCGGATTAACCATGAAGAAGTGAAGACCTCACTCCATGAGCGTTCTCTTATCCTAGCAGCAACTGAGAGTAACTTGAAGGGGCTCATGTCTCTTGTGCTCACTGATAAACATTTTAAAAGAAAGAGATGAATACAGAGCTCCTTCCTTTAAGGCAGGGTGGCAAGAAGGCAGCCCAAGATTGGAATGGCAGGCAATGTATCGTTTGGCCTGTGGGGTAATTTTTTTTTTTTAGAGATGGATTCAGTTGTCGTAAGGCTTGGTCTATTTCACATGGAAAGCTGGATTTCTGGCTTTTCTCAAAGGGCGGCTACATTCTTCTGGAGCCAAGTGTGACTGCCCCCGAGAAAGAGGCCAGGGCTCTCCAGTTTGCCTCAGACCCTAAATGCCGGTTCATTCTTTTATGTTACCTGCCTGGCTGTTACAGAAATTCGAGTTTTATGCTTCCGCTTTAAAGATTTTAAAATTCAGGCTTTCATAAACCTAGAGAGTAAGTGCTTCTCGTCAAAATCAAGGCTTCAATTAGGCCTCACTGGTGTGCCCAATATCATCTTCCTTCCCTCTTTCTGCAAAGATTTGTTGAATAACTATTCTGCACCATGCACAGGAATTGTTTCAGTGAATGGGGCACCATCATCATCACCATCATCATCATCAGTTGGCACTTTGAGAGCTTTCTCTGTGCCAAGTATTTTAAGATATCTAAACACACATTTAATCCTTATAAAACTCTCAGTGCTGAAGATGGCCGAATAGGAACAGCTCCGGTCTACAGCTCCCAGTGTGAGCGACACAGAAGATGGGTGATTTCTGCATTTCCATTTGAGGTACCGGGTACATCTCACTAGGGAGTGCCAAACAGTGGGTGCAGGACAATCGGTGCAGTGCACTGTGTGCGAGCCGAAGCAGGGCGAGGCATTGCCTGACTCGGGAATTGCAAGGGGTCAGGGAGTTCCCTTTCCTAGTCAAAGAAAGGGGTAAGAGACGACACTTGGAAAATCAGGTCAGTCCCACTCTAATACTGCGCTTTTCCAATGGGCTTGGAAAATGGCACACCAGGAGATTGTGTCCCGCACCTGGCTCAGAGGGTCCTATGCCCACGGAGTCTCACTGATTGCTAGCACAGCAGTCTGAGATCAAACTGCAGGGTGGCAGCGAGGCTGGGGGAGGGGTGCCCGCCATTGCCCAGGCTTGCTTAGGTAAACAAAGCAGCCAGGAAGCTCGAACTGGGTGGAGCCCACCACACCTCAAGGAGGCCTGCCTGCCTCTGTAGGCTCCACCTCTGGGGGCAGGGCACAGACACACAGAAAGTCAGCAGGAACCTCTGCAGACTTAAATGTCCCTGTCTGACAGCTTTGAAGAGAGTAGTGGTTCTCCCAGCACGCAGCTGGAGATCTGAGAACGGGCAGACTGCCTCCTAAAGTGGGTCCCTGACCTCGAGCAGCCTAACTGGGAGGCACCCCCAAGTAGGGACAGACTGACACCTCACTCGGCCAGGTACTCCTCTGAGACAAAACTCCCAGAGGAACTATCAGACAGCTGAATTTGCGATCTCATGAAAATCCGCTGTTCTGCAGCCACTGCTGCTGACACCCAGCCAAACAGGGTCTGGAGTGGACCTCTAGCAAACTCCAACAGACCTGCAGCTGAGGGTCCTGTCTGGTAGAAGGAAAACTAACAAACAGAAAGGACATCCATACCAAAAACCCATCTGTACATCACCATCATCAAAGACCAAAAGTAGATAAAACCACAAAGATGGGGAAAAAACAGAGCAGAAAAACTGGAAACTCTAAAAAGCAGAGCACCTCTCCTCCTCCAAAGGAACGCAGTTCCTCACCAGCAATGGAACAAAGCTGGACGGAGAATGATTTTGACGAGTTGAGAGAAGAAGGCTTCAGACGACCAAACTACTCCGAGCTACAGGAGGAAATTCAAAACAACAGCAAAGAAGTTAAAAACTTTGAAAAAAATTAGATGAATGGATAACTAGAATAACCAATGCAGAGAAGGGCTTAAAGGAGCTGATGGAGCTGAAAGCCAAGTTTCGAGAACTATGCGAAGATTGCAGAAGCCTCAGTAGCTCATGTGATCAACTGGAAGAAAGGGTATCAGTGATGGAAGATGAAATGAATGAAATGAAGCCAGAAGGGAAGTTTAGAGAAAAAAGAATAAAAAGAAACAAACAAAGCCTCCAAGAAATATGGGACTATGTGAAAAGACCAAACCTACATCTGATTGGTGTACCTGAAAGTGATGGGGAGAATGGAACCAAGTTGGAAAACACTCTGCAAGATATTATCCAGGAGAAATTCCCCAATCTAGCAAGGCAGGCCAACATTCAGATTCAGGAAATACAGAGAACACCACAAAGATACTCCTCGAGAAGAGCAACTCCAAGACACATAATTGTCAGATTCACAAAGTTGAAATGAAGGAAAAAATGTTAAGGGCTGCCAGAGAGAAAGGTCGGGTTACCCACAAAGGGAAGCCCATCAGACTAATAGCTGATCTCTTGGCAGAAACTCTACAAGCCAGAAGAGAGTGGGGGCCGATATTCAACATTCTTAAAGAAAAGAATTTTCAACCCAGAATTTCATATCCAGCCAAACTAAGCTTCATAAGTGAAGGAGAAATAAAATACTTTACAGACAAGCAAATACTGAATGATTTTGTCACCACCAGGCCTGCCCTAAAAGAGCTCCTGAAGGAAGCACTAAACATGGAAAGGAACAACTGGTACCAGCCACTGCAAAAACATGACAAATTGTAAAGACCATCGAGGCTAGGAAGAAACTGCATCAACTAACGAGCAAAATAACCAACTAACATCATAATGACAGGATCAAATTCACACATAACAATATTAACTTTAAATGTAAATGGGCTAAATGCTCCAATTAAAAGACACAGACTGGCAAATTGGATAAGGAGTCAAGACCCATCAGTGTGCTGTATTCAGGAAACCCATCTCACGTGCAGAGACACACATAGACTCAAAATAAAGGGATGGAGGAAGATCTATCAAGCAACTGGAAAACAAAAAAAAGGCAGGGGTTGCAATCCTAGTCTCTGATAAAATAGACTTTAAACCAACAAAGATCAAAAGAGACAAAGAAGGCCATTACATAATGGTAAAGGGATCAATTCAACAAGAAGAGCTAACTGTCCTAAATATATATGCACCCAACACAGGAGCACCCAGATTCATAAAGCAAGTCCTGAGTGACCTACAAAGGGACTTAAATTCCCACACAATAATAATGGGAGATTTTAACACCCCACTGTCAACATTAGACAGATCAATGAGACAGAAAGTTAACAAGGATATCCAGGAATTGAACTCAGCTCTGCACAAAGTGGACCTAATAGACATCTACAGAACTCTCCACCCCAAATCAACAGAATATACATTTTTTCAGCACCACACCACACCACACCTATTCCAAAATTGACCACATAGTTGGAAGTAAAGCTCTCCTCAGCAAATGTAAAAGAACAGAAATTATAACAAACTGTCTCTCAGACCACAGTGCAATCAAACTAGAACTCAGGATTAAGAAACTCACTGAAAACCGCTCAACTACATGGAAACTGAACAACCTGCTCCTGAATGACTACTGGGTACTTAATGAAATGAAGGCAGAAACAAAGATGTTCTTTGAAACCAACAAGAACAAAGACACAACATACCAGAATCTCTGGGACACATTCAAAGCAGTGTGTAGAGGGAAATTTATAGCACTAAATGCCCACAAGAGAAAGCAGGAAAGATCCAAAATTAACACCCTAACATCACAATTAAAAGAACTAGAAAAGCAAGAGCAAACACATGCAAAAGCTAGCAGAAGGCTAGAAATAACTAAAATCAGAGCAGAACTGAAGGAAATAGAGACACAAAAAACCCTTCAAAAAATTAATGAATCCAGGAGGTGGTTTTTTGAAAAGATCAGCAAAATTGATAGACCGCTAGCAAGACTAATAAGAAAAGAGAGAAGAATCAAATAGATGCCATAAAAAATGGAAAAGGGGATATCCACCACTGATCCCACAGAAATACAATCTACCATCAGAGAATACTACAAACACCTCTACACAAATAAACTAGAAAATCTAGAAGAAATGGATAAATTCCTCGACACATACACCCTCCCAAGACTAAACCAGGAAGAAGTTGAATCTCTGAATAGACCAATAACAGGCTCTGAAATTGTGGCAATAATCAATAGCTTACCAACCAAAAAGAGTCCAGGACATGATGGATTCACAGCCGAATTCTACCAGAGGTACAAGGAGGAACTGGTACCATTCCTTCTGAAACTATTCCAACTGATAGAAAAAGAGGGAATCCTCCCTAACTCATTTTATGAGGCCAGCATCGTCCTGATACCAAAGCCTGGCAGAGACATAACCAAAAAAGAGAATTTCAGACCAATATCCTTGATGAACATTGATGCAAAAATCCTCAATAAAATACTGGCAAACTGATTCCAGCAGCACATCAAAAAGCTTATCCACCATGATCAAGTGGGCTTCATCCCTGGGATGCAAGGCTGGTTCAACATACGCAAATCAATAAATGTAATCCAGCATATAAACAGAACCAAAGACAAAAACCACATGATTATCTCAATAGATGCAGAAAAGGCCTTTCACAAAATTCAACAACCCTTCATGCTAAAAACTCTCAATAAATTAGGTATTGATGGGATGTATCTCAAAATAATAAGAGCTATCTATGACAAACTCACAGCCAATATCATACTGAATGGGCACAAGCTGGAAGCATTCCTTTTGAAATCTGGCACAAGACAGGGATGCCCTCTCTCACCACTCCTATTCAACATAGTGCTGGAATTTCTGGCCAGGGCAATCAGGCAGGGGAAGGAAATAAAGGGTATTCAATTAGGAAAAGAGGAAGTCAAATTGTCCCTGTTTGCAGATGACATGATTGTATATCTAGAAAACCCCATTGTCTCAGCCCAAAATCTCCTCAAGCTGATGAGCAACTTCAGCAAAGTCTCAGGATACAAAATCAATGTACAAAAATCACAAGCATTCTTGTACACCAATCACAGACAGAGAGCCAAATCATGAGTGAACTCCCATTCACAACTGCTTCAAAGAGAATAAAATATCTAGGAATCCAACTTACAAGGGATGTGAAGGACCTCTTCAAGGAGAACTACAAACCACTGCTCAATGAAATAAAAGAGGATATAAACAAATGGAAGAACATTCCATGCTCATGGGTTGGAAGAATCAATATCGTGAAAATGGCCATACTGCCCAAGGTAATTTATAGATTCAATGCCATCCCCATCAAGCTACCAATGACTTTCTTCACAGAATTGGAAAAACCTACTTTAAAGTTCATATGGAATCAAAAAAGAGCCCGCGTCACCAAGTCAAGCCTAAGCCAAAAGAACAAAGCTGGAGGCATCACGCTACCTGACTTCAAACTATACTACAAGGCTACAGTAACCAAAACAGCATGGTACTGGTACCACAACAGAGACATAGATCAATGGAACAGAACAGAGCCCTCAGAAATAATGCCACATATCTACAACTATCTGATCTTTGACAAACCTGACAAAAACAAGAAATAGGGAAAGGATTCCCTATTTAATAAATGGTGCTGGGAAAACTGGCTAGCCATATGTAGAAAGCTGAAACTGGATCCCTTTCTTACACCTTATACAAAAATTAATTCAAGATGGATTAAAGACTTACATGTTAGACCTAAAACCATTAAAATCCTACAAGAAAACCTAGGCAATACCATTCAGGACATAGGCGTGGGCAAGGACTTCATGTCTGAAACAGCAAAAGCAATGGCAACAAAAGCCAAAATTGACAAATGGGATCTAATTAAACTAAAGAGCTTCTGCACAGCAAAAGAAACTACCATCAGAGTGAACAGGCAACCTACAAAATGGGAGAAAATTTTCACAACCTACTCATCTGACAAAGGGCTAATATCCAGAATCTACAATGAACTCAAACAAATTTACAAGAAAAAAA
Organism: Nomascus leucogenys; assembly: GCF_006542625.1. Classification (NCBI taxonomy): domain Eukaryota; kingdom Metazoa; phylum Chordata; class Mammalia; order Primates; family Hylobatidae; genus Nomascus; species Nomascus leucogenys. The sequence goes on along the minus strand of NC_044383.1, from coordinate 135,082,659 downwards.
TAAACAACCCCATCAAAAAATGGGCAAAGGACATGAACAGACACTTCTCAAAAGAAGACATTTATGCAGCCAAAAAACGCATGCAAAAATGCTCATCATCACTGGCCATCAGAGAAATGCAAATCAAAACCACAGTGAGATACCATCTCACACCAGTTAGAATGGCCATCATTAAAAAGTCAGGAAACAACAGGTGCTGGAGAGGATGTGGAGAAATAGGAACACTTTTACACTGTTGGTGGGACTGTAAACTAGTTCAACCATTGTGGAAGTCAGTGTGGCAATTCCTCAGGGATCTAGAACTAGAAATACCATTTGACCCAGCCATCCCATTACTGGGTATATACCCAAAGGACTATAAATCATGCTGCTATAAAGACACATGCCCACGTATGTTTATTGCGGCACTATTCACAATAGCAAAGACTTGGAACCAACCCAAATGTCCAACAACGATAGACTGGATTAAGAAAATGTGGCACATATACACCATGGAATACTATGCAGCCATAAAAAATGATGAGTTCATGCCCTTTGTAGGGACACGGATGAAACTGGAAACCATCATTCTCAGTAAACTATCGCAAGGACAAAAAACCAAACACCGCATGTTCTCACTCATAGGTGGGAATTGAACAATGAGATCTCATGGACACAGGAAGGGGAACATCACACTCCGGGGACTGTTGTGGGGTGGGGGGAGCGGGGAGGGACAGCATTAGGAGATATACCTAATGCTAAATGACGAGTTAATGGGTGCAGCAAACCAACATGGCACATGGATACATATGTAACAAACCTGCACATTGTGCACATGTACCCTAAAACCTGAAGTATAATAATAAAAAAATAAATAAATAAAAATAAAACTCTCAGTGCTATAGAGTTCTCTTATTATCACCATTTACAGCTGTGACACTGGAATTTAGAAGTTTGTCCAGGCTCACACAGCCGGTAAGTGGTGAACCCAGAAGCTGGGTGTGGGGAAGTCTGACTAATGAGCCCAGGTTCTTAACTCTCCACATTGCTGACGAGCGGATGGAGCTCACAGTCTAAGGGCGATGCCTGCTCACGAGGCTTGCCACCATGGGGGCAGAGAGGGCATCTCACTGTGATTCATTTGCTGGAGTCAACATTTCTTCTGTTTGGTCAGAAATCCTCACCAGGGAGACCAGGCTTAATGGGCTTATCTTAAATACTCTGCATGGAGTTGGGTCTTTCATACTTAAGATCATGAAGATTTGCCGTATGTGCTGTGTGTGCACGTCTGAGAGTATAGGTTCTGTGTGTGTTTCAATCAAGAGATGGAAAACTTTTAGGAGGCCTGTGAGGCACTATCCACCTCCTAAAAAATTTTCTCTAGATTTTGTTCGTAACATCTCCACCAGGTTTCATTTAGCTGTTCTTCCAAAGAGGCTTTTTATACTGAGAGTGATCAGGACAAAAGCAATACCCCATTTATCTTTGCATTTCCACAGCTCAGCACCTGGCGAAACACAGTGCTCCTCTGTACAGGCTTCTTGAGGGAACAAAAGAAACCATCAGAAAGATGAGGGTGCTGTCAGATTCGAGGAAGGCTTGGCTGTGTCTGTGAGATGGAGACAGACAGCTGGGCACAAAGGCAGTATCTGACGGAGTTTCACAGAAATTCCCAGGAGACCCACAAATGCTGGGTCCTTAGTGAGAAGCAGTCTACCCTCCCATCTGGCTGGGGTCTGTACATTTCAGTGTTTAACTTTGTGGTTTGGTTGCCTTTTGGGACCAATAGTGCTGGCAAGGCACATTTTTCTGCCTCTCTACTTTAATTCATCAATACTTTTTGGCAAAAAGAAGCTGTGGCTTCAGGATGTTTTTGATATTTTTCTAAAAGGTTTTTTCTTATTACCTTTAGGGATTGGTCAAATAATCCCCTTAGTTAATTTCATGATAATTACTGAAAATTTCCTCAAAATAGGCACTGGTTTTGAGCTATGAAATGTTCAGAAGAGGGAAAACAAAGTAAAAAAACAATCTTTGACCTTTCTATTTAAAGAACACAATAGAGATTGTTTTTTCTTTATAGATATGTCCAATCAGCCATAGAGTCAGGGCCATACGGGATAGACTTCCAGCCTCTGCGCTGTCCCTGGGGAGGGAGTGGCAGGGACACTACAGAGTAGTTATGGTCCTGAGTGGAGATTCTTCTAACAGCCAGCCCCCAATGACATAAAAATCTGTAGTTGGCCACCCAATGCTGGTAGAGAATAAAACCTGGCATGAGGCCAGCAGGGGGCTGCTTTCTGTATCATTAAAACTTCACAAATAGTGGCCCGAACAGTGCAACTTCTCATGCAACTCCTGCGGAGAAGCACATCCCTCTCATTTTCATAGGGCTCCGTGGATTAATGCGCTTTCACATTGCCCCTCATTACCTTGCTCAATCTTCCCAGCAACCCATTTTACTTCCAGATACCAAGGGCCCCAGAGGTCACAAGACCGGCTCAAGGCTGTACGGCCAGGACGTTTCAGTCCAAGGACTGGAAAGTGGGCTTTCTGATTCTCAGCCTTGCACCTTTTTGCTACACCACAGGCTGTTAATTTCCAAATTGAGTGGAAATCTATAACCACCCACTTCTCCTGCCCTGTGTGTATTCTGGCATTCAGGGAATCCGTTGAAAAGAAGGGCTTGAGTGTTCTAAGACTAGGGGAATGCTTTGGTAAGTCTGGGAGGATCTGGTGAAAAACTTGCAAGCCAGCAAAAATGTTTTCACACTGAGAGGGACTGTGTCTTTTTCATTTTTAGTTCCCCAGTGTCCAGCTCCATGCCTGGCACCTAACCACACTCCATAAATGTTTGTTGATTTGAAACCTGTATTTTAAATCCATCTGCAAGACTGGATTAACCCAAAGGGCAACTTTCAGTGTTGACTATGCATACTTCACTTTTTAGCTAAATTCCTTCCTTAGTTGAGGGTCCTTCCTGAGCAAACTTTCCATTTCTGGAAATCGAATTTCTGGACGGTAGGCTGATAGAGAAGGTTTGGATCACAGGTTGTTCTGGAGAGGTAGTCGTATTTGCTTTTCTTAGCCACTCTGTTGAAGAACACTATGTTACGGTGACAGAACGCTTGCAGATACTTAGCCAAGCTTAAGACATGCCATGATAAGGAAGGTTCACCACAAACACAAACAGCTATGTAGAAGCCACCATCTTGCAGCTAATGAATTTGTGCTGGGTGTGATATTTACCCCAGCCATTAACTGAAGATTTAAACACTGTTGGGTAAAAAGACATTTATTTGAGTGACTTGACTTTGCTGTATGAATGCTGGTCAGTTACTTAATTTGCCATCACTTTTGGTACTTTTTAATAATGTTTCTCCATTAGCAAAATGAAAGTGTGTTATTTAGAAGGAAAACATTCATTCAATCACATCCATTTGACCTATGTGCCAAGGACTTTGCTGTGGATACAATGTGAACTGTGGCTCTTTGGTCAGTCTTGAACACTGCCTGGTGGAAGAACTTAGTCCAGGCTTTTGAGAGTATCCACAGAAAGCTGGTGTCTCAGGGAAAAGGCTGCAGGGGAAAAGTTCTACTGGGACCTTGGAAACACATCTCTGCGCAGCACCAGGCACACCCATCTGCATGAAATGCATATGTCAGTGGATTGCACACCGTTTCTGGTTTGCCAACTCAGGGGCTCCTCCCAATGCCCTGCCAAACCAACATTGGGAACTTAACTTCTGGATGTGATGATAAATATCATTCGCCAGTAACCCGTCTGCATGCAAGACTGGGCAGTGACAAGCACAATGTGCTTACTGCCCAAGATTTTGCTTTGATTTTGTTTTACTGCCCAAGATCTTAACATTTTTGCAAACATAGCAGCTTCTCTACCTCTGCTGCATTGACATTATGTTTGAACTGGTTCATAATCTTCAGTACTCCTAAAAGTCCCTTTAATGTAAATAAAAAGGAAATCACAGACCTGTTCCTGGGAGTCCCCCTTCCCACCTCTCTTCATCTGTCAAACATGCATAATGGAAAAACGATGTAGCCCTGGCTTTGGGCCAGAATAAACAATCTGGAAATACTGTATAAACCCAGCTGCTGCACCGGAGGACAGAGGCCTCGCTTTATAACCTCCGAGATGGTTAACCATATGCAAAATAACAAAAGCTCACCACCAACTTGCAGTGTATTTTGATGCTGGGCTGGCTCTGGCATTCCTTTCCTTGATCCGAGTGTATGCACACTCCACGCTGACCAGAGCCCTCTTCCCTTAACAATCTGCACTTGTTTTAACCTGGTCCAGCAGAGATTATGTGCACCAAACGAATACTGGTTTCATAACAACCAAAAGAGGGGCCAAAGTTTACCACGGAAAAAAAATAAGCATGGTCAAAAGACAGCCATCAATTCTATAGCTTCAGGGGAGCTGAGTGGTGATCAACTAAGAGGCCTTGCTGTTTTAAGAAGCACCCTGTCTAAGAAACTGACTTACTCATCTCAGGTTAGATTACAGCCAGAGATTTCCAGCACATGGCGATAAAGCACACTTTCTCAGGCAACAGGTGTGCTGAAAGTCACGGTCAAGTGGAGCACTCGGCAGTGGGAGAGGAAGTACCGTCAGTGTACTCCCCAGGGTTGGCAAACGCCTGCCACCTCCATTCCCATACAGCCCTGCATCACGCTGACCGCTCCCAAAACTGTGTGAACATGATGCTTGTCACAGATAGAGTAAACTCATTTCCTGAATCATAGGGGAGGCCACACAGTTCAAAGAGATGAAATACAGCTGCAGGGCTGCCGGACTCTCCAGGGCTGCCTCCAGCGGAAATGAATGTGTGTCACTGCAGCTCACAGCGATATGTGCTGGGCTGGCCGGGTCAGTGCTACATTTGTCACTCAGATATGATCGATGGCATGTTAAGACCACCTTCCTGGTGGTATGGCCATTAAGGGAGAAAAGAACAAAAAGCACTTCATGGCTGCCTTGGTGCTGAGGGTTGATAAAGTAAACAGAAAACTTTTGGGGTGTGTTTTGCAGTCTCTTATTCAGATCTGGAAATATAAATAATTAAAAATAATTTGAGATCACTTGGACCTTCAAGAGAATCTTTGATCTATGTAGCCAAGTAAAAGTTCATGATTTACTTTCTTGTTTTTATAAAAATGCAGAAACTGCTAGGTTCCTTTGATGAAAGAGAATGAAGGGTTTCTAATGCACACACTTTGTTTGGATTTTTGGAAGCAGGAACGCAGTAAAAGGAACCAGGAAGAGAAAGTATTGACCTGTGTGGGGTAGGTCGCTGAGGGCCCACCAAGACCAGGGCACTGGGTCCCTGTGGAATGGAAATCAGCCCAGAGGAGGAATGCATTTTCAGAAACATCACAGAGGTGGGTCCTAGCCCCATGGAATTGGAGATGAGGGCAGCTCGTTGGACAGGCTTCTAGGTTATTGCCTGGGGGATCTAACTCCACACTACTTATGCTCAGAATCTGCTGAAATTGCTAGTGGGGGTGGGCGGTGGTAGTAGTTATTTTCTTGCCTGGATTCTTTTTGCTTAGTCATCAATGCTGTACTGAGCACCAAGCTCAATGCTTGATTCCAGGAAATAAGAGAAATAAAATAAAATAAAAGCTAAAAACACAGCCTCTTTCTTCTAGAAGGAGTAAACAATAAAGGGAGAAGCAAATGTGCAATCCTTCCAACAACTTCCTGGGCAATCTGGAGATCTGTTTCACTGTGGATGGGAAGGATGCTCCTCACAGTGGGGCATCACAGGAGGGAGAGAAAGGGGGATCACAAGGAGGTGGCATTGATGGCCGCAGATGTCCACCTTTCGTGTCCTTCTGCAGAGCCAGGTGAACACCTTGCCGGACAAACTTAATATGCAACAAATCACCGGAAGAGCTCGATACTTGTAGAGGTTTCGGTTCTGAGTTGCTGATCAGCATCCCAGCTTCTGTTGATGTGAGAGCCTCCCAACCTCACCCTCAGATCCTAATGCCTAGACTTGAACATGACAGAGCTGGAGGAGATGGCCAAGCTCAACTCCTCCTGGCCCAGACACACACACTGAGGGTAATGAGTCCTGGGGTGGCTTCAGTTCCCTCCACAACCGCCCCGCTAAGTCAGCAGCTCTGGCTTCCTGGCTTTCCCTGCTGCCCGTATTTACCAAATGAAGGGCAACTTGCTATGTTTCTTTTCTCCCCAAGTTTGGCATCATGGCCCAGACCATTAAAAAGCTGACATATTTGTTTGAGAGTATATGCTACAGTAAATATATGTGTGTGTTTTCCTCAGCACCGTTTTTACCACTAAAATACTGGCTTGTATACGAGGATGGCAATAAAAGAAGGACTTATTTTCACAACAACAATTGAACCAAATATTTCTGTTTAAAAATATCTACTTCTAAAAAAAATTTATTGGAAGAATTACTATGTCTTTATCAACAAAATATATCTCTTTCTTAAAATATACTTTTAATTTGATATAAGTATTGAGAAATGTGTTTTTATTACTTTTGTTACTTTATTTGAAATCGTATTATGAAGGCCAGAACCAATGACTGATAAGGATAGCCTGATCAAACAGGTTTTTCATCTGGATAAAGAAGGTCAAGAGAAATACTATTGCAGCAGTTCTAAATTCTTTTGGTATCTGACAATTTCACAAGCTCTGCTTTTGCTTTATGGACAGGATTCTTTTTCTCTACTCCTCATAGTCTGTGTGGCATTTGCAGGCCTAGGGTACTTCTCTCTCTCCCTCTCTTACACATAGACACACACACACACACACACACACACACACACACACGCCCCTCCTTTGGCAGGGAGGAGGCCCTTTCCTGATATCACACTTCATTACCTACATCTAGCCCTGATGATGTTAAAGCCAGTTGCTGACACCGTCACTCTGGGCACTCCACAGATGGTGATATGGCCACAGGACAGTTCCTTGCTTCATTTTTTCATGTTGGCCTATTATTTTTTTTTTCTCTGGGGTTTCATACAGATCAAGCTACCTATCTAGATCCACACAGGATCATCAGAAAGCCCTTGGGAAGTTTATAAGCTTTGAGCTTTAAACCTTAGTTCTTGGAGAAAAATAATTTACAACATAAACATGTATTTTTCTGATTGTGATGTACCCATATAAACATACTGTGTACATGTATACATGATGTGCAGATATATGTATATACTTACCTATATGTACATATACACATATGCAAATACATAGTAAAGTTTTTAGGAAGCTTAGGAAAACAAGAGTATAAAATAACTTTTAATCAGGCCACAATTATTACTGTAGTAGTACATTTCCTTCTAGTCTTTTTCTTATTTATGCCTATTCATTGTAAAACACATCTGTGCCATATTGTTTATTTAGTTTTATCATCTTTAAAACTTAACTAACCATGACCATATCTCCTATATCTTTAACTATTACCAATTACATTTTGCAATGCGTTTTTATATGCTCCATTTTATAGATGCCTTAAAGGTCATATAACCATCTGCTACTGTTAGATGATTGGGTTTTCTGTTTCTATGACTCTCAATAATATGAGATGCACATCCTTGTTCATAAACGATCATGTGCCTTTTTGCTTGTTTCCCTAAGATCAATGGCAGCTTTAGATATTGAGCAGTAAATTTTCTTCCTATAGCTGATAAGGTCTTCAATTCTGCCAACTCTAAGATACAACTTATCTTCTATTGTCAGAGATCCTGAAACTTTAAGACATTTATTTTATTGTTACATGAAATCAATCTATCACCTACCTTGCTAAAGCTCCAAAATGCACAGGGCCTTTTGAAAATCCTGCATCTCTTGACTGTGAGAATGTAAAGGAGTACAGCAGTGCCCCCTTAATATGGGAATATGGTTGCTCATAAAACATTTAGTGTACTAGAAATTCTTAGCAAATTACACCACATGATGACTACAATCACAGAGATGAAATCTTTTCTCATTTTTGGATTCTATGAACTGGGTACTCAGGGCTATCACAGAACTTTGTTTTCTTTATAGTTAATTCAAAATGCATTTTTTTAACAGAATATATCCTATTGCATTTTTTGTTTTAAGATTATATTAGTCACAATCATCAGCCTCAGTGAGTGAACCAATGGTGAGTCTCAAGAGCCAACAACCTGGATGTTCTCTCTGGAATGTTAAACATGGGGAAATTTTGATAAACCCTTGAAGGGCTGTGAATGAAGTAGCTGTTCATGGAGGCCGAACGTGTAGATAAGTGAGATATTTAACCTTCCATCCAGGCATTAAGAAGCTAGGTTAATAGGAGGTGCTACTCAAAATAACCATTCCCAAGTCAGGAAAGTGTGAAATGAAGTTCCAAGAATGCTGTCAATTCTACTTGGAGAGTTTGCAATGTTACTTTAAAATTAAATGTACTTTATCTGGGCAACCTGTAGCCTACTGGTAGTACTCAGTCTTAGGGGAATGCAAATTAACAGCCTGACCTCTTCCTTCTCTCCCTGTTAAAAATCAGATTTGCAACTGCACACTAAATAAGATAGTGTGAATATCTAAAAACATGCAAATTGCTTTAACCAGGCAAAACTCTAAGAAAAAATGAGATGAAACTGCAACCTTCCCATTTGTATAGGAGGTCCATTTGTTTTGCTTAAGGAAAGTTTGAAACTGATAAGCTAATGTCAGTAGACACCAGGACAATGTGAGGGAAAAATCCCTGGGTATCATGGCTATGACTTTAAAAAGCAGGGGCAGGCCAGGTGCGGTGGCTCATGCCTGTAATCCCAGCACTTTGAGAGGCCAAGGTGGTGGATCACTTGAGGTCAGGAATTTGAGACCAGCTTGGCCAACATGGCAAAACCTCATGTCCACTAAAAATACAAAAATTAGCTGGGCATGGTGGTGCATGCCTGTAATCCCAGCCACTCAGGAGGCTGAGAATCGCTTGAACCCGGGAGGCAGAGGTTGCAGTGAGCTAAGATCACGCCACCGCACTGCAGCGACATAGCGAGACTCCATTTCAAAAAAAAAAAAAAAAAGAAAGAAAAAGAAAGAAAAGAAAAGCAGGGTTAAATGTTTGATATGGATACTGACATACTATAAAAATGTTATAGACATATTAAAACTTGCAAATGCAGTCTGGGAAAAAAATGAAAACATTTTAATTAAGTTCTTTCATTTTTCTGACATATGAGAGAAGAAAAAGAGCACTGACATGCATTAGGTTTTAGGTCAACAACACGCTATAAATGAAGGTAGTTGCGATGACTTCTTGAGCTGAACTTTCATGGCCAATGGCTGTGAGAAACTGCAGAAGCTTCTGATGTCAGATGGAAGAGAAGGGACTGATTGCCAGGTTAGACTTTTGATGCAGCACAAGCATGAAATTGTGGTGCAATGCACTGACCATTAACCACCAGCCTTCCCCTTTGATAAGACATGGGTGGGAGTGATAAAGGCGAAATGAAAAAGAAACAATCAGCCAATGCTACAAAGGCCATTACGTGAATTAGAAGCAGGTAAGAAAGAGGTGCTAGTGTTACTAAGAAACGTGCTCATCGGTATCATTAGGTTCCGTTAGGATTGGTTTACTTTGGAAACTGCATTAGAGACGGGTGGGGGAGGGGACAGGAGAAATGGGTAACTTGAATGACATTCAAAGCATTCTTAAAAAGTGTGTTCAAAGAATGGAAAATCAAAGATGTCTGAAAGAGAAAAGTCAACAAATGGAAAAGCTGTAACCCATTCCATTTTAGTTTAGTTTTATTGGGGCATGAAATGAAATTTCATGATGTTCTAAAAACAACAACTGAACTGCATAAAACTGAATAAGTGAACTGGCATTAAATCCATAGCGTATTTTTTAAAATCTCATTTTGATATAATAATAGCAACTGGTTAGTTAGGTCATAGTCTTCTTCCTCAAGTCTCATGCACAGTTAAAGAAATAGTTCTAAAAATTTCTAATTGCTCCTACATTCTAGCAAAACCATACATCGACATGCTGGTTGATTTATGACTTTCTAGTAACCTTTAATCTCAAATGGCTTCTACCAAATGATTTATTTACTTGGTCTATGCTGAGGTAACCTCCTGGCTGGGCTGACTGCCGTCCTTTCAGCTCGAAATGTAAAGGATTGAGTCCCCTCACTAAGACATTTCTTGAGTTTCTGTGAGAGCTGTGGGTTCTCATGCGATAAACCATGAGTCTTAGGTTCAATTTTGAAATGTCTCTCTTTCGGATTGCTTGAGCCAGGAAGGTCTAGGCTGCAGTGAGCTGTGACTGCACCACTGTACTCCAGTCTGGGCAACAGAGTGAGACCTTGTCCAAAACAAACAACAAACAAACACCCAAAACAAACAAAAAATGTCTCCCCTTCCTCGTCATTTCTCTTTGGAGAAAAAAGAAAATCTTTGACAATTTCTGACCCACTGAACAATGTAAACTGGCAAAGTTCCACACCTTTGCCAAAGGCTGCTAATTTCAAGCCTTTTTCTGGTCCACGGTGCTGCTTCACCTCACTCTTGTCTTTCCTGCCCAGTTTCCTCTCTTAGATTACAAACTTAATCTACTAAATGCCTCCCCCACCCCGACAATAGCAGAGTTTTATAAGATCTGTATAAAGTCATTAGTTTTCCCATTAAGCCTCGGTGTCCCCCAGCTCCAGCCCGTAAGATGCACACAGTATCTGGAACCACAGGAGACTGCTAAGACAATGCTAGGTGTCTGACACCTTTTCGCTATAAGTGCAAGATGATGTGGTTGAACATCAAAGGCTGTGGAACATGCAACCAGGAATCAGCATATCCTCACTGAAAACTTTTACACCATTTCTACCAAAAAAGATTAAATTCTAATTGAATGCTACTTACTCATCACTTCCTGAGTTTTACATGCGACAATAAAATGAAGGCCTACTGGTTACTGGTTGGCTAGAAAGGAAAGCAAGTGAAAGCTCTTTGGCTCTTCTTTGGGTAGATTTAATTCTACCGCACCCCCCCTCCCTTTCTGAACATTTACAAAACCCTCTGGAGCGCAAGTATTTTTCTTTCCCTCCTTCTCCATTTTTTTCCCACGAGGTCCAAAGTCCCAGGGAGGGAGCTGCTGGGCATGGGGGGATGGGGTGAGAACAGGGTAGGGAAACCCAGCTGCCCTCAAATTGTGCTGGTGTCTTGGACAGGGGTGACAGATGGTGGCAGGAGAGCCATTATTCCCACCCTGCCAAGCTCATGACAGCCATTTCACAGAGGTCACGGCCAGGCTCAGCCTGACAATACTTGTGCCAATGTTTCTAGCTTCTGTGACCAACTGTCAAGAAAGGCACTAGATACGAGCCCCAATTCTTGTACTTTTTGGCTGAGACAATGCTTTGAAGGCTTTTCAACCATCATGCTTCTGTGTATTCCCTGAGGTATTTAGACCCCGTGCTTCGATAAATTAGTGGTTGCAATTGAGCACATAATTCCTTATACCCACTTATAATGTTTTTGAGAGAATTAGTTCTCAATTTCATACAGCACTATAGGTTCACCTCCTGATCAGACAGATACATGAGTGGCCGGTTTTTTTCTGAAGTATGGCAAACATAGTTGAAATCAGTTGACATTAGGTTATACCTCATAGAGCATATAGTAAATAAGTCATTTCCATAATTGTCATAGGAAAAACACACAACACATAAGTTTGGGTTTATAGACACAAAGAGGAACATAGAAAATAGGGAAAAATATGACCCTGAACATGAGCATGGAATGTTTTCAAACTTATTGATATTCACAGTCTTTATTCATAGCATCTTGATGGTATTCATGAGTAACAAAGGGCTTTGTGGAAATATCTGAAGGACAATAATTCTTTTTAACAGACTAACGAGACCAAATTACTATTAAATTGATTTCAGTAGTTGGTAACCATATTTATTTCTGGTAGACTACATATTTCAATAAACAACTTTAAAAACAAATGTCACTGAATGTCAATTCACTATAAATTTAAGTGAATATGTCATAAAATATTTTTATATCTAAACAACTAGGACCCTAAAAAGACTTTTAAAAAGTATTCATTAATTAAGTTTTGTTCTATATGATAAATCATGTACTCTAAGAATTTTTAAAACTCCAATAGATACTTGCTGTAACTAAACTGGAAAGGGTTCCCATTTTTGCTTTGTTATTTTAGAAAAATAAGCAGTTTTCCTTGGATTGTTGGCTTTCTTAAATTCCACTCTCCAATTCATTAAAACCCTTATGAAAACCAAAGTTGTTGACATGACTGAAACAAATGGCTTTACTGTTAACCAGATTGAGTCTTTGCAAGCATTTTATTAAAGCGATTTTAGTAATTCCAACTAGTAAAGTCTTCCCTCCACCGACAAAAAAAAAAAAACAAAGTAACACATTTAGAATATCAATGAACATCACCTCAACAGAACCACTAAGCTTTCCAGAAACACTGTGTTCTTGAGAATTCAGCAGAATAAAATTTCATAGGATCCTACTTTATTAGCTACCCCATCTCCCTCAGATAATCATGTTTTAGATTTTGCCCTTTTGAGAGAGAGAGAGAGACCAGTTAAGAGCTTAAGAGCACGGTGTTGCAAGTCACCTGGGCCTGGGTTGAGTGTTCAACCAGTTGAGTGCTGCTAACGACCAGCTCAGTGACATAGAAGCATTATGAGTCATCTCTAAGTTGGCGGTTTCTTTATCTGTACAAGGACATAATAATAGTATCTTCCTCACAGGGTTGTTCTTAGGATTAAATGAAATAGTACATTTAAAGGACTTAAGATTCCTGGGATGCAAGAAGCTCCCAATGAGTGTTAAATATAATAACAACAACTATTAATATTATGACTGTTATCCTCAAAATATATTCCCTTGAAACATCAGTATTCTGCCACTGAAATAGAAAAATGCGAATCTCCCCAAATGAAACAATTAATTTCAATTTAGTTGAAACTTAATGTGTTAACGATACTTTATGAAATTACAGACATCAAGACTTTGAGATGCTCTGCTTCTATAAAATTTTAAGGTCTGGTGGTTCAGTGAAAGTAAAGATTCATATCCCTTACCGTATACATGTGCATTTATAGATCAACTTTCCCCACCTATACATTCATTAGCTGCATAAAATTCCAAAGCACTTCTTGATCATGAATACCATATAATTTATAATTATTTAATTCGGTAAAAATGTCAAAAATATATTTTGGATGTTTCACGTGTTTTTCCTTCCCTAATAGAGTTCCATTTGGGTAGTACTATCTCTTTTCTATTCATTTTTTATCTTCTACTATATCTTCTTGCCTGTATTAGGCAAATAATAAGCATTCAAAAATCATTCATGACTGCAGCATCTGAAACACTTTAATAAAAAAGAAAGAAAAGTCAAGTTTTGTGAGACACCCCCCATCGTCAGAGTAATAGCTGGATGGTTTAGGGCAAGGAGAAAATGCAATGAGACACAAAGTGGAGATACAAACGGGAAACCATAGCCCTGCTGAGATCAGGAACTGTGCCATTCAATCCTCTGATCAATTTCGTGGGCTATGTAGCTTAGGCAAAACCAGTTCAGGTTTGCTTTCTTACAGAATGACATGCTATTTAACTAAGTAATGAAACGCACAGAGGATCCACTTAAGATCTTGGGTCAAAAGACCCAATGATGTCCCTGAATTGGTGTTAGAAAAATCAGGCCCATTTGCAGGCCTGTCACTTCTCTGTGTTTTGCCCTTTCCACTTTTTCCAGAATGCTCCCCATGACTTGGCAGAGGCGCCCAAGGGGTTCAGAGGGCCTGCCTGACTTTCTAGGTCTTGTCTGGTCAGCTGCATCTTTCACAAGGATGACCAGTGTGGGTCTGTAAGCTGCTGTGGAATTCTCTACTCTTGAGCATAGATGTTTCTCCATCGATATGGCTGTGAAATTGAGATTGCGATGACTATTAAATGAGACTTTTCTTGGCTGCTAAGTCCAAGCTCATGGAATCCATATTTCACCATGGAGGCTTCTGGTCGATGCTGGTCTGTGGCCCTCACTGTTAGCATTATTCCTCAACTCCACCATCTTTCCCTGGGTTGCCTGATCTATGTCTCTAGACTGAAGCCACCTGATGTTCCCAGAGCTTGGACTGCTTGTGCCTTCTGCCCAACTGCCATCCCTGCCTAGATAACCACCTGCCCGGCAGTTTCCCTGGCTCTGGCTCCACAACTAGCCGTGGCATGTGGGCCTTTACAACACTTTCAACAAAGGAAAGAATTAGGAAGAGATGCTAAAATAGTCACACCATAGTCCAAATCAAATGGAAGAAAAGGCACACCAATTCACCTCCACATCCAATATTCTAACATCTTCTGACTCTCAATATTTTTGTACAATTCATGATTTATTTTCTAAAATTTCAGAATCAATTTATATTTACCAGGGGCATGATGGTTTTGGCTACTATGTATCCCAAAGAAAAGTCCAAAGTTTTATTTTTGTCATTTCATTTTGGAGGATAAAGTATATTGAGGAATATACTTTACTGAAAAATATCAAGCCTAAACTTCACTCCTGAATAATGCTGCTGTTTACCGCTCAGAAAGGATCCTCATCAGTCACTAGAAAAAGCAAATAGGCAAATGTCATTTTAACATTCTTTGTGGTACGGAATGTGAGGGAGGTTGACTAGAGTTTGGAGTGTCCACATTTACCAAACATAAATCAATGGCTTCAAGATATCACAGCATGAAGACTTTATTAGGTGCCATCTGTAATCACTCAATGAAAAGCAAATAAAGGATACATAGTTCAACCTCAGTTCTTGATATGAAAATAGCTGCCTAGTTCCCATCCGATTTGCTAAACCATCGTTATAATATTTCATCTTACTACTACAGCAACTTGTGAGGAGGAGGGTGTGTCAGCTACTGCAGAGTTCAGACAATGTGTTTTCAGATTCAGGACAATTATGCTGCAATGGAAAAGATCTATGAGCTACTTTCTTGTAATTCAATTATTTTAAATACCTGCATTCAGGCCTGGAAAGCCAAGTCCTGCCCTTAATGGTGTTTGTACCATAGTTCATATGGTAGATAAAATGTCAAGATTATTAAAGAGTTAAGTACAGAGTTATAGAATTTTAGTATTTCAGGGCTAGAAATCTACACACATTTTATAGCTTCTATATACAAGAAAGGGCCATGTGTGTGTGTGTGCGTGTGTGTGTGTGTGACAGAGAGAGAGAGAGAGACAAGGTTTTTAAAAAACTACTGGCTAGAATTTGCCAGGTGAGCTGATGAAATCCAAAGGACAGTTGCCAAAAAGAGGTTAGATGTCTTAGAGAGAGGGGCTGGTAAAGTGACAAAAAGTGGAACCAAGGATTTCGTGTGCACACAACTCTGCTGCCCCCTCGAGAATGATGTTCTTTACTTGCCCCATTTTCATCAGTGCTGCTATGGGTGCAGGAAAGAACACGGAAAACAGAGGGATAAAAATTCTGTGTGCTCCTAGCAATTCCACAGTTAGCCAGTGGGCTCTCCTTCTGCTTCCATATAATTTTTATCTGAACATTCAATTATTTTCCTAAAATTCATGCTTTTCCCATAATTTAAAATGCTACATGCTTATTATCTGTTGGGAAATGAAGAAAATAAATTACTAATAATCCCACCACCCAGAGATATGACTAACAACAACATTCTGAGCATTTCAATTTAATCATTTCCTGTGCTCGCGTAGTTTTTCTAGTCAAACTGGTATCATATTGTAAATACGATTTACTATCCTTTTCTCCTTTACTTAATGTCAGATCATATTTCAAGCAATCAGCTACATCATTTAACTGTTTTTGATATATCAAAATGTATTTAGCTATTCTCCTATTTTTACAGTTGTCTTTTTGCTGAGCAATGGTAAACTATCCTGTGAGGAACATGCTTATAATATTTTTTATGTACCTGTATGATTTTTTTTTCTAGCATTGAAATGGGTCAAAGATTGTACACATTATATCCTCACCAAGAAATCAAGGAATCACTTACATTTAATACATCAATTTTAATATACAATTTGATGAGTTTTGACAGCTATATGACAGCTATGCCCCTACTACCACAATCAAGATACAGGATTTTTCTATCAATTCTGCAGCTATGGGCATTTTGAAGGCTTTTAAGATGTATCACTAACTTGCTCTTTACCCCAGGGGTTAACAATGTGCTCTCCCTCTAGGAGTCTCCTGAGGCCCCATTTCTCTTCATCCTCATCATCGGGGACTCTATGACTGCTCAGTGTTGTTCACATAACAGACAATAATAATTTCATAGAAAATACGGTCTCATTTTAATATGCACTTCTTAGATTATGAATGTGGTTGGGCTTATTTTTTAGTGTATTTGTTGGTAACTTGTATTTCTCTTGCTCCATTGTTTTCTGTTAGTGATTTTCTTATGGATTTATGAAAAATGCTTCATGTTTTGATAAAATATAATCACATGATATCTTATCATTGTTGCAAATATTTTGCCAACTTAAGTATGTTTTAAACATGCTTAAAGTTTCAATTAAATATATTTATTCTTTACTCTGTCTCTGTCTCTCTCTCTTTTTTTTTAGAGACAGTCTCACTCTATTGCCCAGGCTGGAATGCAGTGGCCCCATCTTGGCTCACTACAACCTCTGCCTCCCAGGTTCAAGTGATTCTCCTGCCTCAGCTTCCTGAGTAGCTGGGATTACAGGCACCCGCCACCACACCCAGCTGATTTTTGTATTTTTTAGTATAGATGGGGTTTTGGTCAGGCTGATCTCAAACTCCTGACCTCAAGTGATCCACTCGCCTCGGCCTCCTAAAGTGCTAGGATTACATGCATGAGCCACCATCCCAGCCCTTTACTTTCTCTTTGTATAAATATGTGTTTTACTGCTTTTATGCTTAGTAAATCCTTAGCAAAACCCCATCCCCCCAAAACACAGTCACCTATATTTTCCTCTATTCCTTTCATGTTTTCATTAAAAAAAAAAATTTAACTCTTTAGACCATCTGGAATTTATTAAGGCCCATGATATAAGGAAAGGCTATTTTTTCCCTAAACATTTAGCCAACTAATTTACACCTTTATTTACTCTTTCTTTTTAATGATCTTTACCATAGAGCACATTACCTTTTGCATTGGCATCTGTTTCTGTTACTGTTTAACTGACTTGTCTATCTGAGCTTGTGCTTTTACACCATTATTTTAAACCCAAGAGCTTTCTAGTATTTTTGAATCTTGTTGGGCAAATCTCCTCTCATTACTTTAAAAAAAGATCACTGGCCATGTCACTTGTTTATTTTTTCCAGATGAGCTTGAGAATCCCTTTAAGCTAAAAAAAATTCTTTAAATTATATGCTAATGTGAGGAAAATGGCATTTTTATGATATTCCATATTTTCATGCATGAACATGGTCTGTCCTCTTGGTTTGCATTTCTTTGGTTGTTGTTGTTCCCAAAGTAAAGTTTGGTGCCCACATTTCAAGTAGAAATTCTGGGCTAGAATTTCTCACAAGGGCTTGAACTGTTAATGAAAAACTCTGACCTCATTTAAATACCCCAAAATGGCCAAGGGGTGGGAGAACACATAAGATTAGATTTCAGAGAGCCAAAGGGACTTTTAAATTTTGAAATGCTCCATAAATGATTATGAAAATATGTTTCCTTGACTCTGACTAATGAGCCTTAGTGTGGAAAATCCTAGTTCTACTGGATTTCTAATAAAATCCTAAATCTATTTCATTAAAGACATAAAGACTATAATTGCTGCACCATTCTGTACACATTCGTTAATTTTTCCTAAAAACAATGCTATTTTGACATTAGCAACTACTAGCAAACTATGCCTAAGTATTAGGCATCTTTTTTTTTCCCATTAGTTAGCTTACTCCATTTCACAGATATGTGGAAACAAAGTCTGGCTTCAATTTGCATCTGAGATGGGGTGTGTATATATTTTTATTCTTGGTTTGTATTAAAAATAAACTAGAAGAGCAAGTGAGAATGTGCCACAGGATGTGGTCACTCAACTTCATGTGACCTCGACATTTGCATTCGAAAACAACTCTAACTAGTGACTTCAAAGGTGATTTTCAAAATAATGCACAAGGAAAATCATTCCTCTTTAACTCCAAACAGAGACACAGCCAAGAAGTCAAGGCCACTCAGATCAGTAGGCACCAGATGGGCAATTCTACTACCACCAGAAAAGTTGAAGCCAGTAGAGTCCTCATGCCACACTTCACAAGGAATCACACCAGGGAATGCTGGAATCTGCATCATGACAAATAGACTTTGGAACAATTGTGTTGGTCTCTCCTTTCAAACTCAAAGACTTGACTAAGTTGAGCACTTGAAAACCCTGCCCTACTGCAGACGGAAACAGAAGAATCAAATGAGATGATTAGAAAAGTGCCTTGGAAACTGTACATCGGTGCACGAGCACATTATCTCCATTAATCCTCAAAACAGCTTGGTGAGGTCACCATTCTCTGCTTTCAGATGAAGAAACAGACATTCAGAGAGGTTAAGGAGCTTGCCCACAGTTAAACAGCTGGTAAGAATTAGAGCTGGGATTCAAACCCATGTCTACTGACTGCAAAGACCATGATTGACCTATGTACTATACCATTTTCACATCTCAGGAAAGGAGAAGAAAACTTCACAAATAGAAGATGTCTTCTTGTTAAAGGGCAGCTTTTAGCTTCCTAGTAGATGATCCAGAACAAGCTGAAGTGAAACAGGATCCCAAAGATCAGCCAACTCCTTGGCCTGCTAACAGGCAGTGGTGGCCCTACCCCTGGCCAGTAGACTGGTTTTGGGACCAACTTATAACACTAATTGTGTGTGACCTGCACATTCCTAACAGAAAGAAGCCTCTGAGCTTGCTTTTGTTAAACTTCCAGGATAGGGCTGAAGCCATTCTTGCTTACATTTTGTTCACCAAGTAAGACTCTAGGCTCCATAAACAGGGATGCACGATATACTCCAGGGACAGGTATGTTCTAAGTGCATTAAAGCTGTGTATGGATTTGAAGGGAAAATCTCTTTCCAATTTTCTGTTGAATACTTCTTGACTGTGGCCTGCAGAAAACAATAGTTGTTGACAGTCACATGCCTGGCGTTCAGCAATCTGGCTTCTGTGATGGTTTCCCAGCTCTATGGTGAGCTGGGAAAACATCTAGAACATTTCTAAGCAGATATTCTGGGAGATGGCTTTTTTTAAGGTATAACTGAAAGGACTTCAAGCTTCCAAACTTGGGTGACTGGCAAAATTGTGGCACTGTGGAGTAATCTACATCCCTTTAAATAAATAAAACACAAAATCCTACATAGATGATTAAAGAAAATGGAGAACTAGAAGGGGGTTGCCTTGCTCTCAAAACCCCACCTCTCCTTCTCAGAGATTTTTGCTGGCTTTAAGGTCAGTCTTTCAACCACGGGAGAGAGATGTTCAGTATATGAGAAGGCAATAGTGAACTAGAATCATTTGGGGCTTCCTGGCACCTTCCAGTCACCTCCCTGCGGTGGACAAGAGAATTGTTACTAAGCCTGTGCCTAGAGATCCTCAGGGCACCTGCACACACTTCCTGGTGAGTGCCATCCGTCTCCTCTCTGTTCTTCGTGTGACTAGCAGGGTTGGGCGCATCATCGGGGCTCAAAAATATGTTTGCTCTTTTCATGACAAAAATCGCAATGACTTTTGCACCAACCTAATACAATAAATTGAGTTTGTGGACCAAATAAATCTCTTTTCCTTATTTCTATGTAGCATTGCATCTTAAGTAAAAATGAAGTTTAGTCTACCATGAAGGGGAACGCATGGAAAAATAAGGAACACAGGAGCAACTCTCAAAATAAAAACCCAGTTTCACAAAAAATGACAAATTTCAAATGCACAGGTTTCTGAGCCCCAGATAGCTAATGCTACCGCTTATAGCCAGGAAAGCCTGTCCACACATCCACACTTTGTGTAAAGACCCTGTCCCTGGGAGTTAACTCCAGAACGCCTAAATCTCTGAATCTGAAAATAGGACTAGATTATAAAAGCAGTGCTCAATTAGTTACACCCCTAATAAAAAAAAATGATACTTATCAACTTACAGAATTTGGCATACAGATGAGACATTGATTGTTTCAGCAATGTGTGCTCACTATGTGCTCACTTTGTAAAACAAAACAAAACACTAAGCCTTTGATGCTGGCATATTGGCCTTTTTCTCTTGGGTGGATTCCACTTTGCAAGTGTTTCCTGCCCCAGATTAATCTGATATCCAAAGCACGTGTTATTGGAAGAGCTTTTTGCTGTTTGTGCTCAAAACATTAGACTACTGAGCACATTATTAAGCAAACTTGGATCTTTTTTAGGAGCTCTCCAGATGGGTTACCGCCTTTCAGCTGGGCCCAGCATTCTTGTCTCTGGTGGTATTAAGCTGGAGCCACAGGCATGCAGCAGACGACATTTCCCCAATAAACCCCATGGCCGAATGAGGCAGAACGGGCACCAGTCACACTTCACATTAAGTTCGGCCTACAGATGCTGATATCTGAATAACACTCCCACCGACCCTCATCCCCCTCAAAAGCAAAATGTAGAAATGTAGGGAACTACATTTGAGGTTGAAGCCAGCAGTACAGATCTAGTTGTTCAGACTGTCAATTGACATTGTGTTTCCTCACTGATACTAGGGAAAAAGAGAGTGAGGGGAAATGGGAAACTTTAACCACAATACCATAATGGAGGCCACAAATAAGCTACTGTATGTCAACAGAAGTCAGACACTGACAAGAGTTTTTTTTTTTTTTGAAATGAAAAAACACTGACATTTCAAAAGAATACACTAATATTGCTTGAGATTTAAGAACTGGTATAAGTCTCAGGCTGAACAGAGGGAGATGTTTAGCAAAACCCTCATGAAATTCATTCAAGTTTTACGAGGAATTAAGTTACAGTTTTTGACTGTGAAACATTAAAACCAACCACTCAGCCAAAAATGTATTTGGGATTTAACATTTTCTTTTGGAAAAACATCTTAAAAGTGATGTACCCTAGTCACTTAAAGGCTGTGAAACTCTATTTTAACAATATGATGGGGCCCACTTTCAACCAAAGCAAAGCTAATAATAATATGGCCTAAGATCAAGACTAATAACACATGTGGTTTTGTATCTACTTATAGACACTCTGGGAGTTGTGTGTTCTTTTGTGATAGCCACTGGGACTGATTCTGAGTTGGTGAAAGTAAGCTAATCTTCCATGGCTGATGCCAAGAACCAACGCACATGCCCTATTATACTTAGGCAAACAATATCCTATGTTATAATGTGGAAACATAGAAGCATGGCAGAGCCAGAAGTCAACCTGCATAAACAAAAGGCTTGGTCACCATTTGGAGTGCCAGGGCCACATCCTGGCTCTGAACAAGATGGCCGTCCTCAGGGCCTCAGGCCAGTTCTCCTGACTGAGAGCAGCCAGTGGCTCCTCCTGGTGGCTCTCTGTCAGATGACGCCTGTCCACATCAAGGCTCCCACCAGAGTGCTTCCTCTCCCGTGGTAGGGCTCGCAGGGGCCAGCCCTCCGAAAAGGAGGCCACAGCACTGGCCTTCCACACAGACCGGAATGCTCACTGTTCTAGGGGATGTGGATGCCTGTGAAAATCTGAAAATTCTTTGCTTCCCAGAAAAAAAGCAGGAATATGAAAATTTTTTCTGATAAACTGGATGGCAGCCAGGTGTCGTGGTTCACACCTGTTATGCTAACACTTTGGGAGGTCAAGGTGGGTGGATTGCTTGAACCCAACGGTTTGAGATCAGCCTGGGCAACACAGTGAGACCCCATCTCACATTTAGGAAAATATATATCAAATCAAATAAAAATTCCCTGAAAACCATGTGGTGGACTTCGGGTTAAGAACTTCTGCTGTGGGCCGCACTTAGTGTTGTAGGAATGGCATAGTTTGTTGGGAGGAAGAAAAGTACTACTGAAAATCCGCTCTTTTGCAAAAAGCCCTCACTCTTAGTAGCACAGGCCACGCCTGGATATCCACCATGAATGACTCCTTCCTTTGAAGTGGAGTGCCCTACCTCAGGGCCCTGTTGGACCACGGGTGGCAGGGTGGCACAGTGCTATGCCTGGGTCCGGGTCCTGGTGCAGTGTGGACCAGGGCAAGCTACCCACAAATAGGGTTTCTCACCATATCCCACAGCAGCCAAGCTTTAAACCTCTGCCCACATTGCTAATGAGAGGAATGGCAGGAAGGGCCAAAGATGTGAGATAATGAACCTGCTTAAATGGCCAACAGTTCACATCACACCACCTGTATTTTTAGTGCACCAAATTTAGATGAATAAAATAACATATTTCCTACTAAAAAAAGCTCGTTAAAATAATTATCAGTACATGCATAGTAAAAAGTGCCTAAAATAATTTTTTTTTTCCTAAGGAGCCTCCCTATAAAATAGTGATGTCATATACAAACTTCAGTTTCCTCATCTGTAAAATGGGAATAATAAAAGTGCCTAAGTCATTGGATTATTCTGATAATCACATTAGGTAGCCCATATAAAATGTTTATCACAGTACATGCATTCAGTATTAATTCAATACATTTTTATTGTATACCCACTATGTGCAAAGTACTGTTCTAGTATTTCTATGATCACTATTCTCATTATTAGAAATTCCCCTGGGAAGGACAAATTGTGTTATTGTCAGCTGTCAATATATTGTATTCTAGATCATTCTAGATCTTTGTTCTAGAATGATCTATTAGGGTCCTCGGGGAGTGGGCCACAGGACAGTCAAGTTTTAGGAGAGGATGGTTCTGGTGCCAAGGGTGGTCAGCATGGAGAGGGTGGTCTAGGGTGTGGGAATCAGGCCTGGAGGCAGGCATGAAGTGGGGGAATCTGTCCAGGAAGATGGAGTAGGAGGATGCAGAAGAGAAACTCTCTTTGCTCAGAGGAGGGTCTGTTCTGGTCATGGTCTCCAGTCGTGGGAGAGAACAAGTGATGAAGAGGCATCTGAACAGCGGTGCATTTCACCATGACCAGAGACTGTCACCAACACTCTGTGTCACTGTGCAAAGGATCTCCATGACTAAACTGAAGGCCTGGCATGCAGGTGCTACCCTGGAGGAGAGGGGTTCCCTCTGGAAGAGCAAAGGGCATGGACAAGGGGACAAAAAGTACAACGTCCCAGCTCCAGGTCTCTTCCTTGGCTATGAACCTCGACAGGACAGTCAGACTTACTGGCCACACTGCATTTGTGCTCCTGCCTCATGCCTTTGCCCTCTGCTCTCCTGCAGGATGTTGCAGCAATAGCTTGCTTGGCTGGAGGTCCAAGAGGAGGTGTTCTTTGCCCACTAGTGAGCCAGCGGGTTCCAACTCCTCCTGGAGTGGATCACAGGGGGCCAGTAGTGGCTAGCAAGAGGTCCCAGGCAAGGAGGAAGTCAGCACAGAAATCAGGACTATCAAATGCATCAATATCCGTAAAGCCCTCATGATGCTGTCTGGCCCACAATAAGTGCACCATCACTAGTGTTTGTTAAATAAATGGCCCACCTGCCTCTCCCTCAGGAAATTTCCTTTTCAAGGCTGACCTGGGAAACATGGACTTTCTTTAGGTCTTATTTAAAAGGGCAATGTTTCTGTATAACAGAGGTCCACCCAGGGTCTTACGGGGATGCACAGGCTGTATCTCAGAGCAAGAAGGAGGATGTCACGCAATCCATTCGCTGGGGCAAATAGTGTCTGTCTCTACTACGGCAACTTAGTAAGATGGCTGAGAAAATGCATTCAGGTCATGGAAACAGAAGCCAGTAAGGAGAGGCTTTGGGAGTCTTTACCTGGATGTTTCTGAGCCCTTACAAAGCCATGCAGTGGAGTTCAGTTTGTTGGCACCTGTGCTTAAGGCGACCACAGGCTGGAGAATGCACTGAATTGCAGGTCTTTCACTGACTGACTACATACAAAATATGATTTTATTTTAACTAATTAACTAATTAATTGAGAAGGAGTTTCACTTTTGTTGCCCAGGCTGGAGTACAATGGCATGGTCTCGACTCACTGCAACCTCCGCCTCCTGGGTTCAAGTGATAATCCTGCCTCAGCCTCCCGAGTAGCTGGGATTACAGGCATGCGCCACCACGCCTGGCTCATTTTTGTATTTTTAGTAGAGACGGTGTTTCACCATGTTGGCCAGGCTGGTCTTGAACTCCTGCCCTCTCGATCCGCCCGCCCAGCCTCCCAAACTGTTGAGATTACAGGTGTGAGTCACTACGCCCAGCCTACAATTTTATTTTTACAATGCTTACCCGCTAGTATCTACAGACATTTTGCAGGAAAAAATACAAATAATTTAGGTAAAAATCAGATCAAAATACTGGAAAGAATGAATGAGACAAGTGAAAATTAAAATGCTAGGGTGACACTGTGATATACAAATGGAATCAAACTAGTTTCAGTACTTTATTTAAAAAGCTATTAAATACTTAACTTTGTTACCACCAAGATTTAAGTTGTTTGAGTTGGAAGAGCTCAGGGCTGTACGAAAAAGAGAACAGTGGCAATTTTTATCTTTATGCCTAACCAGCCTTCAGATCTGGGGGTGGTGGAGGAACAGGCCACCCAGTGACCCAGGTAGGCATGTCAAGGTATTTGTCCCAGACACGCTTGGTGAGTAACCATGTTTTACATGCTGTTCTGAAAACTCTGCCAGGCAGGAGGTCAGAAAGGAGAGAAGGACGGGAGAAGGGGAGCCAGTCACGACTTTTGATGGATAGTGTTTTGCGGCAGGTGCTGTGGTTCTCGGGAAGTGACGAGTCATGGCCCCTGTCTTCAAGAAGCCTCTGTGGAGTTAACTGCCAAAAAAAGAGGACTCCTCCACTTCGTGCAAATGACAGAGGTCAGAGAGCACAAGCAAGCCCTCCCTTAAGGGGCCACAGCGACAGCTTCCTCTTGCTTCCTCGCTGCTCAGTTGTGGCCCTTCTCACTGTCCTCTTTTTTGTTTGTTTGATCACAAAAATAGAAAAAGCTACAAAGCATGGTGGGAAGCCCACAGGGTTTGGAGCCAGACAGGCTCTGCCTTGCACCAGCTGTGAGACCCTGAGTATGGTCCTTAGACTGTCTGGCTGTGTTTTGTCCTTTGTAGAAAAGCAGTGCTAATATCTAACTTGCCGTGCCGCTGTGACTATTAGAAATACACATGTATAATCCCAGCACTCTGGGAGGCCAAGGCGGGTGGATCACCTAAGGTCAGGAGTTCGAGACCAGCCTGACCAACATGGAGAAACCCCGTCTCTACTAAAAATACAAAATTAGCTGGGTGTGGTGGTGCATGCCTATAATCCCAGCTACTCAAGAGGCTGAGGCAGGAGAATCTCTTGAACCTGGGAGGTAAAGGTTGTGGTGAGCCGAGATCATGTCACTGCACTCCAGCCTGGGCAACAAGAGTGAAACTCTATCTCAAAAAAATAAGAAAAGAAAAAGAAATATGTATATATATCACAGAGCATAGTGTCTGGACATGGATGGTCCCTAATACACGTGCCTCTCTGTGATGCACGTGTGTTACAGGAAAGGCAGAGAACACAGGAAAGTCTACAGGAGAAACTAAAACCATGCAGAAACCACCACAACTAACAACTGCAATTCTCTTGGTATTTTTCCTTCTAGTTTGTTCTGCTAAGCATATTGTGTGTGTGTATACAACAAATACATAAAAATATTGTATAATATAAATATAATATTGTGTCAGATTTTTCATTTTTCTATTTTCCAATGTATTAACATTCTTCAGACTAAAAGTCCAACTGCCTCACTATATTTCATTGTATCACTGTAAAATCACTTATAAAGCTTTCCCCAAATATTAGACATCTTTTTTCCCCCTAATTCCTTTCTACAACAAAGAAAGGCAATCCAGAGGACAATGTTCATCTTTGAAGGCTCTTTGTCCTAATCCAGGATCTGCTCGTTGTAGCTGCTTTGAACGTGGGCAGATCTTACTATCACAGACCCTCCAGGTCTTCCCCTGGAAATGGGGAGGAAGAGGACTTCTAACTGCATTAGTTTCCTATGATAACAAGTTGCCACAAACCAGGTAGCTTAAGACAACAGAAGTTTATTCTCTCATAGTTCTGAAAACTAGAATTGGTGTGTTGGAACGGCTGTGTTTCCCTTGAGGGAAGAATCCTTCCTCCCCTTCCAGTTTCCAGGGGCGGCTGGAAATTCTTGGTGCTCCCTGGCTTGTGACAGCATCACTCCAGTCTCTGCCTCCATCTTCACTGGCCTTCATCCTTGAGCCTCAGTCTCTCTCTCTCCTTTTAAGGGCACAAGTCATTGGATTTAGGGTCCACCCTAATCTAGTATGACCTCATCTTAACTTGATTACATCTGCAAAGTCCCTACTTCCAAATAAGGTCTCATTCACAGATATAGGGGATTAGGACTTCAACATATTTTGCAGGGGAAGGGGTCTCAATTCTTGGGGAACGTTAAGAGAATTCACAACACTACCTAACAGAGATGTGAAGAAGTGAACCAATGTAAGTCTAAGGTACTTTGCTAACTGTAAAAGCGCTATCGCAATGCAAATTGCCATTTTTAAAGGTTTTAGATCAAAACGGAGCCAGTTTTAGGAAGACAGAGTTTCTCTCTCTTTAGGTTTGGGCGTCTGGCCATTGCTATGGGGCAGCACATGTTTGAGCTTTGAAGCCAAGAAGGCCAAACCCTATGGAAGAATCACGGCGCCTCGGAGGCCCCAGATGCCTTAGGAGTGGTCTTGCCCACTGGATGGCCTTCTACCTTGCTGACCCAGGCAGCCCATGCTGGGAGGAAAATCTACGGCAGTGCTTCTCCAGTAACCTCGGTTGTTTTCCCTACCTAATCCATTTCAGATTGACACTTTTGTAAACGACGATAAAAATAAATTGTCAGAAAAATGACCACAGCCACGTAAAATTCCCATCAAAGCTTCCAAATGCTGCTTCTTAACTTCTGCCCTTATCTCGTCACAGGCTGGTAGCAAGCAGCTTGCGGACCGGCACCGGTCCGTGGACCACACTTGGAGTCGCGGTGCTTGGCTGTGGCCGGGCCGCCGCAGGCACAGGGGCCCCACTGAACACATTCCTGCTCGCAGGCAAGAACACTCTTCCTTCTGTGCTGGAAAAGTGTTCCCCAGCCTCCAGCCTCATTCCAGGGGTCCTGCCTGGCTGGGGAAAACCCCCTCCCCCACACCTGGGCCTCCGTGTTTTCTTTGAGCTTGTTTTCCCACTGATTGACCTTCCCTTCAGTCTGAGCTTTAAAAACAGTTTTCTGAGTGAACGCAGGCGATCCCAGCAACCCTGACACCATGGCTCATATGGAATGTATTTAGAGAGGGGAAAACACTCAAATGGAGTGGTTATACGATTTTGAACTGGCTTGGACATAACATGGCTGGAATTTCGGAGCTGGCTTTTGTTTGCATTCGTCATGAAACATTTGTTATATGAGCTGCTGCTCCTGCTACTGAAGCAGCTGCTGCAGAGGAGCCTTCACGATGGCTGCTTTTCCTTCTGTCCATGAGCAGACTGGCTGTGCTCACCCGCTGAGGCCTTCACTCCCCCACTGCATGCCTGTGCTGCCATCTGTGCATAACCTGGGGAACACGTTTCCCCCAAACTGACACCTAACAGCACAGGAAACGAAGATGCCCTTTTCCACCAGGTTATGTGGAATGATACCTTTAAATGGTCATACACTCTGCCTCTGATCACAGGAGTCTCTTTTTATCAGTTCTTATAATTTATATTTCCTCCCACAAGAAACCTCCAGTACAGCCCTGATTTGTCTTCTAGGTAATTTTAAAATCATAGTATTAAGTTTGGAGCTTCATCATGGTAATGTCATCCAGTAAAAACCCAAAAGGGATTAATTAATCAATTACCGTTAAAGGATCTTGTTTTTGTTTATTAGTTTTGCTTTTGAAATTTTACCAGTACTATAATCCCAAGATACAGATGCTGAAGGCAGCGCTGAAAGAATGCGCTAATATTGCTTGAGATTTAAGAACTGGTAGAAGTCTCAGGCTGAACAGAGGGAAATGTTTAGCAAAACCCTCATGAAATTACAGTAGTTTGATTCACATCATGGCTACACAGATACTGCATAAAAGATACATGTGTGACAGACCTAGCTAAGAACTGTAAACACAAAACTGGCAGCAGAATCTTAAAGTTCAGGTAGTTAGAACATTTCCAGTTAAATGTAGTGGGCTGATTACATGCCTTCAATGCCTGTCCTTTGAAAAACTTCTCTAAAATGACAGTGAAGGAATGATAATTTTATTAAAGATGGCAAAATCACAAGGATAAAATGCTGGAGAAGGATTATCAGTGGAAGGCAGACCTCCACCAATTTCTGGAAGATGGAATATGGTTGGAGGCATGCATCCGATTAGGCAAAGCAGAGGGAGAGAGTCTGAAGTGCTGACAAAAAGGGACATGGCTCAGGAGTGTCAGCTCACCCAGCTGAGAGTCAGAGATGGAGTACCACTGGGTGTCCCCGATGGGAGAGCTGGGTCTGAGGCTGGCAGTCTAGGTATGAAGCAGCTGGGACCCCAGTTCCCTCCACAGCCAGGGGCAGACAATCTTAGGATCAGTCTCCAGAGAGTTTGGGCAGGGGCTCCATACTGATTTGCTAACCCAGAGGAGCGGGAAGGAGAGGTATGGGCTAAAATCCCAGCACTGGGGAGACTGGTGCATTCAGTGAGAACCTTCAGTGCCTGTTCCCACACCAGCAACCAGTTGCACACATGCTCCACTCTCCTACCACACTTCACCTCCCATCCCCAAAGCAGATGTTTGGATAATTTTTCAGTGGGAAAACTGGACAAACTCCAGAGAGAAAAAACTACAATCACTAACAAATATTTTTCCAGCAAAATCTCTATTGCTATTTGATTATCCTAAAGCGAGGTCCACTGGTCAATGAGCCTCCTTCATTGCACAGCACTTGCAATTAGCTTTTCTTTTCTTTTTTTTTTTTTTTTAAAAGATGGGGTCTTACTCTGTCACCCAGGCTGAAGCGCAGTGGCACAATCTTGGCTCACTGCAACTCTGCAACCTCTGCCTCTGGGGCTCAAGTGATCCTCCCACCTCAGCTTCTCAAATAGCTGGGACTACGAGTGTATACTACCACACCCAGCTAATTTTTGTATTTTTTTTTTGTAGAGACCGGTTTCACCATGTTGTCCAGCTGGTCTTGAACTCCTGAGCTCACCTCGGCTTCCCAAAGTGCTGGGATTATAGGTGTGAGCCACCATGTCCGGCTGCAATTAGCTCTTTAGTGCCTCACTCTTAAAACGAAAGACAGACAAATGTCACCAGAGGAAAGCCTTCAGACTGAAAAAGAGAGCCCAAACCAACCAAAACAGTACAAAGAACCTGGAGCAAATAGAGATAAAGCAGGGAATAAATGAAAACACTTAAACCAATCTCTATAATTTTTAGACATTTAAGGTGTTATTGCATCCATCCACTAACAAGAACAAGATGTTATATAAAAAGAAGAAAGAAAGGCTGAAAAAGAGAAGATTCAACAGAGTGGCTGGAATACACATTGAGGAACTCCTCCAGAGAAAAAATGTTCAAAAGATGGCGATTGACGGAGGAAAAAACAGCAAAGCACATAGAAAGGATGAATCTAGAGGTTCAAGTATCTGACCACTAAAAGCATTCCAGAAAAGAAGCAGAACATAGTGGTGGTAAAATCATCAAAGAAACAAAATGTTAAGAATTCCCAGAAATAGAAGACAGGAGTTTTAAGCCTGAAAGTATCTACGAAATATTTAGCACACATACCGAGGCATATTATAAAATTTCATAAAAAGAATAAAGAGACAATCCAAGGAGAGAGAGAGAGAGAGAGAGAGAGAGAGAGAGAGAGAGAGAGAGAGAATGAGCATGAATATGAGAACCAAACTAGCCATCAAGTTAGAGTAGAATACTGAGCTTTTCAGGCCTTCAATGACTCAGAAAAAATTTCCCTCCCATGTGCCTTTCATGAGGAGGCAACTTAAGAACATCTTGAAGTAAAATGAGTTATTAAATCAAGAAATAGCATCCCCGAGATTAAGAAAACCAGAACCCAACAGAGAAATATAGTAAAGGGAAGCTTCAGTAAAGCTGTGTTTAGAGTAATGAGCCCAGATATACTAGGAGCAGGAGCTTTCTCGGTGGAAAGAGGAGAGGGCCTCTGGGGGAAGGGAGGGCAGGGTGGGATGCAGCTTAAAGAGCTCTAGGTGGAAAGAGGAGAGGGCCTCTGGGGGAAGGGAGGGCAGGTTGGGATGGAGCTTAAAGAGCTCTGAGTGGAAAGAGGGGAGGGCCTCTGGGGGAAGGGAGGGCAGGTTGGGATGGAACTGACATACTTATCTGGTAATTAATATTTAAATAATACCAAAAGTAATATTGAATGCAGCAGATCTAATGGCACATACGAAAATTTTGTAACATACGAAATTTTTGATAGGTACAAATAAATCTAGGCAAACAAATGAAGGCAATAAATAATTCTAGGAAAAACAATTAGGTTGTGCAAGAAATGAAACAAAATCATGATGTACTGCTCAGATGAGCAGCCAACAGAATGTATAAAGTCACAGCAACGTCAGCAGGACCATGCATCTCAAATGTGCGTATGACCATCTTAGGAAGATGGAGAGGAGCAAGGAAGTAGACGTAAAGGTAATGGAATAAGAGAATGAGATCAAGACCCCAGTAAATCAAGAAACAGCAAGCTGTGCATACTAGTTACAGATAGTGCGGTGACTATCCAAAGAAACATCTAGCTGCGCTGAAAGTGACTGGCTCTGCAACATCAGACTTCATCTTTGGGAGGGCTGGAATAGGAAACTGTTGCTTTTCATTATACATCTTATAGGACTATTTGATTTTTAATTATATACATGCATTACTTAATAGATATAGCAAAAAATGCAGGGAGGTAAAATCCTAGGAACACGTTTTGAAAAACAGTTCTGGTAGAGTCTCGCTATGACAATGCAGCAGAAGCATCTAGAAGCGTATGGTATGGTAAAGACAAGGTGCGGGGTGAGACCTTCAAGTCAAGTGAAACTACCCCACCTGACAAACAACCCTCTCTTCTTCTCATCAGTGGGGGATTATGCTGGATTTTTCTATGCGTTTGTAGATAATGAAATGAATGTGCTTACTAGAACCCACAAAAAACCACACATAAAAATCCCCAGCAATGTTATATGCACAGGTATATTTCTAGCTTTTTGCTGTACTCTTTCACAATTCTGTGCCACTTGCAAGATGTGAAAAGCTAGGACATTATGTATTGATAAAAATGTCTGAGACATGCAAAATAGACCAAGAAATATTTTTATTTGAAAAAGATTTAGCCAGACAAGAATAGAAGCTTCCATTATAAAATGTTGAGTCATGCAAAATGGGTAAGGATTGTACTTCGCCCCGGCAGGGGGTATATTTTATAAGCAAAGAATGTCAGAGAGCTAAGGCCACAAGCCAAGGGCCCGAAGACAGTTTTGAAATCCTTTGTCTAGTGCTCTTTCCACATCACCACATTAATCCCTGGGGTGGACAGGGACCTTGACCATTTAAGCATAAAAGAACAAAAAGACCACAAGGTCATTTTTATAAAGATCAACCATCAACCCCTGGGGTCAGGTCTCCAATCTTTGCTCAAGCTTTAGAAGCCTTTCAGCTTTGTGGAGTTATCAGGAAAGTCCAAAAATTGAAATTTGTGGTGACTAATTCCACCCCCTACAAATACTCAATGCAGAGCATATTACTGTCAGCTCAGCTAAAAACTGCTCAAAGTAGAAGTGATTAAATTCTAAAGTAGAAAAAAATTCACCTCTAAACACAGAAACACACTGGTACTTCCCCCGCACACCCGGATATTATTAGCCAGCTTTTTGCCTGGGGAAATGAATCATGAGAGAGAAAACCGTACAACCCCCAAGTCTGACCACACTGAGTAACTGGGGTAGACACAGAGGGGGGCATCTGGGGCTCTCCCGAGGCCAAGGTTGGGACCCAGAAGAGATGAATTTCCCTGGGTGCACAGGGTGGGAGGGAGGTGGGGCTAGAAGAACTTGTTCTGGAGGGATGATCCCGATGGCTCCCAGTGCAGAAGGCCAGGAAGAGCAGAGGATGCTGCCAGGAGGACGGTGTTGGGGGACACAGGCAGCTCAGGCCTGGATCAGGCAGTGACTGGTAACAGAAGGAGAGTCCATGCTGGTGGGCTCCGGGGAACACAGGTGGTAAGGCAGGGCAGTACTTGGCGTCTGGGGATGTAGTGTGCGACCTCCTGTATTCGGTGTGAGGCACAGGGAGCCAGCAGGAGCTGGTGTCAGCCCGGGTCTAAAGGGTGGTGGGATCTTAGCGGGGAAGACTGGGAAGACAGCAAGGAGGAAGAGCTGAGGCTGGAGGAGGATGGGGGCCTGGAAGGATCCCTGCCACGCTGTTAGGAAGCCAGGGAGCTTGGGTGCTGGTGAGGATGGGAAGAGGGCAGGGGAACGGGGGGAGGGTGACACAGGCCCTCCGGCAGCAGCGGCTTGGCCACTGGCACTGAGATTGGTATGAGTGACTCAGTGCCAGGTTGCGCCACAGAGAGCTGAGGCTGTGGATCCTTCTCCTGCCTCTGGTGGGACCGTCTTAAAGGCAGGGTGAGTGAGCCTGGCTCCAAGAGGCTGGGCCCACAGGCAGGGGCTGACATGGGCTGGCCCAAGCCCCAGCTCTCCTCACTCTGGGTGCTTCTACGCTTTCTCACCTCCACGCTTCCAATCATGTTATTTTCTTCTGATTAAAATGCCTCCTTCCACGTCCACTTGGCAAACTCCTATGCACCCTTTAAAGCCCGGCACAAATGTCTCTACAAGGTTATGTGCCTCAGCCCTGTTAGTGATGGCTTTCCAGTCAGACATGATTTTCATCTTTCTACTGCCCTTCCCCAGGAAAGGGACATCACAGACACTCAGATATTTATTTGCTGGAGGTGTTTGTTGAATTTTTCTGGTAGTTTCAGATTATACCTATTTAAATATTAGTTTTCAGAGAAGAGAAATATTTTTGCAAAGTTATTCCTAGAAAGTCAATGTCTGTAAAGGAAGTTCTATTTTCCTGTTAATCTTTCATAATAAAATTGGAAATGCTTTCTCCTGGAGGAGAGATGATCCCAAGGCAAGAACAAATCAGTAAGCGAGAGTAAAACATGTTTAAAGATTATATAATTTAAAGTAATTATCTTTTCCAATAAAACAAATAGTAATAGTTGAAATAGGCCAAACGCATATATATTATGCTGCAATTTAAGCTTTCATAAAGTAAATTAAACAAGCCTAGAGGCTGACTTCTTGTGAATTGGTGACGTTTCTGTAAACTGAATGACGTTATCGGCCTATGGTTATAGAGTTCCCCTCAGAAAAATGTTCACTAAAAAAAAATCACAAGTGTTTAGAAGTTAATTTAAAGGGGTTTACACTATGTGTTCATTTTTAATGAACTATTTGCCCAATAGCTACAGTTGAAACAGTTATATGCCTTCAGCTTAGACTCTTTTTTTTTTTTTTTTTGAGATGGAGTCTTGCTCTGTCACCTAGGCTGAAGTGCAGTGGCTTGATCTCAGCTCACTGCAACCTCCACCTTCCGGGTTCAAGCAATTCTCCTGCCTCAGCCTCCTGAGTAGATGGGATTACAGGCATGCCTGGCTAATTTTTGTATTTTTAGTAGAGATGGGGTTTCACCATGTTGGCCAGCCTAGTCTTGAACTCCTGACCTTGTGATCCCCCTGCCTTGGCTTAACAAAGTGTTGAGATTACAGGCGTGAGCCAGCATGCCTGGCCTAGCTTAGATTTTTAGACACTATCTTAGAGACCTTGCACTACTATTCCCTATGTCCCCGCAACCCCCACCGGAAAGACATCAGGTGTTGCCAAACAGATCTATTCTCAAAATTATTTTTTTCTGTGTGTATTGCCTCGTACTGGCTTAAGATAACACACTGGCTTGAAATAACACATCTTGTGTGTGTGTTAAGATAACACACACACAAGATCCAGTGCTGACATTATTAGGATCTGAGCCTGGGACATGGCTGGTGAAAAAAAAAATCTTTATAGAGAATATCGATGGTAAATGAACCAATAGCAAATTGGAGTCCTGTTTTCATCAATGATAACTGAGTTTTTAAAAACAACTTAATTGCCTTCTAAAAATACCTAATCTGAATTCCTCCTAACCATCATTGTATATTTGGGAGGTTCCAGAATATTTTTGAGTTTTGCTATAGCACAGAGGCAATAGAAGTGGAAAATAAAAATGGAAATTAAAAATGAAACAGAGAATTTGTTTAATTCAGGCTTTCTAAAATGATAGTTTTTAATTAAAAATGAGAGAATTTGTTTAATTCAGGCATTCTAAAATGATAGTTTTTAAAACTAAAGCCAGAGTTAGTGGTGTATCTATATAATATATACATTATATATTATATAATGTATATATATCATATTATAATGTATACAAGATAATGTATATATTTTATATATAATATATAATGTACAATATATACATTATGTATTACATATAACTTATATATGTAATTTAGATATACATATATATATTTTTAACTCACATAAACTTATTTGATTGCAAAACTCCACCCTCTTCCCCTAGTCGCCACTGGCTTTCATAAAGTGCAGTTTGAACTACTGCAATCAATCGGACTTGGAATCCTTTTCATATCCAAAAATCTCATTTTTAGGCCTCAAATTGGACATAATTGTACATCTGTGTTCAAGCGTTATGTAAACTCCTGTCTGCAGAGCAAAGTCTATTAGGGAACCTAGTGCACTTTCTTGAGAAAATGGAGAGACATCGCCACCTGCTGGACAAAGGTTATTAATTCATTAATTTAGTGTTCTGAAGTACGTAATTCTGCACATGGAAAACAGTTTTTCAAGAGCTGAATCTTAGGAATCTCACTTTAAAAACTCTACTATCATTCTATATCTATTAAATAACATGGTATATAACAGTCAGCAAAATTCAATATTCAGCATAAGTTAAGGGTAATTGGCTCCAATAACGTCTCAACAGTGGGTTTCATTTAGTGAAAAGTCTTAGCTCCCTGATATTTCTGGTAAGAGTTCAGTTATAAAAACAGACGACTTTTTAAAAAACCTCATTAACTTGGATTATGTGTGTCTTTCGGCCCCTTAGCATGTCACTGTAGTAATATTTCCACCTAACTTATTCCCTGCGATTCCAGAAACTATGTCCCTGTTTCTGGAACAGGCTATTGACTAGAATATAATTGTTCATTCCTCTCTGCCCAAGTCAGTAATACAGAAATATTATTTCTTAAAGGCACGAGATTTCCTTGTAATGTATCAGCTGTAACTGGTGCAACAGGTCAAGGATAATCATTTCCTTCATTTGTTCCTTCCAATTTTTTCCTCTTTCT
Organism: Nomascus leucogenys; assembly: GCF_006542625.1. Lineage (NCBI taxonomy): Eukaryota > Metazoa > Chordata > Mammalia > Primates > Hylobatidae > Nomascus > Nomascus leucogenys. Next base: position 135,047,160 of record NC_044383.1, on the reverse strand, counting down.
TTCATCTAGAAGTTACAAAGAGAACCTCAAGTCCAGTTTCTCTCAGGGACAGCCCTGTCTCTCCTGTGATGGGCTTGGTGAGCAGGCTAATTACTGAACATTTATCACATAGTAAGGCTGGGCTAAGGACTCTGCATGGATTGATCAGGCAAGACTCACAAGAACCTATGAGGTAGATAAGATTATTTATGCATCTTATCCAGATGGGGAAATTGAGGCTCCGAGGGGCTATACCTTGCCTCTGGTTATGCAGTTAAGTGGAGGAGAGGGTCTAGCATGCGGGCTGTCTATCTCAGAGCCTGTGCTCTAATCATTATGACACACTGGGCTGGGCGTGGTGGATCACACCAGTAATCCCAGCATTTTGGGAGGCCGAGGCAGGTGGCTCACCTGAGGTCAGGAGTTTCAAGACCAGCTTGATCAACGTGGTGAAATCCCGTTTATACCAAAAATACAAAAATTAGCTGGGCATGTTAGTGGGAGCCTGTAATCCCAGCTACTTGGGAAGCTGAGGCAGGAGAATGGCCTGAACCCAGGAGGCGGAGGTTGCAGTGAGCCAAGATTGTGCCATTGCACTCCAGAGCCTGGACAACAAAAGTGAAACTTACTCTCCAAAAAAAAAAAAAAAAAAAAAAAAGATGGGATAACTCAGTGGTAGAGCATTTGACTGCATTATGACATACTGTCTTCTCCACAGGTGTGTGTGTGTGTGTGGTATGAAGAGAGAGGGATGGAAATCATGACCATAGAGTTTGAGTTGGGACCCCCGTCTTGATCACTTGAGCATCAGCAGCTCCAGGGAAGAACACATTCTGAAGGAGGAACTCTCCAGCTAGGATTTCGTCCTGTCCTAGAGGACACCAAGAGGTGGAGACCACCCCCACAACTAAACTGGAGGATTACTAAGGCAATGGGGACTGTCTAGGAATATTTTTGAGGTGGTAAAAGCACCCCATGATTGTGCTAAGTAACAAAAGACAGAACAAGCAGCCTTAAAACGTTCCACATGATACACTGGTATTAGAATAATAAGATCTTAAAGACCATCCACTTGAAAACTGTATTTGCTCTGGGTCATATGGGCAGAACCATGGCAGACAAAGAACTAGAAGTTCCTCCTAACTCCCAACTCAATGTCCTTTCCTTAAAGAATAACTGTTCTTTATTATAAATAGGCCAAGCTTTTATTATTTAGTATTGAACTCAGGCTGATATTTTTATTGATGGATAAAAATTTGAATTATTTCTGTGCCATACTATTTAAAAGTTTTCTTCTACAAATTTGTTATCATTTTCTAGCAAATATCCTCAAAATTGAAAACTGCAACGTCAATGAAATCAGTGAGCACACCACTATCCTTCTAATGGGAGGTCTAATTTATCATTCATGCATAGTAAAAAAAAGCATAATATTTAAATGTGTACTCTTTGATTGTTTATAAAACTATTTAAGTATAAATATTTCAAACAAAGCACTCAGCTTATAAATGAACTTAAATCCTCAAAGTTAGGATTTAAGTCACTTGTTTGGAATTCGTTACGTATTTTTCCTTTGTAATAGTTGGTGACCATATTCTCAAGGCAACCCACAAAAGTCTAGTAAATTCCCTACTGTGGCTCCAGTGTTTACATTTGTAATGGAAATGTGTTGAAAATGAATACTAATGTAGTGCTAGTCATGGAAAGTATTTAAAACACAAGGTAAAAGGATTGGACACATGAGTTTTCAAGTCACTAGGAAGGGAGAAGGTAATGGGTTAATATTAGACCATAGAGTTCTATGTCTGGATGCTAGGTGGCGCTATTGAACCAGAACAGCTCAGTTATTTGCCAAGTCAAGGGTTTACAGGGGGATGCTCATATGACTGTTCCTATTACACATATTCACATGTTCCTTGTCTTTCATGTGCTTATTTATTTTGGCCCTTACCACCACTGAGATTTTAGCTCCTAAAAATTATGACTAGAAAAATATTGATGGCTCACAGCATGTCTTTAAGAGTTGAGGAGAAAAAGTATTCAGAAACATATTAATATTCACCACTCAGAAATATGTGAGTCTTGCCCCTTACTTACACATTTTTGTGGATGACTATGGATCATTCTCTCAACTTCTCTAGGCTGGCTTCAGTTTCTCATTTTTATTTTTATTTTATTTTAGAAACAAGGTCTTGCTCTGTCACCTAGGCTAGAGTGCAATGGGTGCGATCATCATAGCTCACTGCAGCCTCGACCTCCCCAAGGCTCAGGTGATCCTCCCACTTCAGCCTGCCCAGTAGCTGGGACCACAGGTACATGCCATCATGCCTGTTTTTTTTTTTTTCTTTTTAGATGGAGTCTCACACTGTCACCTAGGCTGGAGTGCAGTGGTGCGATCTCCGCTCACTGCAACCCCCACCTCCCAGGTTCAAGCAATTCTGCTGTCTCAGCCTCCCGAGTAGCTGGGATTACAGGCACCTGCCACCATGCCCAGTTTATTTTTAGTATTTTTAGTAGAGATGGGGTTTCACTATGTTGGCCAGGCTGGTCTTGAACTCCTGACCTCGTGATCCATTCACCTTGGCCTCCCAAAGTGCTGGGATTACAGGTGTGAGCCACCGCACCTGTCCTTTTTTTTTTTGTATTTTTAGTAGAGACGAGCTTTTGCTATGTTGCTCAGGCTAGTCTCAAACTCCTAGCCTCAAGTGATCTGTCTGCCTTGGTCTCCCAAAATGGTATTACAGGATTACAGGTGCAAGTCACTATACCCAGCCTCAGTTTCTCATTTTTAAAAGGTGATAAGTAATAAACAAACATAATAGAGATTAATTAATAAAAAATAATTATGTACAAGATGACATATGTGATCATATGTAATAATTATGTATATGTTCAAACAGTGAGGTTGCTCCTACCCAGTAAAGCCTGCTGGGGCCTTGGTGCTCCCTAATTCAAACTCATGGTCAGGATTGAGCAGTGTTTTCTGAATGCCCACTCCACAGTACTTGTCCCAATATTAGCAGCTGCGCACCGGCTCATTAAAATAAACAGTAATAATAAAATAAAATAAAAACACATATATTCATTTCACACACTGGCTCTGAGGGTCAGAAATTCAGGGGTAGCTTAGTTGGATGGTCCTGGTTTGGGATCTCTCATGAGGCAGCCATTAACATGTTGGTTGGGGCTGCAGTTACCTGAAGGCTTGACTGGGGCCATAGTATCTGCTCCCAAGATGGCTCACACACGTGGCTTTTGGTCTGAGGTCTGAGTTCCTCACTATGTGAACCTCTCTTCATCCATAGCAGCTGATCTCTCTCAGAGCAAATGACTGAGCAGACAGTAACAAAGTTGGAAACCATAATATCTTTTATGGAGAGTGTTCATCTTATGTGTCACCAGGATTTAGTTAACCCTTTATCTCAGACTGTGTATTAGACACACACACCACACACCACACATGCACACACACACACACACCATACAACAAGATAAAGCCAAAAGGAGAAAATGATTAACATAAACCTTTCTTCTTCAAAGGAGGCTAATTAAGGATAAGACCTCTCCTTGCACAAAGAATGGAGTTTATGTTGTCTTCTAGAAATAAAAATCAGTCACATCAAACTCTTTACATTAAAATTCTATAAACTCTTTAAATGGCTTGTTGTTGAAAAGGCAAAGGAAATCCTAGTTTCACAACCCCACTATTTAAGGTTTATTATGCTTCTAGCTGTCAACCCACATCTCCTGCTGAGTAGACACATCTGCAGGGCATGCCTGGAGCTTTCGGTCATGTTCCTACATACAGGTAAATGGGATTTGAACTCTAATGGGAGCTGGGAGGCTAAGGCAGTCTCCACCAACTATCCACCTTCCTTCAGCAAGTCCCTGATGGAGGTAGGGCCACCTTGACCTTGTGCAATGGGATCCAAGGCTCTCTGGGCAAAGACCAGTTTCCCTGGGCCTTGGGACCTACCAGTGATGCAGGTGGGGTTCGGGAACCCTGTGGAATGTCAGGCAGCAGACTGCATTTGGGGAGCTTTTCATCTGCTGCTTCCTTCTTTCTTTCTTTCTTTTTTTTGAGACGAAATTTCGCTCTTGTTGCCTAGGCTGGAGTGCAATGGCATGATCTTGGCTCACTGCAACCTCCACCTCCCAGGTTCAAGCGATTCTCCTGCCTCAGCCTCCCGAGTAGCTGGAATTACAGGCTCCTACCAACACACCTGGCTAATTGTTGTATTTTTAGTAGAGACAGGGTTTCTCCATGTTGGCCAGGCTGGTCTCGAACTCCTGATGTCAGGTGATCCACCTGCCTCAGCCTCACTAAGTGCTGGGATTACAGGCGTGAGCCACCGCACTGGGCCTATCTGCTGCTTACTTCTACAGGGCAGAATGCCTTCTTCCATTTCAGGACAACAAAACAGAACAATAAACAGATCACTGAACGTGTATTATCAAGGCTTGTTGTCACAGCAGTAGATTAAGGAGAATAGGAAAAAACAAACAACGTTGTTTGTCTTTCTCTTTGGATAAAATGACAACAAAAAAATAAATGATGGATTTCTGAAAGTAATTATGCTTACGATGATACCACAGGAAGCCCTTGTAATTGCTTTGCCACATTCTATTTCTTGCTGCTATTTGGGGACCACTCGGTTTGTTAGGATAAAATCATAATTGTATTTTCAATTTGCTGCTCTATCTATTCCATTGTCAGGATTTGATACACTAGAGTGCTTTTATCAAATGGAAGTTGGGCCAGAGAGAATTCATCACAAGGATGGCTCTTTCATACTCACGCATGTTTCCGTCAATGGAGTCCAGGTGCGCACACACGGATTCATTTGTACCCACCCCAACAACATGCTCAAGACAAGGCTGATGGAAAATGTTGCCAATTTCAGTTTCCAGCAACATGCTCAAGACAAGGCTTATGGAGAATATTGCCAATTTCAGTTTCCACAGGGAGAAATGGAGCCATTAAGCCTTTGGAACATGGCGATTTTATGTCTGAACATGAAGCTCAAGATTTTGGCATCTGCAGCTCCTGGTTCTAACTTTCCTTCGCAAGCCCAGGGAACTAACTGCCCTTTGTCATCAGAAGAGATCATTTCACTCCTTTATTTCCTGAGGCCTTTTCAAGGTGAGTAGCCCCGGACACAGACCTCTCATGGAGAAGAGTTTGCTTACAAATGAAGTTACCTGGGTCTTTGTAGATACTGAGCACGCCCTTGAAGTAATGAGGTAAAAATCTTTCCAGTAACAGCAGCACATCTTCCAACTCTTCAAGAATCCCCACGAGCAGGAAGTTTTCATTCACGTTCAGCTTTGCTCTCTCAAGGGCCCATTCACCAGGCTCCCTTTATGGATATAAAAATTTATTTCAAATCAGAGATTCATATTTGAAATGCAGCAACAAGATGCTGAGAGTTTACCCCCTCTACCTCCCACCTTCACTTGCATAAGTCCAAATCCTGTTTCCCTCAAGGACCAGCCCAGATGTAGCCCCATCCAGGGCCTTCCCAGTCCTTCCAGCTGGTGTCCTGCCCTGCTCACCGTTCCTTCTCTGTCACTTTCATCCATGCTTCACGCCAAGCCCAGGGCCTTGAATTCACAGGCCCTGCCTAAGTATTGTGGACGAATGAATGCAGGCACAAGCAGTTAGGTTCTAACAAATACTAATCAAGCGGTGAACAGAATGGTTTTTTAATAGGAGGACCAAACTGAACCAATTAAATAAATTTAGAAGTTTTGAAATACGAAACTTACCGACATAGCACTTATGTAGAACTCAAAAGAGGTGTCAGGTCATGCCTGTTAATCATCTTATTCTTTGGAAGAGTTAAAGAGGAATCTTTGGATTTTTGTTTAATTTTGTTTATCTAGATTGCAGAAGGAAAACAGCCTAATCTGATTTGTAGACCAGCTCTCTGAACTGACACTAAGGCGAGTGAGAAAAGCCCAGGAGTGGGGCTCCAGGCCTGGCTGTCATTATCATTTGGGGGAATTGGGCAAGCCAGGGTTCTCTTTTGAAAAATGGTAACAATAACCCTTACCTAGTTCAAAGCACTGTTGTAAAGACTGTGCAAGGTGATATGATGAAAGACTTATAAAAATCATTGTGTGTGTATCAAGGTATGGTGTCATGAGTCACCTCTCCAAGATTAGAAAATTTAAAAATCTGAAAAATACTACACGATTTAAAAAATACTTTAGGGAGTTCAAATCATGTTTCCTGTTATAAAGATATTCACTGTGATCAGCAAGTGAGTCATCCAGCCCCAGATCTTCCCAATACCTGAAGCACTAAATGTTAACCAGGAGGTATTTGTTATTGAGGCAAGGGTCGGGGGCAGGGGAGAGGCCACCTGGACTCAGGCGGCTTATGGTGAAGTCAAAAACTAGCACTCCTAGTTCTGTAATTTGGACTATAAGCAAACTCTTTTGTTATGGCAAATGAAACAAGACAAGAATAACAACAATATGACTAAAAACGAAGCAGAAATCACAGCATAAGCAAAAAAGTACAATGAACGCATTGCCGATGTAGAAGTAACAGTTCTCCTTTGGCCTTTTCAGAAACACAAGGACCCTCTAGTTAATGTTTCCTTTGGGGAATATTGTCACTTCTGATAGCATGGTTGATTTCCTACCAAGCAAAGATAATGCTTCATTGTTGCTGCCATTTCTTCTCCAGGTTATGACATTTGTCTAGCACAGTAGATTTCAACTATAGCTACACCAGAAGCATCTGGGGAGGCAGCTACACACGAGACTATGATTGGGTGGGGGTTGTTAACAAGTATGCAGGGGTGCTGATGCAGGACCTGGGCAGATCACACCCTGGGGGTCCTGACTATCTGAGTTAAGTCACTTTCTAAAGAAGGTCGTGACTTCAAGTAAGGTTGACAGGTGCTCACTATAAAACACTTTCTTCTCTGCCTACTAAGTATATCCACTATGGGATTGGGGTGTGGGCTTCCAGTGTCTCAGACCCAGTGACACATGCCACGAAGGCAGGTTGTTGGTTAAGTCAGTCACTAGAGCAGCAGGCTGGGTGTTTGCTCCTGGTCTTCATGATCACATTTTATGTGACATTTTGTCATTTTATCCAAAGAGAAAGACAAACAACATGGGTTGAGTAGTGACAAGTGTGTTTTAGGTATAAACAAGGGTTTGGTTCCAGTTACAAAGCTTTATATGGTGGTCTCCTGAGGCCTCTGCAGACCCTGATTTTTTTTTTTTTTTTTTTTTTTTTTTGAGAAGGAGTCTCGCTCTTTCACCTAGGCTGGAGTGCAGTGGCACGATCTCAGCTCACCGCAGGCTCCGCCCCCCGGGGTTCACGCCATTCTCCTGCCTCAGCCTCCCGTGTAGCTGGGACTACAGGTGCCCACCACCTCGCCCGGCTAATTTTTTGTATTTTTAATAGAGACAGGGTTTCACCATGTTAGCCAGGATGGTTTCGATCTCCTGACCTCGTGATCCGCCCACCTCGGCCTCCCAAAGTGCTGGGATTACAGGCATGAGCCACCGCACCCGGCCCCTGATTTTTAAATTTCATTATTTATAGGACATTTGGAGTCTCAAATATTATCTTGAAAGATTAATAGTAAACAGGAACTGAATTCCAGAAGGTTGAGAGACTAGGGATACAAAACATTCCACCGAGTGCCAGGCTGGTAGGGTTCTTGCCCTTGTTGTGTGTACGTGCATGCCATGAGCCTGCTTTAGCCCTTACCTGCATCTGGGATGCTGTCCACAAAAGTACGGAATGATGTAAAATAACCTGGGGTTGGAACACTCGGGATAGTTTTCAAGAATACACTCATTGATATCCTAGAAGAGAAAATACAGCAGTCAGATGTCTTGTAGTCTCTGCAAGGCTCTATCAAATGCCACAAGGTTTAAGTAAAATTCATGACTGAATTACACAGGCATGCCTTGAGAAGATGAAGAGAATTCATAGATTTCATGAGAAAACTTCTTTTTTGCCTCCCAGCATCCTGCTCCACTGGCCAGGCACACAAAAGGCTGGGCCATTTTAGAGAGTACATGCTCTGTTGAGTAAACTGCATCTCTGCACTTCCTGCTGGCTCTGAGTCTTAAGTTTGGTCACAGGCCTTGGGAGAGCAGTTGTACCCACTGTGCTTTGTGGTGGCACCAGCAGTTGCCAGCCAATTAGTAGGTATACAGTTGGCAATTAATAAATGTTTGTTGCATGAATTTAGGGTTTCTCTGTGTATCCACGCACCCAACAACTAAGTATCTACAAGAGTCTCGTAAGGGTTTGTAAATTTTAGAGGGGCTGTAAAATCACTTCTAACATTATATTAGCTTAAAAAGCAGCGTGATGTTTATATACAGACACCTTCTCACTTTCAAAGGCAACAGCTGTGACTTCCAGGTTTTCCATTTCTCTTATATGAGGTTGGACATGATGTTTCTGAGGGCATTACCAGAGCTTGAAATGGCTTGGTGGGGGTAAGGAGAAAGGCTCAAACCAACTTTTATCAAGGTAGATTACATTAGACATTCTAAATAAGACATGCTTCATTCTCAGGTATTTCTATGGAGAAAAGATAACTCAATCTACAAATAAACCAAACAGCTGTAGGATGTTTTTCCAGATACAATATTGGCAAGGCAGATTAAGACTGGACACAACTCCCAAATATGGTTGATGAAATTTATGAGTCGGTAGAAGCTACTGTATCTGACACACAGGTGTAGGTGTAGGTGTTTAGGTGTGGGTGTTTAGCTAGTAAAAATTTTTTTAGTTCAGGTTGGGAATAAGAGAAATATAATTTATGCTTTTTCTTAAAAACAATAATCCCCTCATACTTCTTCAGTTTATATACCAATTTAAGTAAATTACACAATTACAATAACAAATTCAAAGGAAATAAACAGAATCTGCAAAAAACACAATCGAGAGTACTCAAGCACTCGAGTTTACTGTGAGAGACGGAGGTGCAGTTTCCAGAGAGGAACATATGAGAAGCGAATGGGGGGGCGCATTTGTCCGTCCAGCCATGTGGTGAAGGTGATTAAGAGCATCTCATTGTGTATGAAAACCCATTAAAATGCAAGACACTAGACCTGAAATACCTTTCTAAGGAGAGTTTGACACTGAAAGATGTGTGTGTGTGTGTGTGTGTGTGTGTGTGTGTGTGTGTGTATATGGATATTCATTGCTGCAATGAGTTTATTTATTACAACAAAATATGGCAGAACTGATATGTTCACGAACGGGGGATTGGTTTTAAGAGAAATTATGGTACATTCACACACTGAAATACTGGATACCTGGAAAGAATGAGGAGGATCTGTGTGTGCTATCCTGAAAAGTTTGGATAAATTTTCAAGTGAATAAAAGTAGACTACAGGACAATATAAACATGTAGGACAATATAAAAATCAACCTGTTTACATAAATACAAAAGGATCTGGAAGGAGACACAGCACACAATTGAAAGCAGTTTTTTCTGGTGGTTGGCATAAAGGAAGATGAGAATATACTGAATTTTTCCTTTATTCCTTTTTTGAAGTGTTAGCTTTTATTACAATGTATGCATCTTTTTTTTTTTTTTTTTTTTGAGATGGAGTCTTGCTGTCCCCCAGGCTGGACTGCAGTGGCATGATCTCGGCTCACTGCAAGCTCCGCCTTCCGGGTTCACGCCATTCTCCTGCCTCAGCCTCCTGAGTAGCTGGGACTACAGGCGCCCGCCACCACGCCCGGCTAATTTTTTGTATTTTTAGTAGAGATGGGGTTTCACCGTTAGCCAGGATGGTCTCGATCTCCTGACCTCATGATCTGCCTGCCTCGGCCTCCCAAAGGGCTGCGATTACAGGCGTGAGCCACCGCACCCGGCCGCATCTTACGTTTATTGTGAGAAAACTGTACAGAGATTTACACACTGTGAAACAAACCAAAGCTTGTGTGGGCGGGTGCCTGTGCTTTGCCTTGGGGAGGCTCTGAGCCCCCTGCCCTCCTCACATTTGAGGGTGACCTCTGGTAGTTGGCCTCCTCTTGGAACCTGAGCCTTTAGTCCGAGGGACCCAGTAACCCTGGTGGCCTCCCTCTGCAGCAGTGGCAACAGGGAGGGGGCCAGGAGCTGGGTGAGAAGCAGAGCCTAGAGTAATTCTGGCCAGGGCAGTGTTCATCTGCTGAGGTCGAGATTTCACAAAGAAGGATGGAGTAAAGCGATGGGGAACATCCAAAGAACTGTCACATATGCAGTCAGCCCCCCAGAGTCCTGCATTAACAGGAGAAGCAGGGTACCAGAGACCGCCAGAGCCTCCTACAGATGCTCTCATGGCACCTGCTGCTTCTCCAGAGCGGCCCTTGAGCAAGTACTTGTGCGCTTATTTGTTTAGGTTGTAGGTCCCTCAGAGCACAGACTATTCACTGCATCTCCAGTGCTCAGCACCCTGCCTGGACAAAGCAGGAGTGCAATAGATACTGAATGAATGAGTGAATAAATGGCAGAAGGAGAGAGACAAGGCATACAGCTCCAGAGCAGGAAAGGAAGCAGACACCTCTTCCATTTGCTGACCTTGCCAGGGTTTTGTCCTCAGCAACCCCGGGCTCGGAGTAGACAGAGGGCATCAGATGGTTGGTGAGGGGAAGGCGGAGGAGGTGCTGGGGCCTAAGAAGGCCACTTCCCTATTGGAATCCACAAATAACCTCACGAGGTCAATTTATAGGAAGACATAAATTCCTAGTTTTAAAAGTGCAGTTAACAATTCTTTTCTTAGACCAAGGCGAATCCTGGGGGATTTCAAAGAGTTCCATTTGAGCCCATTAGGTTGATGAATGGCATTCATCACAACCCATCTATGGCGATGCTATAGGAGGATACAAATAAAGATGACTGGACCGGAAGAGCCAGAGGAAGCAGAAATGAGCTGAGAAGCCCCAGGCATGGAGCTGCCAACTGCTTGGCCACAACCACAATAAATGGGGATGCTGCTGCCTGGCAGTCTGAGGACCAGGGGCCTGCAGGAAACTGCTCCTGGCACCTCCTACCCAGTCCACTCTTAGCAGAACCGAGACCTTCAGTGAGCAACATTTCAGCCTCCTGGGAAACTAAATGAGACCAACGAGCTGCACTTATAGTGGCCTGTTCTGATGGATGCCTTTCAGTCTCCTGGGACCATTTGGTTGCCGTGGTATTCAGGATTTATCTTTGGTCTAAGATTTATTATCCTGCATTGTTTTACAATCACCTTTTAATACCAAAGTTCTCTCAGCACATATATTTTCTAAATGATTATGCAATTTCATTTTTTCCTTCCGTGTAGTGCTTCTAGGGTAAGATTGCTTTTTTAAAAAAGAAAAAAAAAGTTTAATACGGATTTCAAACTTTTCTCTAAGATTGTCACTGCACTGATGACTTTAGCCAAGCCAACCTGCTTGCCAGCACTTGATCTGTGACTTGCTCCTCTGGTTCCTGAGTCTTGGCACACACCATGGGCACCCCTGCAGTGCCCTTCCCTGCCAAGTCTAGCCCTTTTTATCACTGGGTCTCAACATAAGACCCCACACTGCTCAAGACTTTGCATTATTAGGGAAATGAGATCATCTCTCTGAGTAAGCATTCCAGATAACTATGAGAATCCTTTTCATTGCCAACACTGTACAAAAATTAATCCATTTGTGTTGCAATGTATTCTAAACTGTACTATTTTAAAAACCATATGCTTTCCTCCCTCTAGATTTTCTTTGTGGGTTTGTCTTTTTCCATTCTGATCTTACAGCAAAATCATCTTTTATCTACTTGCTCCTGTAATGTTTCCACCAGATGGATGGTGATGGGTGACCCTCATCTTTTGAGTCTAAAGGGCCGCTTGTCTCAGAGGAAACTCCAGTCACTGCCTCCAGTTCCAGAGAGTCCTTCCTGAGGCCTCTCTCACCCTCGCTCCCACACCCCCTCTTCACCCCCACAGGATGATGACAGCAGCTTCTCAGCCAGCAGCTCTTCCTTCCACCTCTCCTCCCTGTGTGCAGCCTCCAGAGGTGCCCCAGTCTGCACTTCCTTGCTCTCCTTGGAGGACTCCTATTGACAATGCAGCTGGGATAACAATCAGGGTACCTAATACAAACTGTGAATTCCCTGGCCAGACTTCCAGGGCATTTGATATGCAGGGCCAGGAATCTGCATTTGAAAGAACCTCTGGTGACTCTGAGAGGATGGTCACTCTTCACGAGCTGTCTATTAGGTAATTCATCCCATGCTTTTGCTCTTCCTCTCCCTTGCCACCTCCCTCCTCACCTAGTCTCAACAGCAGGCCCAGGTTTCTGGGCGGGGAGAGTTAACATACTCCAGTCTACCTGGGCTAGCGCTCACTTGGGTCCAGGAAAAGGAGACAGATGTGACCATGCGCTTCCTTCCATGCTGGCCATTCACTGCCAACCACATCTGGCAGATGGGGTCCCTGGGACAGGACTCAGGTGCCACATCCCATACTCTCTTCACTGTTGGCTGGAACCCAAATGTCTCCAGGAGTGGGGTCTGTCTGGAACCTCATCCATCAGCTGGGACCTGGCACTCTAACCTAGTTCTAGTTCTTAGGCTAGATCTGCTCCCAACATTCCCTGCCAGTGGCCAAGATTCTTTTAGAAGTGGACAGACTTCCGCATGGTGCCCATGAAAGGACTTCCAAGCTGGCCTGAGTGCTCCTGGCATCCTGAAATAACCTTCCCACCCACCTTGCAGGGGCCCCTCTGTGTATCGGCACTTGCTTCACCCACATGATGGCTCGCTCTAGAGATGAGACACTGCGCTGGAGACCTGGACACCTCCTACTCCCTCCCTGTCAGCAAATTTTCACAGCCCTGCCTCCTTCTCCTCACTCTGCACTGCCAGGCCCACAGGCCTCTCGTCTGCTTCTGCCTGAGACATAAAACTGCTCTTTTATTTCTCTGTAGATCAAGAACTAGACAACTGCTTCCTCTCTTGGATTTCTAGTTTTAATTTTAGAAAGGGTGGAAGGAAGGAATTCCCAGGTGGAGCTAATTTTATCACAAAAGGTGAACTTAGAGACGATTCATATTTTACTTATCCTTTCATAAGACAGCACCTTGTCTGAAAGCCACTGAACTGAAAAAAGACTTATTGGTGTTTTTACACAGCTCCATGCTTGAAACATGGATCCGTTTTGTCCATATGGCCCATGGCTTTCAAAGACAGGATTTCTGGCTGCTTTCAATAGCAGAATCCTTAAGAGGCCATATGCAAAGTTCCCTGAATGAGGAAAAGGAGATTTGGGTGCTGGTCTCAGCTCCGTGATTAATTAGCTGGGTGTCCTCAGCTAAATTGTGCCATCTCTGAGCCTCAGTTTCTCTCAGCTACATAATCTCAGTCAATGAAACTGCAGATGGATGTACCTGGTACCAACTTTTTTTTTTCTTTCCTTTTTTTTTTTTTTGAGACAGAGTTTCGCTCTTGTTGCCCAGGCTGGAGTGCAGTGATGCGATTTTGGCTCACTGCAACCTCTGCCTCCTGGGTTCAAGCGATTTTCCTGCCTCAGCCTCCTGAGTAGCTGGGATTACAGGCAGCCACCACCATGCCCAGCTAATTTTTTGTATTTTTAGTAGAGGCAAACTCGAACTCTTGACCTCAGGTGATCCACCTGCCTCGACCTCCCAAAGTGCTGGGATTACAGGCGTGAGCCACTGCGCCTGACACTAACCAACTTTTAAGAATAGTTTTATAATCTCAAGGTCTAGAAAAAGTGGTAATTTCTTAGATTCCAAAACTTAAGAGTTAATACAAGGCTTTTACTCTGCATTTATCATTTAAACTTTTTCACCTTTCATGAACGGCAGAGAGAGAAAACCACCAAGGTTGGTATCAGACAAACCTCAGTTCAAATCTTGGCTGTACCTCTTGTGAGTTGTGGAGTCTTTGGCATATGTTCATTATTCAAAAGCTCAACTTCTTCATCTGGTAAAATGAGGACAATAATACTTGCCTCATAGACCCTTTACTAAGATTAGAAATCATTTATACCAGTTATTTTACCTGCCACTCACCTGTTAAGATTATGCCATCTTTATTATACCTTCAGCATTTCAATTCCTTTTTCCTTAATCTTATATTCAAAAACACCATTCCTGGTGATTCTGATACTTTTTTTGTTTTTTTTTTTAAATAGTGACTCTGGCTAACTCACAGAGAAAACAGAGAGGAAGAAAAATATGGAAACATGTAATGTGCTATCTATGTCAAGTCAAAACAACAATACAATTTAAACACAAATGGTATTATGCAAAATATACCACTGTGGAACTCTGGACTTCTCATAGCTCATCTTACTCTGCACATGACACAGTGTAACACGATGATATAAAAAGCTCTGTTTCGATGTGGATTTAAAACTGATTTTGGAGCCAGTCTTCACATGCTAAAAATATGGATATTATGGAAAAGGACGGTTTCTTATGCTGGCTGTGTTAGAAGTGGGAAAGAGACTGGCTAGACATATGTAGAAAGCTGAAACTGGATCCCTTCCTTACACCTTATACAAAAATTAATTCAAGATGGATTAAAGACTTAAATGTTAGACCTAAAACCATTAAAATCCTACAAGAAAACCTAGGCAATACCATTCAGGACATAGGCATGGGCAAGGACTTCATGTTTAAAACACCAAAAGCAATGGCAACAAAAGCCAAAATTGACAAATGGGATCTAATGAAACTAAAGAGCTTCTGCACAGCAAAAGAAACTACCATCAGAGTGAACAGGCAACCTACAGAATGGGAGAAAATTTTTGCAACCTACTCATCTGACAAAGGGCTAATATCCAGAATCTACAATGAACTCAAACAAATTTACAAGAAAAAAACAAACAACCCCATCAAAAAGTGGGCAAAGGACATGAACAGACACTTCTCAAAAGAAGACATTTATGCAGCCAAAAAACACATGAAGAAATGCTCATCATCACTGGCCATCAGAGAAATGCAAATCAAAACCACAGTGAAATACCATCTCACACCAGTTAGAATGGCCATCATTAAAAAATCAGAAAACAACAGGTGCTGGAGAGGATGTGGAGAAATAGGAACACTTTTACACTGTTGGTGGGACTGTAAACTAGTTCAACCATTGTGGAAGTCAGTGTGGCGATTCCTCAGGGACCTAGAACTAGAAATACCATTTGACCCAGCCATCCCATTACTGGGTATATATCCAAAGGACTATAAATCATGCTGCTATAAAGACACATGCACACGTATGTTTATCGCGGCACTATTCACAATAGCAAAGAGTTGGAACCAACCCAAATGTCCAACAATGATGGACTGGATTAAGAAAATGTGGCACATATACACCATGGAATACTATGCAGCCATAAAAAATGATGAGTTCATGTCCTTTGTAGGGACATGGATGAAACTGGAAAACATCATTCTCAGTAAACTATCACAAGGACAAAAAACCAAACACCACATGTTCTCACTCATAGGTGGGAATTGAACAATGAGAACTCATGGACACCGGAAGGGGAGGAACATTACACTCCGGGGACTGTTGTATGGTGGGGGGAGGGGGGAGGGACAGCATTAGGAGATATACCTAATGCTAAATGACGAGTTAATGGGTGCAGGAAATCAACATGGCACATGTATACATATGTAACAAACCTGCACATTGTGCACATGTACCCTAAAACCTAAAGTATAATAATAATTAAAAAACAAAAAAGAAGTGGGAGAGAGAAAAATGACTGTCATTCACCATTGAGGCAGTACCCCAATCCTTGACCCATAAGTGGACCACGGTAATCTGAGTACAAGTTTAATGGGTTAAATGGAATGGATGTGGTCTAAGCTAACTTTTATTGCCTCATACACTCTTCCTTGTAAAAGGCTTTTTTCAACCTTGTAAAAAACTTTGAGCCAGAACCAGAGAAGTCAAACAAGACTTTTTAGTAAGGCTTAATGGATTTGAAAGTGGCAGATGGCCAGATACCATCATTCTCCCATTCCATGCTCATGTCTAGTGTGAATCACTGCTGACACACTCTAGTTGAGATGGGAAGTGTCCTTCAGAATTCTTCTCAATACAGCCATCCAGGAAGCACCAGCATCAGGCAGAGAAGCACGTTGCTCTCCCTGTTGTAAGCACAGCTTGCGATGTTGGATGTTTAATATCTGTGGCATCTACCGTAGTGGCTTTGTGGTCCTTTACACTGCTTCTGAGTTTATGGCTATGTGTCTGATGGCAGGATGGCAGATAAAGAATTTATGGATAAGTGAGACATCATGCTACATTTACTTTAATTATTTCATTTTTTTTTATATGAGTTAAGTAAATCCTTAGTAAACAAACTGGCTTTAAAATTATTGGGAAAATAAAAATGGAAATGCCTTTTTGTTTTTTGAGACGAAGTCTCACTCTGTCACCCAGGCTGGAGTGCAGTGGCACGATCTCAGCTCGCTGTAACCTCTGCCTCCCAGGTTCAAGCAATTCTCCTGCCTTAGCCTCCTGAGTAGCTGGAATTACAGGCACGTGCCACCCACACCCGGCTAATTTTTGTATTTTTAGTACAGACAGCGTTTTGCCATGTTAGCCAGGCTGGTCTCAAACTCTTTACCTCAGGGGATCCACCCTCCTTGGCCTCCCCCTAAAATAGAAATGTCTTTGGAATTGTCAGCATACATGCTTTTTTGGCGGGGGGTATCTATCACCTCAAACATTTATTCCTTGTGTTACAAACAACCCAATTATATACTTTTAATTATTTTAAAATGGACAATTAAATTATTTTTGACCATAGTCACACTGTTGTGCTAGCAAATACTAGGTCTTATTAATTTAATTCTGTCCGACTATGTTTTTGTACCCCTTAACCCTCCCCACTTCTCCCCCCTCCACCGCCATTACCCTTTCCAGTCTCTGGCAACCAATCTGCTACTCTCTATCTCCATGAGTTCAATCATCTTAATTTTTAGCTCCCACAAATAAATGAGAACATGCAAAATTTGTCTTTCTGTACCTGACTTATTTCACTTAACATAATGACCTCCAGTTCCATTCAACATGACCTCCATTGTCGTTGCAAATGACAGGATCTCATTCATTTTTATGGCAGCATATCTACATTTATTTTAGCGAATATCCTTACTCATTGGGAGCACTAGTCCAATGGAGCTCTTAAATTCTGAAACTGAAACACTTACAGACACAAGAGACCAAACATTTTTTGAAGTCATTCATTTGGATTCCAAGAGTGTGAGTTTCCAGTTTCTATTGCATTGAACTAAAGACAAAGAAATAGTCACAGTTTTTTTTTTTTTTTTTTTTTTTTTTTTTTTTTTTTTGTTTTTTTTTGGCTGAGACGGAGTCTTGCTCTGTCTCCCAGGCTACAGTGCAGTGGCGCGATCTCGGCTCACTGCAACCTCTGCCTCCCAGGTTAAGCAATTCTCCTGCCTCAGCCTCCTGAGTAGTTGGGATTACAGGCACGTGCCACCACACCCGGCTAATTTTTGTATTTTTAGTAGAGACAGGTTTTCACCATGTTGGTCAGGCTGGTCTTGAACTCCTGACCTTGTGATCTGCCTGCCTCGGCCTCCCAAAGTGCTGGGACTACAGGTGTGAGCCACAGCACCCGGCCGAAATAGTCACAGTTTTATGCTGAAATGTTCCATTATAAGATGAAGACCAATCTAGTATCCAGCTCAGTTTTCATTAGATTTTTGGTAGGCTCTTTTCAATGAACTACAGCAAAGTTTACTAAGCATTTCAGATGCCTGTGGGCAGGACCCTGTGGAAGCTGTAGTGCCTGTCCCCCAGAAATATCCCTGCACTTCTTCTGGTTAACACAGTGTCACTCAGACAAGGAACCAGCGTCTTTGAGGTTCAAGGGGTTTTGATGCTTTTCAGAGATGTGGAGCCCACAACTACAATGATT
Organism: Nomascus leucogenys; assembly: GCF_006542625.1. Lineage (NCBI taxonomy): Eukaryota > Metazoa > Chordata > Mammalia > Primates > Hylobatidae > Nomascus > Nomascus leucogenys. The sequence continues at coordinate 135,029,256 of NC_044383.1, read as the reverse complement.
TCACAGAGAGTCTGGAAAACACGTGGCGCCTAACCAAATAAAAATAACACATCCAGATGGAGTCAAACTGGCTAATAGACAAACTGGTTGCTTCTATTTCTATAACAAAATTTTTATCATAGTTACATTCCAATTCAGTTATAGAGATCAGGGAAACTGTAGTACATGTCATTGTAAACAACTGCAGTCATTTAAAATGTTTACAAAGAATATGTAACTATAGGAAAAATGCTTATCTGAGAAAGTCAGGATAAAATTATATATATAATGACTACAACCCTATTTTTTTAAAAAAACTTATATTTTGAAGATAGATGGGAAGAAAATAAATTTAAAAAAATTTAAATGATTGGGTCTAAGATGGTAGAATTAAGGATTTTCCTCTTTTTCTATTTTGGTCTTAAAATCTTATTTTATGTGCTATTGAAAAAAATTCAAAAATGTTTGTCAGAGTAATATGTACATGTCAAAAAAAAAAGAAAAAAAGGTATAATGAAAGCAACTGTCTCTTGTTCTATGCCTCTCTGCCTCTCAGCTGTGTCCCTCAGAGGTTAAGAATCCCATTTAGCTGGATTCTATGTCTGACTTGCTTGTTTTACTCCCTTCGTTTTGCTGAAGTAATTCCTCAAGTAACTTTTTGCTTTGCTGTTTTCTAGCTTACAAGGAATTTGTTACTAATAACGTTTTCAATAACTTGCAAGTGATGTGTGTGTGTGTCTGTGTGTGTGTGTGTGTGTGTGTGTGTGTTTTAACATCAGAGAAGATTGTGTGTGCTTTAACATTTCTCTCTCTAACCCTGATTTTCTGAAATCTCACTATGGTAGACCTAGCATTGTGCTGAACACTTAGCAGGCCCTTTTAATCTGGGGCCTCATGTCTTTCAGGCTTAAGATATTGGTTTTTGTGTGTGTGTGTATGTGTGTATGTGTTTAAATAATTTTCTCTCCTTTGTTTTCTGCATTCTTTAATTCTAGTTTTCTAATTGGCTTTTGAAACTTGAATGATCTTTTATAATTGTTACTCTTTCATCTTTTCTTACTCTGTCTTTTTGCTCTTCTAAGGTATTTTTTGATCTTCCATGTCCTTCCACTGAATTTTTGATCATGACAATCATATTTTAATGTCTAAGCGTTCTTTCTTGATGCATGCTGATTTTCTTCTTACAGCATCCTGCTCTATCTATGGATGTAACATTTTCTCCAATCTCTCTGAGGAAACTAAGTAGAGCTCCCTCTTAAAGCTTTATTCTTTTTCCTGAAATTTGTCTCCCTTAGGATTATTGTTTCCATTTGCTTATTTTAGCCCCTGTCTTTTAAGGTGCAGTCTTTCTTCAAATAGCTAGGGATGTTTTCTTATCCATTCTTAGTTAATGATGAGTCAGGAAAAACTGATGGAGAGCTGTGCTGACATTGGCAGAGTTTATCAACCAGTGGGCTGCACCATCCTGTTGGTGATTACTTAATGGCCAGGTTGGGAGGTCTTTTCTCAGGAGACATTCAAATACTTTGGGAATGAATCAATTTTTCACCCAGTAGACGGCTGCTGGGTGCTGGGCTTTCCCAGGTAGGGATGAAATAAAGGGCTTCTCTTCCATATAGACATTTCCAGTCCATCCTTCTGCTGTCAGCCTCTTGCTTTATCCATCGTCCCTGGCATTTCCAAATAAGCCTGGAGTCTTATTCAGCTATATTTTCTCCTCCAAATGCACCCTAGACTGTGGCTTCCTGGCCCAACTATATCAGTTACCAACATTGTATGCCTTCTCCCAGGTTCAAGTGTTTCAACCTTGTTTTTTTGCTCACTGTTGTGTGTCTGACCCTTTAACATGTCCTTATTATCATCTTAAGGGTTAAGAGAGAATTAAGTGCTGCCCACTTGCCTTCTTATGCTGAAAATTGTCCAACAAGGGCGAGTTCCACCCACCTCAAGCACATACACCATGAATCATGTACAGATGGAGAAACTGAAATAAAATCAATGCAAAGGAAAACTTCATGGCAAACATCTAAGACCTTAGGAATACTGATTGCAAATCCCTGTAACTTCAAAATGGAATCTTATCTTTTGACTCAAACATTAATGCAACATTTTAACATGTTAAAATGTCTATAAATATTAAAAATGCCTTATTCTTTACAACATAAATTCCTGCCTCTGTGGGAGATTTCAATTTTTCTCCCTCAAGGCTATAACAAATCGGCAGGAAAATCTCTCACTAAATAAGTTAGCTCATGGACTGCACAGCAAGGCACCATAACCAGCAGCAACAGCTGGTGACTTACCAGCTGTTAAGTAAGGTAATTTCCTTACCCAAACCTTACTGCAGCAACAGTTTATCTCTTAAAGAAGCCAGGAGGCAAGTTTAAATAGAAATTTGTGAGTATGAGCAACATGGCAAGAAACAGACTAAATAAATAGATCTGGGCTCTCACTCCACCTTAGAAAGAAAAATGAAATACAAAAATGTAAGACAGCAAGAGGAAGCAACTGGCCTCTTGGTTTTTCAGGCTCCTTTGCTCCTTGGCAAGGGAGGACAGATTGGCATCTCTTTCTTACAGCCAAAAAAAAAAAAGAAATCTTGTCTTAAATGTTTGCCCGGAGGTTGGGTGCGGTGGCTCACGCCTGTAATCCCAGCACTTTGGGAGGCCAAGGCGGGTGGATCACCTGAGGTCAGGAGTTCGAGACTAGCCTGGCCAACACAGTGAAAACCCGTCTCTACTAAAAATAAAAAAAAGGCCGGGCGCAGTGGCTCACGCCTGCAATCCCAGCACTTTGGGAGCCCGAGGCAGGCAGATCATGAGGTCAGGAGATCAAGACCATGGTGAAACCCCATCTCTACTCAAAAAAAAAAAAAAAAAAAAAAAATTAGCTGGGCACAGTGGCAGATGCCTATAATCCCAACGACTCCGGAGGCTGGGGCAGGAGAATGGCGTGAACCTGGGAGGCAGAGCTTGCAGTGAGCCAAGACCACGCGACTGCACTCCAGCCTAGGTGAAAGAGTGAGACTCCATCTCAAAAAAAAAAAAAAAAAAAAAAAATTGGTCGGGTGTGGTGGCACACACCTGTAATCACAGCTACTCAGGAGGCTGAGGCAGGAGAATCGCTTGAACCTGGGAGGTGGAGGCTGCAGTGAGCCGAGATCACACCACTGCACTCCAGCCTGGGCAACAGAGCGAGACTCCATCTCAAAAAAAAAAAAAAAAGTTTGCCTGGAATGACATCTTGATCACTTTTTGGAATGTTTAAAATACAGTAGTTGAATGCATGAAGTTAGCCATGATTTTGTGACAGAAGTCCAGTTAAGAGAAGTCATTCATTCATTCTCTCTACTGGAACTTGAAGTTCCTAAAATCATTCAGAAAAACCTGTCAACTACAGACAGAAGATAATAAATGAGCATAACATACCAAGACAGAGACGATGTTGACTCTGTGGTTATGGAAAGTGGGAAAAATGCAAAATGAAGATCAGTTCAATATTTATGGCATAGAAACCAAAACCACAATGATATACTATCTCACACCAGTCAGAATGGTGATTATTAAAAAGTCAAGAAACAACAGCTGCTGGCAAGGCTGTGGAGAAATAGGAACATTTTACTGTTGGTGGGAATGTAAATTAGTTCAACCATTGTGGAAGACAGTGTGGTGATTCCTCAAAGATCTACAACCAGAAATACCATTTGACCCAGCAATCCCATTACTGGGTATATACTCAAAGGAAGATAAATCATTTTACTATAAAGATATATGCATGCAAATGTTCACTGCAGCACTATTCATAATAGCAAAGACATAGAATCAGTCCAAATGCCCATCAATGATAGACTGGATAAAGAAAATATGGTACATATACACCATGAAATACTATACAGTCATAAAAAGGAACAAGATCATGTCCTTTGCAGGGACATGGATAAAGCTGGAAGCCACTATCCTAACAGCAAACTAACAAAGGAACAGAAAACCAAACACTACATGTTCTCACTCATAAGTGGGAGCTGAACAATGAGAACACATGCACATAGGGAGGGGAACACATACTGGGGCATGTCAGTGGGGTTGGGGAAGAGCATCAAGATAAACAGCTAATGCATGTTGGGCTTAATACCTAGGTGAGGGGTTGATGGGTGCAGCAAACCACCATGGCACACGTTTACCTGTGTAACAAAACTGCACATCCTGCACATGTATCCTGGAACTTAAGATAAAATTTATAAAATATTATGGTATAGGATGAGTGCAAGAAACGCCCACTGTGAGTGGACTGCAGGCGGTGGTCCTGTCCAATTGTTTTCAGTTGGTTACAAGGATCTCTTTGGCCACAGTGGGGAACCTCCTTGAGGGAACCCTCTTCAGTCACCCTCAGGTCTGCATTGCTCCCTCTTCCAATCTGCCGCTGTCCTGGGTGTGACTGTGTTATTGTGAACCTTGTCATTACTGCCTTTCCCCAGTCTCTTGAGGGCCTTTCATCCCTTGGTCATCTGGGGCTCTCTCTGTCTTTCTTCTCTGATTCCCATCCATCAAACATGGCTCTCAGCTAGGTGTCTGGTGGAAATGATTTCAAAAATTAATGCACAGAGAAGAATAAATAAATAAGTTATCAAGCTCAATGTGCTTCCAAGAAATTTTGCATTTTAGTGGAAATCAGTCCTTTAAGACATGAGGTCTAATGGTGGTGGAGAGAGGGAGGGAGAGAAGAAGGAAGGGACTAACCTTTATTGAATACCAATCATTTTATTCAGTAAAAGCTTGTGGAAGGAATGAAAAGTACACTGGAGACTTTACTAATTCTATCTCATTAAATGAGCAAAGTTCGGGCCCACTGTCAATTTGGTGAGAGGCAGAGAGACATGCTCAGGTTGCGTGCCCTTTGTCTGCTCAGAAGGCTCCCAGAGGTCACCTTGAACTTCCTGTCAGATCCTGAATTCTTCTCCAGCTTCTGGAGTCTTCTTTCCTCTACAGCCAGGGCCGCTCAACCCTCTCCAATTCTATGGCTAATCCTGGACCCAGAAGAGAGGGACATAAGGAGTTCCAGTAAAAGGAAACGTCAACATACACAGAGGGTCTGTTGGGGAGGTGCTGGATGGGCAGGGCTCCAAGACCTCCTGCCCTACCCAAGCCAGAAGAGCTCTGCTTTGCCTAGGTTTACATATTGGGTTCTCTGTAAGGCTTCATTTGATATAAAGGTTCTAGATCTGAGAATCATTGCTCTAGGCCAGCATGCTGAGGCTCAAGACATCTGATCACCAGCCTGGGCAACAAAAAGTTGTCTCTACAAAAAAGTTAAAAAAAAAAGTCAGCTGGAGGTATAGTGGTTCATGCCTACTGTAGTCCCAGCTACTCAGTAGGTTGAGATGGGAGGATCACTTGACCCCGGAGGTCGAGGCTGCAGTGAGCTGTGATCACACTACTGCATTCCGGCCTGGGCAACAGAGTGACACCCCCTCTCTCACATACACACAAAAGGCACGTGATCAGCTAGCATGACCCTATTCCTGTGCCCTAGTTCTGCCCATTGTACTTCTTCCTTGTTTCTGAGATTTGGGCCCACCTGGTTCTTCATTTCTTAACTGAAGCCGTGTTTTGCTGCCTGTATCTGAGCCTCTGTCTTAGAAGCTTGCTCAGTACTCCTGGTTCATGTAGATTCTAGAAGAGGGTGGTCTGATTTGCTTTCACTAGGTACTACCTCCAATGGAATAGAGTCTTGCTTGTGAATATCAAGCCAGTCACCAGGTCCGGTTATTAGCATGAACTTTTATGTTACCTAATCCTGGATTTGGGGCCCTTTCCTGGGGCACCATGGGCCCTTCCTCATGTCATTGCTGCTTCAACTTGCCCACTGCCACTCTGTGTTCTGCCTGCCTCAGTGTGGACATCCGGCTCTTACACTGCTCCCCACTTCTCTATATGAGCAGGTCCAGGAAGTCTGATCTCAGTAACTGGGTCATGACTGCTGGCTCCCAAGATTAAAGAGCACCTTGTGGAAAAAACAAAAACGTGAGAAAACCGTTTTCCTCTTCCTCTCCCTTCTGCAGTCCAGCTGTTGACAATTCTATTCCTCTGCCCACTTTACCTTCAAAGAGGGAGCTACCACATCCATGTTAACAAGGGGAAGAATAGGTTTTTTGTGTGTCCAATTGCATTAAATACTATGTTCTATTAAATACTATATTCAATACATTAAATACTACATTCAATAGCATTAAATACTATGATCTATTTTCTAAGTGCCAAAAATATCTTTTAAAAACATGGCATCATTTATTAGAAACAAATTTAAGTTGCTGTAATTCAGTCTATAGTGTCATGATCAGGCATTTCCAGCAAAGCATGTCAATTCCTTGATTATTTTAGTTGTCATTATCTGTTGGGAACGAATAGAGGCCCTGTGAGTCTATTAAGTGCTGGGGACACCAGCCTGGCCTTCAGGAAGGCACACAGGTTGGGTGCTGGGCTGGCTTCCCTAATTCTACTTTCTGAACCTTCTAAAAGCCACACCTGCAGATTCAATGCTCTTCCAGGCTCCAGGGCAGGAAGAGCTGCCAAATACGCAGAATTTTGCCAGGTTATGTGGTCATTTTATTAGGCGAATAAAAGTCTACAGATTTTAGTGAAAAACCACTGGGCCCAACCCAGTTTTGTACAAACATTTTCAAAGGTAAAAGCGGAATACATTATCAGTCACTAGTTCTCACCATTATAGTGTTTTTGGCTAACAATCATTTTCCTTCTGTCTGTGATGTCTGAAACCTTAGCACAAAGAATGTCCTTCAGCAAAGGTTAGCCCCACTGGGAATTACTTATAAAACCACTAGGTGCCTTAATTTTTTTTTTTTAACAAATTGGACATCAAAATGACCTTAAAATATTTTGGCAAAAATTTTTGGGCACAAATTTTACACAACCGTAAATTATAAGGACTGAATCCAGTAGTTAGTTGAATACTGAGGAAAAAGGGGTGGGAGAGAGCTATTATTATCTTTAGTGCCATTGATTAGAAATGAAACGCAAGGCAAACTTCACTTGGGATTCTAACTTTTAAGTTTTCAACCATACTATTCTAATACAGTTTAAAGGCCTTCTATGAAGGCATAGTTCCATATGCCATAGTTCAATCATGCCATGATATGGTTTACTGCAATTTTATTTCAGAGATTCTTAATTTAGGGTAGTTCAAAATGATTTGCTTGTTGTGTTTAGATAATTCAAGCTGGAATCTCCAACCAATGAATGCCAAGATTCTTTAATTACATTATGAATTAAGGCGTCTACTGTACATAAGGCATCACAGTAAGCACTCTGGCTTTAAGCGGCCGATGAATAACTGGATTTTCCTTTATTTGTAGTTTATAATGTGTAACTATGCTAATACTTGTATAGAATATCTTCTTGGTAGTTCTCATTATTTTTATGATTTTTTAAAATTAATGTCTTTGCCTTATATTAAAATGTGTCATATGGCCAGGCGCAGTGGCTCACGCCTGTAATCCCAGCACTTTGGGACGCTGAGGCAGGTGGATTACCTGAGGTCGGGAGTTCAAGACCAGCCTGACTAATATGGTGAAACCCCATCTCTACTAAAAATACAAAAATTAGCTGGGCGTGGTGGTGTGCACCTGTAGTCCCAGCTTCTCCAGAGACTGAGACAGGAGAATTGCTTGAACCCGGGAGGCAGAGGCTGCAGTGAGCCGAGATTGCACCACTGCATTCCAGCCTGGATGACAGAGTGAGACACCATCTCAAAAAATAAATAAATAAAAAATAAAAATAAAAATGTGTCATATTATTATTCCTACACTAAATTTATTTAGTTTTTAACTGGTAACTCTCCCCAGTCTCATTATTTTCAGCCTCTACTTTTAGTAAATGAACCTCTCTATTTTTAATAAACTAATTTAATCATTTACTTTTAGTGAGATTAAAATACTTAGATTTATTTCTGCATCTTACGTTGCGTTTTTTAAAATTTGCTATTTTTTTTCCTGCATCTTTTTTCTTTTCATGTCTTCTGTTGGTTTAATAGAGTTTTTAATAATATCCCTTCCCTGTCCTCTACTGCTTTAGAATCTAAGGATTACATTTTACCCTTACATTTTTTTTAACATTCTAAGATTTTTTTTTTCAAACACGCTTAAGATACTATCTTTCATTACTGAGAGAGTCTGAGGAAGGGCACAGAATTTTAAAAATTCATTTGTAAATAGATGGTGAGAAAGATGAGTAAATGGAAAAGTCATTAAATTTTTTTTAACATTCAAACTTGACTAAATTTTTTCTAATAAAGCATGAAGTAATTTGGTTTTCTTATATTCCTCCAAATCTGAGATGAATTTTAGCAACTTTATCCATTAAACACCACTCACCTCTTCTTTTTAAAGTTGCCTAATTGTAATCTTTTTTTAACATACAAACAACTTTTAACAATATTCAACTCATTTTACTAACATGTTTTACTCAACAGCTCTGTTTACTGTTGCTTTTTATGCCCGTGTACCTTAATTTCCCCCATAATTCATCTTTTAATAATGCTTTTAATGAACTCAGTAAGTAGGAAACTCTCTTTCTGTGTCTGAAAAAGGTCAGTGGAATGATTGTTTAGCTGGGTATAAAATTCCAGGTTCACAATTTTTTTACCTCAACACTTCGAAGATATTACTGTACTGTCATCTGATATCTATTGTTGCTGACAAGAAGTCTGCTATGAGCCTAATTATGATTCTTTCATTGGTCATCTGCTTTGCTTCCTTTTCCTTGTTATCTTCAGTTTCATGCTAAAATACTTGTGTGAATATTTAAGTTTGTTTATTCTGTGCAGTACTCCCAGTGTACTTTTAGTATGAAGGATCACATCTCCAGGCCAGGCACAGTGGCTCATGCCTATAATCCCAGCACTTTGGGAGGCCAAAGCAGGCAAATCTGAGGTCAGGAGATCAAGACTATCCTGGCTAACATGGTAAAACCCTGTCTCTACTAAAAATACAAAAAAATTAGCCAGGTGTGGTGGTGGGTGCCTGCAGTCCCAGCTACTCAGGAGGCTGAGGCAGGAGAATGGCATGAACCTGGGAGGTGGAGCTTGCAGTGGGTCCGGATCCTGCCACTGCACTCCAGCCTGTGCAACAGAGCAAAACTCTGTCTCAAAAAAAAAAAAAAAAAAAAAGAATCACATCTCCAATTTTAGAATATTTTGTCCTTTAATTGCTTCAAATATTTCTTCCATAACATTTTTCTATTCTCTTTTTTCTGGATCTCCTATTAGATGCCTATTGAAACTTTACAATATTTTTTCCATATCTCTTAACTGCTCTATCTATCTCTTTCTGAATTGCATTCTTGGTGAATTCCTCTTGAATATTTTCTAAATTAATAGTCTCTTTAACTTTATTTAGTTTAGAATTTATTTCTTAAATTTTTACTTCAATAACCATATTTTTCATTTTACTTAATTATTTTAAAGATATCCTCATGTCCTTGTTTCATGTCTCTCTTACAATTTTCTGCTCTTTTTAAATGGAAGCTATTCATTCTTTTGTCTTTTCAAATATCCTAGGCACATTTATTTTAAAGACTTTGTCAGGTCGTTCCTTAAAGCCATCTGGAGTGTATTCATATTCCAATACTAGATTTTGCTGCCTGCGTTTCTTGGTATTGGATTTTTTTTTCCATGTTCCTTAGAATGTATGGTCTGTAGGCTCATTTTGGGTGGGAAATTCATAATCTGTCTCTGTCTCCTTCCTCTCTCTGCTGCCTCTCTCCTCTCCCTGTCTCTCTTTCTTCCTCCTTCTCACCCTCTGTCTTACTCTAGTGGTTTTGTGGCTACTACCATCTGGACTCCTGGGTCCTCAGTCCAGAATCAGGTCTTAGTTTTACTTCCCATCTTATGACAGCAATGAGAATATTACACATTTGCTTACAAAGGAACAAATAGTTTGGTTCACTTCTTACTTGTGAGTTTGTGGTTTTGTTTTTCCACCTCTGTACATCTCTAGCCTCTTATAAAGGCATAGTTCCAGGCAGAAGATGAGCAGTTGCTACATTTAACTTCCTTTACTTGGAAAGTGAGGGGAAGTGTGGCTTCTTACCCCAGGCCTTGGTTTAAAGCACTGAGCCTGGTCTGGCCCTCTTGTTAGCCAGGACACTTCTAGTCTCCTTTACCTTGTCCTATTCCTGGCTGCCACTACTGGATTCTGGACCAGAGCCCAGCTGGCCTGTGGATTCATCATTGCTCACCACTCAGGAATTCCTCCATGCATGAGGATGTTCTTATTTTATAATAAACCTGGTAAATCCTTTGGATTTCCTCTTTTTATATTTTATCAATCATTACAATATATTTGGGATCAAGAGAGTGTGAACTCACTATACCATCCTGATTGGGAGCCCTGTATGAGCTATTCATGCTTCTTTGCTACAGTGAGGTCTATCAGAGGAAATGCTGAGTGTAAAGGCATGGATAACCTGGGGTGTAAGGAGTGAAACTTGCTAAGTCAGAGGAAAGAAGTTGGGTAAGATGTCAAGTCTGTGCCAAAGCAAGGTCATATGTTTAGTGAAACGTAATCATTTTTGCTCTGTATGTCAGAGGGTAAAGGGCAATGCGCAGTTTGAGTCAGACATCAAACAGCATTATTCCTGAGGGTTCTTCTTACAGACCCTGTGAGACACTGTTACATCATAGCAGTGACTTTGTCTTAACGGTGTTGCTTTGAGTCTATTATTAGTGTTGCATGTTGCCAAAAGTTCCAATATTTGACGTATGCCATGAATATAAAAAGTTATAATCTTTGTTCTACATTTTCTGTATTAGATTTAAATTCTAACCTAGAAGATTTGCTTCTCTGTATTATGGTATCCACCTAGTGCCAGATAGGTGTTCTATTATAGTTTCTAAAAGTGGTCTTCAAAGATAATGAAATTTTTATTTGAATTATGCTATGCCTAGCAAATCGCCATGGGAGTCTGGGTGTCTAATAAAAGGTTTCAGATGATACTACTGTTTTTCAATAAACAACATCATAAAAATTTCACCAGTGAAGTCCAGAATACAAGTACCATTAAATTTTGAACAAAAAGTACTTCAGTGATCATATAGATAAAGATATATCATTGTTGATGCTTTTTCTTACTAGATACCTGCATGACTGAAATGACATTAAATGACCTATAAACTACTCCCTGCTGGAAAAGGTGCATTCCAGATGTGGGCTCCACTTAGAGGAATAACGACTTTGGGATTTTGCATCTTGGTTGTCTGTGATTCTCATCTCTACAGCCCAGAAGGAGCCACATGGCTGGATCTCTGCCACTGGCTGACTGCTGTGAGTGCTATAAGTGCTGCCTTGGTTAACCAGGCATGCACCAGCCACCTGGGCTGCAGTGCTATGCTGCTTGCTGCATTCAGACCTGCACACACATGGCAGCAGCCTTAGCCTATAAGGGGCTGCGCTGATTATATTCTGAAGCATACAGTCAATGGGACTATCTCTCCTGCTAATATTGACTCATCTTGAGATGCTGATGAAATTCTTAAAATAAGCAGGAGGTCAGGTTTATGGATGGGCCCACATCCCTACCCCCTACTTGGCCACATAGAAAATGGAGAGATCACCATTGTGAGTTTTCTCTAGGAGGGGCAGTGTGATATTATATGAATGCACTGCCAGTGCATCCTATGGGAGCTACAATTTTGCTATTCTCAAGCTTAAAATAATCATGGAAATATATCTTAACTTTTTTGTGCTCTGCATGTAATACCAGAAGGAAAAGGTGTCTATAAAATGTAGGCCAGAGATCAGAAGGAATACTGCAGATTTTGGTGAAAAGTTGAATTATGAGTTAGAGAGAAAAGAATCATTCACCTCAAATCTGTTCATTTCACCTGTTATAAGCCCAAAGCATAGTCCACGTTTCCACAGTTTAGTACTTCCTGGAGGCCGTACTGAACAGAAAACTCAAGCTCAAACATCTTCCCAGCCAACATGAAGCTTTGTGACTGTAAGAATGGCAGGAATTCTTGGGAAACCAAGAATGTTCTTTAAGGGATTTATACCATAAAAGTTATTTATGGCCCCTTTGGGCCACACAAGTTTTGAAAAGCCACAGAAACTGTCTTAGCCTCAGAATTTTAATTATTTTGCCTTCTTAGCTGAAGAGGTTCAGAATTTCGTTTTCTTTCACATCCAATAGTCTAATAGTTTTGGCTTAAGAATGCAAAACAAACCACAAAAGTCACACTTTCAACCTCTGGTTATCTAGGGTATAAACAGCATGTTTGTGGATGTTTTTTAGGCCGGCCCACAGCTTCTCCTTTCTGTGGCTTCATAATCCCGACTTAGAAGGTCATTAAGAACTCATAATAAGTTCAATAAAGAGATGCTGAACCTAAATAAAATAATTATTTTAAATTAACAGGGAACTTCGGTTTCTTAATATCCTAGTATCATGAGTGATAAGAATTGTCTGTGAAATGGAGCTTCACTGGACTATTCTCTTTTGTGAGTATTTAAAATTTTCCATAATGTCATAAAAAGCAAACAAAAAAATCCCAGAAAAAATAAATGACAGTTAGTATAGTGTGTTCCCCAGTGTCTGTTCTCATCTTCAGAGGATATGAACCGGGGTTTACGTTGGTTCACTAAATGTATATATCCTAAAACATAGCTGCATATAATAAAGATATTAGAGAACATTCTGTAAGGAAGCTCAATTTTTTCCTGCCTTCATTTTCCCTTTTTCTAATTCATTTTTTTCATTCATTCATTCACTCATTCATTTTCCCCCTTTCTCACTCTACTTTAAAGCTTCTTGGACTGTTTTTTTGGTGGGTCAGGTTCGTTAGGAATCCTCAGACCTTTATAATTTTCCATCCTAAGTTTGTTTAGAGATCTCATTTCTGACCCTTTCATTGGCCCTGCTTCCTGGATTCTTTCTCTTCTAAAATAAAACATGACTACATGGAATCCAAGAAAAAAAAGCTATAAAATCAAGCCCCTTTATTATGCTGGTATTTGAGATTTCTCTCATAGCTTCCTTATAGAATGTTCTCTATTTTTATTATATGCAGGTACATCTTAGGATATATACATTTAGTGAACCAACATAAACCCCAGTTCATATCCTCTGAAGATGAGAACAGACACGGGGACTCCAAAAGCAGGGAGGGAGAGAGCAAAGGCTACAAAACTTCCTGTTGGGTACTGCGTTCATTATCTGGCGCCAAGATCAACAGAAGCTCAAACAGCATCATCATGCAATACAGCCTTGCAACAAACCTCCACATATACAACCTGAATCTAAAATAAAAATTCTAATTAAAAACATAAAAAATAAAGGCTGTGTTATAATAGCATTTTTTTTTTCTCTTATTACTCTTTCCTTTCTTGTACTGATATTCCCTCCCCTTTTCAGGTTAACTACCCATGAATCAGATCAAGGCTCTATAAACACACAAAAAATTCAAGTCACTAGAATAACTTCTACACACATAAGTACTGAAATGAAGAACTACTGAAACAGAATTTCCCAGATCTATCTTTCGTCAAGTTGAGAACCAAAGCCAAAGAAAAGCAAATATACACTCAAGTTAAAATATGTTCATTACTCTGATGATGAAGAGATCAATTCCATAGAGTAAATGTAGAACTATATTTATCATTTAGACACACAAGAGAAAGAATCTGAAGGAGGAAAAGCAGTCTTCCTGGTGAAAAACCGATTAAACAGGCCTGTAGTCCCAGCTACTTGGAAGGCTGAGGCAGGAGAATCACTTGAACCTGGGAGGCAGAGGCTGCAGTGAGCCAAGATCATGCCACTGCACTCCAGCCTGGCGACAAAGTGAGATCCTGTCTCAGAAACAACAACAACAACAACAACAAATCCGATTAAACATATAATATTTAGGAGGGGGCTCTTTCTCTTCCTCTATCTTATCAGGAACAGTTTTCAACGCCAGAGAGTGGAAGAATCAGTTCTCTATGCTGACTGAGATAAACACTTTCAACACTCAAGGTATAACACTCAGTGAATGTAGCATCCTTCAATGCTGCTCTTACTGGGTTCCCAGCATCTGCTGGGCACTGTGTTGTGTGCAGTCTGTCCCCACTCTGCCCCCATGCCCTGCTGAATACACGCTCCAGAGCTCGGACAGCAAATATCAATGCCCACAGGTGCCTGCCAGGTCATGTGAATGCACAAATAGGGCCCTGTGCCTGCAGACACTGAGGGGTGAAGAAACGCAGGGCAAACTAGGAATGCACATGCCGTCTCCAGGGGGCAGATGCCGTTCAGCTCCAGCCAGTCTCTGCCACACAAAATTTGTCCCAGGGTTGCCCAATATTCTCACCTCTCAAGAGAAGCTAGAAATTTGGATTTGGATCTTTGTGTGAGATCTCTTAATTCTTAAATGTTGGTACTCAAACAAAAACAAAACCCATACATGAAACAAAACACATCTGCAGGTCACATGTGACCCACAGGTAACTGATTTATGCCCCACTGTCTTTAGTCATAGCCACTTCAAAATAAGATTTTATATTCTGCCGTACCATGTTTCCAACAAGGATAATGCTGGTAGATGAGGAACAAGCAGTGTTTGTAATGCGACCAGAACACAGAACATATCTGTGGAATAGAGAAGAAAACCCTGGCTTAGCCATCAGATGATCTGGGTTTGGGTCTTGCTTCCGTGCTAGCTGCTGAGTCACAATGGGCGAAGCACTCCATCTTTTTGAGCATCAGGTTTCTTACCTCTAAAATAAGGACAGGACCGAGGCTGGGCACAGTGGCTCATGCCTGGAGTCCCAGAACTTTGGGAGGCCGAGGCGGGTGGATCACTTGAGGCCAGGAGTTTGAGACCAGCCTGGCCAACATGGCAAAACCCTGTCTCTACTAAAAATACAAAAATTAGCCAAGCATGGTGGTGCGCGCCTGTAATTCCAGCTACTTGGGAAGCTGAGGTACGAGAACTGCTTGAACCTGGGAGGCGGAGGTTGCAGTGAGCCGAGATCGCCCCACTGCACTCCAGCCTGTGTGACAGAGTGAGACTCTGTCTCTCTCTCTCTCTCTCTCTCTCTCACACACACACACACACACACACACACACACACACAAAATAAGGATAGGACAAATTCTTTTACAGGATGGCTATGGGGATTAAAGAAAAAATATGTGAAAATGCTTTACAGACTAGAAGACAGCATATTCCGCAGAGGCAAGGGGCGAACAGGCACTTTGAGTTTTGAACCTATAGATTAAGGGCTATGAAGGGTTCAGCAACATCGGATGAAGTGGTCCTGGAAATGCAAGGACTTGAGGATTCATCTTGGCCCTGAAAGAGAAACTGCAGTGAGGGGGGCAAGGAAAATGGGAAAAAGGAAAAGAGCCTGGTGGTGGGGACAGAAAGAAAATCTGTGGGGTCTTAGAGAGTGTGCTTTCCTTTATGAGAAAACAAAGTAGGACTGTAAAGACCACAATGAAACTCTTGACTAGCGAAGAGGTGAATATCCGTCTCGTGGATTATTCGTGGCAAATTCAAAATCACAGGTTGGCTTCCTAGTCTTAGAATAGACTTACCCTTGAATCAGAGAATAAGAACCCATTTCAATATTAGTCCCCCAAAAAACACAATCAGAGGAGACCATGATGCTAGATTACTTCCATTAATTCTAAGATTAAACAGAGAGGCTCTTCAGATTATCAGCAGTTTTCCACTATCAGAACCAACACTTTCTCCTATTAAAGTGAATAAATTGTTTTTCATTAATTTACAACCATTCCACCAGGAGAGTAGAAAATTTTACTATGGGGTTGTTTACTAGCCCATTCTTGCATTGCTATAAATATCTGAGTCCAGGCACAGTGGCTCACGCCTGTAATCCCAGCACTTTGGGAGGCCGAGGCAAGTGGATCACTTGAGGCCAGAAGTTCAAGACCAGCCTGGCCAACATGGCGAAACCCTGTCTCTACCAAAAATACAAAAAAAATTAGCCAGTGTGGTGGTGCATGCCTGTAGTCTCATGTAGTCAGGAGGCTGAGGCACGAGAATCGCTTGAACTTGGGAGGCAGAGGTTGCAGTGAGCCAAGATCATGCCACCACATTCCAGCCTGGGTGACAGAGTGAGACTCTGTCTCAACAACAACAACAACAACAAAAAGGAAAGAATATTCAAGACTGGGTAATTTATAAGGAAAAGAGGTTTAACTGACACAGTGATCTGCAGGCTGTGCAGGAAGCATGGTGCTGGCATCTGCTCAGCTTCTAGGGAGGCCTCAGGAAGCTTCCAATCATGGCTGAAGGTGAAGTAGGAGCAGCCACATCACATGGCAAAAGCAGGAGCAAGTGAGAGTCAGGGGAGGAGGGGCCGCACACTTTTAAAAGGCCAGATCTCCTGAGAACTCACTCACTATCATGAGGTCAGCACCAAGGGGATGCTGCTAAACCATTCATGAAAAATTTGCGTCGATGATCCGATCACTTCCCACCAGGCCCCACCTCCAATACTGGGGATTACAATTCAAAATGAGATTTGGGTGGGGACAAATATATAAACGGTATCAGCTTGTTATTGGTTTTATACTTCAGTAAGTCACACAAGTCTCTAAATTCTTTTATCCTTAACTTTTAGCACTGGGGTCTAGACAGTTTCTCCAAGTATAATAAGTCTAAGGGTGCTAGTTTGTTTTAAAAAACAGAGAAAAATAAAGTTTCAATATAAAACAATTTTTCTTTTTTTCAAAAAGAGTAACCAAACTTTTAGAAACTCCCACTGGAGAATTCTCAACGGTACTAGACTATTATGCAGATGGTGCCCAAGATCTTCCTGGCCCCCGGCCCAGGGCCACCCTCCTTTAGGAAGATTGTGTATTTAGCTGGTGACATGTGCCACTAGGTCTGATGGAAGGCTCAGGAGAAACTCATTCTTCTTATTCCACTTTCTTGCCCTGGCCTTGTTAGACGTAGAAATCCAACTTACTGATATTCAGAATTTGGGCATTTAAGATGTTAACTGACCTAGAAACAAATGCACTAAGAAACAAATGTCGCCTCCTTTGGTGCTCCTCCTTGCCAGTTGGGATTGAAGGAAGCAAGTGGTTATTAGCCTTGGATGCTGAGCCGCCCAAAGGGGTCTGTGGATAGAAGTGTATTTCAGTATAATTTGTTTTCTTTGTAATCCTAAGTATTTTATGATATGCATTTAAAAACATTCTGAGAAGAGGTCTGTAGACTTCACTAGACTGCTAAAGAGGTTCATGACACAAAAGAGGTTAAGACTCCCTCAAGTATTGGTTATTTCTTTCCTTGAGCAGGGGCCATCCATGTGCTCCTGCTGTAAAATGTATTTCCTGACCTGTATTCTCATGCTAGGTCTCTGGGGCCATTAAAAATAGTCAACAGAATATTATTTTCTACTGAGATTTTTAAAATTCTCTCTTAAATGCTTGGTTAAAAACTTCAATTTCAAAGAGTTGGACAGCAAAACTACAACCACCAACAACAAATTTTCATGCAAATAGAGTCCTCTGGGTGGTCCAAGTGCTTAAAGGAATCTGTATTTGCCATTTAATCTAGCGCAGTGGTTCTCAAAGTGAGGTCCACAGACCCCCCGGGCAGGACTCTAAAACTTTTTTTTTTTTTTTTTTTTGAGACGGAGTCTCGCTCTCTAGCCCAGGCTGGAGTGCCGTAGTGCGATCTTGGCTCACTGCAAGCTCCGCCCCCCAGGTTCACGCCATTCTCCTGCCTCAGCCTCCTGAGTAGCTGGGACTACAGGTCCCGCCACGACGCCCGGCTAATTTTTTTGTTTTTTTTAGTAGAGACAGGGTTTCACCGTTTTAGCCAGGATGGTCTCGATCTCCTGACTTCGTGATCTGCCCTCCTCGGCCTCCCAAAGTGCTGGGATTACAGGTGTGAGCCACCGCGACCAGCCTCAGGACTCTAAAACTCTTTAAGGGGTCCACAAGAACCAAGTGGTTTTCATAAGAATCCTAAGGTGTTCTTTGCCCTTTTGATGGTGTTGACATTTGTGAGGATGGAGCAAAGCTATGATCATAAACAGCTGGCTCATTCACAAGAATGCAGACAGTGGACCAAACAGTTCCACACGCCATTGTGTTCTTCACCACCACACTCACGACAATAAAAACACCAGTTTATCTTAAGGATGTTCTTGATGGAGCAGTAAAAATTATTTATTGTTCTAAATGTCAACCCCTGAGTACTCATATTTTTAATATTGTGTGAAGAGGTATGGGAAGTTTGCATAAAGCACTTCTGCTACTGACCTCCTGGCAGTTTGATGTAGTCTAAGGATTCATTTTTCAGGGCAATATGCTTAAATGTATATAATAAACAGGATTACAAAGGAGACCTAATCTATTGAATTATTTATCAAAACGCTACAATGCTATGATAAGTAATATATATGCTTGTTCAATGTATTGAATGACAAGATTTGTCAATGGGTCTAATATCTACCATGACATTGATCCAAGAAGACATCTCCAGTAATAGTTGATATAAAATATCTATGAATTCTATAGGTGGGAATTGAACAATGAGAACACTTGGACACAGGGTGGGGAACATCACACACCGGGGCCTGTCGTGGGGTGGGGGGAGGGGGGAGGGATAGCATTAGGAGATACACCTAATGTAAATGATGAGTTAACGGGTGCAGCACACCAACATGGCACATGTATACATATGTAACAAACCTGCACATTGTGCACATGTACCCTAGAATGTAAAGTATAATAAAAATTAAAATTAAAAAAAATCTATGAATTCTACTGGTGGCATGATAGGTACTGTTAATAGTGCCGTTGTTTGTTGCCTACATTCAAAAATGAAGGAAACGTTAAGTTGGTAAAACTATGATGCATTTTTTGCCACTATCATTCAGAGATCCTCTGTAATTTACCCATGAACTTTTTGTGGGGATCTGTGGACCCCATATAGAGAACACCTGCCACAGAACAAACTTTTGATTCTTGACATAAATAGCATCCACAGTTACTCCTTGTCCTCTTACCTTATTTTTCTTAGCTTTTGATCACCACCTGATATATATTAATTATCTGCCTGTTTACTACCTGCCTCACCTCACTAGAATGTCAGCTCCATGACAGGTGGGGCTTTGTCTCCCTTGTTCACTCCTGTTCCAGGGCTTAGGAGAGTGCCAGCCCACAGAAGACACTTAGCCAATGTTTTCTTGAGTGAATGAATAGATACGATCAGCTTCCAAGTCTTACTGAGTCTACGTGGAACACTGCTCTTTCCACTCCTAGTTCCTGCTCCTAGGAGAGTGTCACTGTGTTTTTCAATATTTATGTCTCTTATAAATATTGTAGTTTGCAGCTAGTCTCATGATTTAATGTGAGTAGTTTTAGAAAGAAGTTGCGCTTTAAAAGAACCTCTTAATCAATTAATGCCGAGCCTCTTTGCACTTTTCCTGGGACATCTGAGGATTGTCAGGATCTGCTACTATTTCCTGCTGGCTTCCACAGAGAAAAGGCAAATGACTGAAACACAAGCCAGAATTTTCTGCAAAATCCCCAAAGTAAAGCTTTCGTGGGCTAAGATGGAAAATATGAACATGAACGTCTGAATATCTGGGATTGTAATTTTATCCAGGAAAACACACTGGTGTCACGTGAAAGAGGTCAAGTAGCTAAATGGAAAAATACCATCTAGTTACCTTATCATGAAACATCTCCTTTGGCTTCTCACTCTTCATAGGTTGATCTGTTTAACTATTTGGATTTAAAAGAAAGAATGATCTCATGGCATCAAATCTTATTCTTATTCTTTGTCTTCAAATATTTTTATTATAAAATCGGTTCCTGTTTATTATATAAAATATAGCCAAGCAAAAAAGGACAATAAAAAGCTACCATAAATCTGCCACACCAAATAAATATTTTAAAAAGATATAAAGAATATAAAAATATGGTAGATATAAAAGTATGCTGGTGTATAGCACCTTTCAGTAATTTTTATATGAAAGCCTGGTTTTCTTACTGTGGGTTGTCCTGACTGTAATGCCGAACTCCAAATAAAATATTTAAAAGAACAAAGGAAGCAAAAGTCTTTGAACTTTCTTCCCCTATATGCTTAATTTTTTTTGTACTTAAATGTGAGATTTCTCCACAAAGAGGCCAATGTTTCTTTAGTTGGATTTTCATTGACTTAGACATTCTTCCATCTAAATTCCAAATGGGGAGGGATGGAATGAACAAAGGAAAACTCATTCGATTATCCAAAAAACTCAGGAGAGTTTGTTATTTACCATGTGAATTGGTAACTTCTCACTGACTCCTTTATTTGAGGAAGCAGCATGAAGATGAGACAGTGTTAGGTGAGACAGGCCCTTCAGCCTCTTTAATTAGAATGGGAAAGGACTGGATTAGCTTTGGCTTCTCAGTTTTATAGCCTCCCTTCTTGGGAGACTGAATGCAATTGCCTTAAGTTAACAAGGTCTCTGTTCACCTGGAAGGACTCATGACGGAGTTGGGGACCTATATTATCTCCTTTGGCACTTTTGCAGTTGGTAGAACAGATACTTCTGTTAATGCAATTCAAGTTTGTTTTCAGTTTCTCTGAACAAGGACAAAGGCAAATCCCTTGTTTTCCTTTTATTTTGGTAACAGTCTCATGGCTTACTTTTTAATTTAATGCCCTACTCTTCATTTAAGTCAGTTTATAAGTGTTGGTAACATGCTAATGCAGTTTGTTAGAAGTAATAGAAATTCAGGACTCGGATTTCTTCTGGGGCTCAGCCACCTTCTTCAACAAGGAAGGCTCTGAAATTTCCAACCTTTCATAATTCATTCTCAGTTCTTCCCTCCCTTCACCATTCCTTTTGAATTTTTAAACTTTTTAATCAAGGTTTTCATTTGGGGGGGCCTTTACTGAAGTCAAATAATTCCACCTTCATGAAGTTCTCACAGACCAGAAGTAGCTTCTTCAGAAGTCTAGAGGCCTCAAGTGATAATAACAAAAACACTGAATTACGTGCCTCTTGTGTTTTCAAAGCCTTTGAACCTCTATTTTCTCATTTTTACTGGCTGAGGAAGGATGGATGAGGTCCCTACCTTTCTGAGAAGGGCCATTCCAGAAGAAGCAGATGCTGACTGTAAAGCTCATTGCTTGGGTCACTCCTTGTTGGCACAGGAGCATTGGAATAAGGGTGGGAGAGAGTGACAGACTTGGAGTTGCTGCCCAATGGGTCAGTGAATTGACAGGAGCAGAGGACAAGGAGGAGGAGGAGAGAAGGAACTGCATCCTTGGGAATGGGTGAAGTCTACTTTGAAGGGTGGACTTGGAAATGATGAAGTGGAGTGGACTGACGTGTGGTTGGGAAGAGGTGGGGAGTGTGAGACAGTATTACATGTTGTAGGTATCTACAGCTTCAGGTTAGCGACCAGGGAAACATCTTCATCTGCCTTCCTACCTATCTTCTGGAGAACACCAGAAGAAAGATGATTGTGGTTATAGGTGTTGCTATTGTTTTTTTTTTGTTTTGTTTTGTGTTTTTTGTTGTTGTTCCTTTTTTTTTTTTTTTTTTTTTTTTTTTTTTTTTTTTTGAGACAGGGTCTTTCTCTGTTGCCCAGGCTGGAGTACAGTAATGTGATCTTGGCTAACTGCAACCTCCACCTCCCGAGTTCAAGCAATTCTTGTGCCTCAGCCTCCCGAGTAGCTGGGACTACAGGCACACACCACCATGCTGGGCTAACGTTTGTATTTTTAGTAGAGACAGGGTTTCACCATGTTAGCCAGGCTGGTCTCAAACTCCTGGCCTCAAGTGATTCACCCGCCTTGATCTCCCAAAGTGCTGGACTTACAGCATGAGCCACTGCACCTAGCCTGTTTTTTGAATAAAGGGAGTAAACCAGGTAATTGATGCATGATGCAGGCTCTGCCTAACTGTTCAATGTCAAATTTCAGTTCTTGTACCTCCTGCCTCAAACTTGATACCACAGCACCCTTCACTGCCTTTAGTTCCTCCTCTGTATCAAGCTATTTCAAGTTATACCCTCTCTGCTTGGACCTTGTACTCATCATGCAAGACTCAACTCAGGTGACACCTCCTCCAGGAAGCCTCACAGACACGAGCTCCCCACACCTCTGGTGGTGCTCCTAGATAAAGCTCTGATGTTAGAACCCTAGTTGTGTGTGCCTCTCTCCTTAGACAATTCCTTGAGAGCATAGTCCATATCTTGTTTTTGAAGCTGTAGCCCTCACCACGAGCTTGGCACAAAGTAGATGCCCAAGTCTGTATGGCTGAATGAATACACGTCTGATGAATGAAAACACATGATGAAGAAGATCAAGAGTTTTGGAGCTACCGATGTCACTGCAGTGTTAGTGTCATGGCCGTAGGAATTCTCATTCTATTCACTGATGTTTCCCAAATGGTGGAAAATGTGCCTGTCACACAGTGGGTCCTGAAACAAAATTTTTAAAATGAATTCAGAAGGAAGAAACATTTTTGGAAGTGATGTACAAGTGGCAAGTTACAGATTCTTTTGCCATGTCAAAAGATTTTAAAGAGCTTTTCTTGAAGGCAAGCGTTCTTTTCATGAGACCCGCTTTTTCATCTGGAAGGAAGCTTCAAGGCACAAATTCTTCTGCAGCTTATTCATATGAAGTAGAAATATTTTTTTTTAGTTATTCACGATACACAGTCTGAAGTGAGCCTAAGACCCGAGTCTTCTGAAGTCTCAGGGCCATGTAGGGCACACCACTTGGTGCAGAGACTGCAGAGCCCTGTCCATCCTGACCCTTCCTGGGTTGTTCTTTGCAGAGCTAAGCTCTCAGTCCCCAAGACACAGTGAGAGAAGAGCCTGGAGATCTGGAAGCTTCTGCATACCTCCCTGCTTCCAAGCAGCATGCACATTTCATTTTCTAGGCAAGCTGGGAGGATAAACAATTTCCCAATAAACTGAGAGTGGCCAGGGAGGCAAGTAATTAATGTATCTCCTGGTTTGTGGGTGGGAGTGGGCAGGAAGCACATCAACCAGATCCCTGGGCTGTAATGGATGTCACAGTTCTCTTAAACGGTCATCTTGAGGTTAAAACACATTTTTCCAATAGTGTCTGCCATTATAAAATGTAAGATTCAGAAAGATACAACTGTATGAAGCACAATCTTTTGTATTATTTTGTAGATGTTACCAATCCTTAACCACCAGTAGGGTGATGATGTATATCAATCAGCATCACCTTCAACAGTGAATAGTTACTGAGCAGTGTGGTGTGCAAGATACTGCAAAGACAGGGAGCATAAAGTGATTGCAGTCTCTGTCCTTGAGGAACTTTCTATCCAGGTAGGGAGACATAAAAATGATGATGACGGCAATGCAGGGAAAAGCAAAATACAGGGCATGGCAAGCTCTCCACAGGGATTCCGAGGAGGTGGGTGGTTTCAGGAATTTTTTGCATCAGAAATGTGTCGGGGAATCACGAAGCCAATTGTGTGTAGCACAGAGGATGGAGAGTCGGCCGTAGCATCAGATGACCTGGCTTCAAATCAGTGGTGTACTGGCAAATGCGTAACAACCATCTTTTCAGAAACAAGCAAACAAACAAAGGCCTGATGTGTAGCATATGTAGATTTCCATGGTGTAAATACTCCTACATGGCCAAATTTTCAAGCTACCATCTTCGTATCAACTGACTAGCGCAATTCCTAAAAATTTAAAAATTGACTCAATTAATCTGAGCCAGCTCTAACACACCACTAGCTGAAATCCAGACTGTTACTTACTAGTGGTATGAACTGAGGCAAGTTACTTAACCTCTGTAATCCTTGGCATCTCATCTGCAAAACAGGTATAATAATATCAATCTTAGGGGGATGCTGTAAGAATTAAATGAGATATTATATGTGTGGCAGCCATGAATCTCTCCCGCTGCTGGACGAGTAAGTAACCAATGGTCCCAGCTGCTTTGTTCTGATTTTATCACCTCATTTGTGCCAAGGCCATGCTTCCCGTAGGCTAATATCAGGCAGTGACTAGTGTGACAAGTTGTCTAAGGCAGGCCCATTCCTGCAACACACAGGACTCCTCTGATGAATGACTTTGGCTGACAACTTCCCCTTGGCCTGTCTGAAACTTTCATAAAACTACACTGTGTTCTGAGGCTCTCCTTACCCAATAGGAATCAGATCTACTATGGGTCCGATGGCTCTCCCTGCCTCCTTTTCCCTTCACAGGCATTTCCCCCAATCAATCTCTTGCACATCCAATTTCATCTTGGTATCTGCATCTTGAAGGAGCCCTTTAGGTTGTATATATGGTATGTGCTCAATAGTATTTATTTTTTAAAAGAAGAGTAATGTGGAATCTCCTTGCCCTTTAGGTTCTGAGGACCAACCTCTTCCTTTGGTAAGTGATCCTGAAAGAGAATGTGACAATCCTTACCACCCGCGCATACCTCTGCATGCCTCACCAGGCCAACGCAGACCAGACTTCCCCACCATTATCTTCACTTTTTCCACATCTTTCTTGCCTCATATGCATATCCATCTTGCTTCTACCCTTGTCACTAAATGGAAACTGCTCTTGCCAAGATTAGTAGAAATCTAATGGTTACGTTTCCTATTCTCATTTTAGATATTCTTCCTTGAAGCTTCTGACAGTCATGAACCTCTCAGAACTTTTTTCCTCTGATTCTCTGACACCACCACATCTCTATATTGTACTCTTCCTGGGACTCTTGTTCAGTTTTTTGTTTGTTTGTTATTGTTGCTTTGCTTCAAAGTTCTCAATTGGTGCTAAAAAATGGGTGACTCCGGGCTCTTTTATCCTCATCCCTGATACACACACCATGGCTCTAATTCAACAACTTCAGCAGATAATTACTGAGCACCAACATTGTTCCAGACATGATCTCAACCTTCACAGAATATTTTAGTAGATTGATTACCCTCTCTTTGAACACTGATAACTTCCAATTCCACATATTCAGCACAGCCCACTTTTCTGCCTGCTGGATATCTCCATTCATATGTACTTCAAGCACCTGAAACTCAGCATATCCAAAGCAGAATGTATTTTTCCTGCACATCTGTCCCTTTATTCCCTAGCCTCAGCAGTACCTTGCATCAGCTTACTCCAACTAGAAACCTAGAATTATCCTGAACGCCTCTTCATCCTTTAGCTCCATAGCCAATTACTCATGAAACAATTTTTGATCTTATTACATAGACATGTCTTGCTTAATCTATCCATTCCTCTTGGTCTCATGTACCATGACAATCCTATTCCAAACCAAAACAGTTTATTTTGCTCTACTCCAAACATCTTCCCCTTGCATAAGATTCTAAATGAAAATCTTGGCTGAGTGCAGTGGCTCATGCCTGTAATCCCAGCACTTTGGGAGGCCAAGGCAGGAAGATGGCTCAAGGCCAGGAGTCAGGACCAGCCTAGGAAACATAGCAATGCCCCATTAGCTGGGGTAGTGCACACCTGTAGCCCGAGCTACTTGGGAGCCTGAGGTGGGAGGATTGCTTGAGCCCAGGGGTTTGAGGCTGCAGTGAGCTATGATTGTGCCACTGCACTCAGCCTGCAAGACAGAGTGAGACCCCATCTCTAAAAAACAAATTAATTAAAAATAAATAAACGCAAATCCTATCATGTCATGATGTCTAGGACTTTTTATTGTCTTTAGCATAAAGCTTCAAATATTTAGAATATCTTTTTAAGGACTTTGATGATTGATCTATTGCCCACCTCTCCAGCTTTCATATCACACCCCTGTTCTCATCCATATGAGATTCTTGCAGTACCTGGGACCCTTGACCTATGCACATATTGTTCCTACAGCCTGATCATCTCTCCCAACACTTGTTTAATGTCTGTTTTCCCTGATAGATTATATACTCTGGGAGGGTTAGAACCACATCTGTGTTTTTCATTAGCGCATTCTCAACATCCGCTAAAGGGCTGGCTACAGAGTAGGTGCTGTGCATTTGTTGAAAGGAAGAATGAAGAAATTGACCATATCAGAATATAAGTAGTCTAAACATTTATGCACATGATGTACATAATAATCGGTTGCAGATGGGTAGGTTCCTGAAAAGATGTTGGTAACAAAATGTCAGACCCACCAGGTTTATTTATATTTAAAGGAAAGAACCCAGGAAGAACAGTTTAATTTTTTTTTAAAAAAAGAACAACTCAAATTTCAGTCACTGGCATCGATATTAGCGTGTGAGTGTTTGTACACATGCATGTGTACACTGTGATGTGGGGGTGGTGGCGATAGGGTCTCCTATGGTGATTTGGTCACCTTGAAGACTACGTCCTCCTTTTCTGGACAGGAATGAGGTTGCACTAGGCCATCTTCAGAAGTAGATTGGTGAACAACAGATTGGAAAAGTTTAGGAAACAGCTGTCACTTCTGGGTTTTATCATTTTGTTTCAGAACTTAACATACACTCTTTTCAGACATTCTTGTACTTCACAAATTTGTTCTTGACATTTTCCTACATTCACTTTTCCTGGTAAACACCCCATAGGGCTCAGCCTTTGCTGGCAGCATGATAGCAGGGGTTAACTCTGTGTGGCATTTCCAACCCTCCTGCTCCAGCTGTAACAACTCAAATGACTGGCTGAGATGAGATAACCTCTATGTTTCTTTTCTGCCTTGAAATATTATGACTAATTGAGGTATGATTTTTTTTTCCTTTTATCAACTCCATGGGATCCCATGTTAAAAGACCTTGATGACAAATCCTGTTCTTCCATTTGGCTTCTTGCTTCTGATTGTTTTCATTCCTGCCTTGTTCCTAGCCTCCTCTTCTACTGTGCCAATGATGGTCGGCTCACAGGTCAAGGGCCTACACAGTAAGACTCCATTCCAAGAGCCACTGGGAAGATGTTTAATTGTTTCTTGCCACAGCTTTGTCACTTGCAAAACGGGACTAATAAGGCCATCTTGGCGAATAGCACATTCTTGGAAGACGGTTGACTTAATGAGGTGTTTTGGGTTTTTTAAAGCAAAAAGCCCTTTGAAAACTTGGTGTTAACTGATACCGTAATGTAAAATTATTTTGACTGAATCTTAAAATTCAAAAAGTGAATCTTAAATCAAAAGCTGAATCTTAAAAAGCTCAATATGGCTTTGCAAATAAATTAAATACAGACTGTGCTCTGCAGAAACCTGACTTTCTCTAATAACATTTAGAGAGAATTAGATGAGGTGTCTTTTATCAAAAACATTTAAATCAATACTGGATTAAAAAGGGAAAACCATGTAGTTTTAGGTACAGGGAATGAAACAAATAATATCTTGCCCCAGTTTAGAAGAGCTTTCCCAGGAAAAGGAAGCGTTTTTGAAGATTAAACTCTGAAGATCTGTTGGACTAATGACAACATTTTACTTACCTGTAATCATTAGTATCTAAAAGCAAGTGCTCATAAACCTCAAGTTTAAAAGCACTGTTAAGGCTGCTAAGCATAACAGAAGTGTTTCTTTTTGATGATAATGTATTAGTTTGAGTAAACTGGTGCAGCTTAACTTCATCAGCTATAATGGAGTGATGTACTCTCAGACCCTCTGTGCCCTGGGTAGAAACTGTAAGATTGAACAAGCAACGATTAAGTTTGCTGAGGATAATAAAGCATCCTACTATGGTTTCAATGTGGTTGCTCCAGAACTCAGGTGTTGCCAATGTGATAGTATTAGGAGGTGGGCCTTTAAGAGGTGATTGGGCCATGGGGTCTCTTCCCTTGTGAATGGGACTAGATGGCCTTACAAAAGGGCTTGACAGGTTGGGTGTGGTGGCTCATGCCAGTAATCCCAGCATTTTGGGAGGCCGAGTTGGGTGGATCATTTGAGGTCAGGTGTTCGAGACCAGCCTGGCCAACATGGAGCAACCCCGACTCTACTAAAAATAAAAAAAATTAGCCAGGTGTGGTGGTGCCTGCCTGTAGCCCCAGCTACTTGGAGGGCTGAGGCAGGAGAATCACTTGAACCCAGGATGCAGAGGTTGCAGTGAGCCAAAATTGCACCATGGCATTCTAGCCTGGGCAACAGTGTAAGACTCTGTCTCAAAAAAAAAAAAAAAAAAAAAAAAAAAAAAAAAAAAAAAAAAAAGGCTTGATGGAGGGAGTTCACTCGCTTGCCCTTCTGCCTTCTTCAGTGTGAAGACATAGCATGCTTCTCCTCCAGAAGAACCATCTTAGAAGCAGACAGAAGCCCTCACCAGACAACTGAACCTGCTGGCACTTCGATCTTGGACTTTGCAGTCTCCAGAACTGTGAGAAAGAAATTTCTTTTCTTTATAAATTACCAGTGTCAGGTATTTTGTTACAGCAGAACAAACAGATAAAGACATATCCATTTTGTAGTCTAGAAAGACGTGTCCAGCTTAATCAACAGCAGTGACCCAGAGGCACCGGAGATGCTTGCACAGAAAATACAGATATGCAAATTTATATGAATGAAAAATATGCAAAGGATGCACTGATGTGATCATATATTTTTCAAACTGTGAATCAATCAAATATGTATGCACTTAATCATTTACTGAGCTAATAATTTTTGAGCACTTATTATGTGTCAGATCCTGTGTGTGTGTCTAGGTGCTGAAGAAGTACAGGTGAAAAAGACAGGAAAGTTCCCTGCCCACATGCAGCAAATTCTAAGACCTTCCTATGCGATAAGCTCCATGGAGGCAATAGGACGTAAATAAAGCAGTGAAGATGGCGCCTGCCCTTCAGGAGCTGACAGTCAGGCTGGGAAGGACTAAGGAATCAATGAGAGTGTCACATAAGACAAAAAGAAGCAGTTTGGCATAGTGGTTAAGAACAAGGCTTCTGAAGCCTGTCTGCCTGGGTGAGCATCCTGGTTCTATCACTTAATGGAGGCGGCTTCACTCTAGGCCAGTTACTTAACCTCTCTGAGCATCAGGATTCTCAACTCTAAGATCACAGTCACACCTTTTCATAAGATCATTGTGAGGATTAAGTTGAGGATTCTAGTGCTAAACAGTACCTGGAATATAGTGTGACTTCAGGAAAAAGAAATGGGGTAAAGCACATGCGCAACTGGAATTCTAGAGAAAGGAGAACATCTCAAAGGCTGGGATCATGAGAGACTGCAGATGAGAATTTGAACGATGGATAGAAGGTGGAGAGAAAAAAGACAAAGGTGGTCTTTCAGGCCAGGTGCGGTGACTCATGCCTATAATCCCAGCACTTTGGGAGGCCTAGGTGGGAGGATCACTTGAGCTTAGGAGTTTGAGACCAGCCTGGGCAACACAGTGAGACCTCATTTCTACAAAAAAAAATTACAAAAATTAGTCAGGCCTGGTGGCTTGTGCCTGTAGTCCCAGCTACTTGGGAGACTGAGGCAGGAGGATGGTTTGAACCTGGGAGGTAGAGGCTGCAGCAAGCTGAGATCCCAACCACTGCACTCCAACCTAGGCAACAGAGGAAGATCCTATCTCAAAAAAAAAAGAAAAAGACAAAAAAGGCCTTTCAACTTAGGGTATCAGCATAAGGACAAGAGTAGAGATGAGGATGAGCTTTTTCTGAAAGATGATGTCAGAAGCTTGGTTGGATTAGCGTTTATTTGGGAAAGCAGTATGTCAGGGCTGGCAGGATAGGTCCAGATTGTTAAGAGCCTCGAAAGCCAGAGAAGGCCTGTAGAATTCACCACAGTGGGCAAAAGTCACCAAGCTTCTTGAGCAAGAAATTAAACGATATGATGTGAAGTGCCGCTTTGGGAGGCTAACCTGGCAGCACTATGCAAGTTGAAGGAGAGGGAGAGTGTCTGGAATTTGAGGAGAGCAGTTAGGAGGCATGGGAGAGTTGAAAAAAGTTAAAGACTGTGGTGTTGGCAGCAGCCGTGGAGAGAAGATGGGAACATCTGAGAGACATTCTAAAGAAAAAATAAAAAGAGTTTCATTGCCAATTGGACTGACTAGATTAAGGAAATAACTCTTTTTAAAAAATCAGGAGCATGGTATATAGGTGATATATGTAGGTTATTCAAAAGTTTTAAGTAACAAGCAATCATATTGGACAAAAATAGATTAGGCAAGATGTATGAAACTGACTGTACAAACTCTTATCAGATACCCAAGAGAGACTGTGAGTCCTTGATAAAGATGAAGGACCAAAGGACTTACGGAAGGAAAGAAATATTGTGAGGCACAATGAGCCCATGTGGGATGGGCCAGATACGAAACCCACCATTCCAAACAAAGAGTTACTCGAGCTTTAACACCTGGGCTTTGCACATAAAAGTAAAAGGCATATGCTGATTTACAAAATTAATGACCTAAATTTAATGAAGGAAGCAGCTGGAAATAACAAAGTTAAAATCTCAGATACATCTTAAGCCAAAACAATTCAAGTGAGGGGGTTTATTCCCTCACTCCAACTTAGTTTCCAAAAATAAAAGAAAAATAAGAGTCGCTGCTTACTGACCACACAGAGCTAAGAGTGGGCATGGCAGGAAGTACAGTGTCATCACTTTGAAGTTCTCAAGGCCAAAACTTTAAAGAAACATCGTGCAATCAAACATCAACATTCTTTTCAAGGATCTTGGTATATTTGCTTCTACATTTGTAGCTGAATGGATGGACTGAAAATTGCTCAAAGTACAGGGTCTTAGTCAAAGATTTCTCCCTTTTCCAATGTCAAGTGTGCTCAGGGTCAATTCAAAGACCTTCCCAGTACTTCTTCAACAGAAGTCAGGGAGATGTGAGGTCTGTGTGTCAGAGGTGAATGAGCCCTAGCCAAAGACCACCTAGGCTTGGAGCAATTCAATTTTACATCTGCTGTCATAATTAAAGCAAAATAAAATGGGTGCCTCACATGACTTTAAGCCTCCAGTTGTTTTTCATCTTTCCTTTGTATTGCAAAACTGTGAATTATGGTTCTAGTCTGTATTTGTTACAATTTGTTAAATGTGGTCACTGAGGAAGTGACTGCCAGGGAAACCACACCCATGGGAAAGGACACAAGACAACATCCAGTCCAGAAACCTCAAGAAAGGACACACTTGAATTTACTCTGGTGACACAGGTGGTTGAGAACGAAGCCACTCTGGCAGTGGTGGGTTATCAAAAAGGACACGTAGGTTACAGGTGGATGCGGGCCTGAGGGGTGTTAATGTGATAGTCTTTGTCTTTTTCCTTAGGTTTTTCTATTACTAGTTGTTGAGACTGATGCTGCTTATATTCTCCCTGAAATGAAATCCCAAGGGATCTGGATCCTAGACATCATACTCTAGTAAAATAAAAGTAGAAATGAGCGAAATTTGGCAATTAGCAATTTAACTTTTACTTCAATTATCTGACTTTTATGAGAAACCAATTTTTTTTTTAATTTTACCTTATGTATCTGGAATACATATGCTGAACGTGCAGGTTTGTTACACAGGTATACATGTCCCGTGGTGGTTTGCTGCACGTATCAACCTGTCATCTAGGTTTTAAGCCCTGCATGAACTAGGTATTTGTCCTAATGCTCTCCCTCCCCTTTCCCTCCATCCCCTGACAGGCCCCGGTGTGTGATGTTCCCCTCCCTCTGTCCATGTGTTCTCCTTGTTCAACTCCCACTTATGAGTGAGAACATGCAGTGTTTGGTTTTCTGTTCCTGTGTTAGTTTGCTGAGGATGATGGTTTCCAGCTTCATCCATGTCCCTGCAAATGACATGAACTCATCCTTTTATATGGCTGCATAGTATTCCATGGTGTATATGTGCCACGTTTTCTTTATCCAGTCTGTCATTGATGGGCATTTGGGTTAGTTCCAAGTCTTTGCTATTGTAAACAATGCTCCAATAAACATACATGTGCATGTGTCTTTACAGCATATATAAAGACTATATACTATAAAATGTATGTGATGTATAATCCTTTGGGTATATACCCAGTAATGGGATTGCTGGGTCATTTTTATCAACATTATATTTAACACTATTCTAGAGACACAACAAAAACAAATGGGTAAGAGTTATAAAAACTAGAAAAAAGAAAGATAAAATTATCACCTGGGGATATAATTTTATCTGGTAAACTGAAAATAATTTGTAAAAATTTCTTGACAAACATAGAATTCACTCACTAAGGTGACTGGGTTAAAGATAATATATAGAAATTAGTAACAGTAATAATATGTAAAATTGCAACAACAACAAACCAAATATCTAGAAATCAACTTAAGAACTGTGCAAGATCTAAATGAAGAAAACTTTAAAACCCTGGAGAGATATAAGAGAAGTTCTGAGCAAACGGAAAGGCAAAATACATTCTCAAATAATAAGACTCCACATACAGATGTCAATCCTCCCTACCTTAATCTAAAGCTGAAAGTAAACCCAACACATACGGTTTTCTGGGTATGAATGTGGGGTGGGAGTAGGGGTTGGCTGAACAAGCTTTTTTTTTTTTTTTTGCAGATTGGTGTTTTAAAAGCTTTGCTTGTCATGAAATTGAGTAAGCTTTGGTTAAAATTCTTTCATTCAACTGTGAATATCTGCATGGGTTTAGGGTCAGAGAAAAAGTGGTTTGTTCTAGAGGCTGTGTGATTTTGTAGCCAGTTAAGCCCCCACCTGTTCCATTTATTCCTGGCTGCTTTCCCAGAAAGCACATGGGATGAAATAGAACTTCTTATGAAATTCCTGCCAAACCACTTTTACTGGTATCATTTCTACTCTGTCTGAAACACTCATTGGTCAATCAGAAAAGGGAACAAAAGTTGTTTGTTACATGTGCTTAGCAAATCTCAATGACTATAAACCAGACCATCACAATGTCCAGGCTAGATTATTTATCGTATAACTTGTTCAGGTATTTTTTTTTAATATTATAAGGCAAGTTTGAACTTTCAACTGCATTTCAGGAGATTAGGCATCTATAATACGTGTTTCTATCCAAGCTTATTCTGAAACTCCAAGATACTTAGCATGGCCTTGGCTCCCCACCTGCCCACCTCGTTTTAATAATAAGCTCATGCTAACATCGACATCATGCCCCATGCTTTGGGAAGAAGCCCTCAATATGGTGACAAATGGTCAGACATTCCCTCTTCTTAGTTTCCATCCTCCTTATATTCAAAAGTATTTTAGTCTTGTCCTTCAACTTCCAGCCATTAGAGGGCAAGGCTGCCGCAGCTAACAAATCCTGAGTCTTGTTTTGAGAAGCCTGAGTGAAGCAAGTATTTTTCCAATTACACACTATCTAATTCAATTTACATTTATTAGAAAAACTGCCAGCTATTTCATGTTAATATTGACATTTTCATAAGTACTCGCAATTAGAATTCAGGCTGAGATTCCAACAAATCTCTTAGATGTTTTACACTTACTTTTCCTGTCTTCAGACTTTGCAAAATATTTTGAAGAACACGTTTGGAGGTCATTCAGCCTTTGGGGAATTTATACTGTGTATGTAAAGCAGGTGGGCAGAGAAAAAAATATTACCAACGGCAAAGCAATTGAGGACAACTATAGAGGCATGCCAACTTCTGCAAAAATAAGTGTAGGGTATAAAATTCAAAATTTTAACAGTTAAATGGAGCCATTAGTTTTTTGCTTTACATAAAACTTCATCCCATAGCTTCTTTCAATAGCAAGCCCTCTGACCGCATTCAGAGAACATTTCCTGACTGCATTTAAAATGTAGTTCTACTCACCCACATCTTTTAATTTAGCATTTACATGTCTTTGTATGAATTGGCCTGCATTTAAAGAATGTCACATGTTTCTTTGAAGAGGTGGCAATGGACTCCAAGTGCCTTGTCAACCAAAATAAAAAGATGTCCATATGCTAAAATATTTTGTTCATCAAAGTGCTCATTCTGTTTTACTGTCTAAAGCATGGCTTCCTAAAGTGAGATCTGAAATGTATAGTATAATGCACGCCTTGGTTTCTGGATAATAAATATTATTTACTTCAACTTTAGAAGAAAGTCTGACGTAAGACATATATAGATTATTCATAAATACAACACATAATATTGCACTATACCATCAAACCTCTTTAATGACATTTATTCGCATATGCCAATGAAAAGCCTAACAAATAAAAATGTCTAAGGGGAGGGCAAATACAGGTTTTTCCAAATGGGCAGAGGGTAAGGTAAGCTTCCATAAGGCATTCAGGGGGGTGCTTCTCTCAGTGAAAACAGCTCCTACTAATGCAGTCAGGAACGGATGTGTTGTTAATTCCTCAGTAGTTCTCAACCTCAGCTACACGTTGGCATCACTTCTGAAGCTTTAAAAAAAAAAAATCCCAAAGCCCAGGCTGCACCCTAGACCTATTAAACCAGAACTTTCGGGTGTGGGACCCGGGCATCAGTAGTTTTTAAAGCCTCCACAAGTGGCCAAGGCTGAGAACCACCGCCTTAGTAAATGTTAGCCACCTGCCCCAGTAGGGGCGCAGCGCTGAGCGCCAGCGGCGGGACACAGCTGCAGCAGCTCTGCTGACTCACAGCGAGGGGCGGGGCTCATAGCAGATGAGCTCAGCTGACAGGTGGCCGGCGGATGCACCTGGCTGTGCTCTGCGGCCCTTGCGGTGCGTGCTCCTGATGGGACCTTGCATGGAGACAGCAGGTCAGGCAAACCTGCCTTGGCAGCCATCAGAGCAGCGTTGCTTCCCCCACAACTGGGACATCTGGAGAAACACTTTACTGTACCCAAGCTCCTCACCTCCCTAAGCCCTCTGCTCCTGCCAAATAGGCGGTTCACCATAGAGTGAGCCTCTTGCTCTCAGGCTTTTACACACTTTCTAAAGTGTCACTTCACTTGGAACAGTCCCCTCCTGCTGTCCCCAGAGTCTTACTTCTGCTGCATCTGCTTCTACCCCTAAAGACAGCACCCACCTCTCCTCTGTCCGCCTCTCCATTTCTGGGAAGCCGCTCCCAACAACCCCAACTCTTGCTGGTTTCATTCCTCCCCGTAAATTTCAGATTGCTAATTTAACACATCCCAGCCAATGACAAGTCCTATATGGCTGCACTGAGCTATTATTAATATCTCTCTCCTTGTTGGTATTAAGCTTTTCAAGTTTGGGTCTTCTGTTGTTAACTAGGTGGCAAGCAACTGGAAGCACAGCGATGAGTCTTCAATGTCTTTGTAATTGCTCCCTCATTGCTGCCCCTGACCCCACCTGGAGCTGCTCTTTGCACATGGTTGATGTCCCATAAAAACTTGCTCCTTGGTTTATCCTGCACTTGGATCACTGCAGTAGCCTCTGATCTATCTAGCTGGTCTATCTGCATCGACTTGAAGCCCTTCTCTACTCTGTATATTGTAGCCAAAGTGATTCCTCCCACAAAATGTAAAAGATTCAGGATGTCCTGTAAACATGCCTCTTTTAAGTCCTTTAGTGCCTCCCCAGGGATCTTTAAGAGGGTCTGGGAGGCTCTATGGGGCCCATCACCTGCCTGCCCACATCACTGGACTCAGCTCTTTCCTTTCTTCCTCAGCTGACCCTGCTTCAGCTTCCCTGGTTCCTCCTCCGTGCTCACTGTGTTCCCTTCTGCCACAGGGCTTTTTATGTTCCCTATGCCTGGGTGTTCTTCCTTCTCCTCTTTCCCTTCAGATACAGCTCAACCAACACTTCTCTGACTTCCAGACTTGACAACTGCCCCATTCAATGCCTGGACAGTGCCATGTCTCTGCATTGTAGGATGCAGTCTACATCCTACATGTAGGATGTGATGTAGCCACTATTTCACACACATCTGTGTGGTTTTGGGATGAATGCCTGTCTTCCTGGCAGTTGTGAGCTCCATGAGGACTGACAGTGTCTATTTTAGCTCAACATTTTATTTCCAGTTCCTACCATAGCTCCTACTACACAGAAAGTACTAAATCAATGTTTATTGAGTGAATGAATGAATGATGGATGGATGGGTGGATGAGTCACTAGTAGAAGAAAAAACAAAATGTATGACTGGCCACTTAATTTTGCAGACTAGGGTCAGGAAAGCCATGATTTGGTGCCACTGCATAGTAGAATGCACAGTGGCACTTATAAGTGGCATAGCCAAGTGTCACAATGCCTGTCACACCCACGTCCCCTCCACAGTCCCCTCTGCCTCCTGCTAAGTAGTTCTTGGTGACACTGTGGTAGGCAAAATAATGGATGTCGAAGGTGTCCATATCCTAATCCCTGGGACCTGTGAGTATGTTACCTTGTATGGCAAAAGGGACTTTGCAAATGTGAGTAAGGTTACAGACCTTGAGAGGGGACACTATGCTGGATTATCTGGGTGAGCCCAATCTAATGGCATAAGTCCATAAAAGAGGAAAGCCCTTTCCAGCTGGGCTAGAGGAATGAGATGGTAGAAGGAGAGGTGTGAAACATAAGAGGGGCTCAACCCGCCTTGGTGTCTTTGAAGATGGCTGAAGAGAACTGAGAACCCCTGGGCAGCCTGGGCACTGACACTTGGGTGCTGGAAGTGGCTCTAGGTCTCAACAACTTCTAGTTCCCATGCGGCTTAGCTGTGCTGTGGTTTATGTGCTTCCCATGCAGCCTGGCTCTGCCTGGCATTCGTTTCCTAGTCTTCACTGGCCTTCAATCCTTTTGTCTTCATTCCCACAGTTCTCCTGCCCCCTGGCTCCTGATACAGAGGCAAGCTGGGTGAATTGTAAGCCCCCTGTAATTAAGGTAGCCTCATGCAAGTTCCCCTTATTTGTGGTTTGATCTTAACCATCACTCAGCCTCTCTGGGATCACCATCCTGGTTCATAAGAGGGGAATGAAGAGTGCTCATACCTACACCAGGAGAGGCTGTGAGGGCGGACGCCCTAACATGAGGCAAAGCATGCTAACCCACTACACACTACACACATGGCTGCTGTTTGGTGGTAGCACAGGTGGCAGGGGGTAGCATTCTATTCTAGCTCCAAAATCCCTTTGTTGGTCCCTTCTCTCCTCCCTTGCCCCCTCCTTCACCCATCTTGTTTTCTGTTTGCCTGAAACTCCCAGGGATACCCTCAGGTCTTGCTAACCCCCAGAAGTGGCCTTTGGTCCTAAAAACACCTGTGACTCTTGCTTTAGATACACCCAGGACAAATGTGTTTCACAGCGTTATCTCTGAGGCTGGGGCTTCCTGGTCCTCCATGCTCCTGGATGGCTTGCATCAGCCTGGCGGAGCACTCGGCTCTGGCGTGCCTTTCTCGTTACTCCTTGGAGGGGGAGAGTGCGCGAGTATATGACTTTCCAACCCAGGGCCTACAGGAGCTTAGGTTTCCAAGTAAATAAACACAGGACAAATGTATGCCAGCGGGCTGGGATCAAAACACATCTCCAGCTGTTGGGAACACAAAGAGAAGTAGTTTCCTTAGAAACAGGTTCCCAGGGGAAGGAATCTAGGGAGGCAATTTGAGACCACAGCAGAAGCAGACCTGAGGGTTCAGGACCCAGTATGTCCTGAGCCCCAGGAAAACAGCAGCCCCTATGGACTCCCTGAGCAGAGGAGCTCCAGGTCTGTAGGAAAAATGGCCCCTTTAGGTCATGTGGAGCCAGTAACGGAGCCAAGGGGGTGGGAGCATCAATACTGAAATGTGTTCTGGAGAGTTTTAGCTTCCAAAGCACTTCTGTGTAGAATGCTCAATAGACTCTCCCAACAACCCTGTAATGCAGGCAAAGTAGGTAATATGGTCCCATTGTACAGATGAGACAAGCAAGGTTCACAGAGGCTAAATCCCAGGCCAAGTCACCCAGCTAAGGCAGCTGAGAAGGGAATATAAATACACCTTATCTTAGGCCCCTGGCTCAGCCTACAATTGGAAGCTAAATTTGAACTAGTTGAAGACCAACAGCGTAACTTTCTTACCTTCACAGATTTGGAAAACACAGATATTTACTGAAAAACTTAAAAAGCAGACAATCCAAAGCCCTTCTTCATAAGAAAAACAATGCCTTAGAAATAGAGGCAATGGCTGAGGTTTCTTTCACTCACAGGACAGTCTCAGCTGGTTGGGACAGAGTGGAAATTTCCACACACTGGTATTTCATATGTATACTTTCAAAGTTAAAGGACATTCAGAGTCCAAAACTTTCAAGTAGATTAAAATGCATAGCTTTCTAAAAACCTTTGCTGACTCTGGCCAATTTTCAGACTTCTCCAGAATCCAACAGGGCCAACATGATTCACTGAATTCTTTATGAATTAAGAAGCTGTAAATTACACATCTTTTCTTTTAAACATCATTACTTTCCACACTTTATAGCCAAGCCGAATAAACAGTGTCACAGAGGCAGTGTTCTCTCTGGGAAGATTTTCTCCCTTCTCTTCCTGTTCTTCAAATGGAGGATGGCCTAGTGAAGTGGCAATAATGGTTAAGGCAGGAGCCCAATTTGACATTTTTGAGAACTTGACGTGTAACCAGCAGGGTGAAAATGACAGCATAAGAAATCCACTTTCATGGAAGCTTCAAGATTGGAAAAGGGAGTGGCTTCAGCAGGAATAAGATGCTCTCCCTCATCTGGAGATGACAACAGTTGCTCTTCATTAGAAAAAGCTTTCCATCATTCATTCTTTCATTAAATATGGTCTGTGTGCCAGGTATTTCCCTACCCTGGAAATAAAGGAGGCTGGACATGAGCTAGAGAAGAGTCTCAGGTGCTGGGATGTGTCCAAGTGTGCCTGGGTTCAGAGGACCCCCACCCCCAAAAAGCAGGCAGCCGCCTCCACGCTGGGGAGTTTCCAGCTCTGGACAAAAAGAAATGAGCTTAAGACAACTGCCTTTTCACAGTATGGCTGCTAGAAGTTGAACTTGCATCTATGCAAGCACTAATTTATTTAAAAATGATTTTCCAGGAAATGCAAAGGAAGAAGAGTTTGGAAAGATATAGAAAGTTTGAGAAAAGCTAGTTGTTCACAGAAAATAAGGTATAGCTATGAGATGCTTGAATATTTGAAAACAAATTGCTGTAACAGCGATGTCTTTGTAAAGATGGAGAGACGATGTTACATCAAATGATTCTGCTTCAAAAGCATGTGACTCGGCCCAGTCCTCTTCTCCCTTTACCCTTCAGGAAGTAAAACGTAAGGTCTGAGTGGGCAAACAGCACCGAAGTGGAATCAGGAGGTCTGGATTCTCCTCCTGGCAGGGACTTTACCCCACCCCAAATCCCAGGCCCGTTCCCACACCCGTAAAATGAGACAGTCTTCATCCTCTTTGGGGTTCCTGCAAATCCTAGGATTCCTTTACCCTTTCCATTTTCTTCCAAACCACCCTGCCTCACAAGATGATATTATTTCATCCTCAGAGCAGGCTCGGAGGCAGGCGCTGGCCGCTCCCAGCTGTATGCTAAGCAGCTCTGTGAGGCTCAGGGCCAGGGGCAGAACTGCCCGATTTTTGGCAATGGGATAAAGCAAGGGGCTTTAGAGCACTGAGATCTGGAACGACGTGGTAAATCAGCAGACCCATTTCAGGCCAGCAACCAAGACCCTGTGGGCATGCGGTGTGCAGGGAAGGGCCTCCGAGGGGAGGGGTGGCCTGCAAGGAGGGGACAGTGGGCTCCTCACAGCTGCCTGTGCCCCGCTGAGACACAAACAACACCCTCTTTTGAGTCAAACAACTGACTACCCAGGCTTTGCCAAAATGAGGACAGACTCTTCTGAAAGGGGGCAATTTTATTTCAAGGGTCTAATGGGACCAAGGAGATGGAATTAAAAGTTTCAGCTATTAAAAAAAGGCAATAGACCATCTTCTTCCAAATAAACAAACTATCCTTTGAACAAGAAGACAGCCTTCTAACCAGGTCAGGCTGGAATCAGATCATGAAGGGAACACCCCTCCCCCCCACCACCAGGCTCTCTTCTCTTGAATCTGAGCCCCCCAAGTTTCAGCTGTGCTGCTTTGGGGAGCCCAGTGCTTTCCTGCTGGGGCTTTGCCAAGGATCGATCTGATGACCTCATCTGACATAGACCCTTCCCGAACACAGTGCTTACATTTGGAAAGGGGCCCCTACAAAGTTCTAAGGGCAGAATTCCAGGCAGGGAAATCTCTCTACAATCTCTCAAGTCACATAATAAAGGCAGTTACCAGCTCTTCAAAAATATAACACTTGCCCCAAATACCAACTTTCAATATTTTATGACCTTTTTAAAAAAACTCCAAACCAGACTGGGCATGGTGGCTCACACCTGTAATCTCAGCACTTTGGGAGGCTGAGGGGGGTGGATCATTTTAGGTCAGGAGTTCGAGGCCAGCCTGGCCAACATGGTGAAACTCTGCCTCTGCTAAAAATACAAAAATTAACCAGGCGTGGTGGGAAGGACCTGTAGTCCTAGCTACTGGGGAGGCTGAAGCAGGAGAATCGCTTGAACCCCGGAGGTGGAGGTTGCAGTAAGCAGAGATCTTGCCACTGCGCTCCAGCCTGGACAACAGAGCAAGACTGTCTCAAAATAAAAACACACATGTACAAATGGAAACTCCAAACCATAATTTTTTCCCCTCACATTTGCCACCTTTCTCTCTAATGATTGCAGCTTATTATTTGTGTGAGTGTGTGAAAACTACATTATATGAAATGATTTACAGGATGGCAACAGAAGCTTGACAGAGCGGAAAAAGCTAGAGAATTCCTCTCAACTCTTACATTAATATCTGAAGAGTAGTGTTCATAAGATGTGTTTCCGTATTGTTGTTTTTTTGGCATTTTCTGCTATCCTTTGGTTCTAACTTTCTTAGCATGAGGATTGAATCAGAACTATTAAAAAATTATCTGGATTAAATGGAACGCATGCTGTTTTTAAAAGAACATATAGATATATTAATCAAGATCCAAAACAAATAATAAAGGTAATTAGAGAAGGCATTATTCTTGTAGTGTTTCTACACTCTGAATACACGTCTCACCAACTAAAAAACATATAGTCATATTCATAACCTATAGTTTTATTTTATTTATTTATTATTATTATTATTATTATTATTTTTTGAGATGGAGTCTCACTCTGGCACCTAGGCTGGAGTGCAGTAGCACAATCTCAGCTCACTGCAACCTCTGCCTCCCGGATTCAAGGGATTC
The DNA here is from genome assembly GCF_006542625.1 of Nomascus leucogenys. Classification (NCBI taxonomy): domain Eukaryota; kingdom Metazoa; phylum Chordata; class Mammalia; order Primates; family Hylobatidae; genus Nomascus; species Nomascus leucogenys. The sequence continues at coordinate 134,988,252 of NC_044383.1, read as the reverse complement.
TCCTGCCTCAGCCTCCCAAGTAGCTGGGATCACAGGCGTGCACCACCATGCTCGGCTAATTTTTGTATTTTTAATAAAGACAGGTTTTCACCATGTTGGCCAGGCTGCTCTCGATCTCCTGGCCTCAAGTGATGCACCTGCTTCGGCCTCACAAAGTGCTGGGATTACAGGCATGAGCCACTGCACCCGGCCTCATAATCTATAAAGAAATAGATTAGGGTTTCGCCACCAAAAAATAAAAAAAAAAAGGGAAAAGCCACTTTTAAAATATATCATCAAAGGAAGAAAATAAAAATAAAAATAAAATCATCAAAATATTTCACTGAAGCCTTAGGTAGTTGATCAAATACTGAAGGTGAGTGGAAAGCCATGGGTCTGGTGTAGTCGTCTGGCCCTGGCTGAGACACTAACTTCTCTGTATCTCAGTTTTCTCTACTTTAATCATGGATTTGAAAACATGAACGTGACACTGAGGGGACATCATCCCCAAATGCTCCCAGCCTCTGAATATCCGCGTCCATTATGTTTTTAAAATGAGATGAGGAAGCAGCCATCCTGGCCGTGGCCCCGAGATTCGGTGCTTTTCTCCAGCAGCAAGGCTGCTGCTGAGGGCGCATCAGCAGTGGCCTCGGCTCTGGGCGATTTCCCAGCTTTGGGAACAACACCTCTGACTGATCCTCAGCACTTTCCTTCTTTCCTGCTTGTGCCCGACAACAGCCCAGGATGGGTCTGGGTGAACCCCAAGGGCTCTCTCAGACACAGAGACCAGGACTTCAGCCTCCTGGGCACCAGGCTGTCAGCTCCTCAGTACGTGTTTCTCGACACGGGGATGGGAAATGTACCTTTCGTTCTAGTGCTGAAAGAAAGACGTGCAACTCTGCCCTCCATTTTTGTTACCAACCTCTGTGCTGCGGAAATAATTACTGGGCTCAAGACTAACATCCCTTATGGAGCTGAGGGTCCCAAAACAAGTCCAGAGAAAGCAAACAATTACTGGTGCAATGACAGGGTTCTATCGCGCTGTGGTGGTAAGACCCCAGACTGTGAAGGCAGGAAACCCGGAAACAGTCGGTCGCGGTTGTGCCCTTACCTGAGAGGTGACTGTGGCAAATCCCACAACCTTTGGAATCTCAGGGTCCTCACCTGAAAACACCTCCCCCTCCCAGAGTGGTCATGGGAACTGAATGGGCTGAGGGATAAGAAGGGGCTCTGCCGCCCTCTGACAGACACCCCCCAACACCTTTGTTCTTCTTAAGCACGACAGTGCTAGTCCGGACTCCTTAGGAAAGACTGTTTCCGCTCTGGGTCCCAAAACCTAGCACTAAAGACAACTGAGCAAAGCAAAATCAGAAAATCATTTGAGGAAATGTTCATTAGGATCTGGGTCACCCGGAACCAGTTTCTCTCGCCAAGACCTCCTTCCTGCGGAAGCACCCTCTCTGCGCCACGCTCCATGGAGGCGCCAAGGAGAAGGCCTGGGAAGGGAACAGTGAGCCTTCCCTGGTGGAGGGTCTCCTCAGGCAGTGGGGAGACCACCTTTTGCATGCAACAGGACTTACCAGGTAGCGCTCCTCCTGCCTCATGCTGGGGGTGCGGATCATGTGATTTTGTTCCCCTCTCCAGTCTCCAAAGCGACGGAAAAAATAGTTAGATAAGAACCGGTTGACGGGGTCTCTAATGATGTTGATGTAGACAGGCTGGTCTCCTCCAAACCTAACACAAACATTGAGTTCGTTACAACCCATCACTGCAGGAGGAAAACAGGGCCTACTTACACAACATCTCCCCTCCCCTCTCGGTTAACTTATTGAAAGATGACCTCCTATGCTAAGGTGCCAATGGCACGTAATAAGCAAACAGTGTTTCCCAATAGGCATTTTATTATAATGCAGGAAGTGGGGAGGATGATACCTGCTCCAGGTACCTGTTGAGGGGCTGTGAGGACATTTCATAGTATAGCACGGTACAAACCACGCCATTGTGCATGTTAAGGAAGAGATGGTGTCTAGTTTTCTCACTAGGCTGTAGGTTTCTTAAAGATGGGGGCCACTCTGTATTGGATTTAGTATTTCCAATGGCTAGAACAGAACCCACAGGGACACAATTGGCCCTCGGTGAATGTTTCAGTTGATTGGTAGGTTCTGACTGCCTTGCTGGGTGAGACGGCACTTCCTCTACATTGTAATTCAAACAGTTCCTGGTCAGGTGCTCTGCAGTAAGGGAGTGAGTAACAGCCAGTCTTCACTGAGCACTGGCTGTTCACCTTGTTCTAAATACCTCATGCAACCAGCTTGCTGAAGCCCCATAACACGTCAATAGAGTAGAAAAAATAATTATCCTCATTTACACTTGGGGAAACTGAGGCAGGAATCAGGTTCATAACTTGTAGCTGAACTAGGATATGGGTCCAGGCAATCTGGAATCTATACTCTTAATTATGGAAAAGTGATTTCTGGAGTTGAGGAAATTTTGTGTGGGATATCAAGAATGAAACAAAATTCAACATAATTATCCTCAAGTGATGGCAAGTGGCTTCAGATAAAAATAAAGCAAATAGCCAGGTGTTCCATTTTAATTCCTTCCATGAAAGGATTAGACGAATCCACTAAATCCTGGCCCAAGAACAAGGTCTTCCGGAGGCAAAGTGATGAGATTGGCTGGATTTGTCTTAATGATTCCTTCTTTTTTCCCTTTGAACTGCCCGAAAGCAGTAGCCTTGAGGAGTCCGGGGAGAGTGCCCCAGTCTCTGGGCAGAGGTCGTGCTCTGGTGACCTCCTGAGGGGCCTGCAGGGTTCTCTAGCCCTATGACCTTGTGACCTTCTGAGGAACGTGCCTGAACATTCTGTCAGGGGTCAGAAAGAACTAAGAGAAAACAAACTGACAGGACCCCACTCCTGCCTCTCTCTAGCTGGCAGACTCCGTTTACCTTTCAAAACCCAGCCTGGGGTCACATCGCATCCCTCAGCAATTAATGCCCAACCCAGGGTCCATGCCTCCCTCCTCTGTGCCCCGGGCCGTCTCTCCTGCACTGTGTGGAAATGTGTGCCTCTCCCATCAGACTGTGGGCCTCCTGCAGCCAGGAACGACACCCTCTAGCTCAGTGTGTGGCACACAGTAGGTGCTCAACAAATGACCAAATGAAGAAATGAACATCTGAGTGTGTGCCTCTCAGTTGTTAACGTTTCTTCCCATATCATGGGGCTCTGTTGTCAGAGGAAAGTAATAACAAGCCCCCATCCTTTTCTGTGTATGAATTCATATAATGTTGTTCCTGGTTTACCTGCATTTTTAAAAAGAATCTTCAGATAGAAGAATCCAAAGGAACAACTCTGAGATAGTGGAATTTCAGGCACCAGGACACATGAATGATACCCTGGAGCCCTTAAATACTACCACATTGCAACACACACAGCTAACGGGTGAGATTAGCCTTGCAGTGCGAATCTTGTTAGTTCTCAGAAATACACATTCATGTAACTGGATGAACAACTAACTGGAGTCCCAGGAGTTAGCTGTGCCAACCACCGGCTAACTACTGTACACACCCCAGATTTATCCCCCTTTTAAAATTAAATTGGGTTTCATATCTATGATAAACAGCAACTAAAGTAATAAAGCTAGGGACTAGGAAGACAAGGCTTGCATACCAAATATGCACCTAATTAGACCCTCAAAATTGCTTCATGCTTTTAAAAACCTCAACTGTTCTTTTATGTTCATGTGAAGAATGACTGCTAGTGCTAGTTAGCAGAACTGCCCAATCATGTGAATCTATGCACAGCGTCCCATCAGGAGATGGCTCTCAGCCTCACCACTGCCATCTTTGATCAACGGCAAGAGAAGTAACGACTGGCAAGTCTTGATGAGCGTGGATGACCTGCTCTTGTTTGCACGTTGCAACCCAATGCAAGACTTCCAGAATAATTTTCCAAAATGGAAGTTTTAGATGGCTTAAGAATGTATTGTCAAGTATCAGATAATATAGTAGGCTCTCTCTAGAAGTTTCTAACTATGAGAAAGAGGTGTCTGGTATACATCTTCCCCTTTGCAGAAGGCAGTAATCGTTGCAGGCTGCCAGCCCTCTGTACGCACAGCTCCTGCCAAATTGGGAAAATCTGGGGTGACACGTCAGTTATACAGAAGAGGCCAGAATACCACCATGCTACCACGAGGGACCAGAGCATAGCACATGTCCTAGTGCCTGAGCAGGGAAGCAAATTTTCCCACCATCATACTATCCTCTTTCAGCATCAGTTTCTCCTCTCAGTATTTTAAAACTCTGGTCAGAATTCCTGGCTACCATTGAAAAAGTCTCTGGGTCACCTGAACCTTTTGCTCACTCATGATTTCATTCTAGGGATGAGAATGGTTTGTACCCTACCATCCCATACAGTGAAACACCTTGACTGATTTTTAAAAGCCATGAGAGAAGATTCCACAATCTCCCTGTGAAGTCCATTGTATCAGTTGAAAAGTCTTTCTTATACCCAGCCAATATTTAACATTTTCCTTTTATGCGTATTTCCTTTTGTTTGAACCATTTGACACAAAGGATTTGCGTCTGCTATGCTTTTACAACACTTAGCCTTTTCAACTTCAATTTTAATTCCTTTAACTTTTTGTTGTTTCTTTCAAAAATTCCTTTGGCTTTTATCTTAAGACTTTATTTCCCTTCATTTTATAATGTATAGCTCTAATTTGATCTTTATGGAGCTCTAAAAAATTGTGGTGACTATGGCTGATCACAGGTTCTAAGTAGTGCATACACTAGAGGGTAGAAGAGTCAGGCCATATTTTGTGTTTTGTTCAACAACACACCCTTTTGTCCTTCAGTCACCACAATTACTCCTGCATCTTTGAAGCTCTCTTTTAAGTCATCCTAAAATAGCAGGCATTACCAATTTCTTCGACATTTGTTCACAGATCCTATTCACCGACTCTGTAATCACTCCTCTGGGCTTCCTTCGGACTCTGCAAATGTGTCATATCTTTTAAATTTTTACTCATTTTTTCTGATGAGAAGATGAAGATCTGCAGCAGGGAATAATTTTCTAGCAAGCATAACTGCATGGTTCTCACTCTGAGAGGCATTTCCGAACACCTCATTCTGAGCATTTTCATCAGCATCGGTCCACACTGCTACCTCAATCAATTAATCAACCCATCGATAATATTAGTCACCTCTTCAACAGCTACACAAAGCACTAGGGTAAAAATTTTAGGTATATTTTCATCAAAATTTGAAAGGCATTCTTCCTGAGGTAATAATTATTGCACCTATTAAATCAATACTTAAGACCGGAATTATCCTGGAAAATTAAGACTGTTTTGTACCCCAGTTATAGTAGAGATTACTGTGATTGGAATCAGTTTTTGAAAGTATATCCTGTTCTTCTAAGAAATTCTAGTAAAATATATATATTTATCTTTTTCATCATTTTAAACTGTACAATTCAGTGGTATTAAAACATTCACATTGTTGTGAAGTCATCATCACCACCCGTCTCCAAAATGTTTTCATGTTCACAAATGGAAACTCTGCCCATTCAACAAAAAAATCCCTTTTCCTGCTTTCCCCACCCCGGTAACCACCATTCTGCCAACAGCCTACCTCCTTTTTAGCCTGTGGCCTGGAAGCAGAGGTTATCTTTGTGCCATTATCTACATTAAAGGGTGAAAAGTACCGTAGGCCAAAGGCCCAGGGCTTTGATCCTTGTCAGTGAGGGAGGAAGACACTTTGAAGTGAGAGAAAGGCCATGATGGAAAAGAACAGGACCTTTTGGGGGCAGAGTGAGGAGCAGCTGAGGCGGAGAGGGGTAGAGCTGGCTGTTTATTTTTGAGACGGAGTTTCGCTCTTGTTGCCCAGGCTGGAGTGCAATGGCGTGATCTCGGCTCACTGCAACGTCTGCCTCCCGGGTTCAAGCAATTCTCCTGCCACAGTCTCCCAAGTAGTTGGGATTACAGGCGCCCATCACCATGCCCATCTAATTTTTGTATTTTTAGTAGAGATGGGGTTTCGCCATGTTGGCCAGGCTGGTCTTGAACTCCTGACCTCAAGTGATCCACCTGCCTCGGCCTCCCAAAGTGCTGGGATTACAGGTGTGAGCCACTGCACCCAGCCAAGCTGGCTGTTAAAGGGCCCTTTGCTGGAGCCCGTAACAGTAACAAGAGTCTCTGAACGTCCAGTGGGGGCCAGCATGGTGGGGAGGTCTGGCTTCTGTCCTCACACCCCCTGCAGTAGGCACTTCCATCTCCTCTGCCCAGGACTAGACCCCCCCCACCCCACCACCGCCCATCCCAAAACACAAGCAGAAGAGACAGCTGTGCTCTGTTCTCCGGTCTGTCCCAAGGCAGAAGAGATGGAAACATTTGCTGTGAGAAGCTGAGACAAATGGGGAAGGAGGTGGGTAGTTGGGTCAGGGCTCCCGCTCACAGAGGAAGATGAATTGACAAGGCATGAAATAAACAGTAAGGAATAATCAGGAAATGAGGGAAAGTCCAGATTATACTCATCCCTGATGGGCCAACACAGCTGGTGGCCCATGCAGCGGCACAGATCCACTCCCCATAGAGGGAAAAGCAGAAACATGAGAAAGAAAGTGCCAATTTAGGAAGATGAGCCCAGCCAGGGTTCACATAGGGAAAACCCAGAGAAAACTCGCACTTGTAAATGGAACTTCTGTGCAGTGTTTAAGGAGGCAGAGATGGTGTTAACTGCTAATACCGATTTTTACTTTGGTGCTTTCTTCAGAGTTTGCAGTGTCTGTCAAATGATAAGAGATTTGAAGGGCACAGAATTGAAATGGATCACTTGGCTAAGAAGAATAAAAAAGTCAACATTTACAAATAAGATGTGAAAACCAAATTGACTTGTGGAATTAGCGAAGTCTGATTTGTTTTGTTAAATAATGCCATCAGAGGGCAGAGTTTGTTCACAAAAGTTGATACAAGAAACACTGTTCACATCAGTAATTGAGACTTCACTTGCAGGGAAGAGAAAAGGTGTCCAAAATGCACCCCCTTGCACATCACACCCCACTGCTTTTCTGGTGATTGACTAATTTTCACATTTTTGTTTGTTCGTTTTTGCAAGTTACTATTGGCACCGGAACCACTGAGATACATGAGAAAACAGAAATGGAACTAAAGGAAGGTGAGGGGGTCATGGGAGAGAAAGGAAGAATGATGTGAAAAAAGGATAAGGGAAGTGGTGGTTTGAAATTATTTAGCATATTGGTGTCTCTTATAATGCATTTGGACTATTTTGACAGCATCAGGTTCTGAGACAAAGCTTCTTAAGGGTTTCCCTGCAAAAGGACATTTGGAAGGGTGAGGGGCATTGTAGATTGCAAAAATATTTATACCCACCCCCAAAAAATAAAAGCTTAGAAAACAAATAAAATTGGGGGCAGGGGACAGACAAATTTGAATTGTAGTCTGTCGCAAGGCTTTCTAGTGTGTGGATCTAAGATAGACTTTGGAGGGATGCTGTTGATGTTGGAAAGTTGATCTTTTTCAGAAACTGCTTCCTAAAGTTACTCTGAAAACTGAAAAAAGATACATGAAACCATAGTATGCAAATATTAAAAATCCTACTTAAACATCCTAACAAAGAGAAGCATCTTTTAGGCCAAGGTAGTTTTAACTCAATTCTCCAGATAGTCCAGGTGAAAAACATTTGTCTGGCTTGAATTTCCAGGGAGTTCCACAACTGTGTGCAACAGCAACCCCCACTGAAGCCTGAGATCTCTGCTGAGCTCGCTGTGCCTAAGTCCCCTGGCAGGAAACCTTCCCCGAGGCAAAACACCTGATCGGTCTGAACCAATTACTTCCCATCTTTGGATTAATAAACTTAGATATGGTTCCTTCTAACTCTAAAAAAGAAAAAAGAAGAAACAGGACAAGAAGCCTGGATGGTGAAAAAACGAAGTAGGTCAGCTATAGAAACACCAAGTGCTCACAGGATTGCATTTTACATGATTCAAGACTGTCTAAATTTCAAGGTAAAAATGCCATCTTTAATGGAATAAAAAAAAGAAAGGGCAATTAGCTATGGTATAATGCCTTACCCTTCAAAAGTTCTGACCATTTGTGTGCAAAAAAAGTGTGGGGAGGGAGGCCTGACTTTCATCCTTACAGTCTGCTTGCCAGCAGGTATCGTGCGGCATGTTAACGATGTGCAGGGGATTGGAAATATCAACAATAATATTAGGTTGCAGTGTCAGTTCTTCTCATGGGAACCTCATTATCCTGAAACAAGCAATAGGTCTGTCAGCAGCTATAAGGGTAGGTTTCTTAAGATCAGCTTCATTATCTTTATAACTTATTCAAAATACATCTAAAAGTTATTTTTTAAAGTATGTTAATGTCCTTGGTTTTGCATGATGGCTCACGCCTGTAATCCCAGCACTTGGGAGGCTGAGGTGGGCAAATCACTTGAGGCCACGAGTTTGAGGCCAGCCTGGCCAACATGGTGAAACCCTGTCTCCACTAAAAATAGAAAAATTAGCCAGGTGTGGTGGTGCATGCCTGTAATTCCAGCTACTCAGGAGGCTGAGGCAGGAGAATCGCTTGAACTGAGGTTACAGTGAGCTGAGATTGCACCGCTGCACTCCAGCCTGGGCGACAGAGTAAGACTGCATCTCAAAAAAAAGTAATGTCAAAGGCCTCTTAACAAGTTCCAGCTTAGTTGTTTTTCTCTGTCAATTGCATATTGACAGAGAAATTTTCCTTAAATAAAGCTATTCCCTTAAACAATGAAAAGCTGATATTTAATGTCCCATGGTTCTATGAGTGGAACAATCATAATCTTGTCATATATTAAAGTTCAACTGATCATTCTCTTCATTTTTATGGAATTCTGGTAGCTAAGGGCCCAGGCCCTGGTACGTGGGTGTGAAGAGAGGAGGAGGTTGCTCCTGGGGAGTCAGTTTTGGCTTTTCATTGAAAGCAGCAAAGCTGGTCAGGCAGTCTCTTGTTATTTCTGCTTAAAACTCTTGACTGCTGTTCCAGTCCAGTCGTGTCCATCCTGGGTTGCACTGTATCCCTTTAAGTTCCTCTTGGCCCTGCTCTTCTGCTGGTTGCTGTGCTGGGAATGCCCTCCCCCTTCACTTGTCTAAAGCTGACCCATCCCTCACCTCCCCGCGGAAACACCTTCCCAGAGTCCTTGTCCCACAGGGAAGTTCCTGCTTCCCACCTCTGCTAGGGGAAGCCCTGTGACCACCCTCTCCTTACATCTGTCACACTTTAATGGAAGAAGAACTTAGAGTCTCCCGAAGGCAAGAAAAACATTTAATGTTGACTGCAGAAGCCCCAGTTCTCATGTAGTGTATAGAAGAGAGAAGGTAATCCATAGACATGTGTTTAATTAAAATGGAACTGAGGGAGGAGAAGCAGAGCCCAGCCCTGTCCTCAAGGTGTTTCCATAGAAACCGAGTCAGGAGCTGGGTAGTGGGCTCAGCCTGAGATGTCTACAGAATTGCCTTTTTAAGTGCCACTCTGAATGTATATAGCATCTGATATGTTTTGGCTCTGTGTCCCCACCCAAATCTCATCTTGAATTGTACATCTGTAATTCCCACGTGTTGTGGGAGGGACCTGATAGGAGATAATTTGAATCATGGGGTGGTTTCCCCCATACTGTTCTCGTGGTAGCGAATAAGTCTCACAAGATATGATGGTTTTATCAGGGATTTCCGCTTTTGCATCATCCTCATTTTCTCTTGCCGCCACCATGTAAGAAGTGCCTTTCAACTCCTGCCATGATTCTGAGGCCTCCCCAGCCACATGGAACTGCAAGTCCAATTAAACCTATTTTTCTTCCCAGTCTTAGATATCAGCAGCATGAAAATGGACCAATACAGCATCCTTCTCTCAAAAGGCCTTTCCTTCACAGGTTCAGAGCATCCCTATATGGTAGGGATGACTGAGAACTGTCCTTGTTTTACAGATGGAAAAATAGAAAACAGAGACCCCCAAGAGGTTGAACGGCTTGCCGAGAATCATGACCAGCTGGGAGGCCAGTTCTGACACCAGAGGTCCTGACGGCAGGGCCAGCACCATTTTCTGTAGACATAGTATCTTCTAAAAGGCATTTATCATTTTTTTTCCTTTCAGAATTAGAGCAATGAAGACTAAACTCCTGTACATGTGTTTGATGGTAGAGGCCATAACAGAATATGGCCAGCATACTGTGATCTGCCGACCCAATTAAGATACTGGCCATGGCTTCTAATTTGTGTTTTACACTGTTCAGAGATAAACATTTAAAATTTGTTGCATTGCAATCTGTTTGGTTGTAAAGATTTGACTTACGAAGCAAGAAGTGTTCATGAACGAGGTTTAAGGATGCCAGGGGTGACTCAGAAGGAAAGGCGCTAGGACAGCAAGGATCAGGGAAGCAGCGCTTTTCTCTTTGCAAGTCATAAAACACAATGCCTGAAAGAGCTAATAAGCCTTGTTATCTAATTATGTCTAATAATATGCTTGTGGCCTTCTGGAATTAAGAGGCAGGGCACACACCCTGGATAATCCAGTAACAAGCCATTTTATAAATGTGGTTGAAAACACAGTCCTAGCTGCCCAGCACCTGGCCCTGGGTCACTGTGGAAAATTTGCAGGAGTCCTGTTACCATCCCAGGAACTCTGGTTATCAGGAAGGCCCAGGAAACTTCAGGGAACACTTGCTTTTAAAGATAAGGCAGCAACTCCTTTTCTCTGCTTAATAACTTGCTTTACTGAATCTCATTCTTTGCACTCAACTTGCACAGGACCTGCTGCACAGCAGGGAAGTCCTTGAATGGCTGAAATCTTCTTCCAGCCAGGTGGGTTGTCAGGCACCCTGGACCAGGGCAACAGCTCCTCCAGAGCCAGCTCCCTGGGTGCCTGGCCTGCAGGAGCCACTGGCTCAGCACTAACTAGCAGATGTTGCCTGCTGCCCTGGGTCCTTTGGTGCCCTCGTGTGGACCTGCAAGGAACTGTCATCCCCATGTTAAGATGACGGAAGTGCCCGTCAGATGGCTGACAAGGGAGGCCCGGAGGTTCCCAAGCTGGTCTCCAGCAGATCTGCCTCTGGATCCAGTGATCTGTCAGCCATTAGATAGCAGCTGTGAATGCAGACTTGAGCCAGCACAGGGAGAGCAAAACACTAAGGGCCATCAGCAAAGGAGTGAGGCACAGTGACAATCAACCTATGCTAATGAAAGACTGGGGAAGAGGACACTCAGAACCTGAAGCTAGTAATTTAACAAATAGGGAATCTAAAAACCTGAATTTGAAGATTTGCATTGTTATCAGAAGACCACAGCCGGTGGAAACAAAAACCAGAGTTTTAAATACCTCCCCAGCATCAAACACGCAAGGCTTAGAAAATCAAATGGTTTACAGTCACGCATTGCTTAATGTCAGGGGTACATTCTGAGAAATGCATCATTAGGCGATTTCGTGGTTGTGCAAGCATCATAGAGTACATACACAAACCTCGATGGCACAGCTTACTGCGTATCTATGCTGTAGAGTACAGCCTATTGCTTCTGGGCTACAAACCTGGACAGCATGTGACTATACTGAATACTGGAGGCAACTGTGACACAATAATAATCATTTGTGTATCTAAACATAGAAAAGATATGGTAAAAATACCGTATTATAATCTTATGGATTAATATATATATGAGGTCTGTCATTGACCAAAATGTCATGATGTGGCACATGACTGTATTTAAAAGATAGACAGAGGCTGGTACTTAGGATCCTAGAAAATACTCATTACTCTAGCACTAAATTATTTCCAGAGTTCTGTGCAGGTTCAAATTGTACAAAAATGTGCAATAAAATATTTATGCTAAAATACCCATCTCCTGCCTTATTTGTTTCAATACAAAATCTGATTCCTTTTTAAAAAACAGCTATTAGGTCAAACGGCTTCTCATTAAAAAATAATTCCAAGTTTTTATAAGATTTAAGACAGTAGTCTAGGAAGAAATGAAGTTTCTGTTCAAATATTTCAAATTTTGATCCCTCCATAGCAAAAATAAATGGATTAAAAATGTCTTTTCAAGGGCAATTGCACTGCCTTGTAAATAAAGGTAGATTTCTAAAGTAATTGTTCATTAGAAAAAAATGAAAGAACCATTAAACTGGAAAATGTCTTACCTTGAGAAGTTGAGGAAATGAACATGTCGAGTGAATAAATAGGGTTGTTCGGCAGTACTTATATTTTTAATCAGTTCCATCTATTAAAAAAAAGTACAAAATTAGCATATATAGGATCTAATTTACCAAGCCATATTAAGTTAAAGGTTATCTATCCAACTCTTTTTATTCCCACTTATTACCACTAGACCAGTACTATAAGTGCAATATTTATCAAGTTTTCCATAAGGCTCCTTAGTGAATAAAACAGTGCTATCCAAATTGATAGTCCTGTGTCTCATTTAGTTGATCGTTACCATGAAAGCAACATGACAGATTAAGTAATTTCGACTGGAGAAATCAGTGTGTTGCTGTACTAAAATGTAAATAAAAGAATGCCTTCTATCCCTTCCTTTAAAGTCAAATCAAGGAAGGAGGTTAGTCATTATCTTATTCTGTAATGATATTATTGGGATATACAAAAATATTGAAACAGGTGCTGCAGAATTGAAAAATGGAATAAAATGAGGTACTACTTCATTCTTGTGCTCCTTGACCATGAAATTTATAAGGAAAATATTCTATAGGAAACACATAAACCTCCAAATGTCTTGGTTTTTTGGTGGGTGGTCATCTGAATTATTTATTTGCAGTTATCAGCAAGGCAAAAAGTAGTTTATATTCGTATAAACTAACTTTTATGGCCTTCTGGAACATGTCATGATACAGAAAATGTTTAGTGAAATCTGTTAGAAATTCCAAGCATTCTTATGACTCCCTAACTTTGTGAACTTCTCTTTCCCCAGTTTTTCTAATTGGCCCCATCAAAACGAACACACTGTGGAATTTTTAAAAAGCACATTGCAGCTTGCTACTTTGGATGAATGTCAGGAGTGCAACATTTCATGTTTTATGAAATAGGTGAAGTTAAAAAACTGGAAACAAAACCAGTCATTCACACGTTAACCGCAGTAGCAACAAGAACAATAAAATAAGAGTCTGGAACTCCAGGTTTGTCTCAAACATGACAGAAAACCCGAGTCTGCCTTGTTCCTTTATGTCTAACACAGGGGCTGACACATATATAAGTGCTTGGTAAATATTTGTTCAATGAATTAACTCCAACTAGTACATGCTTTATAGATTATTATGCTAGGATCTCAGTGTGTAAACCTTGTAATTAGATATTCAAGCTCACAACGATTGAAGGAATGAAATTGAATTTTAAAGGTAAATGACTCGCGGTTCATAAACCCTGTGCTTCTGTTAGTCAGTGGCAGGTATGAGTGAATAATGGTCTGTCTGTCCTCAAGCCTCAGTATAAAAGGAAATTGAATCCTGCCTCTTTATCTACTGTTTATCCTGGACACACCACCTGCAAGTGCTTGTTTTTGGTAGTAAAACTTCCTGCGTGGTCACGTTGTTAATTCTGATTTTTGATGGATTTACTAATAGAATTAACGGTTTGGAGACATAACCATAGGTAATTTATCTCTGAGGGTGCCTGCTTGGAAAAATAATCCTTGACTGTATGTATGTTTAATGTAAAGACCATTAATGCTTTTATCTCTAGATTATTTTACTCAGATAATTCTCTGCACACAGAAGAGCCATACAAGAAAGCCCCCTAGTATTATACAAGAAAACTAGAAGAACAGGTCAGAAGGAAAAACGTTTCTTTCACATATTCCACATTAAGTTAATTCTCTAAACACATGTCAATGTGTTAAATTTAATGGAAGAACAGTAGTAGTTAGATTTTGAGAACAGTGTCATAATAGTCATAAAGCTGTCTATTTCAGGAGGAAAAAAATGGATTAGCAGTGACAATGTATAACTCTATCTAGACGTATCTTTAAACATAGAATCAACGTACTAATGCTCGTGTTTATTGTATTAGCACAGTAAAGGCAAAGGGTGCATTTCAGCTGTCAGCCAGTTTGGTCTTCACAAATTCTAAGACTTTCCTTGTTTCTGGCGACAAGCAGTCATCTTCTGAACTCGTTGCTGCCATCGCTTGAGGTCTCTCATCTGGTCCTCCCCCCATGGCCAACAGCCTGCCTCTTCCTTCACCCAAATCTTATTTGCAGGAGAGGCATCGGGGGTGAAAATGGCACCACCTAAAATCACCAACGAGCCACCTCTCCTCTCCCTGGCTCATGCGGGACCACTCCTGGCCTTTATTCCGATTCCATGGCATAAATTCACTCATCATTCATTGAGTACTTATTAGGCACTGGAGATAAAAACAGGAATAAGATGGGTGGGAAGACACATGAAGAAGACAGTGGAATATGTCCTAATGGTGCCCTCAAACTCCACCATGGCCACAAACACACTTAATCCTCACCCATCTTTACTCTTTATCCAGCCTCATCCATCTCTGGACAGTCTGGTTCAGGTTACCGGTGCTTGGCATATTCCCACCTTTGATCCAGCTCTTTCCCGGACTCCCATATTCAATGGTGTGTTGAGCCATGTGAATTCCACCTGTGCTATTTCCCTCAACTGGCTCTCAGGACCACACATGCTGTGGCCAGCCAAATGAGAACCCTCCTTGTTCCTTCCTCACACTAAAGCCTGACCAAGTCCAAGCTCAAGTTTAAGTTCCCTCTTTTACAACGTTCTTCTGCTACTCCTTGTGTGTCTAAATACTAACCACTCTTTACCTCTGGCTAAAATATCTACCTCTCCAAGTAGCCTTCCTGGATAGCCCTTTTCATTCAACATCGTTTGATTTCCCCTCTGTGTCAGGCGATGTTGCTCAGGGTTACGGCTATGGAGATGATGGATTTGGTTCTTGCCGTTGGGAAGCTGTCAGAGTCTTGTGGTTGAGGTGGACTAAGAGGCAGGTACTATCATGTGATAACCACCATGAGGTAGATGGTAGATAAGTGAAGCACCTCTCTCTACTTTCAGATGGGGAGGTAATGCCTCCCCAAGGAGGTTTTCCTGAATGGTCTGGAAGGGCCTAGAGGAGTAAGCCAGGAAAGAAAGGGATTCGTGGCATTGCAAATAATGAAGAGCAGATACAAAAGGCAAAACATAAAATGATACGGCACCAAGGAACTGCAGGAGTTCAGTGTGCCAGAGGTGTTCAGTGATCCGAGATGGGATCAGCAAAGTAGCAGGTGAGACTAGAGAATCAGGTAACAGTCAGGTAATGGAGGGCACTGCAGATCACAGCAGGAATTCTGACATTTATTCTGTGGCTGATCAACAGCCAGAAAAAAATCATTTTTCCAGACCTGAGGACACGGTGGAGAATGTGAAGAAGGGTAAGGATTAGATACAGAAGCACAGCCAGGAAGACTGGGCAATAATCCCAACAGCAAATGACAACGGCATGAACTAAGGTCGTGGTTTTCAGCGTGGTCCCCAGATCTGCAGCATCAGCATCACCTGAGACTTGTTAGAAATGCAAATTCTCAGGCTCCACCCCAGGGTTTCTGAATTAGAAGGAACTCTGGGGGAAGGGGTGCCAGCAGTCTGTGTTTTGCCAAGCCTTCTAAGGGATGCTAAGGCCCAAAAGTGTGAGAACCACTGAACTAAGTCAATGTAAGTAAGACAGAAGGGGAGGTTCCGCGAGGGTTAAGGAGGTGACCACCTGCCAGTGGAAGGGAGGCAGGGCGAGTGGCCAAAAGAGCTTCCTTCTCAGATTCCTGGCTAGGACAACTGAATACATGATGGTATCCATTCATGGAGATGGGCAATACTGGGGGAGGAACAAATTTGGCTGCAGATAATGGGGGAAATGGGCTTGGTTTTGAACATGACCTTCCACAGCAGTGTATCTGAAAATTTTTCAGGACATGCACTTTCTACATTACATCGTAGTTGAGTTTGTGCATGAGTCTGAGCTGGAATGTAAATTCTGTGAGGGTTGAGGGCAGGCTTTATCCCCTAGAAAGCTTACTCAAGGTACTTGGACAGAACATACACCCCACAAATATTTATGAAATGAAGCTATCATCTTTAGAAATCCTTTTTGGAGTCAAGAAATGTACAGTTAACTGAAGACAGAATTATCTAGCACTCAGGCTATGAATTTAGCCTTTCTGAGACAGACCCATATGTTCATTATCCTAGTGTCACATGGAGCAAACAGCCTTACTATTATAACATCCAGGACATAACACCATCAAACAGACTCCCATTTTCTGAGTGCACCAAGGTGCTCTTTATACATATGGTGTCATTTAATCCTCACAAGAACCCCATGAATAAGTATTATTATTATTATTATTTTGAGACGAAGTCTCTGCTGCCCAGGCTGGAGTGCAGTGGACAAGAACTCCACAGATAAGTATTATTATTATTATTTTGAGACAAAGTCTCACTCTGCTGCCCAGGCTGGAGTGCAGTGACACGATCTTGGCTCACTGCAACCTCCCCCTCCTGGGTTCAAGCAATTCTCCTGCCCCAGCCTCCCGAGTAGCTGGGATTATAGGTGCCCGCCACCATGCCCAGCTAATTTTTGTATTTTTAGTAGAGACAGGGTTTCACCATGTTGGTCAGGCTGGTCTTGAACTCCTGACCTCAGGTGATCCACCCGCCTTGGCCTCCCAAAGTGCTGGGATTACAGGCGTGAGCCACTGTGCCCAGCCATGGATAAGTATTATTATCCCTACTGTAGAGGTTAAGAAACTGAGGCACAAAAGCCTGCATTGGTTGCTTAAAGCCTCATCCACACAAAGAGGTAAAGCCAGGATTGAAATCCAAGTCTTTCCAATCCCTAAACCCTGTTTTTTATTTACTGGCTGCAATCTATTCACCATTCCCACTGAGATTTGATCTATACATAACCTTTCAAAATGGAAGGAACAGATTGGTTAGCACAAAACTCTAGAGAACAAAGAAGGTTTATGGAGTATAAATTTTCTTTCCTTGTGATGTGCTGAAAATTTGAAAGAATTCAGTTCTAACAGATGGAAAAGCATTATGAAATAATACAAAAATAAAAGCTTTAGAATGCCAGAGATAATATTTTTTAAAAGTTCTAGGTGGGAAAACTGAGTATATATCCTAACAAGAACAGAAAATTAATTTTAAATACTAAAAAAGATAACTACGTAATGAAAGATATTTAAAAGAAAAAAATCAGATCACAGCATATCAGTAAGTAGTTCCTAATCTTTTGCTTTCAACCTGACTGGCTGGGATGGTACAGC
Organism: Nomascus leucogenys; assembly: GCF_006542625.1. Lineage (NCBI taxonomy): Eukaryota > Metazoa > Chordata > Mammalia > Primates > Hylobatidae > Nomascus > Nomascus leucogenys. Next base: position 134,970,949 of record NC_044383.1, on the reverse strand, counting down.
AGAAAACCTTTACCTGCAGTTCCACCAACACAGTCAGACTTTGCTCCTGACTTCTTGGCAAATATTTGTCAGCAGAGGTCGTATCTAACCCTACGTGGTTCATAAGGGAATTCTGTGTCACTCATGAACACTTAGACGTATTATAATTTTGCAAAGCATTTTACAGAAAGGATATGTTTTTAACATATCAAAGCAAAATAAGGGGTAGCTCAGAGGAAGAGCCTTGGCCCTTGAACCTCAGAGGCTGGGAAGATGGCTGGAGGCTCCGGTGACCCTTCCCTCTTCCCACAGTATGGGGTAGCCCTTTTAAGCAGGAGGCAGGATGGCCTGCGGGAAGCAGTCAGTGCAACACATGCCTGCAATGAAGAAGAAGTCCACCAGGGGGAGCAATGACATGATCAAGGCAAAGAGCCTGGGTCTGAATTACAGAGAAAATCAATCTCATGGCTGCAACTGGAAGGAAAGGAAAAACTTATTTTATTTTTGCAGGCCTTGCTGCTGCTTCCTAGTTTTTCTCTTTTCTTTCCACTATGTTTCTATTAGCGGACTCAGTTTCTGTCTGTAGGGCTCCAAGACTAGACGTCTGCAGGGCTGTGTGAACTAATCCCTGTGGCGTGGACAGGGACCAGGCTCCTCTCTTTGGTTTGACTCTAAGGTCCAGTTGGAGCACCTCTCATGCCTGTGGACACTGTCCCCACTCCTATAAAGTCGGGAGGTTCTGACGGTCATTCTAAGCGAGGCTTTTCCAAAACATGTCAAGCCAGAGAAAGGTTCCTGGGATAAATAGAGAGACTCATGAGGAGACAACACTTCATAAAACTTCAGGGACGCATGGAGTCTTCAGGGGTTTGAGAGAGTCTCAGGTGACAGCGGGATTTTCCTAGCGTAGTGAAGGATTCACTTCAATAAAAGGAAAACTTTCTAATAATCAGAGGCTTTTGTGAGATCATTCCTCGCTAGGGCTGTGCGTGAGGACCTCTTCGGGAGTTTTTCCCCTGCAAAATACAAATAACTTTGGCTCTGCCTTTGCAAGTTTAGCTCTGTATTTTGCAGTGGGACCTGAATACACATATTGTGAGAAAGCTCCCCGGCCGATTTTGGTGCCTATCATGATTAAGAACCATTTTTCATTAACCCATGTATGCCTAGTGTTCCATTATTGGAACGCTAAGCATGTGGGAGTTATTTACATCCTACTGCTCAAGGTCATTGCCAAGGTCTGATTGCAAAAATTTAAAAAAATTGCAACCTCAGGCATAAATGGAATAGCTTCCCACTGTCTACTGAAGAAAGTTCCAACTCTGAAGCCCAGCATTTAAAGTTCGGGATTTGACCCCCGTTTGTTTTCAAGTCTCATTCTTCCACATTATTCTTAATTTACACTATATTTTAATCAGATTCCTGTACACACTTATTCCTCCTTCTAAAATGGGGCGATAATGCTTTCCTAACAATGTTGCCTTGAGGATTAGAAATAGGGTGCACTAATATCTAGTGGGCTGTCTGGGGTTTAATATGCACATTAATACTAGGCCCTCAATAAATACTCAGCAAAGTGAATGAACAAAAAACAGAGAAATCTGCTTAAAAAATTAATGAGTGCACTTTTTTTTTTTTTTTTTTTTTTTGAGATGGAGTCTTGCTCTGTCACCCAGGTTGGCGTGCAGTGGTGCAACCTCGGCTCACTGCAACCTCTGCCTCCTGGGTTCAAGTGATTCTCTTGCCTCAGCCTCCCAAGTAGCTGGGATTACAGGCGTGCACCACCACGCTTGTCTAATTTTTGTATTTTTAGTAGAGACAGGGTTTTACCATGTTGGCCAGGCTGGTCTCGAACTTCTGACCTCAGGTGAGCCACCCGCCTTGGCCTCCCAAAGTGCTGGGATTACAGGCGTGAGCCACTACTCCTGGCCCACCTTCTTGATTAAACAGAGGCCCGATTAACCATGCCTTAGGGATCCCTGTAGCCTGTAGACTTTTACAAACTTAACATGATTTCTTTAGGTGAGTTGGGATTTTTTTTCCCCCTAAGTCTCACTGCTTTCTAGCCACCATTAAGACTTGAAACTTGCAGGGGGCAAGAGCAATAGGAAAGGGAAGTTAAAAATATTGTAAAGAAATGTTGTTTTGATAAAGAAGCTAAAGCTATCTAGGGCACATGGGCATAGGATCTCTCTCTCCTCCACCCTTTATATAACTCTTCAAGGTTTTAATAATTTGAATAGCTGTTGGAGAGTCAGAACAGATGTGACATTTATAGTGATATAGTAGCCTTTACTGTTACAACTGGTGGGAGGATGTGGACTTGCCTAGTATTTCACAGATGATGAACTGGAGTTCTGCAGAATGCAAATGAGTCACAAACACTCATTAGACTGCAAAAATGCTAGGTGAAACCCAGTTAAACAGTTTGCAGTTTTGTTTTCAATTTTCTAAGTCTTTAAAATGCGAATAATCATTGTGAATTGATTCATTTGGGACAAGGCACACAACATTTACCAAATTCATTGAACCATATATTTTTTTTCTTTCAATGTCTTAGAGGACTAGGATTCTCAGGAACATACCTAGGGCAATGCTGGTATGATGATTTCAACCCTGGCTGCATCATAAAATCTCTTGTGACACTTTATTAAAGAAAAAGTTTTCTGGGCTCTACCCCAGAATCTCAGGGAGAAGAGCCATTGCAACTCTGGGTTTTAAAAGGCTGTGCTGAGATTCTGCTGTCCAGCCAGAGGAGATAAACACTGCATGATGAGAATGGCTTTTGGATTAAGGAAGGCCTAGGTTCAAGGCCAAGATCCACTGATAGTCATTATAATGTATTTGGAAAGTTACAATCTGATTGTCTTAGGTGTCTCACCCATAAAACAGGGAGTCATACCCACTCAGTAGTATATTTTTAGGTCCAAAAAGTTCAATGAAACAATGAAGGAAAACAATGCATGTAGTAGGTGCTGTATCCAACACGTAATCCTTAGTTTCAACAGAAATAGAAATAGTAAAATTACATGCCTTCTCAATATGCTGGTAACTTTTGCTTTTCTTTAAAGAGAATGAAAGTAATTGTGGATTCTCATAGCTGTAATACACCTGCAGCACTCTGACCTTTCTTGTATTTAGAGCAATGCTCAGAAAGATGGTGTCATGTCTTAACCAAAGATGGTTATGTGTTTTTTTGGCAATCACACGCCACATCTTCTGGGGAAAAAAATTCCCTATTTTTCAAAGCTGTATATAATCTCCATTTTTCAAGAGATAATTTAAGCCAGCTTAAGACCTGAAATCTGGTTTTACAGCATAAATGCAATGATGTCATCACAGGTTTGCATGATGAGCTGTGCGAAAGTCCAACACTTGCCCAGCAGCCATTGCTCATGCTCTGCTGTTGAGGCGGAATTTTCCAAAATACGAACTTCAAAGGTATTTCTATTTCTATAAGGACAGATGTAGTGGGATTTTTATAGGCATTCTAACATTTGGTGTCTTCACACTCCCTTTCCTTTTTAATAATCCCTTCAGTGTCTTGTTCCATTTAATAGATTTTAAAAATTTAGCTCTGTGTGTGTGTGTGTGTGTGTGTGTGTGTGTGTGTGTGTGTGTATGATCACAGCTACCCTCCAGAGAGCAATGCATGTGTGAATCTGACTGTGGCCCAGAGAGGTGCCTTTTTGTATGAATGAAATGGAATAGATAATCTGGTCTTAGAAATGGATACTATTCCGAAGTTCATTTGTAAATCAGTAGTTTGGAACTTGGAGCACATTTTCTCATAAAAGAAATTCTCTACATGGTGGATAAAGTCCCAGGCCAGCCCACAAGAGCCTGTTTAAGTCATACTGCACCTGAAGTGGAATTGTTATTAACTCTAGAGGACAATATTCTACGGGAACAAATTTTCAGAATTCTACTGTTTATAGGTGAGAACAACTGACTACAATTTCCACTAGTCTTCTAAACCATTTCCCCCTTCATTCCTCTAATAAATTACCAAAAAAGGAGCTATTCATACCACAAATTATTTCTTGAATATATATTAAAAGAATATTTTTTCTGTTTTATGCACGTTGAAACTTTAATAAAAGCAATACATGGACAAAAAAAGTGTTTCTCTAAATGTAGTTGAACTTCAAACTGGGTTTCTTGTCCTGGCTGTGGAGAGGTAATGGTCACTGTTATTATGTTTGTTTTAACATTAAAATTATATATCTGTTTTTTCTACCTTATCTTTACCTTTGCCATGCGTTTTTAAAACTGCCTTACAATCTAATAGAAATCTGGAATAACGAAGTAATGAAATATATTCTAGGTCACTTTGACCACAGGAATCAGAAATGTTTCAACTACACAATACACAGATTATGCTAGAAGTTGTACAAATATATCACAGAATCACAGGGCTGGAAAGAATCTTAAAAGACTGTCTAGTCTCTTCTCTGGCTTCCAGACAAGCCAACCATTCCAAACAGATGAGAGCTAGCCTATATTTTAGAAGAGAAGGATGGCTTTGTCTTTTTAACCCTTTCTGGATCTAACAGTCTACACATTGTTAGTAAATTGCCATTAATTTTTATTCTAAATTATTCCATTCATAGTTACAAGTGTATTTTACTTTTTCACGTTTGCTCCTCATAGGAAACAAACTAGGTTGATCGCTATAAAATCCCATGACACATTTAAATACTGTACTTTGTGTTCTTTCTTCTAACCATTGCTGAACATCCCAATGTCTAATCCTCGAGTTACTTTTGTCCTGCTCTCTGCGGGTAGTTTGTTGTCTCTCCTGCAGTGGGAACTAAAATCTAGCAACTGTGTTTTATGAGGCTTCTGGGAACTGAGTATGATTATATTATATTTAAGTGTAATCCTATAATTAAGCAGGCCATAAGAGTTAGATTCAAAAGAAAACCAAATTTAATAATTATAATAAAATTGCAATAATGTATTTATTTATAATTCCTTTCTTTCAGGCAGTTAAAAAGGCATCACCAGCCTAATCACATTAGCTCTTCAATCAAGTAAGGTAATCAAAGAGAACCTGCCCCTACTATACAATCTTATACATAAAATGCAACATCCTTAAGTGCCACCAAAGATCATTCTTTTCTATGGAGACCCCACTGTGGAACGTACAAGGTATAACCTTAAAATATTTTTTGCTGATTGGTAATGACTCTTTAACTGTTGGTGCTGGTAATGGCTATTTAAACTTGATACTGAGTGATTTTTTAATGGAAGTTTGCAATGGAGTGGGCAATTTGATCTCTGTATTATAAAAGACACAAAACATAGTGGCTTTAGAACAAGTATGGTTGGCTATGTTACTGTCTTAAAACAGTTCTACTTTCCCCCAAGATAAAATAGAAATATACAATTGGTAAATTAAGAATGAGATTCCCTCCATTGTGAGGTTCTGAATGTCTCAAAGCTGGAGATTATGTCCAAAGAAAATGGACATGGATGGAAATTTATTTATTTATTCATTTTTTTAATTTACTTATCTATTTATTTATTATTTATTTATTGAGACAAAGTCTTGCCCTGTCACCAGGCTGGAGTGCAGTGGTGCAATCTTGACTCACACTGCAACCTCTGCCTCCCAGGTTCAAGTGATTCTCCTGCCTCAGCCTCCTGAGTAGCTGGGACTACAGACACGTGCCACCATGCCCAGCTAATTTTTTTGTATTTTTAGTAGAGACGCGGTTTTACCATGTTGGCCAGGATAGTCTCGATCCTGGCCTTGATCTCGATCCTCGGGCTCCCAAAGTGCTGGGATTACATGTGTGAGGAAATTTTTATAATGATGATCTCAACCTGATAGTGAGCCATGTTTCTTGTTTCTTCCCAACATGCAGGTACCACTCATTGGGTGGCTGCTCATCCTATGTATGTAAGGGGATAGAAGCCAGTTTCTGAGACCAGGATGACAAACCTGACTCTGTAAAATGACCATGAGAACACTCTATCTGACTTTTCTACATCAGCAAACCACCCCCACAGAGACTGTTGCCCTTACCTCTATGCAGGTTTGCAAAGTAAACCTTCATAGCTGCTTGGTAGAGGACAGCACTCCCATCCTACCATCAGCACATCCACTTGTACAGCTCAGCTACATTAGGGCAAAACTGTTCCTGTGAAGTGGGGTCATTCTTTTCCTACCACTGAACATTCCAAATGCTGCTCTCCAAGCCTAAGATCCTCTGAGTTTCCCATGTCCCCCAACAACCAATACAACCATAAAGATTCTGGACACTGGTGAGAAAATGAAGAGGTAAGAATATTAAAATAAAATCTTCTCATTTTGACGGTGAAGATGTCAGCATTATTTACAGCTCGGTGGTATGACTCTTTGAGATGTATATATTGCTAATATGAGCTAACTAGACAAGGGCAAGTACACACAGTCCTTCATCAGTCCTAATGGAAGTATCCCTTCATGGAAATTCCCTGGTTTATAGAGTCCTTATGGAACCCTTAACTTAAATTTCCTTCCACACTCTAGCAAAAATACAGCATGAAATCAAAACTCTGGTATTCATTCATCAGGAGTCTGAAGGATGACCTGCAAGGCACCCACTGGTTACACAAATGAGCTGAAGCAAAACACAATTTAACAATGGGCAAAGTCAACTTACTTGTTCATTTTTAGTAAGCCTGGTTTTGTTGTGAATGTCTGATGTGACCAAATTAAATCCGTGCTTCTCCGACAAGATTCTCAGAAGCAAGACCACAGTACGGCTCCCACACTTGCCTACTCTGTTGTACACCACCTGGCTTGGGAAAGGTAGTACCTGGGAAAAAAACAAGAGAACAAACATGAAACGTCTGTATGGAAATACTTAGGATTCTTCCCTCAATTTCAGAACAATAACCGTTTCATATAATAAATCTGAGTGAAAAAGGCCTATAATCAGGTTAATTAAAAGGATGTATATCAGTTCATCAGAAGTGATAAACTATAACTTCATGATATAACGAGAGAAATGTTGGTCTTGTTATCTCTCTGCACTGAGGAAATTTCAGGCAGTCTCTAAGATTGATTATCAAACTTTTCTTTTTAAGAACAAAATACATAAATATGTTCCTTAATGACAATATTTTTTGCAAGCTTATGCTTTATCAGAACAACTTAATTTATAGAGTGGTCAAGAAGTGGAGTGGAATTCCAGAACTCTTAAAATGCAATAATAAAAATACAGTTTGTAAATGGATGATGAATTTGAATAGACATTTCTCCAAAGAAAATATACAAATGGCCAATAAGCACATGAAAAAATGCTCAACATCATTAGTCACGGGGAAACGCAAATCAAAATCACAATGAGATACCACTTCACAGCCATGAGGATGGGTATAATAAACAACCAAGAAGACAGTAACAGGTCGGAGTGGAGTGGAATTGCTGGATCATATGGTAACCGTAGGTTTAATTTTTTGAAGGACTGCTAAACCATTTTCAATATAGCTGTACTATTTTATATTCCTACCAACAACATGAGGGTTCCAATTTCTGTGCATCCTTGCCAACACTTGTTATTGATATATATGTTTTTTTTTATTTTTTTAGACAGGGTCTCACTCTTCTGCCCAGGCTGGAGTGCAGTGGTGTGATCCTGGGCTCACTGCAACCTCTGTCTCCCAGGCTCATGCAATCCTCCCACCTTAGCTTCCCGAGTAGCTGGGACTACAGGCACACACCACCACGACTGGCTAATTTTTGTAATTTTTTTTTTTTTGGTAGAGACAGGGTTTCACCATGGTGCCCAAGCTGGTCTCAAACTCCAGAGCTCAAGCAATCTGCTGGCCTCGGCCTCCCAAGGTGCTGGGATTACAGGCATGAGCTACCACGCCTGACCTGTTACTGTCTTTTTGGTTATTATACCCATCCTCGTGGCTGTGAAGTGGTATCTCATTGTGATTTTGATTTGCATTTCCCTATGACTAATGATGTTGAGCATTTTTTCATGTGCTTATTGGCTATTTGTATATTTTCTTTGGAGAAATGTCTATTCAAATCCATCATCCATTTACAAATTGTCTTTTCATTATTGCATTTTAAGAGTTCTGTATATATATATATTCTGGATTAGCAAATACACAATCTGCAAATATTTTCTCCCATCCTGTAAGTTGTCTTTTCATTTTCTTTATGGTGTCCTTTGAAGCACAGAAGTTTTTCAATTTGACTGAGTCCAATTTATCTAAATTTTCTCTGGTTGTTTTGGTTTTGGTGTCATATCTAAGAAACTATTGCCTAATCTAAGATCGTAAAGATATACATTTATGTTTCCTCCTGAGAGCTTTATAGTTTTATTTCTAACATTTAGGTATTTGATCCATTTCAAGTTACTTTTCTGTGTGGTGTGAGTTGGTTGTCTAACTTCATTCTTCTGCATGCAAATATCCAATTGTCACAGCACCATTTGTTGAAAACACTCTTCTATTCTTTCCCCACTTAGCTGTTTAGTACCCTTGTCAAAAATTCACTAACCATAAGTGTATTGGGGGTCATTATTATTTCTGGATTCTCAATTCTGTTCCCTTAATCTATATGTTTATACTCATGTCAGTACCACACAGTCTTATTATAGCTTTGTTCTAAGTTTTGAAATTGGGAAGGGAAGGGTAAATCCCTCCAACTTTGTTCTTTTTCAAGATTGCTTTTGGCTACTCTGTGTCCTTCGCATTTCCATGTGAACTTTAGGGTCAGCTTGCTAATATCTGCCCAAAAAAGTAGTTGAGATTATGATAAGGACTGCATTGAATCTGTAGATAAATTTGATTACGACAGCCACCTTAACAATATTGTCTTCCAATCCATGAACATGGATGTCTTCCTACTTATTTAGTTCTCCTTTAATTCGTTTCTTTGATGTTTTGTTGTTTTCATTGTTCATGCCTTATACTGCTGTTGTTGAATTTATTCTTTTTGATGTCATTATAAATAGAATTCTTCTCTTAGTTTCATTTTGGACTGATTGGTAAAAATACAATTGATTTTTCTACATTGATCTTATATTCCACAATCTTGCTGAACTCATTTATTAATTCCAAGAGTTTTTTTGTGTGGATTCTTTAGGATTTTCTATAATAAGATCATGCTATGTGCAAACAGAGAAGTTTTACTTCTTCCTTTCCAATATGAATGCCTTTCCTTTCTTTTTCCTTTCTAATTGCCTAGTGGATAATGATTTTTATATACTATTATCTACTTCTTATCTTGATATACTACTTTTTATCTATTTTGATATAATATTATATACTATTTATACTATTATCTACTTTACTATATACTTTTCATAGCTATTATGAAAAGCATCTATGATTAATCATTTATATCTGCAATAAAGATATTTCTCCATTTTGAATGCTCAGCATTGATCAACAACTGACGATAATCAAAGGATTCCTTCATTCAGCATATACTCATAACAGAAGGTCATTTTAAAAAGCTCAAAACTAAATAATAAAGCACAGTATAAAATCATAAATATACTGGAAACATAAATATACTATGGTAGGCCATTTGAATTTTTGCCTTTGCAATTATAGGTTAATTTAATTTTCCTGAAATATTTGTATGCAGAGTAGCATTTAATAAATTTGAAGCTTAAAGGCTAGTTGTCACTGGAATAAAATATAATATCTATATCATTCACTTAACAACCAGTCACGTGCCATTTTGGTGCAATATTTCCATTATGTATTTTTTTCTTATGAGTAATACCTTGTTTCTCGAGGGCCAGTCTACTATGTGTCCTCACAGTGCCTAGAATGTGCTTTGTACATAAAGAGCCTCAACGGACACTGAATGAGTCCTGACTGCTCTGAGGAATTTAATGTGCAGCTTAACACTAATTAACACAATGATTCCACTAAAATGTGAAACCAAGAGAATCTTCAAATACAGCTGCTTTATCTGACCAAATGCTATTCGAAGTCATCAGAGAAAATAAAAAGATGGTCATTTTAATAGGTCACTGTTACTTATGGTTTAATCAGTGAGTACTTCAAAAGCCTGTTCATTGGCAACTATTACAGAAGTCCAGATATTCAGAAAAATAAATTACATTCTTGGCTACAAGGTTATGATCAGGAAGGTTGAATTAGGTTCCATATTTAGTTTAATGATACAAATAGCATTTATAAGTTGGACTTTCCATTACAACCAGGCTGGGGTATGAAATTATGGCTACCACAGAGCTGCCAACATAAACTCAGAGTTTAATTCCTCCATAGAAACAAAGTGTCCAACAATTGGGATAGGTGCATTTTTTTCCTGCCTCATAGCACATTACTGAATAGCAAGGAAGAATTTGTTACATCTGAATTAATGACCTAGAAGATGTGAGTTACCACATAGGTAAGTACTTTATTGCAAGAGTAGAGGTGCATCTTGGACAATTTAAGTGAATAACTGAGGCACTTACCTAGAAAACTTAGGTGAAATCATTTAATTTCTCCTGAATTGTTTGGGAAATCAGCACAGTAGCAGGCTTAGTAACTATCTTATTCTGTTTACTAATAACCAAAGATGTTATTTACCTTTGGGCTATTGGGTAATTCACTTTTTAAAAGATGTTAATTCTAATTGTTTTATTAGTTTGTGGCAAGCTTCCAACTAATAGTTTAAAATTTTGTTATTTAAAAAGAACACTTAAATAAGAACAAAAAATCCTGTATCATTTCTGCAGCTGGGTCTATGATAATCACTTAAGATAAAGGAGGGCTTAACGTCCTCACTGTGACTGTACTTCCATCATTTCTCTAAATACCAATACACACCTACATGATATGAACATAAAAGCAGGAAATGTGTTTTCACTAAAATTTCTGGAATCAGCCTTGTGAGTTTTAAAGACACCTCATGCACTACCACAAACGTAAGTAAACCTGTCTGAAATTTAGGGTGGGGTTTTTAATCATTTTCCATTGAAACTTGCTGAATTAAGCAGCTAAATCAACGTGTAGATGTTGGATACGGTGTTAAACAACAAGAAGCAGATTCCTCCTATTCCTGGCAGAACTATGGATTTGTTTCTGATGGCCAGGTGTGGTGGCTCACATCTGTAATCTCAGCACTTTGGGAAGCTGAGGTGGGTGGATCACCTGAGGTCAGGAGTTCGAGACCAGCCTGGCCAACATGGCGAAATACCGTCTCTAGTAAAAATACAAAATTAGCTGGAAGTGGTGGCGGGTGCCTGTAGTCCCAGCTAGTCAGGAGGCTGAGGCAGGATAATCGCTTGAAGCCGAGAGGCAGAGATTGCAGTGGGCCAAGATCGTGCCATTGCACTTCAGCCTGGGCAACAGAGTGATACTTAGTCTCAAAAAAATAAAAATAAATAAATAAAAATAAAATAGATTCGTTTTGGAAGGTCTGCTTTAAAAATGTTTATCATCTTTTATTTGAAATGCACTTTCTGGAAATACGGCAAAAAAAAAAAAAAAAAAAAAAAGAACTGATTTTTAAGGAGGGAGGGACTGACCTGTCCTAGGTTCTGTGCCATGTAAACCCTTTTCATCCTTGTTTAACAATACAGAATCAAACAGCATAACTGTCTTTTACTCTGGCTGTGCATTTCTCTAAGAGCGTAAATTATCAAATGGCTTAAGTATCATTAGTAGCATCCAAGTAACTCCCTCTGTGTGCCCCCCATACTCCCTGTGGATCACAGATTCCTAGCATAATGGAGTTTGAGGTCCAGAAGCAATTTAGAATCCATCCATTCAACACCCCCCAGCCACAACTATCCCTCTATTACCCCCGTCTCCAGCCCAATCTGTGTTTGATTTGGATAAAATTTTCCTTTACACTATGTAGATATTACAACTATTTTTACATGAGTAAACTGAAGCCCAGAAATATCATTTGGCATCTTCAAGGTCACAAAGCTAGAGTGACACATAACCACGAAAGCCCAGCTCTCGGCTCTCCTGACTCCTAAGATGACACTTCTTTAATATACAAATCAAATAGTGAAGAGGATTTTTAGTTTGACTTCTGTGACAGAGATCCTCTTTCCTTTTTTATGTCTTGCATGTATCCAACATCACTGAATACACTATTTTCAACAGTTGGTGATCACAACCAGTATCATCAGCCATTACTCAGCCGTGACTCAAGTCCCCAGAAGGCTTAAGTGGAACTGACAGGAGCAGATTAGCCTCTCTCTCCTTCCTAAGGACTCTTTCTAGAAAGCTAATGGAAGCCCAGAGTGTCAACGCAGCTAATGGGAGAAGAAGGTGGCAGGATGTATGCTTTTCCCTTCTCTCCTTCCCCTGATATATCACAGGCAGTCAAAGTGGACAGCTGCCTCAAATATTGTCAACTGCTTCCACTGGGAAAGGAAAAAACCAGGAAGCAGTAAGTTATAGTAACATGTATACAAAATCCTATGTATATTTGGAATGTCTATCAGGACAAGCAAATGCCCTCAATCACTGTGAAAAGACTTTTAAAGACCTCTTAGGATCAATCTCGAAATCTTCATTATCCTTAACAGATATTTGCAGTTGTCAGGCTGAGAACTCTATCCTCTACTTTAATGTTCCTATTATCATTTGCACACAGAGTTTGAATGCTCACTCTTTCTTTAGGTGCCCTATAGAGAAGTACACATGAAACTCCTCAAGCACCCTCTCCTTCCCCCAAGTGATTCTTCATTCTTGGCAACTGCGGTTATATGAATGTTATGTCTGTGATTTCTATTTTATGGCCAATTTGTAAAAGTGAAGGGGCCTCCAAAATCTTTCATTCTATGAATTATATATTTTTATGCTTCCTGTCTTGTAAGTTCTGCAAATGCCACAAATCCCCAGAGCCTGACAGGCCTGTGTGGAGCATGCCAAATAAACAGAAGTCTTTCCAAGATCCTGAGCACGATAGGAACCACCACCAAATGACATCCACAAGTTCAATAGCTTAGCCCTGGTTTGAAACGGGGATAAGAGAAGGAAGGCTTTCTAGGTAAAAAGTAAATGTGGTCTAGACCAAGACTTTCATAGTCTATGAGACCCAGAGTCTATAGAGCTCTTCTGGGGATTGGTAATGTTGGAAGAATTAACTTCAGTGCTGCTTTTAATTCTCTGCAAAATGATACTTAATATAGTATAAGCTGTGGTTCCCAAATAACTGTATATTCAAATTCCTCATAGAACCTTTAAAAATGCAGGTTTCTGGGCCACACTCTAAGACGAACTGAATCACAGTCTAGGATGAGAGTCAGGAGTCTCTCTCTAAAAAGCTCACCAGGGTGCTCTGCCACCTCCATCAGCTTTGAGGAAGTGCTGTCACAGAGGACTCCCAGCTTTCTGTATTAAGTGGCTGAGTGGGTCCTTGCAGCCTTCTGAGGGATTAAGGCTGGGGAGAAGGTTGCCTGTGTGGTCCTGGAGGGGAGTTGGGGCGAAGGGCACTGTTGTGTCTTCCTGGGGTCTCACTGTGGGTTGATGAGCCCCACTCCCATTTACCAGTCATAATTAACCTCGTACGTATGCTCATACTCTCCTAGGCTGGTTAGAGAACAGATGTGCTGGTTAACTGAATGTGTAGGTTAACTGAAATTTATACTAAATGCTGTCAAAGCATTATAGTGACTGTGAACTGACTTTGCTTGACGAATAAAACTGCACTTCATGATTTTTCAGCAACTCCATTTCATGGTTAATCAAACTAACACTTGAAAGAGTCACAGCCAGGGCTGTGCAAGGCCTGAATTCAGGGACAATTCTGTTCCTCACTGTCCGTATGACTGTAAGCAGTTTAAATCCACTCAGCGAATCCTCATGTTAAAGTTCCTAGGACACTGTGGTGCTAGAAGCCAGTCACTTCACATCCTTGAGCCCCAGTTTCCTCACCTACAAAAAGGGGAAAGTTAGGTTATAACCCAATGAATGATATTTTCTTCCAAAGCTATTAAATTATTAATTTCAGTCTATATTGCTACCAAGATATAATCTGGAAAACACCTTAAAAGTCAAAACTAGATTTTATTGTGTTTCCTTGTGGAATATATTCATTAAAGAAAGAGAGAAAACAAAGTTCCAGTAATTTGTGCTGATGACATGGGTTCCAGCACCATAGGCGTTCCCGGTTTTATTTTGGAAACCTTGGCTGTCCTATTCTTGTTTGGGCTTGTCCCATAATAAATCTACCTTTATCTTCCTTTTATCTTTCTCTTCCTTTCCACAGTTTTAATCATTTCAAGCTTCCCATTTTGAGATCATCGCCAGAGCCTCCCAGAACTCGGCAGTGATTCTCACTGGCCTTTGCCCATCAAACCATCTGAGCCACATGCATCTGTTTCCTAATTACCATCATCTCTCCTGCTCCCAGTCTCCTTTCCTCCATTCTAGGGGAGGAAATACACAGAACCCATCTCAGAATTCTATTTCCCCTCATTGCAATCCTCCTGAACAGAAGGCTCTTTCCATCCACAACTCTCAAATGACATTCTGCATGCTTCTCATTATTCAGGCCCATCTTCTCCAAGAGCTATGCCAAATCTGAACCTTTGGCTTTCTTCTCTTCCCCTGTTCCCACTTGAAACAATTCCATGTGTAATGCTACCTACAGAAAAATAAATATAGCCAGAGATCATTTACAAGTCTATCTGGGTCTGTTATGTGCATAGTGGATAATTAATAAAAATAATCTACCTGTTATGTATATAGTGGATAATTAATACAGAGTATAGACTAGACTATTGGGATGAAAATACTATTATAGTAAGTGTTGTAGAACCAATGCTGTCATATTTATTATTATAAAGGATGCTCTTTCAGTTATCTCTTAAAACTATAAGAAAATCTACCAATTTTTTCTTAACATTCATAATATTTTGAAACCCCTGATTTGCTATGTTACAGAAGAAAAAGTATGTTGAAGTAGAAGTTTCCCTGGACTGAAAGTTATGAAACTCTGGCATTCTCCTTGGCTTTATCACTCTAAGTAGTTGAGTGACATGAGCAAATGATCCTGAACAACTTCTCTAAGTCAAAGTTTCCTCAAAGTACAGAACGAGGATACTGAACCTAATGATTCCCAAGGCTCCTCCCTGTCCACATGCCATATGTTAACCGAGGGCTACACAATACTTATGGATGATCACAGGGTTATCTGAGTGGCATCCTGCGCTTCTAAATATTAATTCCATTCTGTATACCTAATGTCCTGTTATCTCCATAATGCACATCATCACTATGCTATTCCCAGAACACAACAGCCTGCATACTGTACCAGAATTTTCATACAAAGAAGCAATTTTCACAAGGAGCCACAAGTCATTTTCTAGATGTGATGATTAAGCTACCATAGTTGGATCCTTGAAGAGTGCTTCAGGAAAAAAATACAAGACTTCCAGTTTGAGTAGGAACTCAAATTTCAGGTGACACTGGTGAATGCTATCAATGCCATAGACCAAAAGA
The DNA here is from genome assembly GCF_006542625.1 of Nomascus leucogenys. Classification (NCBI taxonomy): domain Eukaryota; kingdom Metazoa; phylum Chordata; class Mammalia; order Primates; family Hylobatidae; genus Nomascus; species Nomascus leucogenys. Next base: position 134,955,529 of record NC_044383.1, on the reverse strand, counting down.
TGAATATTTTCAAATTTCAAATTAACAAATATGAAAAAAATATACATATGAGGAACAAAGAGATTCACTTTTAATGCCGCAGTACCCTTTAAGCTCTGTGGTCAGTACACAAATAATAAGCAAAAAGCAGTCCATAAACTGGGTATCTCATTACCACAGAATGTTACAGTTTCCTTTTTTTTGAGACAAGGTCTTGCTCTGTTGCCCAGGCTGGAGTGCAGTGGCACAATCTTGGTTCATTGCTACCTCTGCTTCCCGGCCTCCAGTGATTCTCATTCCTCAGCCTACTGAACAGCTAGGATTACAGGCACACAGCATCGTGTTGGCTAATTTTTGTATTTTTATTACAGACAACATTTTACCCTGTTGGCCAGGCTGGTCTCGAACTCCTGGCCTCAAGTGATTCACCTGCCTCGGCTTCCCAAAGCGCTGGGATTATAGGCATGAGCCACCGCACTCGGCCAAGAATGTTACAGTTTCTAAAATTCAAACTGCAGTTCGGTCCTTAGGAATCCATGGAATACTTGTATGTTTGACAGAAAGAGAAATGATATCCACATGCCACACACATGAAATGTAAGCACAATGAGAGAGTGCAAGGTTGCGAGGCTAAACCTTCCTGAAGGCATATTTCCAAGTGGGACTTGACTTGCTTTTGCATACACATGGTAGCCCTACTGCGCTTGTGCTTGGTGGCTTCTGTCCACTCTTCTAAGAGCCCTTTCAACTTCTCTGTGGCTTTTATCATCAAAATTAAGTGGAGAAACCCATATGGATGTGGAAGTCCTGTTTAACCTCATCTTCCTGTGAATATCTGTTATGCATGTGGATGTGCCCTGTATGTTTCTGTTGTGCTCAAAAGACATTATGAGTAATATTGTTGCAGTCACATCAGACTTCTAGCCATTTCTAACACTTTCTTACATGCTATGTATTCAGTCGTCCAAAAGTCCTTATTAGACAAACTCTGAGGATGAAAGTAGGAGGGTCCCCAAATTAGTTCTAGATCTGCAGCTGTTCCATTTTTAGTATTAATCAATTCGATTGGCTTTTTACATTAACTTTTGGACCAGAGTACGGAATTACAAAAATGCATTTGGACAGATAATCTCTCCACCAGACCCACACACTTAGTTTGACTCTCCATTCAGATCTGTAATACATTTTTGTTTAATCACACTAATCTCCAAATAAAACATGCATAGACACTTTTGTTTATACAGACTTCCAAGGTTTAAGAGTCTGCTCTAAAGCTAAGTTTCGTTTCTCTATATTTATCCTATTTTGTTTTAGTTAACAATTTATACTCTGAGTCCAATCTCAAAACTCATTTGTTATTATACAAATAGAGGAGAAGTATTGATTATTGATTGGAGGTTTCATAATTTATAGCAGATATTGTTGGCATGGACCAACCACTCGACTTAGAATGGTCTTCTCTGGATGTTAGCGGGGAACGAGTCCGTTATTCTCATTACAACCCTGAGAAGAAAAGACTGCCCTCACTGAAAATAGTATAAAGGCTGGGGAAACAGCCACACTTGGCTGCCAAGACTCCTCTCTCATCAAAGCACTGTGCAAAGATTTTAAGACCAAAAGCGTGGATATACTGTTCACTGTGAATCACATCATTATTTTCCATTTGAAATGTCTGAATCAAATGTTAGTTTCTTGAGTGTGAATTGTACTGAAAAACTTATTCTTAGATTCAAATGATCATTGTTTAAATCTCTTAGCTGAGTTTTAGGTTTATATAACATAACCCATAATTTAAAATAGTGTGGCAGATTGGTACAATAATGGCCCCGGACCAGTCACACCTCTTGCTATCCCTGCACCATGTAACTTCCTTCCACATGGCCCTCTAGACTGGCCACATGACTTGCTTTGGCCATTAAGACATTAGTAAGTGCAATACAAACAGATGCTTGAAAACGGCCTGCATGTGGGGGCTTCACCTCTCTTTCCCCTAGGAGGTTTTCCACCATCATATGAACTTAGGCTAGCTTCCAGGAAGATAAAAGGTGGCATGGAATAGTGAAAATTCTGTGACTAAATTCAGCAAGTAATTATTGAGCATTACTGCGTGCTAGTCATTTAGTTAGGCATAAGAAATTGGTCAACTATTATAATTATTTGATTGTCTGACTCACTAGACTTTAAACTCCATGACTGCAGGGGCCACATCTGCTTTTCTTGACTATTGTATCTTCAGTGTTCAGCTCAATGCCTGGCACATCGTAGGCACTCAATAAATAATTGTTGAATAAGTGAACACAGCAAAGGTTACAACAAGTCTCTTGCCCTGTAAGAACTCACAATCTAACAAGGAATCGAACACTGACACTGCTTGCGCTGATACTGTGTGGTAAGCGCCCCACTAGAGATATGCATACAGTGGTATGAGAACAGAAGGGGTGATCAACTTGGCCTGGAGAACTCAGGGAAGGGGTCACAGAGAACACGGCATTTGAATGGAGTCTTGGTATCTCTAGAAATTGTATGGCTTCAAAGGGATAGCCATTTTCCCTTTGCAAAGTACACCTACCCAATTCTTGTTGATTTGCATTAATAAGAAACTTTCTAACCCCCCCTCCCATGTTTGATTTGGCTATGTGGAATTGGCTTCTTGGCATTTTTCACATTGTGTGTGTGTCTGTGTGTTGCACATATGATATGCAAGGAAAACACACCATACAAAATTCATCAACTCTCTGGCCTAGTGTTGCCCCTCATACATACTGAGCATAGCAACACAGCAGGACAACTGAGTTGCAGCTCAAGAACAACTGGGTTAAACATGGCTAAAGAACTTCTCTGCTTTATGTTACATCTCCATGTATCAATATGAGGATGCTTGTATCTGCAGGTAACCAAAAACCCAATGAAACTCAAACAATAAAGAGAATACATTTTCTCATAAATAAATAGGACAATATATTCTCTAACAAAAGTGCTTAGGTATGGAGGTTTTAGGCCTCATTCCATACTTTTGTTCCATCTCGCTTTTCCATCCTGGAAATGTCAGCATTGTCCTCAGACTAGCTTTTCTTATGTTTCATGACAGTTGCTGCAGTTCCAGCCATCCCATGCAGAATTACAAAGTCTAGGGCAAGAAGAGACTATCTTTCCTGGGTGCTTCCTTTAAGATCTGAAAATCCTACTTAGAAGGCCCTGAGAAAATTTCTCATGTTCTGTTGGCTTGGTCTAAACTTCCAGTGTACATCTCAACCAGCCATGGGCAAAGGAAATAAGACAACCATGCTAGGCTTACATTAATCAGGACTCACTCGTGAGCTGGGAATGGAACTGCCTTCCTCTTAGGGTAAAACTTGAACAAGTCAGATTTCTGCTAAAGAGGGGGAGGCTGTGGGAGAATGGATATGGGGTCAGTAACCAGTAGGGTCTGCTGTACCCCACCACTCAAAGGCCCTGTTTTTCTTGATTCTTCGAACACCTGTTCATGAAGATCTCCATTCCTCCTCTACACAAGAGGGAGTAAGAGCGGCAAACACCAAGGACATTCTCAACATGTGCAAAGGATCCACGGCTGTGTCCTATCCATAGTCTCCCATCTGCTCCCTGCCCTAGGCATAGATTTGCTGATAGCTGGAGAAGAGGAGAGATGAAATACATTCCTTTCTACATAAAATGACATTGCTTCCCACACTGAAATGAGATAGAGAATTAGCGACAAGGTGAACTTGAGCTGGGAGATTAACTCCACACAAGAATCCAGAAACCATAAGGTATTTTTAGCTAGGGATGGCAATAAGACATTTAAATTGCTCTCAGATGAAATTACGTCTTAACTGCCTACATGTTGGGGGCTTTTCACAAGTATACCTTTCTCATAAATGAATTTTGAACAAATGTGGCATGGAATCTAGACGCAATCCATCAGCATAGATCTGATCATGGAATGTTCTTTTCCACCGTATCTATCGGCTGGTTTTTGCTTTCATCTGTTACCTGGTCCTGGGTAAACAGATTTTTCAGAAATCTCCACCAGGATGGATGAGGGAACCCATTTCCTATAGGGAACTGTTATGACATTCAGGCTATCAAACAGTGCTAAATAAAATAAATCATTATTCAAAAAATATTTTAAAAATGGATACAGATATTTTCCATCTCTTGGGATTTTGCAATCTGACAGAAAGAGGAAAAGAGAAAGACAGTTTGTAGAGCAACAATTGTCTCCATAGCTAGACTCACTGGATGGATATAAAACTTCTGACTTCCCCCATAATGGTTGAGAAGTTGGACCTGACTAAGCCATAAGAAAATCCTCATCAGGAGAGTTTAGTTAAAGAAACAAATGAAGGAAACAGAAGTTTAAAATGAGGGCAAGAGCCCAGGTTTTAAGACCCTATTGCTGATCTCAGACTGTAGTTGCCCTGGGGCAATAGAGTAAAAAAAAAAAAATCCTAGTGATGGGTTGAGCACTCGCACTGTCCAATCTATGTCATTGTAGTGCAGGAGCTCATCCTCCACCAGTGACACAAATACCTCCCCTCCAGGCCTTCACCGGGCACTGTACCCTTGGATGGAGAGCTGCTTATGTCTATCAAAGGGCTGGCTAAAAGATGTCATAAGTAAGGAAGATTGTTTTAGGACATAGACTCCATCCATTTCTCTGTACATTTTGAATTTTTAGTCTTGGTCCAAAGCGAATCATCAAAAAGCTGTCTATTGAAGCCTAACTTCTTGGCCCCATCTAGAGCTGCTTTGACTGAGTGACATTTTGGCATCATATCCTTGGCAGCTGTCAAGTGACACCATACGATAGGGCATCTCACAATCCAGTTCTGTTTTGGAATGGAGATGTCATTGAGCACATTGTCTTCTATCTTTCTCATTTTTTTTTCATCCCAGGGTTCTTCATTTGGTGGTGCCTTTCACGCAATATCTCACTTAATTTGTAAAATGACCTCACAACCATGAGTACTAGTGCTCCCATATTAGAGAAGAAAAGGCTGGGAATTAAAGGGATTAAATAACTTGTTCAAAGTCTATTCCAGAGCTGGTACTCAAGCTCTCTAATCCACTACACTGTAGGACAAATGACTGTATTTTTTTTCCTTCTCATGGAAAATGAGAACCACATAACCATTTATGGCCCCATTTTTCTTTGGCTACCAGAAAATCCAAAGTAAAGTCTGTTCAACTATAGCAATTAGTGGTATGATGGTTTATATAATTGTTTTTTCACCAATTATGCTAATCTGATGAACTCACTAGCCTGTAAGGCTATGGGAAGGCCAAGACTTCAATGTATTTCTATGATTTTTCCCCTTCTTCCCTCCCACTGGTCCTCCTCCTCCCCTTTCCCTCCCCTTTCTCTCTCTCTGTTTTGTTCTCTCTCTTTGCAACTGTACTTAGCTCAATATGTAACAGGGATGTAAGGACAACTGAATGATGGATGAATTCTTACCATGCTCCAGCAGTAACGTCTTCAGAGAATATTTTAAATTCAGAAGGTAAATATATCCTATTATTGTATTGTTAATTGCTTTCTTTCATCCCCACAGAGTCCTCACCTTCAATATGAAAAAAACATTTTTTCAAACCTATTACTAACTATATAGAATATTTTGAAATGATAACCGCCTATAGCAGATTCTGCTAGTTGCTTATCTAATATCTACTTTCCTCTCTTCCTAAAGGAACCATGACCTCATTCTAGGTAACAATATACCCAGCTAAAAATAGTCATCTTAGACTCACTTGAAGTTGGGAGTGATAGAGTGATCGAGTTCTGTCCATTCATTCAACAAATGAATGAGTTATAAATGAACACTGTCGAGTTGGCCTCTTGGGCAATTTTTAATGATAGACAGATTCCTCTGGCATCGTTTTTCAGTCCTCTGCCTTGACTTTCCATTCTCTTCTCCTCTCTGGAACACAGACACCATGCCTAGAGTTGCAGAAGCAATCCTGTGACCACAAGGCAAGAAGCATGAGGGCCATGCTGCAAGCCAAGATCTGCAAGCTAATGAGGACAGAAAACGAAGATAAGAGGTAGACCCCAGTGATATCACAGTGCCACCACACCAGACCTGGACTGCTTAATGCATGAAATAAACAGGGCTCTCCACTTGTTTGGGTCGCTCTTGTCAGGTTTTCTGTTTCTGTTAGCCCAATGCATTTCTGATATAGACCTTTCTCTTTTTAATTTTTTGCTAATTTTATTCATTTTTTAAAATGGCCACAGGTATTATCCTCTGAGAAAATCAAAATCAAGTACACTCACAGTGAAAAGAGTTCTAAGTCTCATATCATTCCTTTTGATCCTGTAGTACACTGACATTGTAGTAACAGCACTATTAGCTTCAAAATGCTGTATCGATGATCAAAATATGTCAGTGGAAAGGATCTCATAAAGTATGCTGCTTTCTTTCTTCAATTACTTTAAAAGTCTGTCATTAAACATTTCTGGGGGTAGTTTATAAAATATTTATGGTTGGAAGCCAAAGGTAGCTGGAGAAGAAGAAATGTTTGTTATAAATATATTTCTCTACTCACAAGCTGTCAAAGGAACTCACTGTAGTTTTTGTAATCTGCTGGGTCATGGTAAAGCTCCCTTCTGTGAAAGTATGTGGTCTACTTAACAATAACAACCATACTCATTTGCTCAGAAGTACAGCTAAATAATCCTTCAGCCCCTGTGTAATTTTAGTGTAAGTGCATTAAAAATTCCACTTATCTTGCACCTGGAAATTATGTGGTCGATAAACTTTTGACCTAGTTGTGTGAGTTGCTCTGAAAGTTAAACTATGTTCGTCCAGTCATCATGGGGAGTGACCAAAGGGTCACTTGCATCCAAGGGCAGAAATGTAATTTTATTTTTCAGGAATTTATACACAATTCCTTTGAAGATTCAAGAGGAGTAATATTTAGTAGGCTTTGACATTAAATATGTAGAATCGTGACTTGGAAATATTCCCCCCTTTCTTCCACTGGGCAATGTTTGCAAACAACCTACACACTGGCAACCTTTGGAGAAAACCTACTACTATAAACTTTAAAGGTTTTTTTTCTCTCTTTTTCTTCTTTCTTTTTTTTGTAGAAAGTTTAAAAGTCATTGTGAGTTGCAAATCTTTCATCTACATTTGTCCCTTTCTTTTCAAAGTTGTTCCTTATCTGTTGAAAAAGCTTGTGCCTGCTTTTGCCTGAGAATTGTAAACTGCTCAACTCAGACTGCTGGAAGCACCTTAAACATCTGCTCCCCTCAGACAGTTGCTGTCCTGCCTTCATCTTGTATGCTTTAACCGGTGGGCTCTTCTGGACTTTTTTATGGGGGCAAGTGGTCAGGCCACAAATCAGTCTCCGTTTTCTCTCATACACACAGAGCTCAAGTTCATTGTAAAAATCATGTTTAGTACAGAAGGAACCAAAACAGGAGGGCACATCATATCAGCAGCGTTTGCACAGCTAATTCCATCAAACGTCAGTGAAAGCTCTGGGGTAAGAGCAATGCATCAGTTTCTGCATGAGGAATTCAACATAAACATGAACACTAGAAGAATAAGTGGAGACAAGAAATTCTTTGAAAATGCCCCAAAGTAACAGAATCAAGCAGGCATAGTCATGCCTGCTTTTCTTATTTAGAATCTCAAAAACACGCATTCCACCTTCTCTCAGCCCAGCCCCATCCAAGAGAACGCAAATCCTGAATTCATGCAGCCTGGCTGAGAGAAAGCTGTGTCTTTTCAGAGAGGCCCAAGAGCTATTGGGTTGGGGTCTGTAATCCACAGGCCAAGTTTCTTCTCCGGAAGGGAGTTGTGAATTACCAAGAAATGTGTTCCTGGGAAGTCCAGCCCACATGTGACGGCCTAGGGGAAATTCGGAGTGTCCCTCCACACTAATGTATCTGGGGATACAGTTGGGGCAAGGGCATTGCTCTGCTCAAATGCAACGCACAGGAGGACAGCCAAAGCCAAATGCCAGTCTCCTCTCCCCTTAGGGCTTAAGCAAAACTGCGTGGCTTGCAAAACTGTCTTCAGTGTCCTCTTCTCCCCGACTCCCCTTTCATTCCCTGAACTCATAGCTGCTAACTTCCTACTGTGCGCCCGAGGATGCAGTGATGGAGAAGCTGCTGATTGTCTCCTAGGGATTTCTTTGTGAAAAGGGCAATGTCAGAGATAAGTACAAGGTGATAAGGGACCGATGAGTAGGGACATCTGGCCCTGAAGTCGGGGTGAGCAGGGCAGGGACGAGGGGCTGTCAGAGAAGGGCCTAGAGCAAAATCAGGAAACTTAGGTCACATATTCTTTGTTTTGATTACAACCCTTTAAAAAATGTCAAAACAATTCTTAGCTTGTGGGAGGTAAAATATTATGCTGATGTGGCCTATGGGTCATAGTTTGCTGACCCATCTTCTAGAGAAAATAATACCTGTGTCAAGTCCCTTAGGATAAGACATAAAATTAACTACTGTTTAGTAAGCACTTGGATTTGTCAGGTCTTAGACCGGCTGCTTTATAAAGTTCATTTCATTGAATCATCACAATACCATAAGAGGGCTATAGTCATCCGAAGGAAATATTAACAATATTATTTACTGACGAGGAAACTGAGGTCCAGAGGCATTAAATCCCTTGTTGAATGTCAGAGCCCTCAGCCCAGCTGAAAACAGGAACCCCGGCCTATCTGGCTTCCAAGCGACCAACTGCAATACAAGTACAGTTGTATATCTAAGTCCTGCCCTGGACAAAGGCATTGCAGGAGCGGGGAGGGGCTAAAATTCTGACCACACCCTACTGGCCAATCCTTGATCCTGGGTGAGGTGCTGCACCCAGCTTGAGGTTGGAATGGAGGCCTTTTTCTTAGCACAGAGATGCCATGTACTGACCAAGCCACACTTTTAAGAGGCTGTGTCAGCTGGGAAGAGAGGAGAATCTCTTCCTAACTCATTCGAAGCCTATTATTATTATTAATTATTATTATTATTATTTAAGACGGAGTCTCACTCTGTCGCCCAGGCTGGAGTGCAGTGGCACGGTCTCAGCTCACTGCAAGCTCTGCCTCCTGGGTTCACACCATTCTCCTGCCTCAGCCTCCGAGTAGCTGGGACTACAGGCGCCTGCCACCACACCTGGCCAATTTTTTGTATTTTTAGTAGAGGCAGGGTTTCACCATGTTAGCCAGGATGGTCTCGATCTCCTGACCTCGTGATCCACCCGCCTCGGCCTCCCAAAGTGCTAGGATTACAGGTGTGAGCCACCACACCCAGCCGAAGCCTATTATTCTTAAAAACTGTAACTAAAAATAATTAGGAAGAGACTCTAGCATTTTGCTTATATCCCTGAAACATAGAACATGCTAACCCTTTGAACACTGATTAAAAAACACAGAGTAATCACAATGAGATACCACTTTATAGCCACTTGGCTGACTATAATCAAAAAGATGAACAATGACAAATGTTGGCAAGGATACAAAGACACTGGAAGCCTCCTACATTGCTGGTGGAATGTAAAACGGTGCATCCACTTTGGAAAACAGTTTGGCAGCTCCTCAAAAAGTTAAACATAGAGTTACTATACGACCCAGAAATTCCACTCCTAGGTGTATACCCAAGATATGTCCCCAAAGTCTTGTATAGAAATATTCGTAGAAGCATTATTCATAATAACCCAAAAGTGGAGACAACTGAAATGCCCATGAAATGATAATCAGATAACTAAAACGTGGTATGGCCATATAATGTCACTATTTTAAGCATAAGCATTTTTTTTAAGGGTGGGAGTTGGGTACAGGCAGCTGGACATTAAAAGAGGCTGAGACAGGTGGATCACTTGAGGCCAGGCCAAAAGTTCGAGACCAGCCTGGCCAACATGGTGAAACTCCATCTCTACTAAAAATTTAAAAATTAGCCAGGTGTCATAGGGCATGCCTGTAATCCCAGCTACTTGGGACACTGAGGCATGAGAACTGCCTGGGAGGTGGAGGTTGCAGTAAGCTGAGATCGTGCCACTGCACTCCAGCCTGGGGGATACAGCGAGACACTGACTCAAAAAAAAAGAAAAAAAGAAAAAGAAAAAGAAAAAGAAAGATCATCTCTATGCAAATGAGGAATAGTATTCTGCCACAGAAAGAAATGAACTGATATCTCCTACAACATGGACAGACCTTGAAAACATGATGCTGAGTAAGAGAAGTCAGACATAAAAGGCCACATATTGTATGATTCCATTTATATGAAATGCTCAGAATCCTATAGGCAAAATCATAGAGACAGACAGTAGACTAGTGGTTGCCAGAGGTTGGGGGTCACGGGGGATGTGGGCAGTGACTGTCAATAGGTACAGAGTTTCTTTTTGGAGTGACAAAAATGCTTTGAATTGGACAGTGGTAATGGTGGCAAAATTTTATGAATATACTAAAAACCACTGAATTGTACACTTTAAAAGGGAGAATTTCCTGGTATGTGAATAGAATTACATTTTTGAAAAAAATAGTGCACATTTTCTCTCTCTTCCCCACCATGAGACTTTCCAGTGCTCTCTTCCGCACTCCCCTCTCATGCTAAAATCTGAGGTTGTTTCCTGTGGCCGGTGTCCTCCTTACTAATTCTGGCTCTGATGATGCTGGGTGTCGGGGGAGAGGGAGGGGACTAGAGCCATGCTCTGGGTAGAGATGCATCACATGGCTGGGGCACAGGGTGGAAGAGTGGGGCATGGGTGGGGGCAGTAGGGACAGCTAACTGGAGGGAGATGGGGCTGCAGAGGCACCAGACCATGGGGAGTGGCACTTCATGACTGCGACTGGATACTGAAGGGCCTCTGTCCCCTTCCTGTGCTTCCATAACCCACAAGGATGCTCCAGGTCCACCCTGCTCAGAGGAAGTTTCTCTATAGCTGTTCACCTGGAGTACAGAAAGCTTGGTGGGTCCCTCCTCCCAGGGATGTGTGCATTCCAAAAGGTGGCTCCAGAGAGGACAATGCTTAATTAATTCTAACACAATACCTGTTCCTCGTAGGCTGCCAGACACTGAGAGTCCTTGGAGAGGTAGAGTTTCTGTTTTGGGGCTCCAGCCTAATCTCCCCGTAAGGATAGAATGCTTTTTTAACAACCACCCAACAAACAACAAGCATGCTATACAGCACACAAAATCACTTAGGAAAAAGCAAGTTATGATTGCTGTTGGACCCAAACACTCACATCTTCTCCATCTCTGGGGGATTCTCCTGTTCACTCATTGGACTTACAATTATTAGTACAGAGCTTGGCACTAAATTATTCTCAACTCCTTAATCTGTATGTATTTAATCTTCCCAGAGAGACTACAGGCAGGAGCTCTGTCTTCATGGATCTCTTCCCCTTCCAGGCAAAGGATGAAGCTCAGCCCAGGGACTCTGGATTCTGTCTGCCCGGTTGCCACCAGCAATTGGCCATTAATTGATGTTATTTAAACCTTCCTTGTTAGAACTAATTAATAGACTCCTCTTGTGTACTATCAAGAAAATGCTTCTGAGACTTTTGCAAGTAACTGCATCTAATTACCTCTCCAGCCATCTATTTTAGGTGCCAGAAATGCCTAATGAGGAGAGCTTATAAAGGGGTCCATAACACTCACTGGTAGGGGCTCACTTAGCTGCTGTTTGTCTCTCCAACGCTCCTGATGGGAACATGGCCAGGGTACAGAGATTTATTAAAAATAACACACCATCTCTTAAACAGTCCCAGTCTTGCTTTTAAAAGAGCAGGCAAGAAATCACGAGGAATTATTAAAAAACGAAAGCACTGGGAGGTCGAGATGGGTGAATTGGTTAAGCCTGGGAGTTCGAGAGCAGCCTGGGCAACATGGTGGAACCTCATCTCTACGAAACACAACAAAAACTAGCCAGGCGTGGTGGCATGCACCTGTGGTCCCAGCTACTCAGGAGGCTGAGGTGGGAGGATTGCTTGAGCCCAGGAGGTTGAGACTGCAGTGAGCCAGGATTGGGCCACCGCATTCCAGCCTGAGTGACAGAGCAAGACCTTGTCTCAAAAACAAATAAAAGCAAACAGAGAAACCTCTTGAGGGTGGGCAGGAGGGTTGGAGTGGAAAAAAGGGAGGGAAGAACTTTGCTCCTACCCCTCCATCCTGAGGGCATCAGAAAAGGGTGAAGCAGGAGGCCTCCAGAGAGACCACACTGGCCAGTGTGGAGGATGGAGTGGTGGGGGCAAGGCTGGAACCAAAGACATCAGCAAGATCTGTCTCAAAACGTACAGCAATTAGGACCAAGAGGCTCACAATGTGTCCTCTAAAGGTCAACAGCTAGCATAAAAAACCCTAAAGATGAAACAAAATCTACCATGTATTTAAACGATGTTCTTCTAAGTATGTGAGATAAAGCTTCCCAAGCGGAGTCCAGAATGACAGGTGAGGACATCAGGGGATGTGAGGAAACCCCTGCGGCTCTTCTCAGGATAGGAGTAAAACCTTGGGCCATTTGCTAGGCACATGGCACATGGCAGGACTCAGCTATGTGGACCTCCCTTACCCCTCACACCAGCCCTATGATGTGGAGGCTATCATTGCCCTCAATGTGTGAGCAAGAAAACCCTGAAGAGGTAACTAACTAGCCAAGTTCTCCTTGTTAAACTAAGATTACTTTGAGTTGCTATGTAGCAAGCCGCAACCTAACTCAGTATGTAAATGAATGGAAATATAACTGGGAGTCTAATTTGTGTAAAGATAGCTGGGTCTCAGCCAATCACAAGCCGGTCTAAGCTTCAGCCAATAACAGGCTGCCAACTGATCAGAACACATCCAGTGAATGCAAAGTTGAGCTGTAAGGAATCAAGTTTTTTGTGTACCTGCCTTCTACTCTGTCTATAAATACTGCCCATGATGCAGAGTGTAGCTCTCTCTGAACCTCTTATGATTTTGAAAACTGCCTGATCCATGAATCATATTTTGCTCAAATAAACTCTGTTAATTTGTTAAAATGTTTTCTTTTAACAATGTTATTCTAGTAAATATGGGCCTTTAAACCTGTATCTTCCTGACTCCAGTCCTCAAACTCAAAGTAAGCCATTTTAATGGATGACAGTTGTCACAAGCCACCTGGCAACACCCTGGAAAGTCTAAAAGGCTTAACTGGTGCCACAGCCATAAAAAAAGGAAATATGTTTTAGAAATAATGACCATAGATTACTTGTTTCATCAAACAGGACAAAATATTTAGAAGAAAAACATCAAGAACAAACTTGGCACTGAATAACAGTCTTCAGAAGACAAACTATTTTGAAAACTTTTGGGTTCTGCATTTTGCCATGACCACCATGGTAACTGTGGGACAAGATTATGAAAGCATAATTATTTCATTATGTAGAAAAACCTTAAAGACATACCTTCTTCCCTGCTGGACTTGGAATTCACTGTGGCTATAGAAGCAAGTGTTCACAGTCATCTACTTATAGCCCCTACCAACAGAAGTGTACACAAACACACACACACACACACACACACACACACGGCTCTGACACTGAGCACACTGTGGAGAGATAGAGGGGTTCTCCCAGCTTCGAACTGACTCTGACATTTCCCTTGGCTGGGCTGGAGCAGGTAGTGGGAGCAGGAACTATTACAGCTGTGAGCTGGCAAGACCTCTGGTGGTGGCAGCCATGTTGGAAGGCGCTCAGTGGCAGTGAGGAGGTAGCAGAACCCTTGACAGCCTTGTTGGAGAGGAGGTGGAGGAGCACCCCACGGTAGAGGTATCTGGAGGAGAAAGACACACCCTAACTGTGTGGGAGGAAGCATTTGTAGGTAGGGAATGCTTGGGAGTTGGAGACTGGGTATTAAGGGGGTTCAGTTTCATTTTTCTTGCAGGAAATCAGAGTACTATAGTAAAGATCACAGGCTTACAGCAACAGCCATGCAAAGATGGTAGTGGGAATCAAAATGAACCAAAAGTTGGATAATAGAAATATCTTGGTTTTCTCTATTCATGTTCATTAAAGATACATATTTATATATCTCCTAGTCTATTCCAGAAAGGATGCAAGGTGGCTCACAAAGCTATCTTCCAAATAGCAAAAATGTACAAATTAAAAATAGAACTAAAAAAAGTTTAACAATAAAGAGAATAAGATAAGGAAAATAAAGAAAAAAGGATGTGCGTAGGGACCTAGCACGGTGCTAGGACTGAGTTCAAATGCACACCATAACGAGGTTACCGCTGCACCTCTGACATTTTATTATGTATGGTAGGAGCCATCTGCCGGAGCCTAATCATAAAATATAGTTAGGAAATATGGACTCAACCACACACATTTCCTGTGATATTTTAATCATCATAAGAATGCAAGTAAGAATAATAAAAAAGAGAATATTTTGTTTGATAAAGAAAAATCTAAAGACGATGGCCCTATAAAATTTACATCAAAAGCACCAGCAGGCCAATTTTTTAAAAAGCACATTGTCTGCAGACAAATTCAGGTGTCAGCTGCTGAAGATCACTGAAGAATGAGGTGCTATATTAAATCAAATGGCTATTTAACAGCTGAAAGTATCAGAGATAGGTTGGGGGAAAAGCCATTAATTTTGATTACATATGTAAGACAGGAGAAAAATGTTTCTTTTCCAAGTACACTCTCAAACAAGTCTTTATAAACTTTTTACATGGAAATGGTATCTTAAAACTCACTTAAGAACATTCAGTGAAGATTCTGAATGAGAAACCAAAGTCCAATTGATTTGGGAGTAGTTCCAGGTTAGCATTCAATTCATAAAGCAGTGGGGTTTTCCTCCTTACCGATGGTTTTGTAGCTAATACTAAGGTCCTTCTGGAATTTTAACCCCACGAGGGCTCGGGTTTCATTCTTAAGGTCATCCGGCCTCAGTCACAACAATGCCCCTTCTGGTGCATGGCACATGTTGTTTGCAGCCACCCGGGACCCACAGTTATCAATGCACAGAGAGGGCAGTATAGAGTATCAAGCAAGAGTGACAGAGTTTTAAGAAAGATCAAGAAATGCTGCTTAGGTCATTTCTGAAAATGACTTCCACAGTCTACCTGCCTTAGAGTCACTGGGGACACACGTTAAAAATTCAGATCCCCAGCTCCACAGAATCACACTCTCAGGTGAAGCCTGGGAACCTATATTTCTAACAGCACCCCAGGTAATTCTTCCATTGATGAATGGTCCAAGCAACCCCGCTTTTAAGAGTCATGGGGTAAAGACAGTCTCTTTATATACAGTTAGTATGTGACTTCAGCTTTTGTGAGTTCAAGGACTGTGATAATAAATACTGAATTCTATTCATTAAATGTTTATTGAGGCCCTGCTATATGCATGGCCCTGTGTACTAGGTAATGGGCTAAATGCAGCTATGAAGGTGAGTAAGTCCCAGCTCTCACAGCAGTGTATACAGTTGGTGGATGAGAAAGACACAGATATTCCAGAAAACAGAGCAAATGGCTGAGGGGGAAGAAAGGAGGGTGGGGGGGTGGGGGTGCTGCTGCCCTAAGCAGCCTTTCCTCCCAGGCCACTGTCTCAATTTGGAGCCCACAGGGCGACTGTCACGGCCTCCAAGCCCTGCCTAGGACCCCTCCCCTCCTCTTCCCTTTCTTCACTCCTTTCTCCTCTTTGCACACTGCACGAGGCTAGGCCATGGTGTCACATCAGACCAGAGGAGCACATGGGAACTGAAAGGGAGGAGGGGAAGGAGGGCTTGAGGGATTGGCTCTAACTATGCAACGTGATGAGCAAGGCAGGAAGAAATTGCCCCTGTGTTAGTCCACACTTTCTGTCAAGGATGGGTTTTGCTATACAGCTAAATTAAAATGGCTTATCCATGCATCTCAGCGCAAGTTACAGGCCAAATACGTATTACAACACTGTACTCAAAATCTGAGGCCTGCACAACCTGGGAATTGGTGTGCTCAAATGCAAGGTGCTGGGGCTATGTGGGGGTAGGGGTCAGTTTCAGGGTAGGGCTGAGGCGTCTCCCACAAGGGGTGTGACTCAAAAAGGATGAGGGGAGCTCAGATGGGTAGCAAGTTCTAGGGCCTAAGATTGCCCTCAGCTTCCTGGGCTAAGATCCGCCAGTGAGTGAGGCGATAAAGAGGGGGCGGCACCCAGGATCCAGAACGATGTCTGCACTAACACTGTGAACCCCAGAAAATCTCTTCTCCCCGTTTCATCACTCTCTATAATGAAGCAACTTAGAGCCAATGCCCCATTCTCCCTCCTCTTGTTCCCCTTCACAATTTGCAAAATATGCTCACGGGAGGATATGTGTTACGGTCGATCTATTACAATACAACACAGTGCCAGGGTGCAAATCCCAGTTCTAGCTCTTACCCACAGCATGACTTTCGGCAAATTACTTAACCTCTCTGTGCCTTAGTTTATCCATCCGTAAAATGGCTAGTAATAATGCCAATATTATGGCCTGTGATGTTTAAACGTAAACTACCCAAAACAGTGTGTGGCATGCAGTAAGCACCCAATCAATTTGAGCTATTATTCTGTCCCTATTCAAATTTCCTGCCAAAACAACAAAAGCAAACAGCCGAATAGATCATTTACTTTGAAAATAGAACTGCATGAAAGCAGCTTAAATGTTTAGAGAAGTGACAGTCTGTTGGCTCTGGTTGCTGGAGAAGCTATTTGTTTCGTGTTTCTTTACAGCACTGAGTAAAACTATGTAACACCTATGTCCCACCACTGGCTTAAGCATCCATTCCTCGCTAGAAACCCTCCCCCACACCACCCTTCAAATCAGGAGTCCTGCTTCTTCTTGGGCAAACCTGAGTTGAGCTTCCATTTCAGCCTGGTGTTAGGACAAAAATTTATCAAATACTGACAATATGTTAGCAAAGGATTTCTCTGGATTCTTATGCATTCCTCTATTTTTCATATTTGAGCCAATCTTTTTTTCCCAAGATTTGGTAATCATGTTCACATAATAACAGTTGCACTAGGATACAATTGTAAACTACATGTAATGGATGTTTATCATTTGTGGCTGCCCAAAGTCTTTGAAATACCTTATCAATATTTTGACAGCTTCCCACAGTGGGAATCCTGACTTTCCAACATTTCCTGCTTTTTTTGAAGGTATGAATTGCCATTTTGAAATATGCAGACGTCCTTGTTTGGGATCTGGGACTGGCTGACCTGGGAGGTAGGGCTTTTTTTTCGTACCCCCTCATCTCCATTTCTATTACCAGCCAGAAAAGCAGATATGATGGCTAGAGCTCCAGGAGCCATTTTGGAACATGAGGCAATCTTGAGCATGGAAGACATGGACGCAAAAATGTGGTTCCTGGATGACTGTGGGGATGTCATACCACTCAGAGTTGCCTATCTTTAGACTTGCTAAACTTCCATCTTGTATAGGCCACTTTAATTTTGTCTTTTCTATGATATGTAGTCCAATTTCATCTGCTGTCATTTGAATGTTTGTGTCTTCCCAAAATTCATATGCCGGAAGCTAATCCCTAATGTGATAGTATAAGAGGTGGGACTTTGGGGAAGTGATTAGGTCCTGAGGCATAAACAGGATTAGCACTCTTATAAAAAAAAGATCCCAGAGAATTGCCATGCCCCCTCCACCACGTGAGAAGGCATCATCTGTGAACCAGGAATCAGGCAGTCACCAGACACTGAATCGGCCAGCATCTTGACCTTTTGACCCTCCACCCTCCAGAACTGTGAGAAATAACTTTCTGTAGTTTATAAGCTACCCAGTCTATGGTATTTTGTTATAGAAGCCTGAAAGACATAATCTTTTATATTATATATGTAAAATAAATATCAATGTGTATATTATATTTTACATATTTAGTTCTATATACCATATTTCAGGGATCCCCAACCTCTGGGCTGTGGACTGGTACTGGTCCGTGGCCTGTAAGGAACTGGGCTGCACAGAAAGAGGTGAGTGGTGGGCGGGCAAGTGAGCATTACTGCCTGACCTCTGCCTCCTATTAGATCAGCGGCAGTATTATATTCTCGCAGGAGCACGAACTCTTATACTATCACATTAGGGATTAGGTTCTGGTATACGAATTTTGGGAGGACACAAACATTCAAACCATTGCAAATTAAAGTGGACTACATATCATAGAAAAGACTATGAACTACACATGCAAGGGATATATTAGTGGTTGCACGTTCCCTGTGAGACTCTAATGCCTGACCATCTGAGGTAGAACAGTTTCATCCTGAAACCATCCTCCCTACCCACCCCCTAATCCGTGGAAAAATTATCTTCCACACAACTGGTGCCTGGTGCCAAAAAGGTTGGGGACCACTGCCATATTTCATTTATCAAAGGTAGAATCGAGTTTCAGGTAAGATTTCTGAACTCTCATATGAGAGTAGGAAAGTTAAGACTATATTTAGGAATATTGCAAAAAAAGAGAAACCAAACCTTATGTATCTCCTAATGTGCTACAATGGAAAACATTCAGCACCACCTATGACACATTTTTACCAAAATACTGCACTGGAATGAAAACTTACTTCCCACAGTTCTGGAGGATGGGAAGTCCAAGAGCAAGTTGTATCTCTTCCTATAAGGGCACTAATTCCATTTATAAGGGTTCCCCCTCATGAACTAATTACTGCCCAAAGGCTCCCCTCCTACTGCTATCACATTGGGGATTAGACTTCAACACATGAATCTGGGGGAGACACATTTGGCCCCTAGCACCATAAGCTGGTAACCAGTGCAGCTAGAAGATGGATGTATATAGGGCTTTGTTAACCTATACTTTCATTTTCATACATTTAAACTTTTCCATAATTTAAAAAAATATTTAAAGACAATAGTCAATAAAACTCTTATATTTTCTAGCAGACTTAATATTTTTCCTTGGTTTGATAAAATGACTTTCATCTAATATGGCAGATTCTTCTCTACAGAAGCAATAATTAATAAAATCAGAAGCTTGTATGAACTGACATAGGAAAGCCAAAGCACTGGAATCAGCATTTCATGTTAAGGAATCAAAATCCTAGGAAAAGGATAACTACTCACTATTATGGTTTTCTCCTGAAACTCCTTATTGTGTCCGAAACACTTAGGGACATTCACTACTGACAATGAAATTATCTTTTGTAAATTAACAGAAATACATTTGATCCATTCTAACTTGTTCCTTGGTCATTCCAATCCTCAAAAAAAAAGATTTTTGGTCCCCAATACGGACTGTAAAAATTGCTTGCTCTTATAGATACAATGTTTTACATAGTCCTGGGGCTGCAGGTGGGGAGAGTCTGAAATAAAGGCATTCTTCAAGCTACCCTTCCGATGCACAGTCAGAACATCAGAATCAATTCTGGAGAGATGTTTGCAGAGGTGCTGTCCTGGCCAGGGACAGGATTTTCCTTGCTTAAGCTATTAGTTTACAGTTGGGCAATTTCCCTAATGATTGGCAAGCTGAGGGGCCCATAAAAGCCACTGGCATTGCAAGTCCTTACTGGCTCCACTAATCCAATAAGAAATTTCTGCACAAAGTTATTTGAGACCTCTAAGGTGCTCTAAAATTTTGCTGTGTAAAGTGAGAAACAGGGACCTGGCATTAAAATAAGCTGGAAGCACGTCAGAAATGCCAAATCTCAGGCCCCTCTCCAGACCTACTGCATTTTCACAAGATTCCCAGTGGATTTAAGTGCACATTACCACTGATAACTGATCCTTTAAATAACAACTGAGGTGCACCCCGTATCTGCTCTATAGTACTTCACAGGGGACAGTTCATTGTGAAACGGCCACCTTGTTGGCATTCTGTAATAGAATTAAATACTTATACTCCAAAGAGATTTTGTTAAAAGTGCTATCTGCTGTGCTCATCAGAGGGTGATTCATCACAAGATAAAAATAAAACACATCCTCTTGGGAATAATCTACCACACCTGACAACTCCTTATCTTCATTTGTTGCCAAAATATGAACAGGCTCTGACCGGTCAGGGAGGATTTTTCTCATAGCTTGTTTCTCCTTGTGGATAAATTATGGAAGCCATTACAGGCAAAAGCAATGTAGATAAGAGTTGCTTCTCCTTGATCCTTGTGTTCTCTTAAATTGCACACTACATGGCTAGAGTTATTGATTAACAACAAGGCCTGAAACTCTTCAAAGTACAGACTTTAACAAAGCATGGTTCAGGACTGATGCAGAGATATCAGCTTTCTCTGCCTTCGTCCTTTTCTTCTGTCACAGTTAATGTTGTTTTATGTCCTCTGATAAGCAGCCTTGAGATGAAAAGAAACAACTCATGGATTGAAACTTTCACTGAGGTATTTTTTCAGTGGCTTACTTGAACTCAGGAAAGGCACACAAGGTGCCACATAAAAGACGCATAGATAGAGTATTCCGATTTATTTTATTTTATTTTTTGAAATAGACCCTCGCTGTGTCACCCAGGCTGGAGTGCATTGGCATGATCTCGGCTCACTGCAACCTCCGTCTCCAAGGTTCAAATGATTCTCCTGCCTCGGCCTCCCGAGTAGCTGGGATTACAGGCGCCCACCATCATGCCCAGCTAATTTTTATATTTTTGGTAGAGACAGGGTTTCACCATGTTGGTCAGGCTGGTCTTGAACTCCTGACCTCAAGTGATCTGCCCGCCTCAGTCTCACAAAGTGCTGGGATTACAGGCGTGAGCCACTATGCCCAGCCTGAATCTATTTAAAATGATCATTTCTTTGCTGGCAAAAAGGATTTGAGGCTGTTTACCACTTTCTCCATCTCCCCTCCAAAAAGCATGGAATAAGACAATTAATACAAGAACAAAAGAAAGATGTAATTTAAAAAGGAACGGAGACAATATAGAAAAGAAGACAATTCTGGTTTCATGTCTGATTTTTTTTTTTTTCTGATAATTACTTTCTATCTTCTGTTTCTCTTTTTAGCTTCTAAATTTTCATTTGTGACTTTTTGGGAAAGCTATTTGTCCTGAAAGCCAAAATTTTCCGACACCAAATGATTGAGAGGAGAGAGATGTGGAATTCTAAACAGTAAAACTTGAAGGGGAAGGCATCAATTGTATCAACAGAACCAAAGATTGCTAAGAATAAAAGGTAAGAGCTAGTTGCCTCCCAATAGGAGACAAAAGTTCAGTTACTCAACAGGATAAGGATAAAGAGGGACAAGATCAGATTTCAGAAGCTGTTTGGGTCCCTAGGAAAAGGGCTAGTGGTTCTCTCCCTTGGGAGTCCTACAGAACAAGGAGCTGGCCTCCCAGGGTATGAGCTCTGAGGCTCTACCTCTCAGAGAGAGGTCCGGCTTCTCATCAGAGCTTGAGCTTCAGAGCTGTGATGGCTGAGTGACCTTCTCAGACACATGATCCTGGGGCAATTCATGATGAGAACATTTCTGGAACTTTTCTGAAGCTCTGGAAAAGGGGTAGAGGTGCCTGGGGTCAGGGCAAGGGGGGACGCAGGGCCTCTGGGCTTGACCAGAGACCCTGGAGGGGCCAGGGTCAGCCAATTCTGACATGGAAGCAATGGGCTGAATCCCAAGACCAGGCCTAGTGAACTGAGACAATCCTGGACAGAGGACAGAGCCTGGACAAGGGTCTGTTCCCCAAAGGCCCCCTGGGAACTTGGATCAGCCGGAAGGAGAAAGGAAGAAAGAAATGAGAAGGGGAGACCCCTGAGAAGCTGAGACTAAATGATTAGAAACAGACACCTTTCTATCATCAGTGGAAATGGGAAGGTCCTCTGCTGGGTTTGTTTACCTTAGGATGCATGTTTAGTAATAGCTTAAATCATGTAAATGTACCTTATTTAACCCATAATGCTACATTTTTGCACATCTAACTCATACCTTTTATAAACATACATATGTAAATACAGACAAATTTAGTAGAAAGTTGAACTTACTCTGATTGATGAGAGAGCAGGAGATAAAGACCCATGTAAGGGTTCTGAGTTGATTTGCTAACTTTCTTTAAAGATGTGAGTCTGTGGTTATGACCTAAAGAACAAGTGGGCTGCAGTATGAGACAGATGGAGATGGCTTAACTTGTCCTTCACACCCTGAACAGGGTTCTGAAGGAAGGAAAGAAAGCTGAGTAGAAGTGGGGGTATCAAAAAAGCTTCCCGCCTGTAATCCCAGCACTTTGGGAGGCTCAGGTGGGTGGATCACCTGAGATCGGGAGTTTGAGACCAGCCTGACCAACATGGAGAAACCCTGTCTCTACTAAAAATACAAACTTAGCCGGGTGTGGTGGTGCATGCCTGTAATCCCAGCTACTTGGGAGGCTGAAGCAGAAGAATCGTCTGAACCCAGGAGGCAGAGGTTGTGGTGAAACAAGATCGCGCCATTGCACTCCAGCCTAGGCAACAAGAGTGAAACTCCGTCTCAAAAAAAAAAAAAAAAAAAAAAGCATCCCAGGCAACTTTGGAAGATTCAAATAATCTATTTTGATTGTGAAATGTATGTGTATTTCCCAAGGTAATCAAATTAATGCTAAGTACCAATAACAAGAAGCAAACTTCCAAATCATTAAATAGCAAACACTTCTTCCCCCAAAACAATGCAGAACAGTTGCCTATTGCTTTTCCCCAGTAAGCTTTGCTAGTTCTTTCTATATCTGCATAATCAAGACAATAGTTCTTAAAATATTATACACTATCCTGTGAAAATGCAGTTTGCCTATTTAGCAGTCATTTGAACACACCATATCTGCCATCATTTTTGCTGGGGCAGGGGCCAGTGCTTGAGGAATTACTACCTAGCAAAAGATTTATCTTCATACAGGTACTTTGAGCACAGCAAAGTAATCACTTAGAAGGCAGGAGCACTGGCTGGCAATTTTCTAAGTGAAAGTGGAGGTGGTCTGCCAGCACACATCCTCGCCGCTAACACAGAGTTCCAGGAATGACACGTTAAACAATGATGCATGAATAACGTAGATCCTGAGAGCCGCGGCATCCCTGAGGACCTACAGGCTCTACTGCCAGAAAAAAACTAAACAAAAATTGCCCACAAAAAGCACCTTTGGGTGCCTGCAATTGGAATACAAGTAGAGTCTTTTTAGAGTAAGATGGGAAATTTTAATTTTATACATATATGTGGAAGAATATTAAAAAATCCAACATCTACTTTTGGTGCCATTACCACCATTATAAGGAAACCATTGCCATATCTGAGGGGTAGGAAGCACCCGGGTATCTCTCTATATGAATGGGACTTTTGGAATTCTGTTGTTGAGACTGCTCAGGACCAAAGGCAAATGAAACTACCTATTACATCCTTTAGCAGCCATCACAATGATTACCATTAAAGATCAGTGCTCTTTTAAAAAAGTTCAATTACTGCCTAATAAATTTGAATTTCTGACAAAATGAATTGAAGAGGAATTTTACCAAAATATACTTATTCTCAAAGAGAAAATTACAAGATAAATATTATTTCCAATAAAAAGTGAAATGTAGCATAATACAAAACAATATATGAAAACATATCCTCGTAATCCTTAATTTTGAATGAATGATAGCTTTGAGCTATAACTCAAGCGTTCAATGGTCATACAACCATAAAATCACAGTAAATAATTAGATGATTAAGAGTAAACTATTGAAATATTTTTTGCTAAGGTTTAAGAAAGAGATTCACATGAACTGATAGACTAATTTAAGTTCTTAGACCTCCAATAAATGGATGATTCAGGTTTATCATCAACACCCTTTTGTTATGCTGTAAAATATTTTGTTCTTTTTGAACTAATACTAATTACAAGATCATTTGTAACTAAAATAAGGGAAAACTGATCTTTCATTGGCACGCTTTGAACTAGATATAGGTAGCTGAAAATATGTTGTCTGCATAACTCAATAATTCAAATTACTCATGTTCACAGAGTTAAAGAGAATTTGATATTAATCATTAAAATATAAAATTATAAATCTAAATTTGTTTAACACACATTCAAAATATAGAAGCCCTGTATTTCAATTAAATGACAAAGAAAAATAATTAAATGTAATAAGCAAAAGAATAACTTCTGTCACTTGGGATAGCAATGGTTGACTTTCTCATACACTAAAATAAAAATATATACCACCAAACACCCAAGATTTTGAAATGGAAATGATTCTTTTGGTGACTTCACTAATGTACTAACTGGCTTTGAGTACACAATAATCACCAAGTGGTTGTTTAGATTTCTGATTAGATGAAACATTATTATTCTAAAAGGGTATTCCAATATATCATGGATTAAAAATATACTACATATACCTACTCAAAATAATTAGTAATGAGAGCATATTTTTACTAGGAATTAAAAACTAGTTAAAACAAACTTTTCTGGCAGATTTAAAATTGATTTGACTCGAGCCAAATGCCACAAAACATATAGAATTACACTTAGCTAAAACGAGACCCTGGTCAGGAGTTTGAGACCAGCCTGGCCAACATGGTGAAACCACATCTCTACTAAAAATACAAACATTAGCTGGGTGTGGTCGCGGGCACCTGTAATCCCAGCTACTTGGGAGGCTGAGGTAGGAGAATCGCTTGCACCTGTGAGACGGAGGTTGCAGTGAGCCAAGATCGTGCCACTGCACTCAAGGCTGGGTGACAGAGCAAGACTCTGTCAAAAACAAACAAACAAAAAGCCCCGGAAACACCCTGACATATATTACAAATGGACAGCTGTTAAAATAACATCTATAAAAATTAGCAATTCAGATCAGCAAAACACAGTTCATCAATTAGCCACACTAGGGAATTCAAATGAGGTCATGAAATTTGTTGGCACTTTTCCATTCTAGGGCTCTCTATGTATTGCAGAGTTGCAGAATGTTCTCTGCATCGGGGATTTTTACACCCTGAAACTAGTACCTGAGCCAGTGCAAAATAAACCAAAGAAATGACTGAAGGCCATAAGAAAATGGTCACCCTTTTCTCTCTTTGCACTAAGAGGTCCCTGAAATGAGGTGGTTTTCTTTGTAATGTAATTGTTCCCACAATCATCTGTCACATTCTTGATCTTTATAGAGAAAAAGGCCCATGTCAGCCTATCTCCCTTCTGAATTATGAATGTCAAATTAGTAGGGCTCATTAAAAGTGCATTTTTCCCGTATGTGTGTTGTGGTATCCCTACAACATATGCTTCCTGAGATCTGGAGTAACATTTAGTATAAGTACATCTCTATAAGGTATCTAGAATGATATTTCCTTGTAGGATATAATTCAGTGTGATCTCCAAACGGCGGTCTGCAATATACTAAATTTCTTATCTTAAATGTAGTACTCTTCAATAAACAACTGCTTTTGATTTTACTTGGATAATTATGGCTGAAAAGTATACTTAAAATAGCATCAATTCCCGTGTTGGCCAGACTGAATACAAGTGAAAATACTAATCCTACCAAACAGAGATTTTTTTCTCTCACATTATTTGTTGTGTGCACGTTAAAGAAAATCTGTTATTTTGTCTTACTGTAATAAAATAAATAAAATATATGCATAATTCTTGCTTTAATCATCTGTGGTTAACCAGTTTAGAATACTTGAAATGGCAACATCAGAGGTCAGAGCACACACTTTTGAAGGCTTACATAACTCAAACTCTGCTTGTTGCTGTAACTCCTAGAACCCTTCCTATTTGCACAGGCATTTACGTGTGCACATCAAACCCACTAACTCATACCATGCCAACAACTGACTAGACTTTCGTTAATCCAGGATAGACTGAGCCTGTGCTAAGCGTTTTAGATGGTTTCTTTCAATTAATTCTCTCAACAACCCTATCAAATAGGATCCTTTGTACATGAGGAAACTGAGGATGGCAGAAATTCTGAAATCTGTCCCAAATCACACAGTTAGTAAGAGGCAGAGTCTTCAAGTGAATGTAGGTTCACTAAGCTTCAGAAGTTAAGCCCCCAACTACTATACTATCACCTTTCATGACAAAAACCGCAATCACTTTTGCACCAAGCTAATACAATGGCAGTCAAGCTAATACTATCTCTCCTCAGTGACCATCTTGTATCTGAACACATTTTGAAACTTTAGAAATATCAATTAGATAACCTTCATACCTTGTCCATTAAGTGGACAGATGACAAGCCCAGATCAGTTATTTTTGACTATTTTTTGCTATATTCACCCACAATGAAGTTAAATTGTAGCAAGCAATCATATTCTAAATCAAAGAACGTGAAATCCTCATAAACTACAGTCTGCACACTTCTCATTATTAATGCCCTGACATACCACTTCACTGGTATATTCTTTTTAGCCAAGGAGAGGAAGACATCTGGTTTTGAAGAGGAAGAAAGGAACGGGAGAAGCATGAAGATCAAAGCCAGGCAGATAAGTGACTCTGGGCAAGAATCATCCACTTCTCCAAATCATCTGTGATGCTCCACGTCCTACAGCATCATGCTAGAGGCACTGCATCGTGGATTCATGCTGGATGGGGCTTATGTAACTGACAAGTTCATTCTGGATGCCTCTGACTGCCAGATGAAAGGATTTCTCTAGGTACATATAATTAGTACACATCCATTACGCCAAAAAAGATGTATAAAATATGTTCCATGCCCTTGAGGAATTACAATATAGTTAGGGAGATAAAAATATATGCATACAGGTAACAGTACGACGTATAATGATGTGTGCCAGCTATTGTTACAGAAGAATATTATAAGGTCAGAAGTGACATTCTAAGTGCTTTGCAGTTTTGCACACTAAGATCTCTAACAGGAGCCCAAGGCTGCCTTCCTGTTAGAGGAGGTGAAGTCTTAAGATCATATATATTCCTCAAGGACAGAATTAGGCTCTGGTGGTAGGAAATGATACTCTCAAAGGATGGCACAAAGGTTTTTCAGGCTGTTTTCCACTTGGCTCCTTCCCTGAGTCTCCTTCTGTTGTTGGCTGGCTTCACATTGCTCATTTTTCTCTCATGTCCCACACAGCTAGTACAGAAAGTAAATGATTCCCAATTTCCCCTTAATGGGGGCTGGGGAGGGGAAGGGAGCCAACGGGGAGTCTAGATCTCACCCCAGGGAAAGGCAGGGGGGAAGGTCCAGCTGGTTTTGCTCTACCCTAGGTTTTAGGGGCATACACTGACAATTCCCTTTCCATGGGGTGGAGGAAGGGGAGCTGAAGGTCAAGATGAGGGTGTGAGCCTAGAAGAGAACTGCCAGGGTCTCCACCCAGCCTGCCTTTCACTAGGCTTTAGGCTTCAGGGGCAGAGAAGCCTTGCACATAATCAAACCAGCTTGCCAGAGCAAGAGGCCACATGGGGGTTCATTTGCAGGGTGTCAGGGACCTGGGAAGAGAAAAGTAATGACTCAGAGGTTTGGCAAACAGGCCACTCCATCTGTACCCATCAATGCGAAGCCAGCACCTTATGGCTCCCAAAGCACGTCGAGAAATGTTAACTTGATTTCCTTTTCACAAAAATGTGAATATGAAGAATACTGGGAAATCATTACTTCCTATTTTATAAGTGAGAAAAACAAAACTCAGAGAGAGAGAGTACTTGGCTTTGCCAGGATGAAGACTGAGAGGACTGGGAGCCGGGACTTGGACCAGGATCTTCAAACTCCTGCTGCTGATGCCTTCCCAATATTGAGCTTCTGCCTAGGGCAGCTGCAGGAGGTGGAGGCTTCAAGGAAAGCCTTATAAGATGGGGAATCTGAGCAGGAGCACCCAGTGAATGCTTTGGAGACAAGAACCAAAAATTACTAAATTGGCTGGGTACAGTGGCTCATGCCTGTTATCTTAGCACTTTGGGAAGCTGAGGACTTCACTTGAGGTCAGGGGTTCGAGACCAGCCTGACCAACATGATGAAACTCAGTCTCTACTAAAAACACAAAAATTAGCTGGGTGTGGTGGTGGGTGCTTGTAATCCCAACTACCCAGGAGGCTGAGGCAGGAGAATTGCTTGAACCTGGGAGGTGGAGGCTGCAGTGAGCCAAGATTGTGTCACTGCACTCCAGCCTGGGTGACAGAGTGAGACTCTGTCTCAAAAAAGAAAAAAATTACTACATTGTAAATAAGAGTCAATAACCACTAAATAATATTCATATTGGAAATAATTTTCGCTAATTTTCTCATTTTATTATATATATAAAATAAGAATGATCTTACTGAATTCAAGAACATCAATTCCAAAATATCAGGCTGTCCCTCTAAACAACCTTGCACTTTTCCTAATCCACTGTGGATTTACCATCCATGAATATATATCAACTTTTACAGGAACTGATTTATAGTTTTGGCCTGTACTGTCATTTGGGCAAATGAAGTCCAGCTGTTTACTATCCCTCACAAGAAACAAAATGTCCTTCAATTTGTCTTTGATATATCGTATTTAAGATTTGAGGCACTTTGAGTCTATTTAATTTCAGACCAGAGTTGTGTTCAAGGCCTTGGTGAAGAGTTTTGTGCTCACCTCAAACACACTGCTTCTAGTTTTATAGGCTTTGATGATTTTCCAGAGTCAATGTCCCTTCCGACAAGAATCATAATTATTTTAGACTTTGCTTCTACCTCCCAAGATCATTTTGGTTATTAGTTTCTGAATGTTCTCCAGCCAGTTATGCCTCTCTTGGTCTTTGTTGACTAAAACTGCATAGAATCTCTCAGACATAGATAAATGATGGCTTGCACAAGACACTGTTATATTCTGTGCTCCAGGGTGTCCAGTACTTTGACAGCCTCTTTGGGCTGCAGTATTGTCCTGGGAGGAAGCCCCTACATTACAGGTGACAGAGACTCTGAGCTTAGTAGATAGTCCTGTGGTTCAGTAGTACCAGAAAAAATATTAGAGTCACCTGGAAACTCAGATTTTTCTGAGCATTTCCTCTTCCAGGTCACCAGTAAAAATGTTACAACAAATCAAACACTGATAAATAGTGCCTGTCTGCACATCTCAACCTGTCTGTCCCCATTAGTTTTTACCCCTATTAGTTTATAAAGTTGAATTAAGCTAATTCAACACATGTTCCTGAGTGCAAGATCACAACCCACAAAGGAAACATATTTTCTCAAATAATTGTATGCTTTCAGAAAATTTAAAAATAATATTTTGTTAACATGATAAAGAATATGTATCTTAAACTAAAAATTACAATTATACTCAATGATAGAACATTTTTAATATTATTAAAACTTGAAGCAAAAGAAAGATACTGTCTATAACCATCATTCATTCACTTGACATGTATTTATTGTCAACTAAATAGGTACATGTCCTAAATGTGGGGAACGTGATAATTAATACACAGTCTCCCACCATGGACTTTACATTACATAATATTATTCTGGATAATGCTATAAAACTTAAAACAGAATTGGATAAAGAGAGAAAATGCATGCTTTTGTCAATTATGTGATTCTCTACCAAAAAAGGGAAAAAGAAAATAATTGAAAAATTATTGAAGTAAAAAGTTCAGTAACATGACATTATATCAGTAATTTTTCAATATTACAACAATAAATTTAAAACATAGTGGAAAAATATTCCATCCAGAATAGCAACCAAAAAATAATAAAAATACCTATAATAACCTTTAGTATGAAATGTAAAGACCCCGTATGGAACCAAAGAATGTCATAATAAAGAACCTTCAGAGAACAACAACAACAACAAGCTCTTGTAAATTAAATATATGAGAACGTCAAGGAAGAAATGCAACAGAAGGAGTGGAAGACAGTTTCAAAACTCTTCTAGACAGTAGAGCAAAAAAGACAAAGGAAAAAATGAGAAGAACAAAGCCAAGAAAAACAGACAACTACTCCTGGAGGTCCAAAATCCAAATAAGAGTAGGTTCAGAATGACAAAAAATGAAAATGTAGAGGAAGAACCAGGCAAGGTGGCTCACACCTACAATCCCAGCACTTTGGGAGGCTGAGACAGGAGGACGACTGAAGGCCAAGAGTTCAAGATCAACCTGGGCAACAAAGTAAGACACAAAATTCATAAAAAATTTAAAAATTAAAACCAGGCGAGATGCAATAGCTCATGCCTGTAATCCTAGCACTTTGGGAGGCTGAGGCAGGAGGATCACTTGAGCCCAGGAGTTCAAGACCTGGCTAGGCAACATAGTGAGACCTTGGGTCTACTAAAATTAAAAAAAAAAAAAAAAAAAAAAAAATTAGCCAGGCATGGCTACAGGCACATGCCTGTAGTCCCAGCTATTCAGGAGGCTGAGGCGGGAAGATCACTTGAGCCCAGGAATTCAAAGTTGCAGTGAGCTATGATCACACCACTGTACTCCAGCCTGGGTTACAGAGTGAAATCCTGTCTTTCCTGAAAAGAAAACATCAAGCAAATTTTCCAGAACGGGGTATCTGTTTCCAGATTGCAAGGTCCACCAAGTATCTGGAACGGTACATGAAACTTATACACACTAGATACAGAATTATACAATTTTAGAACACGAAGAATAAGAAGCTTCCACAGAGACAGATTAGATGTTCATATAAAAGATCAGGAATTCGTTTTCTCAACAGAAATACTGGAAGCTAGAAGAAAACTGGCAAAAACCTTCATATTCTGAGGGGACATGATTTTGTGGCAGAGATATTCAATGCTCAGAGTACTCAAATGCTCCATCTTGCAGCCCCCTGTCAGTTAAGTGGGGCCTTGTGACCAGTTCTGGCTAATGGACTGCTCACAGAAGTGACACAAGTCAGCCGGGCGCAGTGGCTCATGCCTGTAATCCCAACACTTTGGGAGGCCGAGGGGGGTGGATCACTTGAGGTCAGGAGTTCGAGACCAGCCTGGCCAACATGGTGAAACCCCATCTCTACTAAAAATACAAAAATCAGCCAGGCGTGGTGGCAGGCACCTGTAATCCCAGCTACTTAGGAGGCTGAGGCAAGAGAATCATTTGAACCTGGGAGGCGGAGGTTGCAGTGAGCCGAGATCACGCCACTGCACTCCAGTCTGGGTGACAAGTGCAAAACTCCGTCTCAAAAAAAAAAAAGTGACACGGGTCACTTCCGGGCTGAAGGGCTGAAAAGTCTCCCTACGTGCCCCTCTAGTTCCTCTCTGCTCTGTGCCACAGTAACATTGGAGGTCCTGTGTTGAGACGGTTAATGCCACAAGATGGAAACAGCCTGGATCCCTGAGCTATATAAGCTACTTCTTATATAAGCAAGAAATAAACTCTAATGTGCAAAGCCACTGAGATTTTGGAGTTTATTATAATTGCATCACCCTAACCTATCTTGATTAATATAGATTTCCAATCTGGAATTCTACATCACATCAAACTATCAATCAAGGATAAAGATATCTTCAGAAATGCAGTATTTCAGATGACTTCTGTCCCATGCACCGTTTCTTGAGAAGCTAGTGGAGGCTGAGGAAATAAGGCAGAATGATGGTCCCCCAAAGATGCCCATGTCCTCATCTCCAAATTCTGTGAATATGTTACCCTACATGGCAAAAAGGACTTCGCAGATGTGGTAAGTTAAGAATCCTGAGCTGAGGAGAGGAGCCTGGATTACCCAGGTGAGTCCAATATAATCACAAGGGTCCTGATAAATTAAGGAAGGAGAAAGGAGGAGGAGAAGGAGAAGTCTGAGATCTGAGGATGCAACAATACTGGCCTTGAAGATAAAGGAGAAGTCAAGAAATGCTGGTGGCCTCTAGAAGCTGGAAAAGTCAAGGAAATGGATTTGCCCCAGAGCTCCCAGAAGGAACACATCTCTGCTGACTCTTCAATTTGAGCCCAGTGAGACCCATTTCAGACTTCTGACCTCCAGAACTGTAAGACAATAAATGTGTGTTGCTTTAAGCTACTAAGCTTGCTGTAACTGTTACAGCAGCAAAAAGGAACAAATACAATATGGTAATGCAGGAAATAGGAGTGAATACATGTATTAGTTCGTGTTTATGCTGCTGATAAAGACATATCCCAGACTGGGCAATTTACAAAAGAAAGAGGTTTAATGGACTCACAGTTCCACATGGCTGGGAGGCCTCACAATCGTGGCAGAAGGTGAAAGGCAGGTCTCACATGGCAGCAGAAAAGAGAGTTTGTGTAGGGAAACTCCCCTTGATAAAACCATCAGATCTCGTGAGACTTACTATCACGAGACTAGCAAAGGAAAGACCTACCCTCATGATTCAATTGCCTCCCACTGGGTCCCTCCCACAACACATGGAGATTGTTGGAGCTACAATTCAAGATGAGATCTAGGTGGGGACACAGCCAAACCATATCGATACAGAAGAGAGTGAAAGGAGATCCCAAGACACACCTGAGCATGAGGTTGAGCGAGCAACCCGTCCTGATGGGAGCAGACAAGAAGACCCCAGGAGAGACTTCATCAACTCCACACTGACACAACACCTAATGTGTGTGAAGGCTCTGGGGAGATTTACACAACTGGAGAAGAGTTGAAGGATAAATTGGGGATCATAGAAAAGTATGTAAATAAATTTACAAAACAAGACAATATTTGTTATAAAGGAAATGAAAAGATAAGCAGGAAAGGAGACATAATAATAATGGCTCAGCTGTCACTCCTGTCTACCTAGTTGCAACAATAAAATCACTGGGCATTGATTTAGCCCCAGTAACATACACCTAGACAAGAAGGATGTATGACACAGAAGGGTGCTGGGGGTCGGGGGGGGCGGGTCAGCTGCAGTGAAAGAGCTAAATCCTTCTCTTGCACAGACAATGCCTAACGCTGAGTGAAATCTGGAAGCAGCAACATAACAGGTTAACCAGGGATATGAAGTTAATACTAAAAAACCAGATAAAAGAGCAGAAAGTGACGTGCAGGGCGCCATCCAGCGCCACTGTTTTTCAAAGAGGACTTTGGTTCTGTAAACTCTGTGTGTTACGTGCATGCACAAGTTTGATTAAACATACAAGGACTGACGAAATATTTGCAACAAATGTGACAGGAGGCTTAAATATTATTAATATACTATAAAGACTAGACGGGTGAAAACGGTTCATTTTAGTTGCCCTTGCATGGTGGCATTGTGGATAATTATTTTTTCCTGCTAGTCTATAATTTTCTGTACTTCCCAAATTAAAACACAATAGGAGCAGGCATAATTTTTAAAACAAAGAAATGATCATACAATCTAATAAAAAATAAACAAGAAAAGAATTAGGTAGGCCGGGCACAGTGGCTCACGCCTGTAATCCCAGCACTTTGGGAGGCTGAGCCGGGCAGATCATGAGGTCAGGAGATCGAGACCATCCTGGCTAACACAGTGAAACCCCATCTCTACTAAAAATACAAAAAATTAGCCAGGCGTAGTGGCAGGCTCCTGTAGTCCCAGCTTCTCAGGAGGCTGAGGCAGGAGAATGGCGTGAACCTGGGAGGCGGAGCTTGCAGTGAGCCGAGATCGCGCCACTGCACTCCAGCCTGGGCGACAGAGCGAGACTCCGTCTCAAAAAAAAAAAAAAAAAAAAAAAAAAAATTAGGTAGCTATATTGGGAGCTGCTAAGATGATTAAGTTATTACAACTTTGAGAGCCCTGAGGCAACTGCCACTCTGCCAAGGAATGGTGGCATGGGTTTTCTTAATTTGCTAAAGCACTTTCTTGATTAAATATGCTTTCCAACAACAATGTGCCATTTTAAAATTTCATGCTTCATTTAAAGCCCTTCATTTTTGTTATAGACAGCCCAGCCCCAACAACCAGTTAAGCTCATGATTTTGTAACTGATGCTGGTTTGGATAAGGCTTGGTGAACATCTTATCAATGATAACTGGTCCCTGGGGATTGGGGTGGGGAAGATACTAAAAGAACAATTACATAAACTACATATTTTAAAACCTGTGGCTTCACAGAATTTTTTAATTAAAAAAATGAAAGATGTGCTTAATAGCACTAAATATTTGTGGAGGAAGAAATGAATTCGTTATGTTCTTCTTGGGCAAGAGTAGACATATTACATGCTCATAAAATTGATCAATTTAGAAGGACTGTGTCTGAACTTGGACATGGATCTCCACTGAAAGTTGAAATCTCAGAAAGCAGGCAGCTGGGCCAAACCCTTCCACATAAATGGTTTAAGAAATGTGATGAGCGTGAAGTAAGAGTGAAGTGGGAATACAGGCGACTTTGGGATTAAAAAACAATAACCCTATTATGTAAGGTTGATTTGTTTTCCTTTTGCAGATTCTTTTACCTTCTAAGCTATTAATTACCCATCTCCAACAGAATACCAAAGCATAAAGTTCTCTACAGCATACAGTGGTCTCAGAAGCTCTTATAATTATTCAAAAATAAAATGTTCACATCATTAATTTTCCTATCACTTGCAATGATCAAAAAAAATGAGAGGGTGGAAGGGACTCTTTCAAGGTCACGTTCATCAGAGTGAAACTGAGTCCTAACTCCCAGCCTCGTTCTGTCTTGCTAGGTCTCTCGTTCTCTAAACCTGATATATTTATCATGAATCATTAAACACAAATCTATTACCCAGTGCAATGGATTCTTCCATAAAATGAAAAGCAGCTTCACTTCTTTGGTAGGATTTTTTTTTTTTAAAAAGGACTTTCAGTAAAGTCAGGTTTGAACACAGAGAACAATATATTCTTAAGAAAAAACAAAATGGTAAGGGATTGTGAAAGGCCTTGCTTAGTGTCCTGAATTAGCCCAAAGGCATCAAAGCGGGGATACCTACAAGACCTCAATGTTCTTATAAGGTAAGAGATTCGTATCTGGTCTGCCAACTGGCATGTAATTGCTTTTAAAAATCCAAAGAAGCCAGTTGCAGTGGCTCGTGCCTATAATCCCAACACTTTGGGAGGCCGAGGCAGAAGGATCACTTGAAGCCAGGGGTTCAAGGCCAGCCTGGGCAGCAGAGTGAGACCCCATCTCTACCAAAAAAAAGTTAGCTGGGCATGGTGGCACATACCTGTAATCCTAGCTACTTGGGAGGCTGAGGCAGGAAGATAGCTTGAGCCCAGGAGGTCAAGGCTACAGTGAGCTATGATTGTGCCACTGTACTCCAGCCTGTGTGACAGGGCAAGACTGTGTCTCTAAAAAAAAAAATTAAAAATAAAAAGATAAGGCTGGGCCTGGTGGCTCATGCCTGTAATCCCAGGACTTTGGGAGGCCAAGACGGGCAGGTCACTTGAGGTCAGGAGTTTGAGACCAGCCTGGCCAACATGGTGAAACCCCATCTCTACTGAAAATATAAAAATTAGCTGGGCATGATAGTGCACGCCTGTAATCCCAGCTACTCGGGAGGCTGAGGCACAAGAATCACCTGAACCCAGGAGGTGGAGGTTGCAGTGAGCCGAGATCATACCACTATACTCCAGCCTGGATGACAGTGTGAGACTCAGTCTCAAAAAATTTTTTAAAAAATTTAAAAAATAAAAGTAAAAATCCAACGAAAATAGGGTGTGGGGTGGGGTGGGGGATTGGGAACTAGGCTTGCTCTAAGTTATAGCAAACTGAGTTACCAGAATCTACATCAAGGAAACAGCTATAGAACCAAGGACCCATTGCTGGGTACTTACCATGTGTCAGGCATCATGTTAAGTGCATTCCAGTGATCTCATTTCAGCCTCACAATCCTGAGAGGTGGGCATTACAATCCTCTTTTAGAAATAGAAAATTGAAGCTCAAAGAGGTGAAGTACTTATTTTAGAGTACCTAGGGTAACTAGTGACGTAGCTAGGATTTGAACTGAGATCTGATTCTAAAACCGATGCTTCTCAGCCTCCTCCCAGGCACCAAGAATGAACAGAAAGGTCAGAAGGAAGCATGAAGCAAATTAACACAGTCACATGTTTTCAGCCTAAGGGGTGGGTGAGTGCATTGGACATATTGGATATATATTTTATTAGTCTCATTCATTTTTTTGTGTTTGGAATAGTTCATAATTAAAAATAATTGAAAAGTTAAAAATAAAGAGGTTTCATCATTTCAACCTTAGACAAAAATAAGAAAGTATTATAAACTTCTTGAGAATGCCAGTTCTTTGTTTTTCAAAGAAAATCAGACAATGTGGGTTTTTGCCACATTGGATGTTCTTTACAGAACAATGAATAGGAGCATGGAACCAGGGGCACCCTCTTAGCAGCAGGAATGGCTTCAGGAGCTGCAGCCACATGGAAGCATGCTAGGCAGGGCGGCCCCGCACCCAACACAATTTTGTGCCAGAGATTTACTTGCTTCTTGCAGGTCCTCACAGAGAAGAGGAAAACCAGGTGGATGGGCATGTCTATATCCTGAAAAATAGGCTTTGAGGTTTTGGGAGACAGAAACAAGAAATGTGTTTTTCTCTGAAATCTACTCTTGCAAATAAAAGTGATGCTAACCAAAGGACACTGTGTACACACACAAAATCCAGCAATCCTGCCCTCCCGGAAATGGGGACTTTTGGATCCAGAAATCTTCTCCAAGGTCACCAATGCTTAACCAAGCCAACTGAAGGCCATTTTACTCCCAATACCTTCTGTAAGTAATTTACCTACTATGATTATAATATATTTGGGTTTTCATCTTTAAGCTCAAAGCAAGGAATGGACATCATGGTTTCTTTACTACAGAACATGGAACCTCTTTCTGCTAATGTGTCTCCAAATCTAAAGAAGTTATTAAGAGGGGAAAAAAAAAACAAAAATGTAATCTTTCTTAGGAACTTGTGGTAGTTTTGTGTATTAGTCCATTTTCACACTGCTGATAAAGACACACCCAAGACTGGGCAATTTACAAAAGAAAGAGGTTTGATGGACTGACAGTTCCACATGGCTAAGGAGGCCTCACAATCGTGGCTGAAGGTGAAAGGCACATCTCACATGGCAGCAGACAAGAGAAGAGAGTGAGAATCAGTGAAAGCGGTTTCCCCTCATAAAACCATCAGATCTTGTGAGACGTATTCACTACCACAAGAACAGTATGGAGGAAACCACCCCCATGATTATCTCCCACCGGCTCCCTCCCACAACACTTGGGAATTATGGGAGCTACAATTCAAGATGAGATTTGGGTGGGGACACAGCCAAACCATATCATATTGTTAGCCTAACGGTTTAGTTAGGCTGAGAAGTCTCCGGTAGAAATAGAGCCACATTGTTTGAAAGACAGCAGACTTCCTTACTGTTTTTCTTTGTTGCTCTCATGTCCCTCTGCTGTGTGGCAACAGGACCTCTCTCTTCAGTAACTTTGTCTTAAATGAATTGTCACTGAGATCCTTTTCAGAGAAAAATATGATGTAATATAATATGTTTTTTGTATAGAAGATAACACAATTTGAACAGCAGGAATAAATTTTAAATAGAAGAAATTGGAGAGAATGTTGGGGCTAATAACACAGCTAAAAACATGAGAATGGTGAGGAAAAGTGAAGAAAGAAGGTTGGGGGAAAAACCTGAGTGGTATGGAAGGTTGGGAAAAAAACTTAAAAATGCACTGAAATGCTGGGTGCTGTGGCTCACGCCTGTAATCCCAGCACTTTGGAAGGCCAAGGTGGGTGGATCACAAGGTCAAGAGATCAAGACCAACCTGGCCAACATGGTGAAACCCCATCTCTACTAAAAAAAAAAACTAATATAAAAAATTAGCTGGGCATGGTGGCAGGTGCCTGTAGTCCCAGCTACTCGGGAGGCTGAGGCAGGAGAATTGCTTAAATCCGGGAGGCGGAGGTTGCAGTGAGCCAAGATCGCACCACTACACTCCAGCCTGGCAATAGAGCGAGACTCCATCTCCAAAAAAAAAAAAAAAGCACTGAAATTATCCTAATGATAAGCTTCTAAAAATGGTTTCAATGTTTCTTAAATCAAACCAAATAATGCCTAAAAGGCATAATACTTAATTGTATCCTGGTAACTGAAGATATTAAACTCAATCCATTTGCATTGCTACCTGGGGCTGCTGTAACAAAGTACCACAAACTTGGTGGCTTAAAACAACAGAAATTTACCGTCACAGTTCAGGAGGTCAGAAATCTGAAATCAAGATGTCTATAGGGCTGGCTCCTGCCTGGGGATTCGGAGGGGGAAACTGCTCCATGTTTCTCTCCTGGTTGGTGGCTGCCAGCCATCCTTGGTGTACCTTGGTCTGTGGCAGCAAAACAGCATAATCCCAGTCTGCCTCCATTGTTCCTACAGCATTCTCCTGTTGGTCTCTATCTCTGTGTCCAAATTTCCCTCTTCTTATACAGACATCAATCACTGTCTTTAGGGTCCACCCTACTCCAGCACGACCTCATCTTCATCTGCAAAGAGCCTAATTACAAACAGGATCCCACTCACAGATTCTGGGGTTAGGATTCAATGTATCTTTTGGGAAAACACAATTCAATCCATGACACCATTCAAAACTGGATTTGTGATTGATCATTCCTTTACTACTCCACAATTATGTAGACATGGACTCCACTGCCTAGGCTATCATCTTTTCTCTCTTTCCTGTTAAAGCCAAGCTCCTCAAAGCAGTTCATATCTCAATTTCCCACCTACCACTCTTAAAACTCCAGCAGTGAGGCCCATCCCTTCTCATCCTTTCCATCCTAGACTTTTTTTTGAAGAGACAGAGTCTCACTCTGTCACCCAGGCTGGAGGGTGGTGGTGCAATCATAGCTCACTGTAACCTCCAACTGTCTGGGCTCAAGCAATCCTCCCACCTCAGCCTCCAAAAGTGCTGGGATTAGAGGCATAAGCCACCATGCCTGTCCCTATCCCAGGTTATCTGACCTAGTTAGTTCCTCCTATTCAATCTTCAGGACTTGCACCTGGAAAAAAGGTCAAGTTGAGCTTCCTGCATTCTCCTTGTGTTGAGTGTGCATCCTCATCATAGCATCCAGCAGCCCACTTAGCATACTTACTGTATGAATCTGTTTGCCAGCCTGTCCTTTGACTGGACTAAACTCCTGGAGGGCATAGACTGTGCATTCTGTGGCCTGACAGCCTCAGCACCCAGCACAGAGCCCAAGACAAATTTGATGCATAGTAAACACTTAGATGAATGCATGTCATTTAGACTTAAGAATATATCAGTCACAGAACCATGTGCTCTCTGTCTTTGATTCCATCAAACCTTATGACACAACCAGATTATAAGCTGTTAGATGACAGAGATCATCTTCAATTTTTTAAATGTCTTCCTGATCCCTTAGACTAAGTAGGCATTAAACAATTAATACTAAAGGGAAATTCGTTTCTTGGGGTGTGGGTAGGAAGGACTCAACTTTACTGAGCAGTGGTTCACTGCCAGATGCTGCAAAGCACTATACAAATATTATCTCAGTTCATATTACTACTTCTCATTCATTTGGAGATTGCTGGATCAGCATAATAATTGTAAGCCTTCTTCTAATGAACCCATTTTACAACAGAATTTTGAATACTAATACTTCATATGCAAAAATAATATTTTATATATAAAAATGCTTTTGTATACAAATGTAGATATCAGTAATATATCTTAACCCTCAATATACTATTAGCATCCACTGGACCCACTTTTAGTTTTTTAGGTTTTATAAATTTCAAGCAGTTCTAGCTATTTGTATGGATTAATATTTTATAACTTTATTCTTTCTTAGAGATGTTCCAAAGGAAAAGAGAAAATATACTTTTTTAAAAAAAAAAGAAAGAGAATAAAACTCATTCTACCTTGCAACTACCATATGGGTCCAGCAGACCATTTAAGAAAATCTAAGATCCATTATGGCATCTTTGTAATTTTATTATTCCTATATCTTGAAGCATTTTGCTATTTCATCATCTCGGGAACAATTACCCACCAGTTATATGTCAATTATTCCCAAATAATGTTTAAAAAGACTAATGTAATAGAAAAATATAGGAACAATGGAATAGATTAGAAAACACTGCCATTCAGTAGAATGTTCCTTGATGATGAAAATGTTCTATTTTTCTTGTGCAAGACAGTAACCACTAGCTGCATATAGCTACAGAGAATTTGAAATGTGGCTAGTGCAATGGAGAAACTAAATTTTTATTTTTTTAATTTTAGTTAATTTAGATTTAAATAGCTACCTGAGGCTAATAGCTACCATATTAAACAGTGTGGGCCTAGGGGAATGATTCATTAGTGAAATAAATTGTCACTATTGCATCATCCTCCATCTTTCTTATTGTGTTACCCCAAGTATTACATCATCTTTTTGGAGGATATAAAAGGAGACTAGAGACATCGCCTTTGTAGTTTGTTTTAATTTCATTGACTAGAGTGGAGAATTTCAAATTTTTCATTCTTGCCTATAATGACAAAAAGAAGATAACTGACAGAAAGAGAGATTTCACAAACAACAGAAGCATCAGAGATGAATGCAAGCCATCACACAACGGCACTGAAGACTCTAATGATGATGATGAAATTAACGAAACCTCCGACTACGACTACGACTCTTCAGATGATGACATCATAGATTAATTCTCTTAAACTCTCTAAATATATTGAATGAACAATATATTTCTAAGGACAAAAAGAAAACATGCTATTCTTATAGAGTCATTCATTCAAGAGGAAGGATTCCCTCAAATAATATTTTGTGAAAAGAACCTGGACCATCCTGTTTTGCTAAATGAATGTGGGATGGTATTCTTTCACCTTTTCAAGTTTGTATACCAAAATTTACTTTATATACAGTTTGAAAACGTTCAGGTGCTGAAGGTAGGTAAGTATACAAAGGTTACTAGAAGAAAACGGATAAAGTAGATGTGAAAAAGTTCACTGCATTGATTTAAAAAATTAAGTGTCCTTTGAACCCAAATGGTAAATGGTGATGACTATTTTTTTCTGGTATACTGAAGGTTAAAATTTGTGTATTATACTAATCAGTGTACCAGATTGCTTATTTAAAAGTGCAAAAATTTAGAAATAAGGTAGAAAATTATTGTATTTCTACTTAAATTAGTAATTTTGAAATGGTTAAAAATATGAGCGCTGGAGCTATACACACAGCCCTGGGCTGGAATCCCAAGTCCAATGCTTACTTAGTGTGTGACCTTTGGCAAGTTAGCCTGTCCCTCTAAAATCCAGCTCCCTTATCTGTAAAGTAAGGATTAAAAAATCACTTCCTCTCTTATATCATTTATAGAGATTAAATTTTGCATGCAAAGTGCTTAGCATAGTGTGTGGCACACAGGAAAAAACAGATATGGATAGTGATTTTATTATCTTTGAGGCGGTTAGAACAGCTCTCCTTATCTATGGGGTTTGGGAAGTTAACGTATATGAAATGATATCTACATCCTATTTGTTACCAACAGAACTTATCATTGCTGCTGCCCACTGCTTGCACCAGGTACCCATGTCCCAGGTGAAGTGAAGCCAAGGAGGGGAAATGTCAACTTCTCGGGTCTGTGGACACTGCACATGATGCTGCAGAGGCCAGGGCGCTGAAGCCTTTAAACCCAACTTTAATCTTCTCTCACACCAGAAAATTTCTTTTTCTGATTTTTAGATTCAGCAGGTGTTAATGAACTCAAATTATGCATAAAAGTAAAAGGAACTGGGTAAAAACTTCCCAAAATCTCACCACTTGGAGAAAACACTATTACCCTTTCCAGGCTTGTCTCTGTAGACATACATACAAACATACGCATGCAATTTCACAAAAAGAGCTATCATGCTTTTGTTTTTGTACTTAAAATAATCTTTCTGTTTCATTTGCTAGAAATCTCTATGGTGATTCTAGTCAGTGCTCTAACCTTAAACCACTGTATTCTGTGTACACACAAAGTAGTAGTAAAATGTGGCAACCGAAAGAAAATATTAACAGCGACCTTTAAATAGCAGCTTAGCTCAAACACTGAGGTGAGCTGTGAGGTTCAAGTGGATTTTAAAAAGAAGTGAAAATCAGAGGCCTTTGTTTTTTCTTATGAAAATATTGGAGAGAATGAGGACGGGGGCCCAGTATGTGTTGTGTGGCACACCCCATTCCCTAAATGGCTATTACTTGTGGAATGTGAAACTTGTGAAATTGAATGTTTAATAAAATGAGAACTCGCCTGTAACCTCAGTATATTTTCAGGGTTTAAAAATCTTATTTTATCTAGATCTCAACTCTTTCAGTCTTGGCATCAAAAAGTTATTTTTGAGCGCTAAACAAATATGAAAAAGATGGGTCTGGACTGAGTCTTGCTTTTCCCTGCCAGGGTAAGGGTTCATTCCAGAGGCCAGGCATGTGTGAGTCTTCATCGTCTGCATGCCACCCTGTCCTGGGGTAAGCCAGTGGTCTACAGACCTAAACCACTGAGGCCCCACCCCAGGGGACACTTGAGGGACCTTTATCCGGAAGTCTGACCTCATCACTTCTGAGATTCATTTCCACCCTGCCAGAAGCAATAAGAACGGATGAGAAGATGTTCACATACCAGTATTATTTTTACCCATTTTTATATTCTTCTTCTTATGGCTACTGCTTAGAAAATCAACAGTGTTTTGCTACTCCAATCCCAGATAATGAAAATACAGTTATAGTGAAAGATTCTGTATTAGGTAAACTTCTGCTGATTTAAAGAGATTATGCTCCCAATTTTCAAACTAGTAAAGAGTTTATAAAACTGGATTTACTCTAAAGGGGTCTGAATAATCTGCTATAACCTGATCATTTTTGCATATTACAAGAAGCTTTAGGTTAAGGGTTGGGGGAGATATGGGGGAGTTGAAGACCAGACTGTAGGGGCAGGGGGAAGAGGCACAGCTAGGGAAGACCCTATGGGAGAAGGGGAAGTGAAGCCAGAAAACACCAAATCTAGGCACTGACAGTCCCAGCAAAGAGGCAGGCAGGACAGACAACCCAGCCACAGCAAGACCAGCAGGAAGACCAAAGTGTTGACTCAGGCTGGCCACCAAGGAAAAAGGTCAAAAAGGCAAGTTCATAAAAAAAGGGTCTGGGTCTTCAGACCATGTAAAACCCTGTTTATCAAGCCAGGAACAACAAAGCCATTGAGGAAAACAGCTGATGGGTCCCATTGACAGAGCCACCTAATCCCACTCCCTAATATCATGACAGGGCAGGGGGCTGTGGAGGGCTTCACCTGGCCCCTCCCTACTTGGGAGAAAAAGGAAGTCACTGGTGAGGGCACCTACCAGGACCTTCGGCACCATTCTTCTTTTCCCCCTCTATTGTCCCTCCTAGGCAGGTGATTGACCCCTCTAAAAATGTTTTCTCTACAAGAAAACTTACGA
Organism: Nomascus leucogenys; assembly: GCF_006542625.1. Classification (NCBI taxonomy): domain Eukaryota; kingdom Metazoa; phylum Chordata; class Mammalia; order Primates; family Hylobatidae; genus Nomascus; species Nomascus leucogenys. The sequence continues at coordinate 134,912,449 of NC_044383.1, read as the reverse complement.
TGGTGAGTCATCATTACATTAATAAATAAACTTTAGATAATAGCCATATCACTCTCTCTAGGCTATTAACAGTGAAAACACCATAGAAAATGTCTAAGGAAATGGTTCTCTTTATATTCATGGCCTTTAGAACAGTGGCTCTCAAATGTGAACTCCAGACTCACAGCATCAGCATCACGTGGGAGAAATGCACATGCTCAGCTCCCACCCCAGACCCACTGAATCAGACGCTCTGGGGCCTGGGCCCAGCAATCTGTGTTTTAATAAGCCTCCAGGTACTTTCGATGCAAGCTAAAGTTTGAGAATACTGGCTCAGTGAAAGAACCTGGGAGGGAAGCCAGAAGACCTAGTTCAGATTCCAGCTCTGGATTCCATGGTCTAATTCAGTGAAATTTAATGAATAGTCATGATGTGCCTCTGTGCATTGAGGCTAATGCAAGAATGTGAGGATACTGAGACGAGTTAGACACGGTCCTTATCCCCAGAGAGAACATAATCCTCTATATTCCTTTGCTCCTCTAGAATAGAGGCTATTTTTATTGTTGTTGTTCTTGCTTTGTATGGTATTTGTATTTCTACTGCCTGCAGCATCACAGGCATTCAATAAACAGGTAGTGGATCAAGTGGTAGAACCATTCGATGACTGTGATGAATACTGCTGTACCACTCATCAATAATTTTAATGTTACTGCAGTACAGTTAACAGCAGCCACCCTTGATTTAATGTTTATCGCATGTCAGTGTCAAGTGCTCATCATACATCAGCTCATTCAATCATTTTAGGCATCCTGTGCTGTAAGCGGTATTTTTAGTCCCACCCTGCACATGAGAAACTGAGGCTCAAAATATTAAGTAATTCATCCAGTGTCACACAGCTAGAAAGCGGCAGCGTCAGTGTTGAATCCAGAAACATCTTCTTCCAAAGTTCATGCTCATGAATGTGGGGGTGGTCTAAACAGACTTTGGGGCTGATTTGTTTGGATCTGTGTCCCCACCCAAATCTCATGTCTAATTGTCATCCCCAGTGTCGGTGGGGGGAGGGGGCCCAGTGGGAGGTGACTGGATTATGAGGGTGGATTTTCAGGGTTTAGCACCATCCCCCTTGGTGCTGTCACGGCGACAGTGAGTTCCTGTGAGATCTGGTTGTTTAAAAGGGTGTGGCACCTCCCCCCATCCCTCTTGTTCCTGCTCTGGCTATGTAAGATGCCTCTGCTTCCTTTCTGCCTTCCACCATGATTGAAAGTTTCCTGAAGCCTCCCCAGAAGCTGAGTAGATGCCTGTATCATGCTTCCTATACAGCCTGCGGAACTGTGAGCCAATTAAACCTCTTTTCTTTTTTAAATTACCCAGTCTCGGGTATTTCTTTATAGCAATGCAGGAATGGACTAATACAGGAGTAAATTTCCCCAAAGCCTCTAAGGTTGGGGGTTCATTATCTTCTCACCGTGTATTTACAACTGCATTTTGTAGGCATCACCTTAAGTGGTCCAAGACTAAGAAAACAACCAAGTACAGGGAGAGCTAGAGTGCTTGTATCGACACTTTAGGATTTCACAGGCCAGAAAGAACACTCTTGAAGTGACAGATACAGGGTTGCCAACTTCTTATTTTGCCAAGCACAACCCCTTCCCAAGTACTGATCAACAATCCCCATCATTTCCTAGAAGGAAAAAAAAACGATGTCAAAAAAGTACAAGGGACATACGGTTAGAATAAAGGGTAATTGATTGCATTGCATGTATTTTCTTATATACAATGATCAATTTGTTCTAGTTTGCTCACTTTTCAGTAGATTAGCATTCGGTTTTCATTGAGCTTAAGAAAGTAAACAGTGTTAGGGAAACTATACTAAAGGATTATTCTGCCCCTTAAGTCAGACAAAACTACTTACAGGAAAAACAAAAGTGGACTCACAGGCCAGGCCAGGGCAGCCTTGAGGGGGTATTGGCAGGGCCTCAAGTGGAGTATCCCAACCCAGTTAGGCTGGAGAGAACAGGACAGATGTGAGTCTAGCCCCAAAGCCCAAAGGCATGGGGAGGCCGGGTGTGGCTATCACACTGTGGGCCAGCATTGATGCCAAGGCAAATGAAAATGAGGTGCAAACAGGAGAAGCTGCCAGAGGTCTGAAGTCAGTCTCAGGCTCCAATGCCTGGGCAGCAACAGCCACTGATTCAACAATGGCTCCTTCTCCCTGTCATCTGGGCTATCATCATGCTTTTCTGCTTCCTCCTTGTTAGAAGTTAAACATCAATTTTACATATGTCATCTACTGTTACTTGTGAATGATTCATGTCCAGGAGAGATCTGTTCCGCTTGTCGGAGGCTGTTAAGTATGATAAAAGAAAAAGGGGACTTATATCACAAGCAAAGATCTTACCTTACTAGGAGGTGGTCCATGGTCATCCAAGTAAGTGGAATTTCCTAGAAAATAAAGGAAAAAGTTGATGAATCCGTTTTTTAAACCGCAAATGAATTTAGTGCAAAGTTATTGAAAATAAGCATTCTAGTTATACAGTATTTCTACTCAGACAACAGTACCAAAGAAAAATGGACAATTAATCACCGGTTTGACTGGATTTTGCTGATATTACCATGTTTGATTAATAGTTTCAGCTGTTACAAACATTCTACACACATGGTTATGTATGCACACAAACATACATAACACACTCAGTAACACGCACCATTTTTCCTCACCCATTTATCTGCTGAGTTTAGCTTAGACCATTGGTAGTCAAATGTTACTGTACATCAGAATTACCCACAGGGCTTGTTAAAACTGCCCAGCCCCAGTCTGAGAACATGCATTTCTAACCAGTTCCCAAGAGATGCTGATGCTGCCGGTCCTGAACCCCATACTGTCTTTCTCCAATTTGTCTTAAAATTGTCCGTTTCTCTTCTCTCCTCAGGCTAGCTTGCTTCCGGAGCTTGATTTGTCTTCACTAATAGCCATTTACTGGCATGTGTGTATTCAGAGTGCACGGCTATTGTTTCCTGATGAATAAAAGACTCAGAGGGATTTGGAAGGGAATTAAAGTTTACTGACTTCCTTTCAGTAGCAGCTACTCTGCTAAGTGCTTTACAGGTATTTATCTATTTAATGCAAATACCAGAGATGGATTAGAAGTGTCCCCTTTTAACAGAGGAGAGAACAGAGGCCTGGAGAAACTCAGTAACCTGTGCACAGTCACACAGCTGGTAAACTGCAGAGAGAAGAGAAGACTGGTTTTTCCAGAGCATGCTCAGGCATCTACCCATCTGAAAAGCCTACCTAGAGTCCTTCCTGCCATCTCCGGCTTCTGTGTGAGGCAGGCACTGTAAACATTACCATCTGGAGACGTTTGATCACCTGGGGAGCCAATGATGCAATCAGTATAATCGAAGGTGCCTGTCCAAGAGGGGTAACTCTTGTGAGTCTAGGGAAAATCATCTCACCAGAAAAGTAAAAATGACCAAACAAGCTAATGGAATGAAATGTAGAAAATCATGGAACGGAACCATAAGAATACCTCTAGAGAACGGTAGATGATTGGGGAATAAGATCAGTGTCTTAGTCTGAGTGGATGAAAGGTGCTTTTGACAGCAGAGAGCAAAAATGACTTAAGAAACTGGACTAAGAAGGGGGAAGCAGGGCTTAAGCCAGGGACAGTTGAACTGGGGAAATGTATCCAAACATAATAAATAAGCGGGTTCTGGCTTATAGGTTTTTCCATACTGAGTCATCATCCTTCCCCTTTTCTTTGTCATCTTCTGATTTATAGCCCACTTGGTGTTCACAATGGCCATTTGTATATAGTAAGGAACATCGGGGTCAGTTTTAGTGTATAAGACACTTAAACACAAACACCCAGCATGCCCATGATTGGGCTACTTTAGGACCCTTTTAAATGTGAACACGATGAACAATTTGTTAGACCTTAATTAATGTACTTCTGAACTCCACTGGGAGTGTGCATGAAGAGGATGTAAGATCTATGTTGGATTTAGTAAAGAGGTTATATGTGTCAAAGAATTCAGAAAAATGGCTGCCTGTGCCTGGAGAACCATTTAGAAATATTCTACCACCGTGCAGCTGGTGCGGCTGCCTGTTGCTCCCATCTGCTCAGCATGGGAATATGCCTTCCCCAGGGGAAGCATGAGAAATCCCAGCACACACCAGCATGTTCTCCAGGAATCAATCTCAAGGATCGAAGACAGCCTCAACAACTAAATATTTCTAAAATACTAAATTTTCCGTAACAACTGAAGTTCCTTGAAACTCCTAAAAAAGAATGATTTAAATGCCTGATTGCTACCTCAAACTCCAGGCTCAGGTACCTACTAACTCCTTGGCACCTCGGCGTGGATGTCTAAAGGCATCTCACACTTCCCCTGTCCAAAACAGAACCCTGTTTGCTCCAATTCCATCCTGCAAATTTCTGCCTCCACTGTCTTCCTTATTGAGTTATACAATATATCCCTTCCTCCAAATGTGTCCCATTTTTCAGGCCAAAGCCCAGGAGTCATTCTTGATCCATCTTTTTCCTCTATGCTATAGGTACCAACCCAAAGACAAGTCCTATTGGCTTGGCTTTCAAAATATAACTCAAATCTGACCACTTCTCACCAGTCCCTCTGGGCCATATGAGAGATGCCCTGTGTCTCTATCACTAATTTCCTCTCCTACTCACATAGCAACCAGAGAGATCTTTTAACCTTATCTACTAGATCATGGTAGCCCTCTGCTTAAACTCAATTTCTCTACACACAAGAGTCAGCTCCTTACCACGGTCTGTAAGGCCCTGCATCACCCAGGCCCGACCTCCCCCTCCACGCACCACTAGCCACCACAGCCTTCTCTGTGGTTCAGAGCACTCCAGCCTCTTGTCAATGAGGGGCCTTTTGAACTGGCTCTATCCTCTTCCAGAGAAGTTCTTCCCCACCCTCTTCATTCAGTCTCTATTCAAATGGAACTTCTTTATAGATGCCCACTCTGAATACCCTGTCTAAAATAGCACACTCATTTACTTGTTTACTGTCTATCTCTTTCAGCCAGTGTACAAGCTTTATGAGAACAAGGACTTGTGTGACCTGTTCATTGCTTCAGTTCCTAGAACAGAGCCTAGAAAAGAGTAGGTACTCAGTATTCACTTAATGAATGAAATACCACACTAACTAACTCTTTACACCAAAACCTTAGCAATGGCTTGTAAGAAGGAACTATTACTAGTACATTAGCCCAGTTTGCTCCTTAGCCAAGGGGTCTGCAATTTTTTTTTTTTTTTTTTTTTTGAGATGGTGTCTCACTTTGTTGCCCAGGCTGGAGTGCAGTGGTGCGATCTTGGCTCACTGCAACCTCCATCTCCCGGGTTCAGGCGATTCTCCTGCCTCAGCCTCCCGAGTAGCTGGGATTACAGGCATGCACCACCTCACCCGGCTAATTTTTTGTATTTTTAATAGAGACAGGGTTTCTCCATGTTGGCCAGGCTGGTCTTGAACTCCTGACCTCAAGTGATCTGCCCGCCTCGGGCTTCCAAAGTGCTGGGATTACAGGCGTGAGCCACTGTGCCTGGCCCAACGTTTTTAATAAGTGAACAGAAGCACTAATCATGGAGTCTGGGGGAAAAGACCTATCTTAGAGGACACACATTACGCAGAAGTCTGTCTCATAATTTATCCCCTTATAACTCAATGCCATGACTTTGCTATCTGTATGATACTGGGTCATTTTCTTAATTTCTCTGTATCTATCTCTTTTTGTGTAAATGAAGAGAATGATGGTATCCAGGTCACAGACATGGTGTGGGATTAAGTGGCATAATGCATACAGAGCACCCAAGTCAGGATCAAGCACCAAGTAAGCCCTTGATAAAAGTTAAATATTGTGACTGTTGTTACTGTCATTGTCTAATCAACCTCAGTGGAAACAGGAAGTCCAGTCTGTTAAGCTTCTACATGGATGTGTAGAATACTCAACGTTTCCAGAAGAATTGAAGTTCCTAAAAACTTCTAAAAAGAACAACTTAAATGCCTGATTGCTTCCTCAAACTCCAAGCTCGGGTACCTACTAACTCCTTAGCACCTCAGCTTGGATGTCTAACGGCCTCTCACACTTCCTTCTAGACAGTCCTTCTCACTACCTTCCCCCGGTATTGGTCTAAGTCCTATGGCATACCTTTGACTCAACAGTTAAATCCTTTGTTAGTTCTAAAAGTGAGAAATACTGAAAATAAGAGAACAGTGTATCACAGCAAAATGATCAATTCTATCTCTTTTTTATTCAATGACTTTTTGTTTTAAGGACACTGGCTTTGTAGCTGTCTTAACAGTTACGTCTACACTAAATTCTTTCCCTGGTAGAGTTAAGCATTACCTCAAAATTGAGATGTGCGGATGCGCATGACAAAAGTTCCTAAGCATGGTAAGAAGAGATGTGGGCAATGTGCGCTGCGCTAGTTCTCTACCTCCTCATTAGGCATTCTCTCATCTACATATTCAGTCAGTATTTACAGAGCACCTCCTATTCTGTAGAAGGACCTAGAAACCAAATAAGAAATGAAAATCCTATTTTTTGCCACTGGATTGTATAACAACCTTTATTGAGTGTTTACCACTTGGCAGGCACTTTATAAAGATCATTTTATCTAATCCTCACAAGTGCCCCTTCAAAGCAATACTAGTTAAGCATCTTACCCACATCTCCAAACAGCAGAATTCAAACCCGTACAGGCTGACTACTGTTGATACCTCCTGCTCCATAAAATGCAAAAATATTCTAATATAATTCGTCATTTTCTTATCTTTCCGCTTCCTTCTTTCTTTCCTTTCCCTCCTTTACCTTCCTCCTCCCCCATTCCTTCACTGTAGAAGACTTTCAGAATCAGATGTCACATCAAAGAAATGAGACAACTCTTTTTTTTTTTTTTGTGAGATGGAGTTTTGCTCTTGTTGCCTAGGCTTGAGTGCAATGGCAAAATCTCGGCTCACTGCAGCCTCTGCCTTCCAGGTTCAAGCAATTCTCCTGCCTCAGCCTCCCGAGTAGCTGGGATTACAGGCACCTGCCACCACGCCCAGCTAATTTTTGTATTTTTAGTAGTGACGGGGTTTCACCATGTTGGCCAGGCTGGTCTCAAACTCCTGACCTCAGGTGATCCACCCGCCTCGGACACCCAAAGTGCTAGGATTGCAGGTGTGAGCCACTGCGCCCAACCAGAAATGAGACAACTCTCTTTAATGCTTCTTTCTGTGCACAGAAAGGAATGGGGGTCCTCAGTGTTGGCACCTAGACCATGGGCCCTGTTATCTCGGTTATCTCACCAGCAGATCACCGTGCTCACACGGTTTCTTAGAACTCAGAGGCTATAAATGCTTTGCCCTTATAAGAGAGGTATAGAAAGGGGAAAAGAATAGTTGCATAGACACAAGGTATTTCTTTAGCAGGAGACAGTGAGTTTCTCTTCTTCTAGGTTATAACTATTTTATTAATTGATATTTAGGTAGAGTTTTTCATTGTAGGATTTTACGCTTTCATCAGAGTGCAAAGTCAACAAAACTGTCAGAATTTTTAAAAATGAAGCTGGCAACTTGCTCCCTGTGGAGATCAAAGGATGAGTGCTGTTATCAAAACGAGCTTTCCTGGAGAGGCTCCCAGGCATCAAAGGAGCTTCTGGCTACTCTGCCTTGTCAAGGAGTCGATGGTGGGTGTTAAGTTGTGGGGATGGAAGGGCAGCCCCAAACTCTCCAGGCCTTTGAGCATGGAGCTCAAAATCTAAATTCGGGAAAGGGAAGAAAAGGTGAAAGTGGGCTGGCAAGGGTCTGGACCAGGACAGAGGCAAGCACGCTCCTGACATCCTCCTCCACATGTCCTGTGTATACCCACCCAGGACACCCCAGGCCCAGATCCAGATGGCAGCACTCTGCTAGGCAGGACATTCTTATTTTCAGAGGCCTCTATGAGTAAATCAATTCATTTCTTTCTGGAAAGTAACCTATACCTTTAGAGTTTTGATTCCAGCCTTGTTTTCATGGCTCAAGTCCCTCCGTTGAGGATCACGAATTACAGTGTCTTGTCAAGCGGGAAAAACTTCACACATTCTCATTCCTATCATCAGCCAAACTTTCTGAGTTTGTCACCTAACTGCCAAGAAATCACTAGTGAGGGCTGGCCATAGAGCTTAACCTCTCAGAGAAACTTAAGCTTAACCAGGCCCCTCAGGTAAGTGGCTTCGACGCCCTAGTCCATCCCTGGGAACTCCATGCTGCTGTTCTATACCTTGCAGATGGTGGTGGTTACATACTCTATATATTGATAGAAGAATACACCAAAACCAACAACACTACACTAATGGTTTAATTTTTTTTTTTTTTTTTGGAGACGGAGTCTAGCTCTGTCGCCCAGGCTGGAGTGCAGTGGGGAGATCTCTGCTCACTGCAAGCTCCACCTCCTGGGTTCACACCATTCTCCTGCCTCAGCCTCCTGAGTAGCTGGGACTACAGGCACCCACCACCACGCCCGGCTAACTTTTTGTATTTTTAGTAGAGACGGGGTTTTACCATGTTAGCCAGGATGGTCCCGATATCCTGATCCGCCCACCTTGGCCTCCCAAAGTGCTAGGATTATAGGTGTGAACCACCATGCCTGGCCTAATATGTTTTTTAAATGACCTGACTAGAAGGCAAGTGATCTCAGACTTTGCAACCAGCTAAATTACAACACAATCTAAATTTCACCTTAGCCATCTAGCCCTTCATGATGGAGCCCTCCCAGGGAGGTTGTAAATGTAACATGAGGGATCACATGGAAAGGTACAAAGGCGTTAAATCCAAGTACACAGGAGTTAGTTGGAGCACTTGGAGGACTTTTTATGTACCACCTGAGTCTCTGCATGGCAGTATGTTATCAAGGTCTCTTTACTTTGGCAGTTTTATAAACTATTTTTAGCAAAGATGCATTTCAAGAAACTCATGTGAAGTCTGATTCTAGGAATTAGGAGGCCAGGATTTGTAACTCAGAATCTGAAGATCACTGTTTACTGTATTACACCTGGGTCTCAGCTGGCAGAACCAAGGCATGTTTGCCATCCAAGACCACCTAAGTCTTCTATGACAAGACAATGGATATGAAAAGTCAGAGATCTAGCTGGGCTCAGTGGCTCATGCCTATAATCCCAGCACTTTGAGAGGCCGAGGTGGGTGGATCACCTGAGGTCAAGAGTTTGACACCAGCCTGGCCAACATGGCGAAACCCCATCTCCACTAAAAATACAAAAATTAGCTGAGCCTGGTGGTGGGTGCCTGTAATCCCAGCTACTCAGGCGGCTGAGGTGGGAGAATTACTTGAATCCGGGAGGCAGAGGTCACAGTGAGCCGAGATCATGCCACTGCATACCAGCCTGGGCGACAGAGCAAGACCTTGTCAAAAAAAAAAAAAAAAAAGAAAAAGAAAAAAGAAAAGTCGGATATCTTGCACCTAGACAAATGGGTTAAACTTCACCTTCGTAGTGGAGAATGCCCCATGAAATGTGATTTCACTCTGAATACACTGCTGCACCTCCTCAAGGTTTTCCAAGTACACACCAGTGAAAATGAAATAAGCTGATAGGTTATTATAAGGAATGCATCAGAATAATTTTGTTCTATGAAAAATGCTCAGAGCAACGCCAGCACATGATAGGCACCTAGTAACTGTTCACTAGCAGTACTAGCTGCACTACTACAAGTAGCAGTAGCAGTACTAGAGCCGCCTTCACTGCCTCGCCATCTTCTCACTCAAGGTTTAGCCCTCCCTGCACATTCTACTCGCCTGCTTTTAAGAAATGTTGCTGTCAGGGCCCAGCCTTAGCGATTCTGATTTTAATTATTCTGGGACAAGTCCATGGTATTCGGTATTTTTAAAGTTCATCACATAATTCTACTGTCTAGCCAAGGTTGAGAGCCACTGAGCTGCAAAACACAAATTCATGTACTTCATAATATAGGCTGAATCCCACTTTCCAGAAGTAAAACATAACAGATTTTACTGAGGCTCATCTTCGTCTCAGGCCACTTCCATCATTTCCGGTGGGAGATTATACAAAACAAGCTTCTTGTCAAAAGAGAATGCTGATGGAGCGTGGATGATCACAGAACTCCCAGCGACAGGGGAGGGTGATCAAGCAGTTCTGGTCAGCACCTGCTCCAAAGGGGTGCAAGGAAATTGGAAAGGGCCAGGCCTAGCTCACAGGTTGCCTGGGAGTGGGCTGGCACAGGGCACCTCTGGGCATAGAGCTCATCCTCTAAACCATATGTGAGCCTAAACCTTTCTGGGGCCCTAAAGATCTTTTCAAGAATACTTTTCAGAACTTATAATTTCAGAACATATTGTTCCTGCAAACAATGTATTGTTCTGTTGAATCTCTTGTTTTATGGGTAAAAAGAGGAACTAAGAGCATCACCCTCTATCTGTCCAGAGTTTCTCTGGGCCCCACTTGACTTAAACCACCAGGGGATATTCTGTCAGTCCTGGAGACACTCACACATGATCCCCATACTCATACATAATCCCCACATTCATACACAATCCCCACACTCATGCACGATCCCCACACTCATACATGACCCCCCCACACTCATACATGACCCCCCCACTCATACATGACCCCCCACTCATACCGGACCCCCCCACTCATACACCATCCTCACACTCATATACAACCCCCTACACTCATACACAATCCCCACACTCACACACGATCCCCACACTCATACATGACCCCCCACTCATACCGGACTCCCCCACTCATACACCATCCTCACACTCATATACAACCCCCCACACTTATACACAATCCCCACACTCATACACGATCCCCACACTCATATACAATCCCCGTGCTTGTACACGACCCCCCGCGCTCATACACGACCTGCCGCGCTCGTACACAACCCCCACACTCGTACACGATCCCCGCGCTCATACACGACCCCCCTGCTCATACACGATCCCCACACTCATGCACAACCCCCGCACTCATACACGACCCCCGCATTCATACACAACCCCCCCACTCATACATGACCCCCCACTCATACACGACCCCCGCATTCATACACGATCCCCCCACTCATACATGACCCCCCACTCATACACGACCCCCCACACTCACACACGACCCCCTGCGCTCATACATGACCCCCTGCTCATACATGACCCTCCGTGCTCATAAACAACCCCCCACACTCATGCATGAGCCCCGCGCTCATACACGACCCCCAGCGCTCATAAACGACCCCCTGCGCTCATACACGACCCCCGCGCTCATACACGACCCCCGCGCTCATACATGACCCTCCATGCTCATACACGACCCCCCACACTCATACACGAGCCCCGCACTCACACGAGCCCCGCGCTCATACACGACCCTCCACACTCATACACGATCCCCACATTCATACACGATCCCCACATTCATACACGACCCCCCACTCATACATGACTCCCCCACTCATACGTGATCCCCCACACTCATATACGACCCCTCGCACTCATATACGATCCCCACTCGTACACGACCCCCGCACTCATACACGACCCCCCACACTCATACATGACCCCCCGCACTCCTACACGACCCCTCACACTCATACACGACTCCCCCACTCATACACGATCCCCGCACTCATACATGACCCCCCCACTATGTCACCCCCCACACTCATACATGACCCCCCACATACTTCACAGGCTCACAGAATCCGAAAGTAAGAGGGCTCTGACACGATCCCTACATTCATACATGACCCCCCCACTCATACATGACCCCCCCACTCATACATGACCCCCCACACTCATACATGACCCCCCACTCATACATGACCCCCCACTCATACATGACCCCCCCACTCATACATGACCCTCCCACTCATACATGACCCCCCACACTCATGCATGATCCTGCACACACTTCACGGGCCCACAGAATCCAAAAGTAAGAGGGCTCTGGAAAATCTGAAGCAAAGATACCCTCTGGTCTCATCCCTGAAAGGCACTCCCTCTTTCCAGGCTGTAGGACTGGGATGGGGAGGAGATAAGGAAACGTGGTCAGCACAGAGGAGCTGTGCCATGCCCATGTGAATCCAATAGAGAACAACAACAACAACAACAACTACAAAAGGAATAAAGAAGAAATTGGTAGAATTGCTGACAAGAGGAAGGTCTATGAAATGAATGATCAGGGTGCCGTGTATTTTAAATAGCCACAATTAGACACAATCACGTTTATGTAAGAGGGATGGTGAAAAGAAGCCACAGGGGAATCACTTAACGGATTCAGTAGAACTGACTAGTGACAAAGAACATGGCCCAGGGATTGTAGAGTCAATCCTGCAGGCTCCAGAATCAAATGACCTGGATTCAAATCTCAGACCTGCCCTCTACTAGCCAAGTGACTTTGGAAATATCACTTAATTTTCTTGATGTTTAATGACCCCATTTACACCTTGAGGACATTAAGTCACAGAGTTAAGATAATTAAATATATTGATATAGTTTGGATGTCCCCTCCAAGTCTCATGTTGAGATATAATCCTCAGTGTTGGAGGTGGGGCCTGGCAGGAGGTGTTTGCATCATGGGGGTGGATCCCTCATGGCTTGGTGCTGTCCTTGTGGTAGTGAGTTCTTGTGGGATCTGATTGTTTAAAAGTGTGTGGCACCTCCCCCACTCTCTCTCTTGCTCCCACTCCTGTCTAGTCCTGTGAGACCCCTGCTCTCCCTTTGCCTTCTGCCATGTATATGTAAGCTTCCTGAGGCCTCCTCAGAAGCAGATGCCAGCACCATACTTTCTGTACAGCCTACAGAACCACGAAGCAATTAAACCTCCTTTCTTTATAAATTACCTAGTCACCAGTATTTCTTTATAGCAATGCAAGAACGGCTTAACACATATATTTAAGGTAAATTTAAATTTAAAATCAAATGTAAATTAGATGTATTAAATGTGTGCAGTACTTATCACACTGCCTGTCCAGGATATAGTAAATGCTCAATAAATGGTCGCTGCTTCCTCATCTTATATTACCAAATTTTATCAGTCACATTTAGTTTTCTTGTTTGTTTTTTTGAGGCACAGTCTTTCTCTGTCGCCGAAGCGGGAGTGCAGTGGTGCGATCTCGGCTGAATGCAAACTCCGCCTCCCAGGTTCAAGCGATTCTCCTGCCTCGGCCTCCCAAGTATCTGGGCCTACAGATGCGTGCCACCACGTCCAGCTAATTTTTGTATTTGTAGTAGAGATGGGGTTTCACTATGTTGGCCAGGCTGGTCTTGAATTCCCTGACCTCAAGTGATCCGCCAGCCTCAGTCTCCTAAAATCCTGGGATTACAGGAGTGAGCCACCGTGCCCAGCCAGTTATATTTAGTTTTATAATTCTATTTATTATTTAGAAAATCAAAAGGAATCCTGAAGTCAGGGAATAGTTTATTGTAAAAGGATGAATATTAATATAAAATAATTAGATATTTTCTATTACTTTCCAATACTGTCTTGATATATCTTCTAAAATATACAAAAAATGTTTTTCCAATTATCTGAACTACCTTTAACAATGTGCAAATGAACTTCCAGAACCTCAGGGGCTATAATTTATTCTTAACTCTGAAGCCTTGCATTAGCAGATCTATTTTAGTCTGAATTGGTCTCTGAAGAATACAATGTTTTAATTCTAGATCACCTTATGGAAACTATAATATGCATTAGTGTCAATGTCAAAGAAGCTGCCATGACACTGTGTCAATTTTGATCAAACACAAGCAATTCCTTTCAGAATCTTTCTTCCACAGATCCTTTTCAAATCATAATCATAAGCAATTTAAATCTTTTCCCTTTTATTCAGACGCAGCCATTTCCCACAGGATTCCGGTTACCTATGACACGATCTTGTGGTGGCATGTCGCCCCGGGAGTCCAGGCCTTGATAAGACACTGTTAACGAAGGAGTCACTGTTGAAGGCAATGCTGCAACCCCAGCTATGTCCCTGCCAAAAAATTATGCTAATGCCACACTTTCCACCGTTAAACCATGGGTTGCATTTCTCTAAGAGGTAGCTGTCAGCACACACCAGCCATTGCTAACAATGAGGAATTTGTGTGCTGTGTAAACGTCTCCAGCAGCTCCATTGCTTATAATTAACGCAGCCCCAAAACACTGTGATGAAGGAAAATTGCTGGCACAGCTTTATTTAAGCCTTAATAAAATTATTTTCCACTGAATTAAAACAAATGGCTTTATTAACAATCAATATTTAAATATTTGTACAAAAATATCTGCTTAAAAAAATCTGGAAGGCTCACCCAACCGGTCAACAAAGGCAAACATATCCCGAAAAATACTTTCTTCATCTTAAATGTGAGAAATGAGCATTCCAGACACTGAAAAATAATATCCTAATTAAAATGCTATCAATTATGATTTAGAAAGTCATTCCATTTCTAATTAAACTTAAAAGCAAATTAATGCTCTTCCCTTACTATTTCAGGCTCAAAAACACTGCCTTGTTTTATAACACATCTTTTTTTTCCCATTAAATCTGAATATACATTTTAGGATGTCAAGAGTAAATTTGTAGAAGGAAATTACTTTTGGAATCAAATGATCAGTGCACTGCTGCTATAATAACCGAAATATAAATATGTATAATTTCCAAATTAGCTCAGGAATTCATCATAATGTTATATGATCTTATGCAGGTAGAAATGGAGTATCAAAGAGAGATGGAATCACTTAAGGTTTCTGTTTCATTCCATTTGAAGTAATTGCTACAGTCAACTGATCCCACCTGTGGAACGCTAACGCACCTGCTAACGCAGCAGCCCCAGCCCTGCACATGGCAAGCCTCTAACCAGCAGCCAGGTAGGTCCTCTTCTATTGGGACCTAGATGTCATGTGGCTGCCACAACGATTGACACTTTCCATCATGTGCTTATTGCACGAAGCACCCCTGATAAGTACAGAGCAGGTAAGGTGAAGATGACTAAGAATCTACCCTGGGAGAAAGAAAACAAGACAAGGTTGAAAATACCAGCATCCTCATTCTCATCATCAGTGGTCAGCATTGATGCTGTTCTCAGCACTGTGCAAAGCACTCTCCGGACCTCATTCTACAGCAACCTAGGAAGCAAGAACCCCAGTTTACAATAGAAGCTGCTCAGGAAGGTGAGGTGACCGGCACCATGTCAGGCAGCTAATCTGCAGGAGCTCCCGGGTTTGACACCAGTAGCCTGACTCTGAAGCCCTGTTCGACACCCACACACTCCCTCCCTTGCTTAGATTCCCATCTGGGAGCCACAGCAGGCTTGTGAGATCTTCATCCCTTTGAGCCTGATCTGTCTAGATCAGGGGTGGCCTAAGCAGAGTGGGGTCTCAGCTCTGGGAACAACATCCAGCACCCCCCAGCTAGATGTGTACTTCAGGCAGAGTGTCCCTCGCCCATCGAGGACAAAGGGCTGCTGAAGAGCCTCATCACCTGGGAACCCAAGGAGCCAGCACAGTACTCAGCGGGGTGATAATAGGGGGTGGAGAGGGACAAGTGAGACGGGGGCCCCCATCTCAGCAGCCACTCAGAGCCTCTGGCCGCCTCCTGTCTGCTTCTTGCTGATGTGTCCTTTTCCTGGTCCCGGTGAGCTACAAGATGGCTACTCTGCAAGGGTGTACCCATTCTGCAGAGTCACCATTACTTTGAAATATTTGACATAAAAAGTGATCTTGGATTAGAAATCCATTCACATTATTGCAAGAAATTTCAGCACTACATTTGTCAGCAACAGAAGAGGAAACTGTGCTTGATTCTTTAAATATAATTTCAGTTGATGGGAATTTTTGAAGGGTGGTTGTGATAAGCTGAACGATTCCCGCAAAGTTGTCCTCGTCCTCATCTCCAAAACCTGTGCGTCTGTTACTTTACGTGGCAAAAGAGACCACGAGTCAAAGAATGCAGGCAGCTTTCGGGATGCTGGAAGATCCTAGATTACTTGGGACAAACCAGTGTAATCACAGTGTCCTTGTCAGAGCCAGGCAAGACGGTCTGAGTGGGAGGAGGAGATGATGCTGAAGTGATGTGTTTTGCAGGTGGAGGAAGGGACCACGAGTCAGGGAATGCAGACAGCTTCTAGGAGCTGGAAAAGGCAAGAAAACAAATTCTTGCCTAGAGCCTCCAGAGGGAACACAGCCCTACTGACATCTTAATTTGAGCCCATTAAAACCCAGTTCAGATGAACTGTAAGATAATTGTTTTGTGTTATTTTAAGCCACTACATTTATAGTAATTTGTTACAGCAGCAATAGGAAGTTAATAGTTGTGAAAATGATTTTTTATTTTTTGTCACTTCTTTCTATGAGCAAAATTTCTTGTAAGTGGTGACTCTCTCAAGAATTTGAAGAAACATTTATCCAAAAGGCTCATCTGAGAACTGAATGAAGCATTTCAAGTTGGAAATCCGAAGAGAGGTCATCACTCTCAATTATAAACTGATAGATTTTTTATTTGGAGGTTTCCCACAACTTCAAAATTTAATATCTTCCCTAATATTTTGTATTTTGTTTTACTAATAATTACATAATAAAATGTGGTGAAAGTTTTCATCAAGCCTCATATAGACACCATCATCTCACCAGTTTACTTCAGTGTACCATCAAAATATTATCATTTTTAAGTATTCCATGATTTGAAAAGTTTTGATGTATTGCTTTACCTAACAAATATATAGAACATCAACAAATAAGAGCATTGTCTTTGAAAGGGAGCTTTAATCCAACCAAACTGCCATTGTGCTAAGCCTGATTTTCTCTCAAGCTTTGTTACCAGAGCCAGTACATTTTACCCGCCCCACAAGTGTGCACATGCATGTGCATGCACACACACACCTACACACACAATTTCAGAACAGAAAAATAACCATAGATATAGTACACCACACCCCTCAACTTACAGAGGAAATAATCAAAGCAATGAGAGGTTAAGTAATTCAGCTAAGACACATGGCTGGTTAGTAGTGAAGGTTAAGAACAGCCCCAGGTGCTTGCTCACTCCATAGCATGACAACCTTACTACCTGCCATTTTTGACCCTAAGTGGTCACAATTTTCAAGCTTGCTTATCTAGCTTACTCTCCAAACTTGAATTGGAGTGAGTGGGTTTCTCTTATGTAATGAAATTCTTTCTCTAAGGACACACATATATCCTCATTGAGAGAACTTTTCTTAAAAGCTTCAAGCCTTGAAGTCAGCTCCTAAAAGCAATACTCCAAGTGTCCTGCATGTGGCTGCAGGGAGTTTACAGACTACCAAGGTTACTACACTAATGTAGATGTTCATGCTTTAGCATGTTTGTTGAAAAGAAGTAGTACTTGTGAATATCAATTTCAGTAAATAACTCAAACACATAGGAGACCAGGCCTGTGCAGCAATGTGAGTGAAATGCTAGCTGTCTGGGAAAGTATCAAGGGAGTGTGACAGGTGACGGGTAGAAATCAGAGGTAGGACAGTCACTACTGCACCCATCTAAGATTTATTGAAAATCTCTATGCTGGGCATTGTGCTGGATCCTGGGGATACAGTCTTAGTTCGGACTGCTGTAACAAATTGCCACAGACTAGGTGGCCTAAATAGCAAACATTTATTTCTCACAGTTCTGGAGGCAGGAAGTCTTAAGTTCAGGGTGCTGGCCTGCCCAAGTTCCAGTGAGAGCCCTCATCCTGCCTGTGTCCTCACATGACAGAAAGAGAGGGGGACAGAGAGAGACAGAGACAGAAAGAGATAAAGAGAGAGAGAATGCTCTGCTGTCTCCTTCGTCCTTATAAGGCCCCCAGTACCATCATGGTGGCCCTACCCTCAAACCTAATCACCTCCCAAAGGCCCCACCTCCAAATATCATCACACTGGGGGTGAGGGCTTCAATATATAGATTTCAGAGGGACACAGCCATTGAGTCCATAGCACTGTCCCTCAGAAGTCTGCAGAAAAAGAGGTGACAGACATTAAACAAAGGATGATAAAATAAGTATTGATTTATGAGTGTGATGAGTCTTACAAAGAGCAAATACAGAGTGATATATGTGAGAAGGGAGAACAGAGGCCCTGAACTCCAGGAAGAGCAGGAGAGAGGGTGAGAGCATCCCAGGAGATGCCGAGCAGCCTGTGCTGGGCAACAGGTCAGGAGGGAACAGGCCGCTGTGAGTAACCAAGAGAAGACCGGAGTAAACGCATCCTGTGGTGGAGTCAGGCACAGCTCCATGTAAAGGGAGTCTCCCCAGCTGTATCTGGAAGAAAAGAGGGATAGTGACAGCAAGAGAAGGGCAGGCGCACCTGGCCAGGGCACCATGCACCTGCAGCAGGGTGTGGCACTGGG
Organism: Nomascus leucogenys; assembly: GCF_006542625.1. Classification (NCBI taxonomy): domain Eukaryota; kingdom Metazoa; phylum Chordata; class Mammalia; order Primates; family Hylobatidae; genus Nomascus; species Nomascus leucogenys. Next base: position 134,894,093 of record NC_044383.1, on the reverse strand, counting down.
AAGAGGGCAGGGCATCTGCCTAACCCAGGGGACTGCTGGATGGTGAGTCTAAGTTAAAGATGTGTTTATGACTTGAAACCAAGATCAGAAGAGGTAGTCTCATTCAAGAGGCAAATGGAAGTCCTCGCAAAGATGCCAAAGGGATTGGGCCACATCTGAAATGAGCTTACATGTGTGCAGAACTTTAATGTTGTCACACATCATCTCAGCAGCCCCTCCCATCAACCCCAGGGGTCAGGAGGGCACTCTCACCCTTCACAGGAAAGGAAGCTGAGCCCAGGTCACATGGCTGGGTGGTGTCAGAGCTGGGCTCGGACTGGGTTCAAGTCTCAGTCCAGGGCGGTATACACAGCAAGGCAATGGGTAGACTGGTTTCCTGCTGCCACTGTGTGTGTGTGTGTGTGTGTGTGTGAAACATTACCACTGTGAAGCTGGAGGAAAGCTAAACCCAGAATCCAATAGAAGTAGTCTGTGAGGACTAAGTAGGCCTTGGTGACTTTCTATGAATGAAATAATTCTTGCTGGGTTATGGGTCACATGCATGAAGGTTGGTGTCAATGCACACATAATTTTAAATGGGTAAAATAAAATGGTGCTTTCAGCTCTGCCTCCTGTTTGATGGGTTTCTGGCCCACGGCCTGGTGTGACTGGTCATGACTGTGTCTTCCACATTCTAAATGCATCAATCCTATGTTTGACAGAGAAATGACTCGTCACTTGCCAATTCTTCTCATGCTTTAGGGAAACGTGTAAGAAGGAACAGTCTACCGGATGTTTCAAATAAACTGCATTAAAATGATATGCATGTGAACAAGAGACTTGAAGAGTTGCTCATAAATGCTGATGCTGATTTAGGAAGCGTGTGGATGAAATGGGTTTGATGCCAGCGTCAGTCTTATACAGATGTTGTGGGACAGATAGAACCATCCCATCTGGGATTATGCTTTCCTATAAACTTTCAAGTAACACAAGGAAAGGATCATAGTTTCTTCTTTATTAGGCCTTCAAATGTAAAATAAGGTTTTGAATAGAGCAGCAGAAATTATTGAAGTCATTTGGAAAGGTAATCCTCACAAAATTAACTAGCAACCTACCACATGAGCCTGATGGTGTCTATTAAAAGGGAGTAAGCTTTAATAAATTCATCACTCTCCTTTTCCTATCATGTCTCTAGTTCTATTTCACGTCAGCTTTAATAGGATTTAGGTGAAATTTTGTGGTTCACAGAACTATAATTTTGGAAGATAAATGAGGATTCTCAGACCTCCTTATGTTACTCTGTATGCACAGATCAATACAACACCAAAAAACAAAACTACACCAAAGCCAAACAAATAGGTGCCTTCACATCAGAAATTCTTTGCCAAAGATAAGCTGAAGGCACAAGGGAAAGAATGCAGGGGAAAGAATGTGAGTATGGCAGCCAACAGCCCAAGGTAGTGATCTACTTATTGGACGTAACCTTGGCAAGGTCTTGCAGTTTCTGAGTTTTAGTTTCCCTATAGGTAAAGCAGGAAGAATAAAATTTACCTCATAAGGCTGGGGTGGTGTGAAACGGGGAGTGGTTAAAATCATCATTTATAAACTACCTGGCATACAAACGTAAAGTGTAACTCTTAACGATTGTATTTAAAATAGAGCCAATTTAAGAACATGGTGCATTAAGTAAAACATCTTCCAAGTAGTCACATACATAAACATCAGTCTGGCACTGAAAGAGGTAGCCCTTGTTACTCTCTTAGAATGGCCTGTCACAGTCTTCTTGCACATTTTTCAGGATTTATGATGAGGGGGGTTATACCTGGGCATAAATTAATGTAATTTTTAAAACCCTGGCAGGGTTTGGGTATTCCTACACTTGCAGTATGATTCTGAAAGATAAAGTGTACTGTGGCTCATAAATACTCTTTAGCACTTAGTAGATCGGTTTCTTTTCTAGAGAAGTCTTAGTCCTACCTTTCAACAAAATGAGTTGGGAAATCCTTTCTAAAAGCCTGGCTGTTTTGAATTGCTCATAAATCTAGAAATTCATACGGTCTTTTCAAAGACAAAGTGAGTCACTCACTTTTGAATCACTGAGTTTGAGGGTTGATGCAGATTACAGGGCTTGAAAGCAAAGGCCAGCACTAGCTCTGTTGGACAAAATCAGAGTTCATCTTTGCATCAAAACAAACATCAAGTTTTCTGGTTTTCAGGGAACTAATGGAGAAAACACATTCGTGAATTCCAAATATATCCAAGCCTACTTAACATCAACTTACTTGTTGGAAAATGCTTCTTAATAAAACAATTTTTCTCCAACAGCAGAAAACATCAATTGAGTGAGTCTATCCTTACTAAAAATAAAGACATTATCATGGTGCAAAAGGGAGCAGAAGCTCATCAGAAGACAGAGCTTTTGTCTAAGGAGTGGCCTGACATGGAGTGGGGCCTCAGATCACAGTGTTTTCGCAGAGGAAGTGATGATGCCAGGACTGCTCATCAGTGGCAAGCTCATCAGTGATGAGCAGTCTCTGACTGAGACATTAAGATTACTGTGTTGGATGGAGGGAGGCACAGGGTGACCTTCCAACTTTACTTCCAATCCACAGATTCAGGGACTCCCTGAAGATCCCTTACAGCAACAAGCAAAGCAAACTGCTCATCTTTTAAAAATAACCTTATTTATCATGTAGATTTCAATCCTACAAACAAGTATGTATTAGTCTGTTCTCACGGTGCTGATAAAGACATACCTGAGACTGGGTAATTTATAAAGAAAAAGAGATTTAATAGACTCACAGTTCCACGTGGCTGGGGAGGCCTCACAATCATGGCGGAAGGTGAAAGGCACATCTTACATGGTGGCAGACGAGAGAATGAGAGCCAAGCGAAAGGGGTTTCCCCTTATCAAACCATCAGATCTCATGAGACTTATTCACTACCATGAGAACAGTATGGGGGAAACTGCCCCCAGGATTCAATTATCTCCCACCAGCTCCGTCCCACCCAATCTCAAGATGAGATTTGGATGGGGACACAGCCAAACCATATCAAAGTATGAATACTAAATATCAAGAAGAAGGATATTAATGATATCAAGAAGAAATTTTAACATGGGTATGACTCTTTATAAAGAGTCGGTGCTGGCTGGGCGTGGTGGCCCAGCACTTTGGGAGGCCGAGGCGGGCGGATCACAAGGTCAGGAGTTCGAGACCATGGTGAAACCCCATCTCTACTAAAAAATACAAAAAAAAAAATTAGCCGGGCATGGTGGCAGGCGCCTGTAGTCCCAGCTACTCGGAGAGGCTGAGGCAGGAGAATGGCGTGAACCCAGGAGGCGGAGCTTGCAGTGAGCCGAGATTGCGCCACTGCACTCCAGCCTGGGCGACAGAGCAAGACTCCGTCTCAAAAAAAAAAAAAAAAAAAAAAGAGTCGGTGCTATAGCACAGAATTTTACAAATAAAATGGCTTTCAAAAATACATACATATATATGTGTGTGTGTGTATATATATACATATATATGTATATATATTCAACAATATACATATAGATGTATATATATTCAACTATATATATTGTTGAATATATATATATTGTTGAATATATATATATATTCAACAATGCCTCAAAGAAAGTTAGAAATGGGAAGGGAAAGCTGTTTGATTAATGCAAACTGGGTTTTTCTCTCAGGAATGACTTTACGCCTGCCAAATGACAAAGGTTTCACAGATTTTTTTCTACTGTGACTAGCAGGCAAATGTCTTGGTTTATGCCCAGTGCAGTGATAGGACCTAGGGTTATGTGAATATGAGATTGTCTGATCTCAGGACACAAAGATTGAAGTTAGTTGAGCACAGGAGAAGTGAAAGATACTTGCTTTCACAGCTGAGGTTTTACTAGAGAAGCCATAGACCAGGCAGTAAGAACAAGACTCTGGTTGCCCTCGAGGCCATGATTGTTTCAGAATCAAGCAAAGCCATTACAAACCTAAAGAAAAAAAAACGCTTTGTGGAGGTCGTAAAAAGATAAATCAAAGGAAGGTACATGTAACAGAGAATAATTGAAGAAACCACTCAGCAATGGAGGAAATATATTTCATGATAGTACAAAGAGGCACTGAAGCAAAAACAACTTGTAAGGATTATAAAAATAATAGGGTTATAAATAAGTAATTGAATATGCTAATGAAATTGTGATGGTGAAAACTGGAAAGAGAGAATGAAGTTATTGTAGCTAATAGAGATATGAAGCAGTGGAAAATGAATTTTTAGATAGGGAAGCCTTGATATTTTTCTGAGGTACAGGAAAATAGAATGGAACTGGCATTTATTATGTCTATCATGAGTTGTTCATTAGGCAACTCACTAGGTAGCTCTCTCATTCAATCTTCAGGTGGATATTGTTTTCTCATCTTGTAGACGAGGAAACAACCCTCAAGGGGTCAAAAAATTTCCCCAGGAAGGGACAACTAGCCAATGGTAGAGGCAGCACAGATTTGGAAGAGTCTGTTTCCACAGCCCATAGTTGACTTTCTTATTTTGCAGATCTACTCCCCACTACTGGTTTTTTCTGTCTGTATAACATCAGCAATTTAATAAAGGGGCAGATTTTGAAAAAGTCTTTCAAATAAATAAACGAGAGAAATAAGGTTTGGGAGCTCATCATAGGTTTTCTAAAGTATATTATTTTATTTTTTAGTCATCACATAAAATAATCAATATTGTCATGGAACAAAGCAGGGAAGAATTTAAAGTCTACTTAGTTATTTCCTTCCCCAATATGTATATGTGTTTGTATATACATATATATACAAACACATATACATATACATACACACACATATATTCTAAAGTTATATAAATAATGTCACATAAGACTGTGCATACATGTAAGAGATAATTGTCTAACAAAGCATGCTTTCTCAATTTAAAAGCCTCAGACATAAATTCCATGCATATTCCCCAAAATATTTAAAGTCAAGTTTACAAAAGTTTGTTTCCTCACCTGGAGTGTTTTTATTCCATCTTTCCACCTATCCAAATTTTAGCCATTCATGTCCCCATTTTCTTTCTTAAGTCCATTTTTCAACACTCTAAGCCACATTAATTTGCCTCTTCTCTGAATTCACACACACACACACACACACATACAATTTCAGCAAGGAAAGAATGGGTCAACGCCAGACCTGGATGCTAATCACATTTGACGGCTGTATGTTTCATTTCACTTTGGCATGGAGCCAGCTTGTCTAACAACCAGGTGTTCTCTCTCTCTTTTTTTAACATTCTTTATATTAAACGTAATCAGTAAATGACTTTTCCAAAAAAAACCAAGGAATTTAAGAAAACACCCAACTTTTCTCTACAGTACCTCTGATCACAAAATTAGACACCACACTGAAAATGCAACACTGGATTCATTTCTGTGGGGAGTCTTTCAAAAGCTTTAAACACAGTGACCCCATGCCCAAAAGGGCATTTGAAAGACAATTTCAAAAGTAAGCCCTGCTGTTACTCCACTCCAGAGATCATTTTGAGCTTCTTTTCCACCACTAATGTCACAAAAATGACCTACACACCAGGAAAGAGGGCTTGCATTTCAAGTCAAATCCCTTTAACAGCAGTCATTCTTAAACATGCCACACCAAACAGATGGAGTCATCGAAGTACTGTATGTACCACCTGCGCTTTCATCCAAATGCCACCTGCAGTACAGACCAAATGAACTTTTAAAGGTTCCAAGCCAACATAATGTTCACAATCATGACCACTTCTAGGCCTAAAAATTGCAGAGTACAAAGTCGCATGTTTAGTTAGCCTACCTAGATTTTAAAACTTTTATGAATAAAACAACTATATAAATAATGCACACCACATTTTAAAAATTTTTATTAGCACTTGTGGAGAAAATAGACATCAGCCTTTCTGAATACTGAGCATTGTGTACTGAGGGAAAAACAAGGGAAACCAGAAAACCATTTCACTGCCCAGTAAATTGGACACTAGACCAAACTATTTTGTCAAGTTACAATTCTTCCCTTTACTATAACTATTGATCATGACATTTTCTGAAACAACCAAGGATAACTACTAATTATCGCCTCAACACATAACATTCCTGTGAGGGTTAAAATTGAGTGTCAACTTGATTGGATTGAAAGATGCAAAGTGTTGGAGGTTCCAAGATGGACGAATAGGAATGGCTCCAGTCTACGGCTCCCAGCGTGAGTGACGCAGAGATGGGTGATTTCTGCATTTCCAACTGAGGTATTGGATTCATCTCACTGGGGCTTGTCGGACAGTGGGTGCGGCCCATGGAGTGTGAGCTGAAGCAGGGTGGGGCATCGCCTCACCCGGGAAGTGCAAGGGGTCGGGGAATTCCCTTTCCTAGCCAAGGGAAGCTGTGACACATGGCACCTGGAAAATCGGGTCACTCCCACTCTAATACTGCGCTTTTCCAATGGTCTTAGCAAATGGCACACCAGGAGATTATATCCCGCGCCTGGCTAGGAGGGTCCCACGCCCATGGAGCCTCGCTCACTGCTAGCATAGCAGTATGAGATCAAACTGCAAGGCAGCAGCGAGGCTGGGGAAGGAGCACCTGCCATTGCTGAGGCTTGAGTAGGTAAAAAAAAGTGGCTGGGAAGCTCAAACTGGGTGAAGCCCACCACAGTTCAAGGAGGCCTGCCTGCTTCTGTACACTCCACCTCTGCGGGCAGGAAACAGCTGAATAAAAGGCAGCAGAAACCTCTGCAGACTTAAATGTCCCTGTCTGACAGCTTTGAAGAGAGTAGTGGTTCTCCCAGCATGGAGTTTGCGATCTGAGAACAGACAGACTGCCTCCTCAAGTTGGTCCCTGACCCCCAAGTAGCCTAACTGGGAGACACCTCCCAGTAGAGGCTAACTGACACCTCATATGGCCGGGTGCCCCTCTGAGACAAAGCTTCCAGAAGAAGGATCAGGCAGCAACATTTGCCGTTCTGCAATATTTGCTGCTCTGAAGCCTCCGATGGTGATACCCAGGCAAACAGGGTCTGGAGTGACCTCCAGCAAACCCCAACAGACCTGCAGCTGAGGGTCCTGACTACTAGAAGGAAAATTAACAAACAGAAAGGATATCCACACCAAAACCCCATCTGTACATCATCATCATCAAAGACCAAAGGTAGATAAAACCACAAAGATAGGGAAAACCAGAGTAGAAAAGCTGAAAATTCTAAAAATAGAGTGTCTCTTCTCCTCCAGAGGAATGCAGCTCCTCGCAAGCAACAGAACAAAGCTGGATGGAGAATGACTTTGGCGAGTTGAGAGAAGAAGGCTTCAGACGATCAGTATTAACAAACTTCTCCAAGCTAAAGGAGGATGTTCGAACCCATCGCAAAGAAGCTAAAAACCTTGAAAAAAGATTAGACGAATGGCTATCTAGAATAAACAGCGTAGAGAAGACCTTAAATAACCTGATGGAGCTGAAAACCATGGCACGAGAACTACGTGATGCATGCACAAGCTTCAGTAGCTGATTCGATCAAGTGGAAGAAAGGGAATCAGTGATTGAAGATCAAATGAATGAAAAGAAGTGAGAAGTTTAGAGAAAAAACAGTAAAAAGAAATGAACAAAGCCTCCAAGAAATATGGGACTAAGTGAAAAGACCAAATCTACCTCTGATTGGTGTACCTGAAAGTGATGGGGAGAATGGAACCAAGTTGGAAAACACCCTTCAGTATATTATCCAGGAGAACTTCCCCAACCTAGCAAGGCAGGCCAACATTCAAATCCAGAAATAGAGGGAACACCACAAAGATACTCCTTGAGAAGAGCAATTCCAAGACACATAATTGTCAGATTCACTGAAGTTGAAATGATGGAAAAAATGTTAAGGGTCGTCAGAGAGAAAGGTCAGGTTACCCACAAAGGGAAGCCCATCAGACTAACAGCTGATCTCTCAGCAGAAACTCTACAAGCCAGAAGAGAGAGGGGACCAATATTCAACATTCTCAAAGAAAAGAATTTTCAACCCAGAATTTCATATCCAGCCAAATTAAGCTTCATAAGTGAACGAGAAATAAAATTCTTTACAGACAAGCAAATGCTGAGGGATTTTGTCACCACCAGGCCTGCCTTACAAGAGCTCCTCAAGGAAGCACTAAACATGGAAAGGAACAACCAGTACCAGCCACTGCAAAACATGCCAAATTGTAAAGACCATCGAGGCTAGGAAGAAACTCCACCAACTAACGAGCCAAATAAGCAGCTAACATCATAATGACAGGATCAAATTCACACATAACAGTATTAATCTTAAATGTAAATGGGCTAAATGCTCCAATTAAAAGACACGGACTGGCAAATTGGATAAAGAGTCAAGACCCATCAGTGTGCTATATTCAGGAGACCCATCTCATGTGCAGAGATACACATAGGATCAAAATAAAGGGATGGAGGAAGATCTACCAAGCAAATGGAAAACGAAAAAAAGCAGTGGTTGCAATCCTAGTCTCTGATAAAACACACTTTAAACCAACAAAGATCAAAAGAGACAAAGAAGACCACTACATAATGGTAACAGGATCAATTCAACAAGAAGAGCTAACTATCCTAAATATATATGCACCCAATACAGGAGCACCCAGATTCATAAAGCAAGTCCTTAGAGACCCACAAAGAGACTTAGACTCCCACACAATAATAATGGGAGACTTTAACACCCCACTGTCAACATTAGACAAATCCATGAGACAGAAAGTTAACAAGGATATCCAGGAATTGAACTCAGCTCTGCACCAAGCGGACCTAATAGATATCTACAGAACTCTCCATCCCAAATCAACAGAATATACATTCTTCTCAGCACCACACCACACCACACCTATTCCAAAATTGACCACATAATTGGAAGTAAAGCTCTCCTCAGCAGATGTAAAAGAACAGAAATTATAACAAACTGTCTCTCAGACCACAGTGCAATCAAACTAGAACTCAGGATTAAGAAACTCACTCAAAACCAATCAACTACATGGAAACTGAACAACCTGCTCCTGAATGACTACTGGGTACATAACGAAATGAAGGCAGAAATAAAGATGTTCTTTGAAACCAACAAGAACAAAGACACAACATACCAGAATCTCTGGGACACATTTAAAGCAGTGTGTAGAGGGAAATTTATAGCACTAAATGCCCACAACAGAAAGCAGGAAAGATCTAAAATTAACACCTTAACATCACAATTAAAAGAACTACAGAAGCAAGAGCAAACATATTCAAAAGCTAGCAGAAGGCAGGAAATAACTAAGATCAAAGCAGAACCGAAGGAGATAGAGACACAAAAAAACCCTTAAAAAAAATCAATGAATCCAGGAGCTGGTTTTTTTAAAAGATCAACAAAATTGATAGACTGCTAGCAAGACTAATAAAGAAGAAAACAGAGAAGAATCAAATAGACAAATAAAAAATGATAAAGGAGATATCATCACCATCCCACAGAAATACAAACTACCATCAGAGAATACTATAAACACCTCTACGCAAATAAACTAGAAAATCTAGAAGAAATGGACAAATTCCTCGACACATACACCCTCCCAAGACTAAACCAGGAAAAAGTTGAATCCCTGAATAGACCCATAACAGGTTCTGAAATTGAGGCAATAATTAATAGCCTACCAACCAAAAAAAGTCCAGGACCAGACGAATTCACATCTGAATTCTACCAGAGGTACAAGGAGGAGCTGAAACTATTCCAATCAAGAGAAAAAGAGGGAATCCTCCCTAACTCATTTGATGAGGCCAGCATCAACCTGATACCAAAGCCTGGCAGAGACACAACCAAAAAAGGGAATTTTAGACCAATATCCCTGATGAACATTGATGCAAAAATCCTCAGTAAAATACTGGCAAAGCAAATCCAGCAGCACATCAAAAAGCTTATCCACCACAATCAAGTTGGCTTCATCCCTGGGATGCAAGGCTGGTTCAACATACGCAAATCAATAAATGTAATCCAGCATATAAACAGAACCAAAGACAAAAACCACATGATTATCTCAATAGATGCAGAAAAGGCCTTTGACAAAATTCAACAGCCCTTCATGCTAAAAACTCTCAATAAACTAGGTATTGATGGAACATATCTGAAAACAATATGAGCTATTTGTGACAAACCCACAGCCAGTATCATACTGAATGGGCAAAAACTGGAAGCATTCCCTTTGAAAACTGGCACAAGACAGGGATGCCCTCTCTCACCACTCCTGTTCAACATAGTGTTGGAAGTTCTGGCCAGGGCAATCAGGCAGGAGAAAGAAATAAAGGGTATTCAATTAGGAAAAGAGGAAGTCAAATTGTTCCTGTTTGCAGATGACACGACTGTATATTTAGAAAACCCCATCGTCTCAGCCCAAAATCTCCTTAAGCTGATAAGCAATTTCAGCAAAGTCTCAGGATACAAAATCAATATGCAAAAATCACAAGCATTCCTATACGCCAATAACAGACAAACAGAGAGCCAAATCATGAGTGAACTCCCATTCACAATTGCTTCAAAGAGAATAAAATATCTAGGAATCCAACTTACAAGGGATGTGAAGGACCTCTTCAAGCAGAACTACAAACCACTGCTCAATGAAATAAAAGAGGACACAAACAAATGGAAAAACATTCCATGCTCATGGATAGGAAAATCAATATCGTGAAAATGGCCATACTGCCCAAGGTAATTTGTAGATTCAATGCCATCCCCATTAAGCTACCAATGACTTTCTTCACAGAATTGGAAAAAACTACTTTAAAGTTCATATGGAACCAAAAAAGAGCTTGCATTGCCAAGACAATCCTAAGCCAAAAGAACAAAGCTGGAGGCCTCATTCTACCTGACTTCAAACTAAACGACAAGGATAGAGTAACCAAAACAGCATGGTACTGGTACCAAAACAGAGATATAGACCAATGGAACAGAACAGAGCCCTCAGAAATAATGCCACATATCTACAACCACCTGATCTTTGACAAACCTGACAAAAACAGGCAATGGGGAAAGGATTCCCTATTTAATAAATGGTGCTGGGAAAACTGGCTAGCCATATGTAGAAAGCTGAAAATGGACCCCTTCCTTACACCTTATACAAAAATTAATTCAAGATGGATTAAAGACTTAAATGTTAGACCTAAAACCACAAAAACCCTAAGAAAACCTAAAAATAGTATTACAGGCAATACTATTCAGGATATAGGCATGGGCAAGGACTTCATGACTAAAACAACAAAAGCAATGGCAACAAAAGCCAAAATTGACAAATGGGATCTAATTAAACTCAAGAGCTTCTGCACAGCAAAAGAAACTACCATCAGAGTGAACAGGCAACCTAGAAAATGGGAGAAAATTTTTACTATCTACCCATCTGACAAAGGGCTAATATCCAGAATCTACAAAGAACTCAAACAAATTTACAGGAAAAAATCAAACAACCCCGTCAAAAAGTGGGCGAAGGATATGAACAGACACTTCTCAAAAGAAGACATTTATGCAGCCAACAGACACATGAAAAAATGCTCATCATTACTGGCCATCAGAGAAATGCAAATCAAAACTACAATGAGATACCATCTCACACCAGTTAGAATGGTGATCATTAAAAAGTCAGGAAACAACAGGTGCTGAAGAGGATGTGGAGAAATAGGAACACTTTTACAGTGTTGGTGGGACTGTAAACTAGTTCAACCATTGTGGAAGACAGTATTGTGACTCGTCAAGGATCTAGACCTAGAAATACCATTTGACCAAGCCATCCCATCACTGGTATATACCCAAAGGATTATAAATCATGCTGCTACAAAGACACATGCACACATATGTTTATTGCAGCACTATTCACAATAGCAAAGACTTGGAACCAACCCAAATGTCCATCAATGATAGACTGGATTAAAAAAATGTGGCACATATACACCATGGAATACTATGCAGCCATAAAAAAGGATGAGCTCATGTCCTTTGTAGGGACATGGATGAAGCTGGAAACCATCACTCTGAGCAAACTGTTGCAAGGACAGAAAACCAAGCACTGCATGTTCTCCCTCATAGACGGGAACTGAACAATGAGAACACTTGGACACAGGGTGGGGAACATCACACACCCGGGCCTGTTGTGGGGTGGGGGGAGGGGGGAGGGATAGCATTAGGAGATATACCTAATGTAAATGACAAGTTAATGGGTGCAGCACACCAATATGGCACATGTATACATAAGTAACAAACCTGCACGTTGTGCACATGTACCCTAGAACTTAAAGTATAATTAAAAAAAAGAAAGAAAGATGCAAAGTGTTGTTCCTGGGTATGTCTGTGAGGGTGTTGCCATTTGAGTCAGTGGACTGGAGAGGCAGACCCACCCTCTATCTGGGTGGGCACCATCAAATCAGCTTTCTCCGTCTTTCTCCCATGCTGGTTACTTCCTGCCCTCGAACATCAGACCAAAGTTCTTCAGCTTTTGGACTCTTGTTACATCAGTGATTTTCCAGGGACTCTCAGACCTTTGGCCACAGACTGAAGGCTGTACTGTAGGCTTCCTTACTTTTGAGGTTTTGGGACTTGGATTGGCTTCCCCGTTCCTCAGACGGCCTGTTGTGGCACTTCACCTTGTGATCGCGTGAGTCAATACTCCTTAATAAACTCCCTTCATACATACATCTAGCCTATTAGTTCTGTCCCTCTACAGAACACTGACTAATAGAAAAATGCTTTCACAGTCTTAGAAGGCAGTGTGTATGTTTGCATTACACAATATATTCTATAATGTTGCTACAAGTAAACACACTCTTTGCAATCAACACATACTTGGATGTTTTTTCATTTTTGCCCAAGTGTTGTTTTTTGCCTAATGAAGATTCCTATTCACTGACAGGAGAAACCACTAGCCTGTGGTTTCTCAACCACTAACCACCCAGACCTGGATCAGACAGAAAAAATAAACAAAGGTGGAGAAGCACTTGCCATGCTTCTTCCTCCTCAAACATCCGGGAATTTTTTTTTTTTTTTTTTTTTTGGAAATGGAGACTCACTCTGTCTTCCAGGCTGGAGTGCAGTGGTATGATCTTGGCTCACTGCAACATCTGCCTCACATCTGGGAAATTTCATAAGGGGTAAGAGCACTTCAAGACCACCTGGAATTTTCACCATGAATAAGCTCTACAGTATCGGTCAAGCCACTCAGCTTTTCTGAGTCTCATTTCCTCATATGCAGAATTGGAGGTAAGATGACTATAACCAAGTATCTAATGTCATGGTGCAAATACAGTCTGTGCTCTAAGTTCTGCCCTTGGTAAGTTAGATATACTTACCAAGTTATGTTAATTGACCGTACATTCACGGGAAGGAGTAGAGATAATGTTGGCAGAACTTACAGTGGAAGTGATACATTCGCTGTGCCTTAAAGGACGGCTATGACTCAACTCAGTTGTGATAAAAGGAATACACATTTACAGTGGGAAACAGTATAGTCATGAGAACGACAGGCAGAATCAGCTTGGTGTGTATGTGTGTGCTTAGGGGGCTCTGACCGTGAAAGTAGCTGCGGCTCTCCTTAGAGCATCCTTACAATTTGTTGCAGAGCTTGTGGGTGAAAATTCACAGTTGAAGCCAAGTTCTGTTCACTGAATGTGTTTAACAATTTCAAGATGTTGTTAATTGACTTCCTCATAAAAATGATGAAAAGCCCAAAAAATTCTAAGATGACATACTACTACACCTACATTCATTCCCTTCTTTAAATTATATATAATAGGCATATATTTTATATATTATGTATATATAAGTAATACATGTAATAAATATATGTAATAATATATGTAATTTATAAGGTAATATATATATCACAAAGCTCTCATTGCCAGTATTAAGTAATTCAGCTATAAGAAATTATTTATTCTAAAATGTTATCTCTGATTTTCCTCCTCAAAAAAGGAGGAAAAAAGAGAAAGTCTGGGATTCAATCACGGTAACACAGTTTAGATCCCAATTCTCCACAAGCTTTGGTATGAAGACCAACCTGAAATGTAACTTAGGGCAAGTTTATACCTGTCATTTTTCTATTCTAGTCAGTTCAAAGGAAGCCTTCCTTACTAAGGCAAATAACTCATGCATAAACACGTGATTTACCCAGATCATCTCTGACATCCCACAAGAGATTACATGGGAAAGCCTGCCCCACAACCCTAGTCCCATCTCTTCGAGAGGTAGCTACCACCTAGTCACCGGCCTTTATTGACTAAGGGAAAAGCCACTATGTGGGACATGCTAGGTTGGCGGCACCTCTGCACATACGTTATCACCTGTGGCTGTCTCCGATGAATAGGACTTAGTAGATGCGTACTTTGATATATAACATTTTATTGCACAACGTTATGCTGATGGATGTGGTTCTGGTTTTGTTTTAGCATGAATCATCTTTGTGAATGTTTCCCCTATTTACCTTACATAATATTAATCAAAACATATTTTTCGGCCAGGCACAGTGGCTCACGCCTGTAATCCCAGCACTTTGGGAGCCCGAGGCAGGTGGATCACGAGGTCATAAGTTCAAGGCCAGCCTGGTCAAGATGGTGAAACCCTGTCTCTACTAAAAACTACAAAAATTAGCCCAGTATGGTGGCACCCGCCTGTAATCCCAGCTACTTGGGAGGCTGAGGCGGGAGAATCGCTTGAACCCAGGAGGTGGAGGTTGTAGTGAGCCGAGATCGCGTTACTGCACTCCAGCCTGGGTGACAGAGTGAAACTCCGTCTCAAAACGAAACAAAACAAAACAAAACAAAACGCCATATTTTTCAGCTGTAAGCAATTTGACTAGGTTGTAAAAAGTTAGAATTGATCACCAACATACAAAGGAGGAAATGTGTCATCTATCAATTGACTTTTTTGTCAGGTCCAGGTGCTGCCCTAGTTCCTGCCAGCTCAAGTGTGTATAATTTACACAACACAAATTGTATTGCCCAGCATCTGCAGTGGTACCCGTGGCCGCACTCCAGGATACATGTCTTGCTCAGCTTTCTAGCGAATCTCATCGTAAGGGTCTCCTTTTTCTCCTGAAGTATTAATATTATGAACATTAGTGAGCAAAACTCAGGTGAAAAAATGCAGATTTCTATCTGTGTGCATATGCATGGAAAGATGAAACTGCCTTCTGCCAAAACCACTTCCAGAAACTCATCCCCACCTTCCTTGGATCCTTTTTTACTCTGATTGGAAACTGCCATTTAATTTTCTTAGTTATCTGGCTTTCAGGTTCCAAATAAGTCCCTCTCTCTGGGAACAGTGACCTTCCCAGCAGAGAGCTTGTTCCTTCTCTCCCGTCTGTTCCCACTGGCCTTCCTCACCTGGCCTTCACCAGAAGTGGGCATTTCTTTAGCTAAGACAGCCCACTGCCTGCTATCTGTGGGTGAATCCTCCCCTGGTGAGAACGGGCAGTGATCTGAGAATAAAAGGAAATTGTTATAGCACTATGAGAGAAGATAACAAATCCCTGGCGAGGCAAGTAGGCTGCAAAGGAATGACTGTTTGAAGCACACTGTGTAAAAACCAGGAAAGACCCTGATATGGTTTGGCTGTGTCCCCATTAAATCTCATCTTGAATAGTAACTCCCACAGTTCCCACGTGTCATTGGAGAGACCCAGTGGGAGGTAAATAAATCATGGGGGCGTGTCTTTCTCGTGCTGTTCTCGTGATAGTGAATACGTCTCGCGAGATCTGATGGTTTTAAAAAGACAGAGTTCCCCTGTACGAGCTCTCTCTCTTTGCTTGCTGGCATCCACTTAAGATGTGACTTGATCCTCCTTGCCTTCCACCGTAATTGTGAGGCCTCCCCAGCTATGTGGAACCCTACATCCATTAAACCTCTTTCTTTTGTAAATTGCCCAGTCTCGGGTATGTCTTTATCAGTAGCATGAAAATGGACTAACACAGACCCCTAGCGAAGAATTAACATTGGAATAATTAATATCCACTACAATGCAAAAATATTTCAGCAACACAGGCTTCTAAAATGTTTTCCTACCTTTAATTTCTACCCTCTTCACCCAAGTTTTGTGTATTACACCATGATCTCACCCCATCCACATATTAACTTCAATTAATCAGGAAATAGAAGCTCAGCCCTCCCCTAGCTATCCTTGCTCCTTCCCCCACCTGATATTTTTATTCCAATGCAATACTTTCTAGAGTTTTCCAACACTGACTTCTACCAAAGCATGGTAATATTAAAATTAAGATTTGTTCCATAATGAATCACCTTTTCCTAAAATGAAAAACTAGGACTGTGTTTCTGTAGACAGTATACTGTAATGCTGAGAATGTAAGTAAATACGAAGAAAAGCACATTTAGACAAAATTAAATTTTCAGTTCTATAAAAGGAGAAGACAAAGAGTAGCTAAGATCTTCTGTGGGGAAAATAGAATAGCCTTTCCGGAAGTATGTAATTTATCATCTTGAAATAGATTGGGCAAGTTCCAACACAGCCACACATTCAGAATCATGTCCACATTCTGTGCGCTCACAATGAACAAGTCCATGCCCCAATTCCAAGCTCCTACAGCGTGGGCGCAGCAGTACAGGGACAGGTGCGCAGCTCCAGGACAGACGGTAGCAGAGGAGCTGTATTTGGGAATGCTCACTGCAATGTTTCTAAGTCACATTTTTATAATTGAATCAAAGTGATCTTATTCTGAAGACCCACAGGCTTGCTTTTTTATTTAAAAAACCTTTTTGTTTGTTTTTATATCAACTACCTGACACTAGCTATCAGACTTAATCATGTGTGATATCTGTTAGGGAAGAAAGAAAGACGTTTGTTATATGATGCAAAAGGTTGCACATTTTTGTCCTTATGTATCTAGAGGACTGGAAATCTAAAACATCACTCCAGTATTTTGGGTATGCAGGGGTTTGTGAAATGGCTCTGGCAGCAGAAAGTGTTACTTGGAGTACAGGAGTCCCCTATTGAGGAACAAATGCCTTTAAGAAAAACAAACAACCCCATTAAAAAGTGGGCAAAGGACATGAACAGATACTTCTCAAAAGAAGATATACATGTGGCCAACCAAACATACGAAAAAAAGCTCAACATCACTGATCATTAGAGAAATACAAATCAAAAACACAATGAGATACCATCTCACATCAGTCAGAATCGCGATTATTAAAAAGTCAAGAAACAACAGACACTGGTGAGGTTGGGGAGAAACAGGAATGCTTTTACACAGTTGGTGGGAATGTAAATTAGTTCAACCATTGTGGAAGATGGTGTGACGATTCCTCAGAGACCTATAACCAGAAATACTATTTGACCCAGCGATCCCTTTACTGGGTATACACCCAAAGGAATATAAGTCATTCTATTATAAAGATACCTGTACATGTATATTCATGGCAGCACTATTCACAATAGCAAAGACATGGAATCAACCCAAATGCCCATCAATGACAGACTGGATAAAGAAAATGTGGTACATATACACCATGGAATACTATGCAGCCATAAAAAGGAACAAGATCATGTCCTTTGCAGGGACATGGATGAAGCTGGAAGCCATTATCCTCAGCAAAGGAACACAGGCACAGAAAACCAACCACCACATGTTCTCACTTGTAAGTGGAGCTGAACAGTGAGAACATATGGACACAGGGAGGGGAACACACACACACACAGGGGCCTGTTGGGGGAGGGAGGGAGAGCATCAGGAAAAACAGCTAACGCATGTGGGGCTTAATACCTAAGTGATGGGTTGATGGGTGCAGCAAACCACCATGGCACACGTTTACCTATGTAACAAACCTGCATGTCCTGCACATGTACTCCAGAATTTTAAAAGAAAAAGAAAAGACAGGTGTCCTCATTCATTCAACAGGTATTTACTAAAGTCATGTGATAGGCACTGTCCTCGGTGCTGGGCATAACAGATGGGGGTTGGGGAGTTCTGACCCTCACAGACCTTACAGCCTGGGGAGGTTTGGAGATAGGAAAGCAGTGGGCAGCTAGGGAAGCCCAGTGGAGGAATAACCAACTAAGGCTCAGGGCGGTCAGCAAAGGATTCCTAGGGAAGATGCTACCTGAGCTTCAATAAAAAAGATAAATAGGAATTAAGTGATAAAGGTGGGGATTGGCAAGACAGAAAGACATTCCAGGCAAAGTGAACAGTTCACTAGGCAGCTCCTACCCTACAGGCCCTCAAAGCAATCTCCTATGCTCCAGATCTCTGAGGATTATGATATTTCTCCATACAAATGGATAAACTAAAAACAGACTTGGCTTACATGGTAAGAGACTGTAATATATATTTCAGTAAAATCTCCAGATTGAAAATCAGTAAGTCTGAGAACAGGAGCCTCAATGGAACATGAACAGGCCTAGGCTCTTTTCCTGAACTATAGTCGTTTAAACACACATCCAGATCCAGGGCACGCAGCACAGGCCTTGGCAGCAGGAGGGCAAATAAGAGATTAGCATTTAGCCAAACGCAACATATGTTTCCGATAGATTCAGTGTAATTTGTCTATTTACAGTGACTGTCTCTTTTTCCCAGAGGAAAAATCAGTGGGCTCTGTCCATGTTTGTTTCTAAACATTTTAAACACAAAATGTTCCCGACCCTGCTTTGCTTGAGGTCCTTTCTTAATGACAACACTGGCATCAGTCACAGATTTACAACCGTGGGTGCAGGTAAAAACGCCCTTTCTGGACAGAGATGAAAGAGCATGATTGCTGGTTTGCTTAATCCCTTTTGCTGCTAATTAAATCAGTACCCAGACATCATCCTCGGATTCCTTGCATCTGGTTTGAACAAAGATAAGAAGTCATCATTTGAAACCTTTCCCAGCCACATGCAGTGTGGGCCTCACTCACTCGGCCTCATCAGGGGCAGCCCCTCGGTTGGCAGCCACGGTAAACATGCGGTCAACACCAGCCACTTCAGTTTCGGCACTTGCCCTCTAAGTTGTCGGAGCAGTGAGCTGGAGGGCTCCCCTCGGCTTTAGTGACTCCCTCGTCCCCATGTACATATAAAGTCTCCAAAGGTTCAGGAAAAATTGCACAAACCCAGATGTTCTGATCATTCTATTCCCAGCCATCACCTCACCACAGGAAAGCCCAGTCACAACATTCTTCTTATTTCTATGGGCTAAAATGGTGATTGACATCAGCATTGATTGACCATAAAGGTCACCTGGCTGAGCAGCAAAGTTTGCCAACAGTCTGCTTAGCATCGTTACATTCTCATACAGGTATATCCGTATGCATAGAGATATACATTATATGTATATATGCATAGAGATTTGCATGAAAAGGTATTTAAAATGCTAATGTTCCCTTTTTAGTAAATAAAGCAGTATCTGTGAGTGGCTGGACTTAAAGGAATTTTCTACCTTGTTTTTTCTAGTTCAAGATTTGAATTTTTTGCTCTATAATTTGTTGTGATGTCCAAATTGCTTTTATATTGGCAACATTTCATTTTATTATCAGTAAAAACTATACATAAATGTGTATGTATATATATGTGTGTGTATACAAATATATTATACATACTTTTTAAAGTAAATCCAGCTGGCTAGTCTGTCCCGAGGCTACATGTCAGGGATAAGGGATGCTAAAAATCCACGACAATAACCGTTTGTTGCTCAAAATGTCCAGGAGCAGGAGCGAGCCTGGCTACCGGGTCCACAAGGACTGGCTGAGCCTTCCTCTGCCCCTACTGACACCACCTCCAAACAAGAGCAGGAAGTCCTGAGCCATCAGCTTCACAAGGGTGAGTTCTGGAATGGCATGGATGCCATTTAAAGCCCATTCTGAATGATATGGGGAGTTTCAAAGGCAGAGCCTAGGGGTTCTGACGCTTTGCTCTACCCTCCAGCCAAGGAATCCCATGAGAGTTGCCAGTAGAAAGACCACAGATGATACAGTGGGAAAATCTTCTCTGGCTTCTAAATGCAGCTCTGTTGAAGGCCTCATCCGAGTGGGACAACAGGAATCATGGTGAGGACAGGTATCAGTGTAGAGTCCACGACATCAGTGATACCACGACCACACTTCAGAAACTGCTCATCTCTTTCCATCATTTTTCCCTTCTTGGTTCCTCTGTAATCCCATATGTCAACCTGGAGGCTGCACTTCCAGTTGCCCATTGAGACACTTAAAGACCTCCATCCATTCCTGCAACTTTTGGTGCTGTTTTCTAATTCATCTGGGAAGCATTTTATGTTGCTCTTCAGAATCATAATGAGGCCATTATTGCCAAGCATTTATTTTCTTTAAAATAGTGAAGTGTGGGCTTTCTTAGATTGGTTGTCCTAACCCAGATGCTTGGGCCAGGCTGGAGCAAGCATGCTTTTTGGTTAGTTTGTTCTCCGTAGATGAAATGTGCTGGTTTGTCTTGGACTCTGGCTGATTCTGTTTCTTTAGTGTCAGAAGGGTGGCTACGGCCTACACATGCAAAGAAAATAAATTCTTCAAGACTGGGTGTAGCATGATAGTTAAGAGCAGACGCTGGTCCAGGCTGCTGGCACTCAAATGCTGGCTCCACCGTGGGCTGCTATGAAGCCCTGGGGAAGCACCTCAACTTCTCTGTGTCTCATGTGCCTCTCCATACAATTGGAATAATAATAGTACCTCTATCACAGAATTGACTAAAGAATAATTTTCAAAAAGTGAAAACACTACACTCATAGAAATATAAAGTGGGTAGGCATCAAATATTTATTTAGCTCATTAACCAGGGAACCAGCAAGGTGAGAATTAGTATATATCATAGAGTGGGTATATATCCCCAGCACACACACATATACCACATAGAACAGTATCTGGCACATAATAAGCAGTAAGCACTGTATAACTATATATATATATGTAACTATATAACTATAGTTATACACTATATAACACCATTATTATGTTGTAACTAAAATAAAATTGCTCTTTCCGTCTGCATCTGATATGGTTTGGCTCTGTGTCCCCACCCAAATCTCACTTTGAATTGTAATAATCCCCAGGTGTCAAGCGCAGGACGCGGTGGAGGTTATTGAATCATGGGGGCGGTTTTCCCCATGCTGTTCTCATGACAGTGAGTGAGTTCTCACGAGATCTGATGGTTTTATAAGGTGCTTCCCCTTTTGCTCAGCACTCATTCTCTCTCCTGCTGCCCTGTAAAAAGGCACCTTCCACCATAACTGTAGTTTCCTGAGGCCTCCCCAGCCTTGCAGAACGGTGAGTCAATTAAATCTCTTTCCTTTAAAAATGACCCAGTCTCGAGCTTGTCCTTATAGGAGTGTGCGAACAGACTAATACAGCATCCATCAAAAGAGGCATTTTTTTCTCAAGGTAAACTGCCTGGAATAAATTCGAAATGTGGCAAAAGGAGTTTCCAAATGTCTATTAATATTGCCTTTTTCAACTAGATGACATAAATATACTATTTTCTACTTCAGTGGGATGATTAATTCTTATACTCAAAGAAGGAGGTTTATGCAGCTTATGAAGGAGATGAATTTTTAAATTTTTACATTCAGCTCTATGGCTACAATGGTTAATTTTAGGCGTCAACTTGATTGGAATGAGGGATGCCTGGATGACTTGGTGAAGCACTGCTTCCTGTGTGACCTTGAGGGTGTTTTCAGAGGAGACTGGCATGTAAGTGGGTGAACTGACTGGGGAAGATCCACCCTCAACAAGAGCAGGCACCGCCCACTCATCCAGAGCCTGAACAGAACAAAAAGGAGGAGGAAAGGCAAATTGTCTCTCTTGCAGAGCCAGGACACCCTTCTGCTCCTGCCCTTGGACATGAGGACTCCAGGTTCTTTGGCCTTTGGACTCTAGGACTTGTACCAGTGGGCCCTAGGGCTCTAGGGTCTTTGGCCTCAAACTGAAAGTGACAGCATTAACTTCCTTGGTTCTTGGGCCTTCTGACTTGGACTGAGCCACACTACTGGCCCCTCTTGGTTATCCAGCTCGAAGAGAGCCTATGGAAACTTTGCAGCCTCCTTAAATGTGTGAGCCAATTCCTGTAATCAATTTCTTGTCATATGTCTCTCTCTCTGTGTATAAGAAAAAGAGTTTGAAAGTTTCTCAAAACTTTCAAACCTATTAGAATAGTGTAATCATTTTTTTTTTTTTTTTTTTTTGAGACGGAGTCTCGCTCTGTCACCAGGCTGGAGTGCAATGATGTGATCTCGGCTCACTGCAACCTCCACCTCCCAGGTTCAAGTGATTCTCCTGCCAAGGCCTCCTGAGTAGCTGGGACTACAGGCGCACGTCACCACACCCAGCTAATTTTTGTATTCTCAGTAGAGACGGGGTTTCACCATGTTAGCCAGGATGGTCTCGATCTCTTGAACTCATGATCCGCCCACCTCGGCCTCCCAAAGTGCTGGGATTACTGGCATGAGCCACCACGCCCAGCCTTAATCATGTTTTTTATAACTGAAAATAAGCCTTTGTGCTTGGTTCAAATTTGGGGGAAAAACATTGAATTATTTTTTAACAACCAAGAATGCATAGAGTAACTATACCATGGTCAGGGCAGAACAAGACTCTGCTGTCTTCCTTGACTGTCTAAACTCACCAAAGCTAAGTGTTAAAGCCTGAACATCTTCCAGGTATCTCCTAACAAGTAAAATATTTTGTTTGCTCTGTTTCTCATACATGTGACTTACTTCTTAAAAAGATTCTCTCAACAGGTATGACAAGTTAGTTTCATATGGCCCTAACATGTTTTTCTGTGTCTGGTCAGGGCCAATCATTCCATTCCAGATATGCAAATTTGCTGACAAAAAAATTTGGCTTCCTACACTTAGGTTATAGGGGGTCACTCTGCCAATCTCTTTAACCCATGGCAAATTTCAAAGCAAAAGCTCTGTCCAGTGGGAGATTGTAGAAAAGACTCAATTCATCTGCACTGAATGAACCCACTGATGAGTATTTATCCAGAAATCACTTCATGTTTTCCAATCAATCTTCTGTGCCAGTGAACATGAACTACAGATAATTTACCCAGAACAGGCTCTCTGTGTTGGAGATAAAGCTGGAGCCCTTGAAACTATTCATTAGAACAGTAAAAAATGTAATACTCTCTTTGGGTCAAAACAACTATTTTCCTCACAGTATCTGTATTACTTCCACTTTTTAAAAAGAATTTTAATGGACCATCCGTGACAGACTCCAAGAGAACCTCCCAGTTCTCCCCACCTCCTGGTATTCATGTCCTTGTGTAAGGAATAAGGAGGCCAAATTACAAACAACCACGCAACGAGGGGAAATTTTAACTGGGCCAAAGGTGACAGGGAGTGACTGGGTTTCAAACATCTTATGTCAGGCCTGAAAATGAATGCTGAGGCAGCAACTATATTATACAAATTTATAACAGCAAGGAACCTTGGGCGGCCCCTGGCCAACATTCAGCAGGCAACTGAGGCCCACAATCCACCAGCCCACGTTGACTTGAATCCTATAACAACCACTTGAGTTTGCTAGCAGCTCCTTCCCCAGTCAAGCTTTGACTCACCCACAGCCCCAGCTGACACTTTGACTGTAGCCTTGTGAAGCAGAAGACTCTGTTAAGTTATGCCAGACTCCTGGCCCACAGGAACCTGGAGATAAGTATGTGTTGCAATGAATAAGGTGTTGCTTTAAGCTGCTAAGTGCCTTCTCATATTGTCATATTGCTACAGATAACTAAAACATCATCCTAAAAGATAGCAGGTCAGAGGTCGACAAGCTAAGACATTATGGCTTCCACTGATATCCAAGTGGACTGTGCATGTCAGATGGACCTATTGCTGAAGCATAGCCTCCCAGCACATAGTGGGACTCACCAGCCTGCCTCACTCAGGAGAGCCCATGCCTGGCTGGTCACTCACTTCCTTCTGGAGATCACCAATCTGCCACTTCACCTTTGAAAGGCTGCTATCCTCTGAAGGCAACTATCCAAAGTCTTTTCAGTGTAAAACTACCTGCATGCCCCATGGCACATGGTTAGGTTTCCAGATTGTCACTGCTGAAAGGGACTTTGACAACTGTTTTTACAATTCTCAAATTATAGTTTCATGTGCATCATATTTATTGCACCATACACTGAGCTAAGCATGGTGGATGCAGAAATGAATGGTATATGTTTCCTGACCTTGACAGGCTCAAAGTCAAATGGGAAAGAGGACTATTTTAAAGTAGCATTAAACTTTTTAAATATTGGGAAAGATACGAATTAGAACACTCATACATTGTTAGTGGGAGTGTAGCATCATACAGACACTTTGGAAAATTGGCAGCTGCTTATAAAGTTAAATATGTTTCTACTCTATGACCCAGGGATTACACAGTTAAGTATTTACCCAACAGAAATGAAAGCATATGTCCTCAAAAAGATTTTTGTACATTCTTGTACATAGATGAAGAATATTCATAGTGGCCTTATTCACAATAGCCCCAAACTGGAAACCATCCAAATGCCCAAAAATAGGACAATGAATAAATAAACTGTGATATATTCATGAAATGGAACACTGCTCAGCAATAAAAATCAATGAACCACTGATGTGGTGGATTATCTTTACATATCACAACACGGATGAATCTCAAAAATATTATTTTGAGTAAAAGACATGAAAGAGAAAAAAGAATACATACTCTAGAGTTCAATTTCTACGAAGTTCAAGAACAAGCAGACCTATGAGGCTGCAGAGAAACAGAAACACATATACACTGTTAGTGGGAATGTAAATTAGTTCAGGTAGTTCCAAACTGTGGAACAAGTTTGGAGATTTCTCAAAGAACTTAAAACAGAACTACCACTCGACCCAGCAAAACACATTACTGGTTATATACCCGAAGGAACACAGATCATTATACCAAAAAAGACACATGCACTCTTATGTTAATCACTATGCTATTCACAATAGCAAAGATATGGAATCAACCTAGGTGCCCATCAGTGGTGGATTGGATCAAGACTATGTGGTACCATCTCACACCAGTTAGAATGGCCATCATTAAAAAGTAAGGAAACAATAGGTGCTGGAGAGGATGTGGAGAAATAGGAACACTTTTACACCGTTGGTGGGACTGTAAACTAGTTCGACCATTGTGGAAATCAGTGTGGCGATTCCTCAGGGATCTAGACCTAGAAATAACACTTGACCAAGCCATCCCATTACTGGGTATATACCCAAAGGATTATAAATCATGCTGCTACAAAGACACATGCACACGTATGTTTATTGCGGCACTATTCACAATAGCAAAGACTTGGAACCAACCCAAATGTCCAACAATGATAGACTGGATTAAGAAAATGTGGCACATATACACCATGGAATACTATGCAGCCATAAAAAATGATGAGTTCATGTCCTTCGTAGGGACATGGATGAAACTGGAAAACATCATTCTCAGCAAACTATCGCAAAGACAAAAAACCAAACACCGCTGTTCTCACTCATAGGTGGGAATTGAACAATGAGAACACATGGACACAGGAAGGGGAACATCACACTCTGGGGACTGTTGTGGGGTGGGGGGAGGGGGGAGGGATAGCATTAGGAGATATACCTAGTGCTAAATGACAAGTTAATGGGTGCAGCACACCAACATGGCACATGTATACATATGTAACAAACCTGCACGTTGTGCACATGTACCCTAAAACTTAAAGTATAATAATAAAATAAAATAAAATAAAAAAAGACTATGTGGTACACATACACCATGGAATACTATGCAGCCATTAAAAAAAAAACAATGAAACCATGTTCTTTGCAGCAAAGCTGGAGGCCATAATCCCAAGTGAATTAGCACAGGAACAGAAAACCAAATGCCACATGTTCTCACCTGTAAGTGGGAGCTAACCATTAAGCACACATAGATATAAACATGAGAACAATATACACTGCAACCCACTAGAGGGGGCAGGAAAGGAGAGGAGCGTGGGTTGCAAAACTAGTACTATGCTCACTACTTGGGTCCAATATACCCATGTAACAATCCTACACACGTACCCCTGTATCTAAAATAAAAGCAGGAAAAAATAAAATAAAATTCAACTGAGAGAAAAAATAAAATAAAATAAGAAATAAATTAATTGATTTAAATAAAGAACAGGCAGCCCTAATCCTGAGTGGCTGGGGCAGACAGGGAAGGGGAATGAGGTAACTTTCTGATTAGTGGACATGTTCTATATCTTTACTGGATCAACGGTTAAGCAGATGTGTGTATTATCAAAACTCATCAAACTGTACATGTAAGATATGTGCACATTACTGCAAATTTTATCTTAATAAGAAAAGAATATATTGAAAACAGGAGAGAACTGGGTTCCTACTGCATCTTTGAAATTCACTAACTGTAAGACCTGGGGCAAGTAACTTGTTCTCTTTAAGCCCCACTTTCCTTGCTTGTAACATAGGACAACAGCCTTACCTCCCAGGGCTGTTTTGAGGATTAAAGAGACAAAACGTGTAGAGTATTTATTTTAATGTCTAGCACACTGCATAATAAATGTTATTTTCATTCTTACTTTTAAAAAAATGACATGGAAGTACATAAACTGTGCTAAGTCATACAGAGATGAGGAAACAATTCTGCCTCAGTGACAAAGTGGGTCAGAGAAAGCTACCTAAAGGAGATGATGGTATAAACTAGTCCTTGAAATAGTATTTTACCAGGTGAACGAAAGGGTGGAGAGGATCCATCCATGAACCTTTTTAACCAAAGTTACTCTGAGCCTTCTAAATTAAGGAGCTTTCATGGGGCTCAACGTATCTGAAATGAATTAATTCAGCAAGTATTCATTAAGTGTGTGCTCTATGCAGAACATTGTGCTAAGTGCTGTAAATGGGAGAAAAAAAAACAAAACACAAAAATAAACTATAAATATCTGGATTATACTGGAAGTGTGGTTAACTTCAGCTGAATGGAAAACCTAGGCAAATTACAAATGTATTTGAACTTGCTAGGCCCATTTGCATTGGAGCATGGCTAGTGAGGTGTTTGAGGGAGATGATGTAGTTTTAGGTAGACAGAACTGGGTCTGGAATTTGGTTCTGCAAATTACTTCACCTCTTATAGCCTCAATTTTCTTACCTGCAAAATGCCTAACAGAGTTATCTTTGTGATTAGATGAGACAACCTGTGTATTTTAACTAGACAAAACCAAAGTAAGTAACAGACACTTGAAAACGTTAGCTCACTTTTGGGAAAGGCTACAGAAAAATCCAAAGACTTGAGTGAGAATAGCGCCCCTTAAGCTCAAACTGCAATCATATTGATTGGATCACTGCCATTTAAAAAACTAATCCTCTTAAAAATATATATTTTCAGGGTTTAAAGAGATCTATATTTTAAAATCACAAAACAATTCCACAGTAAGGACCAATATCTTCTGAGCTGGCCAAAAGTCCCCTAGTAGAACATAAGTGACATTGGCCTGGGCCAGTGGCCTTTGCTGTCTTATGTAACAGGAAATGGAGCCATTCAGAAGGGGATGTGGACTTTAGGGGCACCTGTCTCACTTACCATCTGCTTCCCATTCTCCCTATGATCAGTCAAAACATTTTCAAAATATTTTACCCAAATAAGACACTTGATAGACGTTGCTTTCCTAAAATTTTAATCTGGGAAGTGATGTTTGTTTATCTACAGGAATCTTCAGGTGCCTAGACCACATTCAAATTTAGGGTTGCAAAATTTCATTTCTGGCAATAATTACATAGGCATGTTCTTTATTTTATTTAATATCTATTTCCGGTGTTTTATTTAGCTCCCAGAACCACACAGAGTATGTCATCACCGCAACAGAGTGGTTTGTAAACCCACTAAGTACTACTCACTAGGCTCGCCACAGACTAGGCCTGTTATAAGAAACCTCTTAAAATACACAGACGAGGTCCACACTGTATTTGCCTTCTCCAAGGGTAGGAATTAAGGCTAAGTGCAAGCATATGCCTACCGAGGAAATGGTCTGACACTTTTTAAACATATCAAGTACTCCAGCAAAATAAAGCAGTACGTGGTTTAAATAATATTCTCACTTTGCTGGGATAACCACAGAGGGAGGGATGTGCAGATGGGAAAACTCCTCACCACCTTCCCTCGGGCTCTTTACTCCCTAGGTCCCTTCTACAGGCTGGACCCCATTTTCCTCAACAAAGTCAGCCGGTGGCCTCCACACTGTAGTGCTCATGGCCTGACCTCCTTCGTGCGCTTCTGACTTGAAACCCAAGCAGCTAAAACCAGCTTTTGCAATCTCTCTCAAATAGCTAGATCTTGTAAATAAAATAATGATTGGTATAAGACAACTACATATAACAGATGTGTGCATATGACCGTCTGACTGTCCCTCAAAACACAGATGAGAAAGGATGGGTTGGAAAGCCCCTTCTTGTCTACACAACAAATTAACTGAGGCCTACCTTGGTTTTTCCTGGAAAGCAATTAAGACAAATTTTCCTTATTTCACTGACACTTTCTATACCGTAATGGCAGACTTTAGAGATCCTAAGAATGACAGCAAAAACACTATGTGCTGCTCCGGGAGGCCCTTTTGATTTTTTTTTTTTTTTTTTTTTTTGGGACAGAGTCTCACTCTGTCACCCAGGCTGGAGTGCATTGGTGAGATCTCGGCTCACTGCAATCTCTGCCTCCTGGGTTCAGTGAATCTCCTGCCTCAGCCTCCTGAGGAGCTGGGATTACAGGCACACGCCACCACGTCCAGCTAATTTTTGTATTTCTAGTAGAGATGGGGTTTCTCCATGTTGGCCAGGCTGGTCTTGAACTCCTTTACTTCAGGTGATCTGCCCACCTTGGCCTCCCAAAGTGCTAGGATTACAGGCGTGGGCCACTGCACCCAGCCCCCTTTGGCTTTTGAATTGACACATGATTAATGTACTGCTATTATAGTATTCTAAGGGTAGTGAAAAGTTAAGTGCTCATTCTTATTCTTCAGAGACTTATTTGTTCTAGGTGGACCAAAGAAAATAATTCAGAAAAACTGCTTAGATACACATAGAAATATGACACAGCTCTTTTGCATCTTCCGTGGAAAAAGTAGCAACAATTTGTTATTTATTCAAACATACGACAGAAAAAAAAAAAAAAAAACAGGCCCCCTTGGGCAAATTATGAAGCACAGCTAGGGAGAAAATGAAAAGTGCTTTAAAATTTTTAAATAGTAATTATCAAATAGTAATTAAACCAAAGTAGAACAGGAAACAAACCAATCTATCAACTTAGGGGATTTTCTGTCTCCTTAGTTACAAGGAATAGCACTTCCCACAGATGAAACTTAATGCAGGGTAGAATTCTGGCATTAAAATAATCAATAATTCATTTTCTCCTTAAGTATTAATCATAAGAGAAGGAAATTATGTAAATACATGCAGGTATGGAAATTTGCTTAATGAATATAAATTAATTACTGATGCCGTAAGAAATTTTCTAACATCATTTTTATGTATTCACTTAATAAAAGGCGATCTTTCTCTGCTTTTTAAAAACATTCTTCACAAGCTCTAAGAAATACATTTTATTCTATTTTAAATCTTACTAGTCTTTTTTTTAAATCTATCAAAATATCAAGAAGAATCATTGTAATTTTACAATTTTGTTTTTGTTGGGTTTTTTTTTTTTTTTCATTTCAAAATGTTCTTGGTCATTGGGAAGAATGCAAGGCAGAGATGGTCATGCACAAAGAAAAGTTTTCATTAATAAATACCAGAGGCTACAGCACGGTAAGGACACACACCAAGCTGTGCGACCACCACCCACCAGGGTGACCACTGAAGGGGAAGACACAGTGAACGCAGCAGAAGAGTGGGCACCCAGGTGTCCAGCTGCTGGGGCTCCACAGGTGAAGGACTCAGTAGGTGAGGGGCAGGCCCAAAATGCCAAAGAGCATTACAGTTGACCTTAAGCAACACAGGTTCAAACTGGGTGGGCCCACTTATATGCAGATTTTTTTCAAAATACAGTCAGCCTTCCATATCCAAAGGTTCCATCTGCAACCAGACACGGATTGAAAATACAATATTCTTGGGGTGTGAAACTTGTGGATGCGGAGGGCTGACTTTTTGTATCCACAGGTCCCTCAGAGTTCACTGTGGGACTTAAGTATGCCTGGATTCTGGTATCTGCAGGTGGGCCTGGAACCAATCCCCTGCAGATACCGAGAGCCAACTGTACTGGCTTCCTTCTGATGCTAACCACTAGGATATGACCAATAGCTAAAGAATTTAGCATTCAGAGCACCTATTGGCATTCTTGCACATACAAAAGAGGTGCATTCTAGCAAATATAGCCTGAAAACTGAACGTGTAAATCAAACCCCATTTTTGGTTTTTTTTTTTTTTTTTTTTTTTTTTTTGAGATGCTGTCACTCAGGCTGGAGTGCAGTGGCGCGATCTCAGCTCACTGCAGGCTCTGCCCCCCTGGGCTCACGCCATTCTCCTGCCTCGGCCTCCCGAGTAGCTGGGACTATAGGCGCCCACCACCACGCCCGGCTAATTTTTTGTATTTTTAGTAGAGACGGGGTTTCACCGCGTTAGCCAGGATGGTCTCGATCTCCTGACCTCGCGATCTGCCCACCTCGGCCTCCCAAAGTGCTGGGATTACAGGCATGAGCCACCGTGCCAGGCCAAATCAAACCCAATTTTCCCACGGACGATCCTTTTGAAACAGGGTTTGGATTCACATGGGGCTGAGGGCCTGGGAGAAACCTGGCTCCAGTGGTTCCAGCATGAGCACCAGAAGCAGCATCTCTAGCAGTGCAGCCCCAGATGCAAGCTCCAAGTTTCCATCCCAGGATCCTAGAGGTTGCCTGATCTCTGGGAACGTACCTTCCTTTGGGTTCCTTCTGCAACTATTCCTTTTGTTCCTCTTGCCCTCTCAATACCATTGTACCAAACCTCTTGTATTAGATACCCTCTGTTTGCAATAGCCAATGAGTTTCTGTTTCCTGATTGGAGTCCGACTCACACAACATTCCCTTCAATACCTAGCAAAGTGAGTTTTGCCCAAAATAGGGAAGTAGGGAGGTAGCATGGTACTATGAAAAAAGCTCTAAATTTGGAATTAGAACTAAGTTGAAACCTCCACCCTAACACTTACTGGCCACACGACCTTTGGCAAGTTACCCCTTTTTACCTTCTCTGTACAACGGAAGCAATAGTACTAGCCACCTACCAGGGAAATTGGCTGAAAGCTTCTAGTTCTGGTTCTCAGCCTTAACTGTACCATAGCATCATCTAGGAAACTTCTTCAAAAATACCACATTTGGGATCCTCCAAATGTGGGAGGAGAAGCTGACATCAGAGAAGCTGATAATCCATTTCTGGTGGGATCCAAGCATTGGTAGTTGCAAAATCTTCCCAAGTGACTCTACCTCACAGTGTGATTTGAAAACCATAGGTGTAGCAGCATCAACGCCACCTCTTAGAAAGGCAGACTCTCGGGACTCACCTCAGCCCTATGAAATCATGTCAAAGGACGAAATTACAACAGATTTATTTTAAAGATCGAATAAGCTTTCATTTTTGATTCTAGAATCAGGCAAAACCTCATTCCATGTAAAATAAGATGGGTGTTCCAAGGAGCTGAGCAGAGGAGGTTGGCTTTAGAGACAGAAAAGGGTGAAAGAAAGCAGAGACAGAAAACAAAAAAGTGAACTGGTGGTTTCAAAGTTACTTTCCTCAGAGGTTAACGGAGAGAGGCCTTCCTGATTATGCTGACTCACGTTGATTGGAATCTCCTCTTTTATAGGAAAACTGGCCTGTTTCAAAGTTTGGTTTGCATACATGGCACTTAGCACAAGTGACTCCATTCTGGTTTGATCTATTCTGCTGGGGCCGAGTGCAAGAGGCTAATCCAAAACAATGGCCTCCCATAAACTTTGTTTAACTGAATCCACATTTTGCCAGATTCCAGGTGATTCCTCTGCACATTAAAGTTTGAGGAGTGCTTGGTCTAAAATATAGTAGGTACTCAATAAACAATAGTTGAATCCGAATATTAGCCAGTTAAATAGATAATGAAATTGAATATGGGGCAGCTGCATATGGGGGCACATACCTGTGCAGGACCCTTCAGGGGACCTGCTAGGGGCCTGCTGGGGGCCTGCTGGACCCTTTATTTTGGAGCCTCACGCTGCAGTCACACCCTCCTGGATGCCTATGCCCTCACATGCAGTTCAGCAGCTTCTAACTGGTCTCCCACCTCTACTCTTCTTCCTCTGTAATTCTTCACTCTCCACACAGCAAAGTGATCACTTAAAAAAAAAAAATTCTGTAGAGACAGGGGTGACAAGTGTCTCATTATGTTGCCCAGGCTGGTCTCGAATTCCTGTCTCAAGTGATCTTCTTGCCTTGGGGTCCCAAAGTGCTGTGATTACAGCCTCGAGCCACCATGCCCAGCCCAAAGTGATCATTTTAAAGGTGAAGGAGAGCCTTGACACTGACAGTGATGTCTATGGACCAGCAGCAACAGCAACGGCATCCCAGGAAAATGTTAGAAATGCAGAATCTCAGGCCCCACCAGGCCTCCTGAATCGTGGTCTTCAGCTGAAGTCCCTATAGGTGATCGGAATACACCTGTTTGGATACTCCAAAGGCTTTCTGTTATCTTAGGAGGAAACCTCACATTCCTAGCTGATCTGGCCCCACTTCCTCTCTGACCTCATGTCCTGGCACTGCCCCCACACTCACCATCACCTGCACACACTGGCCTTCCTTCTGCTCCTTGAGCCCACCCTGCCCTTTCCAACCTGGGGCCTTAGAACTAGCTGCTCCCTCTTACCCCACCCCCAGGCCTTCACGTGGCTGGCTCTTCACCCATATGGCCCCTCCTAAGAGTGGCCTGGCCTGGCCACCTATTTAATGAGTCACCTTCCTTCACTCTATCCCTAGTTGCTCTCTATCATATGATACTGATTTAATCTCTTCAAGGCATTTGTGAACATCTGAAAAGATCTTATTCATATGTTTACTTACTACCTTCCCCATCAAAGAATGTAAGTTTCATAAGAAGAGGGACCTTGGCCAGGCGCAGTGGCTCATGCCAGCCAAGGTGGGCACATTGCTTGAGCTCAGGAGTTCAAGACCAGCCTGAGCAACACGGCAAACCCCGTCTCTACAAAAAATACAAAATTTAGCTGGGCATGGTGGCACGTGCCTACAGTCCCAGCTACTTGGGGGACTGAGGTGGGAGGATTGCTTGAGCCCAGAGAGGTCGAGGTCAAGGCTGCAGTGAGCTGTGTTTGCACCACTGCACTCCAGCCTGGGTAATAAAGTGAGACCCTGTCTCGAAAAAAGGAAAAAAAAAAAAGAGGGACCTTGTATGTCTTGTTCTCTGCTGTACCTCAGAACCCACAGAAGTGCTTTGTACTCGGTAGGCATTTAATAAATATTTGTTCAATACATATCTTCATATTTTTCCACTACAATTCCCAATGCAACAATGAGTTCAATGCTAATTGTTAGAGTCCTTCCTTCCCACCCCTTGGGATTCCAAGTGAAAGAACTTCAGCTACAGGATATTCCTGGCCTGACATCTCTCCCATCTCCTTTTAGTAACCTGTCTGATAGATGAACTTTTGGAGAAAGCAACAAAACGTTTCTGGTTTTTAGAACAAACCTATCTCCTTGATTCTGACACTCTTTGCTACTAGGTTCTCTGCATGGAGTAGGCTTTGTCCCAG
Source organism: Nomascus leucogenys (assembly GCF_006542625.1). NCBI lineage: Eukaryota > Metazoa > Chordata > Mammalia > Primates > Hylobatidae > Nomascus > Nomascus leucogenys. The sequence goes on along the minus strand of NC_044383.1, from coordinate 134,860,401 downwards.
GAAGAGGTGGGGATATGGATTTAGGGGGGTAAGTTCAACTTAGAGGAGAGTTAGGGAGTCTTTGAGATGCAAATCAAAAGCCATTTTTTTGGTCATGAATTACTTGTCTTCAATGGTCCAAAACTGCTCCAAAATTCAGGAGATAACTAAAGGGGTATTATGTATTAAGCCACCTAAAATGCTAACACACATCACAGTATATACATCACGTGTACTGATAATACCTATCAGTATACATGGGATCATTTGAGAACTATAAGTCTTCCTCAAATATCCATGGAATGATCTAGAATTCTGTTCTATGCCCTCATGAGTTATCAGCTGAGGAAAATGATCCTGATTCCTGTGGTTTTCCATTACCACTTCTAAAGAGAATTGCTAATATTTTCTTGTAATCCAGTCCCCCAGATTTAAGTGTCTTCAAAGCTTGGCTCTGTTGAGCATCTGTTTCACCTGAAAATGTCCTGCTTTCTCACCCACCTTGGGGGAAACACCTTGGCTCCCCAGGAGGTCACCTGTGTACTCCTGGGCCATCCAACCCCTCCCCAGTCTGGATACTTGGTAGACCCAATGTCCCATCTTTTTGCAGGGCCTCTGTGTTTCCAGTGGCATCTTAAAATAGTAACAAGTCTCAAAGAGCGGCAGATTTATCCTAGGAACAATTAGAAAGTGTTCATCAAGTTCAAAAATCTCTAATTTCCTTCAGAGCTAGATGTAACTTAGAGATTTTCTAATCCAATCCCTGTACCAAGAATCCAATGCTCAGAGAAGTTCAGTGATTGGCCCAAGGTGACTCAGCAAAAAGGTGGCCATGCCCGAATGCTGGAATCAGTTCAAGATGGACCATCTCAATCGTGAATTTCAATAAAGGAATTAGGTAGTTGTGTCAAACACTGCCAGATGCCAAGTAGGTCCTATGAAATTTGTGTTTGTTTGGGTTTTTGTGAGATGGAGTTAACACACCCAAATGTGAGCCAGACATAAGAAAAAATGATGAAACACTGCCAAGTCATTACAGTACCAATAACAACTATAGCTAAGAAAAGTAACTCATGACTCAGAATAAATAATTTCCATACACATTAAATTAACATTGGCTTTTGGCGAGAACATCTTTGAGCACACGTAGCTGCAGGGCTTAACTGAGAGTGCTGTCAAGCAGATGCTCCCCCAACCCTCCCGTGTGGGTTTGGGTTGCTTTTCCTCTTCCACAAAACATGATGAACTCTGATTGTTCAAATTAAAGAAAAAATGAAACTCCCCAAAATTCTGCCTTCAGTCACACCACCTAGACCTGTAAATCAGCACTGCTCATTTTAGTAAATTATTGGCCAGACAACAAAAAAGGTGGTTTCTTTGAGTCCTCACTGAACATAATTGTGTGCCATCATTAGAGGAAAACACATACCCATTTTAAATTAACCAAAGTTTCTAACATCCCTTTTTAAAAATAGCCATAAAATTGAAAAGGAAAAATATTTTCCAAGGAAAGCTGATAGCTCTGAACTTCCTACCCCACACACTTCATATTTTTACACAAATGTCAATACTTAGGATTCAGAAATGAATCAACCAGGCCTCATCTTGGAAAACACTAAAGCCCCCCACAAGTCACGGAGACTGGCCAGTATTCCTGGAGTGCCAGGGACGCCTGGCTTGGTACACACAGGGTGCCCATTTTGCAACATGACAAATGACAGATTGGAGACTCAGAAAATGATGGCATTTGAGCTCTTCAAGACAAAACCACTTGAAGGATAAGTCATTAAACCTTTACAAGCCAAGATAAGAGGTGACCAGGGACTAATATTCAATACCAGGGGACCAGGGACATGTTTGATTAAGATACAGACTCTCTGAGAAAGCTTACTAGGCTATTGCCTTTCTCCCAACTGGAAAATAGACTGTTGACCACCTTCTAAGTCAGTCATCCCTCAGTATCCAAGGGGTACCAGTTCCAGGAACCCTGCAGATACCAAAATCTAAGGATGCTCAAGTCCCTGATATTATATGGCATAGTATTTGCATATAACATACACACATCCTCCAGTATACCTTAAATAATCTCTAGATTACTTATAGTACTAAATACAATATAAATGCTATGTATTAATAAAATTACACTGTAATTTTTTATTTGTATTATTTTTATTGTTATATTATTATTTTTTATTGTGTTTTTCTGAATATTTTTGATCATTGGTTGACCGAATCCACAGATACAGAAACTGAGGATCCAGAGGGCTTAGTATATTGCATAGGGATCATAACATGTTTTATATTCCTATTTAATTCAATAAAAAGTTTTCAAGTTTCTTGGGATAAAATGTAGAGTTGGTAGCAACATATTGCCTTAAAGATTGACTATTTATTTGTATACTTTGGGCACTGCATATTAATAGGTCATGCTAAATGGTTGTTTTCTATTAGCAAACTGTGGAAGAAATTTATCTTTAAAAGTGTAGATGCCATGATAGCAGGGTCTGTATTTTTCTCACTTAAAAATCCCCCCACATAGCATACTGCCTAGCTTATTGTATGCCCTCAGTAACTGTTTTTTGTTTGCTTTCTTGTTTTTTTGAAACAAGGTCTCTCTCTATTGCCCAGGCTGGAGTGCAGTGGCGCAATCTCGGTTCACCTCTTTCTCACAGGCTCAAGCAATCCTCCCACCTCGGCCTCCTGAGTAGCTGGGACTACAGGCATGAACCACCATGCGTGGCTACTTTTTCTATTTTTTGTATAGACAGGGTTTCGTCATATTGCCCAGGCTGGTCTTGAACTCCCGAGCTCAGGCAATCTGCCCACCTTGGCCTCCCAAAGTGCTGGGATTACAAGCATGAGCCACTGTGCCCAGCATCAGTAACTGTTTAATAAACCAAGGACTAAATGAATGAGTGGCTTCCCTATTGGAAATGATGCTGCTTTGGTAAAGAGAATGCTTCCTCAGAAATGATTTACTTTCACCTAGAAAAATCTAATGGTTACCTACTGGTATCTAAGGGTTTTCCTGTAAGAAGTAACTAAATGGTAATAAATTGTTTTATTTTTAAAATGTGGTCAAGGAATTAAGATTATTTTGACATTGGATGTTATTTATCTTTGTTTAAATGTATCCAAGGTTAAAATGAAATGAACCTTATAACTTTCTGTGACTTTTTCTCCTGGGTGTATTAGTGCTATTCTTTTGAAGTCTTTAAAAGCTGTTAAACGATGTAAAACCATGGAGACAATAGATGGAAAAAATTACATATCTAAGACAGACTCTTACCCATATTGTTTCAATAACAGCATCAATTTATGAATAAAAAACAAGATGGGGAAAAGGTCAACACAGCAACTACCTCTCTCAAAATCAACCATTTCACAGAACGCTCATATTGATAAGAAAAACACTTCATTCTTAAACTGTCACGGTTTATGCCAGCCCTTAAGACTGTGCTTAGATCTTGAGAAATGTTTTTCCCTTTAACCTTTTTGATGAAATGGGTGGTTTTAAAGGCATGTTTTTCACAAATAATATTGAGATTCATGCATGTTGAATTTTAATCGCTCTGCTTCTCTGAGCTGGAGATCCAGACAGTGAACAACTCTGTGAAGTTTATAGGTGGGCAGTTGGAAAGGTGACACTATTTCCAGCAAAACTAGAACATCTATAACCTGCTTATCCTCCACCTAAATTTCCCTGACCACAAGGTATCCTTTTCATCTTGAACATATACTTTTTCTCCCTGGAACTTTCTGGTTCTCCTCATTTAAAGCCAAGGCTAAGTTTTCTTTCTATAGGTTCCACAGTTGGGGTTCGTTTTTTTGGTTTTTGTTTTTTCAGATAGGGGCTCTCTCTTTCACCCAGGCTAGAGTGCAGTGGCACGATCTCAGGTCACTGCAAGCTCTGCCTCCAGGGCTCAAGCAATCCTCCCAACTCAGCCTCCCAAGTAGCTGGGATCACAGGTGCACGCCACCATGCCTGGCTAATTTTTGTATATTTTGGAGAGACAGATTTCGCCATGTTGCCCAGGCTGGTCTCCAACTCCCGAACTCGAGCAATCCGCCCACCTTGGCCTCACAAAGTGCTGAGATTACAGGCATGAGCCACTGCGCCTGGCCAGGTTCCACAATTTTAAAAAACATGCTTCTACTATTTTTCTATCATTGCAGATAACTGTTTCATTATACCCTATGATACTGTCTTCATAGTCCTAAATGAAACAGTGGTGAGAAGGTCATGAATGATCTGGTGCTTTTTCTCAGGAGGACAAGGGGTCAAGAATGATTCCATCAAATGGTGTTGGATAAGGAAGCTCCTATACTTTCTTTTCTTGTTATTAACGATTTGAGATTAAGGCTTTTTCTCATCCTTTTCTACCGGCTATTTGTTCTGACAGTTATGACAAAGAAAACATAGAAATACAATACTGTCTTGGCACTGCTTGTTAATTTTAAGAAGCAAGTTGAAAAACAAATCAAAGAATATAATACTTCAAGAGTTCTGAGTCCTCGCCTAAATATCAACTACAACTCATCTGACCGAGCTCCAAATAGAAATTGACTACACTTCACCACTGGGTAACCCAACTCTAATAAGGTATTGTATCATAAGGCTCATGCCACTGGATTTGCATTTTCTAATTCACTTTCCAATGCAAGATTACTTGGACTTCTGCTGAAAATGCTCCTCCAAACGACTAAATCACCATCAGGTTTATAACCAACTCAATGTGCGACAGTCCTGACACCATCACCCCATCCTAACACAGCAGTGCAGACCTGGGGATGTGCTGCACATGGTTATTTCACTCTATGGGATGCTGATCAGTTTTTGGTCTGTCTCAGCTACACCTTTAACTTACACTTGTGCTATACTCAGATCCTAAGGGCTTCGTACTAAGACATGTAAATTATATCCATAAGCAAGATGTTCAGTTGATAGTTTTTTTAAGGATTAAAAAAAATTAATATGCACACCGAAACTTGGCATCCCATTTTGGATGATTTCAATAAAGATCTCACAATATCCTCAGATACATCTCAGAGTCAGGAAGAATACATTTATGGTGTTTGGTTTAAAGTCAATTAATATTCTTTTGGGAGGCTGAGGCAGGTGGATCACCTGAGGTCAGGAATTCAAGACCAGCCTGGCCAACATGGCGAAACCCTGTCTCTACTAAAAATACAAAAATTAGCTGGTCGTGGTGGTGCATGCCTGCAATGCCAGCTACTTAGGAGGTTGAGGCAGAATCGCTTGAATCCCAGCAGTGGAGGTTACAATGAGCTGAGATTGCGCCACTGCACTCCAGCCTGGGCAATAGTGCGAGATTCTGTCTCAAATAAATAAATACATACATACATAAATAAAGTCAATTAATATTCTACCAAATGTATTTACAAGTATTAGACCTATTGTTTATCATCAGGGTGGGTAACTGAGTTTAACTGCAATGAGTCAAAACTGAATTGGAATCCACCACTTACTAGCCCTATATATGACTTTGGGAAAGTATTTAAGCAAGCTGGGTCTCAGTTCCACCCCACCTACTTTCTTTTTTTATTTTTTTTTATGAGACAGGGTTGTACTCTGTGCAGGCTGGAATGCAGTGGCACAATCATAGCTCTCTGCAGCCTTAAACTCCTTGGCTCAAACAATCTTGCCTCAGCCTGCCGAGTAGCTGGGACCACATGCATGAGCCACCACACTCAGCTAGTTTTCCTTATTTTTAAAATAGGGGTTAACAATTGTTCTCATCTCTGAGGATTACTGTTAGGATTATATGACTTCTTATTTGTCAGGCACTTAGCACAGTGTCTTGCTTCCAATAAGCACTATATAAATGTCTGCTAAGTGAAAATAGAAAATACAATGCCTGGCACTCAGAAGGGATTCTATAAGTGATAGCTACATCTGAAGCCAATAGCAATAAAGACTTAATAAAACAAAACTAAACTATAAGGCGAATTTCCTATAATAATAAAGTAAAAAGAATACTTGTCTATGAGTTGTGAAATGACTGTCCCAGTCACAAAGACACCCTGTGGCTGTGGAAAAGACACTTCCTCTCTCTGCACCTGAATTTTTTCATCTGTAAAATGAGAGAATTGTACCGCGAAAGTTACAGTAGTTTCCAGATGGTGGCATGTGGCTGCGAAACAGTCGGCACTGGTCTAGTCTGTGAGAAAGATGAAAGCAAAGGGCACAAAGGGCAATGCGTTGATCTGCTTCCTAAAGTTATATTTAATCATTTTAAAGGAATTTCCTTCAAGATTGATTCCTCCCACCCTCCCTCTTTTCTTTTTCTTTCATCTTTCTTTTAATTTTCCTTTCTTTTCAATGTAAAAATTTCCTTTCTTTTATGCAACGGTGATGAAAGCAGAATTTTACTGTGGCAAAATACATATATAATTTACCATTTTTAAGTGGACAGTTCAGTGGCATTAAATACATTCACAATGTTGTGCAGTCATCACCACTATCCCTCTCCATAACTTTCTCATTAGCCCAAACTGAAACTCTACACATTACACAATAGCTCCCCACTTCCTCCTCCCCCCATCTCTGGCAGCCACTGTTCTATTTTCGTTCCTATGAATTTGACTACTCTAGGTACTTCAAATGAGTGGAATCATAAAATAGTGTCTTTTTGCATCTTGCTTATTTAACTTAGCATAATTTCTTGGTGGTAGAATTTTTAAAAATGTTTTTACTTGACAGTCCCCAAGTAATGCTCTTCCTAGTTTCTAATCCAGAAAACCACTGGACTAGAAAACCTCTAAGGTCTCATCTAGCACTAAGATTCCATAGTTCTACGATCAAGGGCAGTGGTCACATTTTCAGTGCATTGCGGCACCCAACACATTGTGGGTGAGTGCTCCCTTTGAAAGGAAATGATGGGGCAAGACCCTGGGGCTGCTGCTTAGTCCAGTCGTCTTTGTGGGGATAGAATTGGATAGAATATGTGTTGCGTCTATCACTTCCCATATTAATTGCCATATCTCTTTTGTGCTCTAAACTAGTTATACTATAAATGTAGAAATGAAAGGATAATAGAAAATACAATTTTTGAATGCATGCATCATGTTGCCAGACAAAACCTGGTCCACTTGCCACAAGCTGGCAAGAAATTGGTGGGTGTGGTCCAGTTTCCAGCAAATTCTACAAAGCACCTCCTCATGTCTGACCTTTGAGCAATTCAGTAAGTCACTCTATTAAGGGAACTATTTTAGGGAGGTACTGGTTTCTCCAATTATCTTAAAAATCACAGAACTCAGGTTTTGCTGTTTTTCACTCACCCAGCCTCATGGACAAGAAGCTTCAGGAGTTGTAGGCTTTCTGTGGCATTCATCATCCATCTTTTAAGTGTAGTGCCTGGTGGTTTTTAAATGTTAACAGAGTGACGTGCAAGTCTTTTCCCGTGCTACTAACCCCAGGATGTTCTTGCACTTTAAGTCATAAACTATGAAATTACTTTTAAAAACACCTTCCAAAATAATATTCCCTAGGTCAGACCAAAGCAAGTAGAGAAATACATAATGATGGGTTGGTAAAATTGTTTTGTGTTTTGAGAATTGAAGCTATGAGTAACTATTAGAAAGAAGAGGAATACAAAGAACAAAGTCTTAAAACAATTGTTTCTGAATATATAGAAGTGAGCCCCCAACCATTCCAAACAAACCGAGGGTAAAAATAAGGAGAATACTCGTCTGTGAGTCATGAAACCAGGAGAACACAGTGATCACAGGGAGAGGCTGGTGCAGAGTCCAGCAGAGAAACGATGGCCTCAAAAGGGCAACTAGAGATGGTGGGAGTGGGGTGGATTCGAGCCGGATTTTGGAAGTAGACTGAACAGCACAGAGAACACTTAATTCTTGTGTCTGGAATCTCATACAATATATAATTAGCCCATGTGCTCTCCCCGCTTCACAATGATGCTCACACGTGGCTGAAGATTTCTGCATTTTCCAGACAGGGAACTTGGGCCTAGAGATGGTCATTAGCACACAGGGTCCCTGCTTACATGGCTGTGTGGGATGAGCAAGGCCAAAGCCACATGCATGGTTACAGCGGACCCGGGTGCAGAAGTACATGCCCATATAAAGATGTACGTTAAGACCTCTTTCCTCTAGCAATGTGAAACGTGGTTAATCTTAAACATAACTAAAATCCATCCACCCATCCATCCATCCATCCATCTATCCATCCATCCATCCATCTTAAGGCTTAACTTGAAATGTCCACTTTGTCCCTGGGTACCCTCAGCTAAATCTGGGGCACATCTCTTCTTAAATGAATTTTCCACTTCTTACTCCAAGGAATTGGTGCCATTGTGTTTCTGGTAGGTTATGTATTTTTGAGTAATTCCAGCTTGTTCCCTCCCAAATAGCACCTGTTTTCTAATTTTTAAGGAAGAGGCAAATCTGCTTTTAGCTGACTTATTCAAATGAAGCACTAATGAAAAGTTAACCGCAATGTACTACTGGTTATAAAATGTTATTGTAACATTAAATTGTTTCTAATGTTGATCTGATTAATTTAATGATTAATTAAGACTTGAAAAGTGTCTGATACTTAGTAGGTGGTCAGTAATGATTAATGAATACTTTTGCTCTAAAGCTTAATAATAATAATAAACAATCATCACCATCATTGCAAATACTTTTATTTGCTCCAAGTGTTTTATGTGCCTAAATTCATTTAGTCCTCTCTCCATTTTACAGGTGAGAAAAGTGAAACCAAGTGGTGTCAAGTAACTGCCAAGGACCTAAATCTAGAAAGTGAGAGCCAAGAATTTTAACCCAGGCAATCTGGTTCCAGAGTCTGTGCTCTTAATAGCACATTATCTGCTTGTCTTAAGCAAATGAAACATAGGTTTTTAAAACCTAAGGAGCATATGATAATTTAAATATTTTCCCAAAATATTACACTGCTATAACTAGCTCTGCATGCTTAATTTTTCCAGTAATATAACGGTGTTATTAACTTATGATTTTGCTCTGTCTGTGCTCTTTCTACACATAATTCTTGAACTCAAGTCAGGCATTAAAATAAAAACCAGTGAAAGAGCACAATTATAGTGTTCTTTGTAAAAAATAAATAAATAAATAATATAGACTAACAGAGTATTTAGGAGCATCCACCATCAGACCTAAGTTGAACAAATATGTAATTTGACAAACGTCATATATCCTGACAGATATATTTGACAAATATATATATTTGACAGAAGTCAACATATTTGACTTCTGTCAAATTACGTATAATTCAGAAGGGATTAAGATTCAGGAAGTGAATGGTTCAAATTCATTCTTAAACATATGGCAACATTTGACAACCTCAATGAAAATAGATTGTTATAGGAAGAATTTCTTACTCTCCTTAATCCAATCACTTCAAAAAGTCATAAAAACAAAAACACACTTTTAAAAATACATGCTTGAGGGTAAAAATTCTCTACCATCTGTTTTAGTAAACCGCATATGTTCATCTAAATATCATGTCAAGATTTTCTTTTAATGAATACAGAGTAATTCACAATTAGTGTTTTTGTTGTTGGTTTTTTGTTTGTTTGTTTTGTTTTTTACAAACTAGAATAATTTCAAAGTTAAGAAAATGGCAAGCCAGGATCATGACTAATATTCTCACTGAATCCTCTCTTTGGGAGTTTAGACTCTTCTCTTTTCCTTTTTTGAGACAGAATCTCGCTCTGTTGTCCAAGCTGGAGTGCAGTGGTGTGATCTCAGCTCACTGCAATCTCTACCTCCTGGATTCAAGCGATTCTCCTGCCTCAGCCTCCCGAGTTGGGATTACAGGCATGCGCCACCATGCCTGGCTAATCTTTGTGTTTTTAGTAGAGACAAGGTTTCACTATGATGTCCAGCTAGTCTCAAACTCCTGACCTCAAGTGAGGCCATCTCGGCCTCCCAAAGTGCTGGGATTACAGATGTGAACCACCGCAGCTGGCCCCAGATTCTTCTTTCAATGAAAGGCTACAGACTCCACTCTTAGAAGAACAGATCTACGTAATTTTAAAAATTCAGAATCTAATTCCACTCTACAAGTAGAATTAAATTAGCAAAACTATTCTGATAATTGGAACTGTCCAAAAGTCCATTTGCCAGCATACCCCAAAGTGTGTCATACTTTATGTCATACATAAACCACATGCACTATAGAACAACAAGCATCTTCTGCATTTCAGGCGGTATCAACAATGCCCTTATTTATTGGCAGGTAGAATAATAGCCCTCAATGATGTTTATGGCCTAACTCCCAGAACCTGTGAATGTGTTACCTTGCATGGCAAAAGAGACTTCGGGAGATTATCCTGGATTATCTAGGTGGGCCTGATTTAATCACAGAGAGGCAGAACAGAAAGTCAGGGACTGAGATGTGATGATGGGAGTAGGGTCAGTAAGATGCAACATGAGAGGCACTGAACCTGACTTTGTTGGCTTTGAAGATGGTAGGAGGGGGCATGAGCCAAGGAATGCAGGCAGCCTTTAGAAGCTGAAAAGGCAAGGAAACAGATTCTGCCCTAGAACTTCCAGAAAGGAAAGCAGCCCTCCTGGTCCCTTGATTTTAGCCCATGGTATGTGGATTGTTTTAAGCCGCTTAATTTGTGACAATTTGTTACAGAAGCATAGAAAACTAATACAGGTACATAAAGTTGAAAGTTAGACCATGCCAATGATTGCCCAGAAAACTGAAATGGCTCATGAAGTTTAGGCATCTAGGAAGAATAGTGTTCAAAGAAGAACAAAACTGTAAACAATTCAATATAAAAAGCACATGTCATTTTTGTATAATGACAATCAAGTGAATATTCTATAACCTATGTGGTTAATTCATTAAAAAAAAATCATGATGAATAAAAACAGGAGCCTGGGCACCATGGCTCATGCCTGTGATCCCAGCACTTTGGGAGGCCGAGGCAGGTGGATCACCTGAGGTCAGGAGTTCGAGACCAGCCTGGCCAACATGGCGAAACACCATCTCTACTAAAATTACAAAAATTAGCCAGGCGTGGTGGCACATGCCTGTAGTCCCAGCTACTTGGGTGGCTGAGGCAGGAGAATGGCTTGAACCTGGGAGGTGGAGGCTACAGTGAGTGGAGATTGCGCCACTGACTCCAGCCTGGGCGACAGAGTGCAAGGCTCCATTTCAAAACAAAACAAAACAAAACAGGATGCTCTTAGACAGAACTCATTTATCTACCCACTGTCAAATTCATGCTCTTGTCTCTGATTTCTAGGTCCCAATCTTGACTCATTCCATGATATCTTGCAGGACTAGCAGCTCTAGTGTCTCTTTGTGACACCTCTTAATAGCTCTATCTGCCCCCTCCTCAAACCTATTCCTGCAACACCCCTACTTACAACTCTGCTTCTCATAATTCAAATGAGGGAGGTATTTCCCCCCTGTAGAAATTCACACTGAGGCCAACCTTCCCTGTATTTCCTCTTTTCCCAGATGCCACATTATTCTAGAGCCTTCTCCTCCTCCACCCATGGGAAAACATGGAGAAGCTGGTTGCTCTCTTCTGCATCTATTAGGCTGAGAACTCTTCCTTTGGGCATAAAGGCAGCTGAGTCAGCTTCTGCTGAGCTCATGGCAATGTTATCCCAATATCTTGCTCTGTTGAGATTTGTATACCAGCAGATCCGTGGAAAGATGGATGGTCCCATAATGCATTACCAGAACTTCTTCCTGGGCAATTTCAGATGGCTTGTGAACTCCAGGAGGTGCTTGAGACTCAGGAAAGTACAAACAATGAGCCATAAAGTATTTGTCAGCTATGCCAAGGATTAGACTTCTCTTTAAGTGCCTACATGGCTCAAGTCCTAGGCTTAAAAATGTTTTGTATCTAATTTCAATGCTTTTTGGGTAAGTAGGCACCCATTGTTTAATTAACAATGTGCTCCTCCAAAGGGGATGCACAAAGAACCTGTGTTCCTATCTTTGCCACTACTGAAGCCAAACAAGCAATTTAAATACAGCCTGCCCAGCAAAATAAATTCAGGCTCCAACCGAAATAACAGAATGTGCTGGCCTACCATCAGGGGACATATTAGTCAGACTGCCAACCCACATCCCTCCCACTTTGGTGTCCACTACCTGTCTCTCAAGTCTAGAAAGGGGATGTGTCACCCCACCCCTCACCCCCATACCATGCCACAGGTAACCATGATTCAAGTGACCCAGGAAACTCTATTGACCAGATTCTGTACTAAGAAAATACCATCTACCCCCATCGAATTTGACTCAGTGGCAGTGAAAATAAATAATGAGTGAACCTCCTAGCAAAAACCATCTCCAAGTAGCTCACACCTCTTCAATGTATCAGTGATCTCTACTGATGATGGTGATTGGATGTGTCAGAATGGTATCCACCCCTCCCAGCGGTGGATCTCCAAAGCTCTCCAATAGCAGCCAGTTTCTTATACTGCACAGTCTAAGTCTTCAAAGAAGACTCTTGTTTTGCTGACCAAGTACTGTACATTGGCTCTGAGCTTGTTGAGCAGGAGGCCAACGAAATGTCTCTTACCGTACCTATACTGCACAATCACCTAGTGACTGGGACATAGATCTTGGCCTGAATCATCTTCTTTTCAAAGCTAGATAACACCCAGGGTTATCCAACACATTCCTGTGATTCAACCCGCAACACCTAACTTCTCCAGACCATCTGAGCATGCTTCTTCAACATAACTTGAATTTAGAGGTCCAGAAATATGAGTGGAAGTTCATGAAGCTAAATACACTCAGATGCTCCTAACAAGCCTAATAGTTGAGTTGTGGTGGAAAAATTCTCAGAACATTAAGTATATCTTCAAATTTTCCTGCTATTATTAGTCCTCCACTCTCATTTCCTTCCTCTATTTCAGCTTTTTCTGTTATCTCCTTGTATCAGTCAAAGCCATGCTCAGATTCCTAAATCCTTTCTTTAAACCTAACATGAATTCCGTTTTTTGATTATTTATAAGTGACACGAAAATTGCTTGCAGACAAATAGTGGAAGACTAGAAGTCTACCTGGAGGAGGAATAGCATCATCCTGCATCATCAACTGAAGGCGATTTTTCTCCTTTCATTCATTCTGCATCTAAAATTCTATAAAAATCTCTTCTCAGTCTACAGAACACAAGATAAAATCCACCAGAGAGCAATGTTAACTGATACCCTAGACACAGGGGCAAATCTTTGTAACACATGAGGTACGGTTTAAGAAAGCTATTATTTCCTACCCTTCCAAATTAAGGTACACTGCTACCAATACTAATATCACATTTCTTTTTCTGTGCTATCAACTTAATGATGAAAAGGAAATGTGAGTAACAGGATAAGGCAGGACCGGTAGGTAATAGATTAAGAAAGAAAATATAATCCTCCTCTAAATTATGCTTATCACAAAAATGTACAGTTCCTCTGTGGCTTAAAACACAGGAGGGCAAGTGTTCTCTGGAGGCAATCAGATTACTATTGATTTCAAGAAGATCTGATGTTAGCTGGAGATATAAAAGGCATTCTTAGAGCAAAGGGCCGCAGATTAATTTATAGGTAACTATTTTCCCAAGGGTAACTTTTATAATGTCAATGATAAATTTCCTTTCTTTCTAGTTTGCTTTATTTAGATAAAAATCTTTCTAAATCATTCTTTCAGATTTTGTCATTAACCTTTCTGTAGTCTGAAAAAGCATGTAGTTATGCAAGAAAAGTACTCCAAAAATCAACATTTCATGTGATATTTTACATTTTTCAACTAAAAGAGTAGTCTCTGCCAACCCCCTCTTCTAAAACTAAAGGAAATTATCTCTACCTCTCTGGTGATGTAGACAGATGTGGGGAAACACACCACTCTCCGTGTGTGTCCACATGTGCACATATACCCACTCACCCACAAATACAAACACACCCAAGTCATTTAAGAGCCAGGTAAGTAAGAGCTGTAAATACATTACATCAGCTCTATTAGCACTTTTTACTGGTTAGGTTATTTAATTTGTTTATTAATAAAAACAATTAAAATCTTATTTTTTCTTTACACACACACAGAAATGTTTGCACTATCCATAATATATATAGTTTGCCTTTTCAAGTTCTTCCACTAAGATTTTTGCTTTCAATGCAAAAGTAATGTTTTATCCTTATTAACTATGCTTTACATTTGAGATCACAAACCCCCTCCCAAAATAAGGGAAATCAGGTTTGTTTGTATCATTGAAGAAATGGCAAATTACTCATATTCCCCGACAGAGATACTTCATACCTCATGGCTACTGGGGCTGTAGAAGGCAAAAACCTGCCTTGAGACAATGCATGGGGCTTGGTTTTACAGACTATGCAGAATACTATATTCTCCCTCTCTTATTTCGCTTTCTATACATTCAGTCTCTTTCTCTCCTTACTTCAGTTTCGTCTATCTTGCCAATTAAGAATTATTACATCTTTTTGGGGTCAGGGCCAGTGGATCAGAGCAAAGGAGGCAGCCCATAAGTGTGAGAATTGGGTGTACACAGAGGCTTGAGCAAAAATGTAAGTATATTGACAACAACATAAGTCAATTTCTTCTAAAAGAGGGAGTTATAAATATGGAAAGAGGAAAGAGTAGAACAAACCTAGAGTGTTAGATTAGGATTGGAATACCAACGTAAGCATAAGATTTTTCAAGTATAGACAGACATCTAGAAATTGATATAGACGTGTGTGTGCGTGTGTATACATTCAAATATTTTTCTATCTCTGTTCCCTAGAAGCAGCAACCTTCCAGTAGCAATGTGCAAACACAGCACCCAGATCTTAGTTAATAAACACTATTCTCTACTAAAAAAAACCAGACAGCCTTAAAGAAATAGCTGATTGTAGTGCAGGGAACATAAAAGGTGAGTCTGAAACATCTTGTTTTATCATAAAGTAAGGGAACCGCTCAAAGGATGGCGAGGACATGTAGAAGGAACACAAGACACAAGTTGATGAGATTCCCACTGGCCAAATCTGGGAAAACTTGAGCATCAAAATAAATGCGGATAGTAATGGAATATAGACCATTGAATCAAGTAAGATGCCATGAATCTATTCTGATAAAGATAAATGAATGAAAAATAAGTAAACGGGGGAGAAAAACTTCTACTTCACAGTAGAATACCAATTTATAAATCTACAAAGAATGAGAAGGTAGAAAATCACCATTTGGCAGCAATTTGGTAATAACGGCATCCATTTGGTAATAATTGATTCTGACAAGAATCATCAACGGATGCTAAAATGAGTAGATAAAATTCTCATGAAGAACAGAATATTTACATAGTTTTTAGTGGCTCCTTATAAAATATTTATTAACTACCTATTAGTTACTAAGCACAAAATACTTGTTACTTGAATTTATAATGTAGAAACTTGGCAGATGCCAGTTTATTGAAGTGATAAAAGTTAATATCACCAGTGATAAGACAAGTCAGCCTCATGTACTTGCTAACATGATGCAATGAGAACTCAGTCTCCCTTCTGCACCATTTATTTCTACAAAAAAGACAGCATAATTTGCATCTAACTATGAGGAAACATCCAACACTACCAAATTAAGGGACAAGGTCATTCTACAACGTTATTGGCTTAGACTTAAAAAAAAAATACGGCCGGGCGCAGTGGCTCATGCCTGTAATCCCAGCACTTTGGGAGGCTGAGGCAGGTGGATCACCTGAGGTCAGGAGTTCGAGACCAGCCTGTCCAACATGGCAAAACCCCGTCTCTACTGAAAACACACAAAATTAGCTGGGCGTGGTAGTGGGCGCCTGTGATCCCAGCTACTTGTGAGGCTGAGGCAGGAGAATTGCTTGAACCTGGGAGGTGGAGGTTGCAGTGAGCTAAGATCGTGCCACTGCACTCCAGCCTGGGCGACAGAGCAAGACTCCATCTCAATAAATAAATAAATAAATAAAAATAAAAATAAATACTACATGACAATTACATGTAATACACGATCCTGGATCAGATTGTAGATCTATACAAGACATCATTGAGATACTCAATTAATTTTTTTTTTTGAGACAGAGTCTCGCTCTGCTGTGCAGGGTGGAGTGCAGTGGTGCAATCTCAGCTCACTGCAAGCTCCGCCTCCCAGGTTCCTGCCATTCTCCTGCCTCAGCCTCCTGAGTAGCTGGGACTACAGGCGCCCACCACCACACCCGGCTAATTTTTTTTTGTATTTGTAGTAGAGACGGGGTTTCATCGTGTTAGCCAGGATGGTCTCGATCTCCTGACCTCGTGATCCACCCGCTCGGCCTCCCAAAGTGCTGGGATCACAGGCGTGAGCCACCACGCCCGGCCTGGGATAATCAATGAATTTTTAATGGGGTTTATGCATTCAATAGTGGAGTTATATCGAGGTTAATATCCTGATTTTGATGGTTGTTCTGTGGTTAGGTAAAAGAGCATTCTGAATCTTTTAGAAAACAGATTTTTAGAGGGAGAACAAGTTTTAGAGGTAAATGAGGCACTGTATCAACAACCAACTTTCATATAGTTCAGAAAAATAATAATGATATACAGAAAGAGAGTGTGTGTATATGCACACACACACGTGTCTTGAGAGAGAGAAAACAAGTATGATTACCTTGAGTTTCGTGCTATCTGAGTGAGGACATATGGGAATTTTTTGTTATATACTTGCAATTTTTCCATGTTTGTAATTATTTCTGAATAAGTATATTTAAAGGAAAAAGATTAGAGGATTTTAGTATGTCAATATCTTCAAACGGTTGTCACTAAGCACCTACTGCATGCCAGGCTCTGCAACACAAAGGAGCCAGACCTGACCTTTAGCTACCTAGAGGCACAGGGGAACACAGATAATACAATGTGAACAACCTGAGACTAACCTGGCACCCAGAGAGAGAGGCCCCCATGGGCACAGATGGGCCTTCAGAGCATTCTAGAAAGAAATAGCAGCTCGTGGAAAAAGCTGAAGGGTATAAACCCCTAGAAGAGTTAGGAAATAAGAAGCAGAGTTTCGTGGAAGGAGGTGTAGATAATAAGGCTACTCTTAACCAGAACTTCCAATGGAAGATGCTATTTTTTTCTTTTTCATACACAAAAAGATTCCAGGCAGGCTACATTATGTTTGGTACAATGAAAGAAGAGAGTGTTGCCGATCTTGATGGTCATACTCATTATGTGCTAACATAAGTTATTAGTGATACATACACAAAATAATGCTTTTTAACAGCCACAACATACTGACTTTGAAAAACAATAGCAAAAAATACAATTCCAGTTCTTAACTGGTTTAAGAGCATAAAATACATAATTATCCATCTGGATACCCTTTCATCAGAAAAGTTACAAAGTCTGTATAAGTTGTCAGTAGGTGAATAAGAAAAAGTAATGTAAGAGATTCCTAATATCTTTCTATCTCTAAGTCAATAGATTTTCCAGTCCGATTCGAGTCACAGTCATGATTACTTTTGCAAATGTAAGAAGTATTAGGTAACAGGGCTTAGTTTTCTGATCCCAGGGTAACCACACAGTGAACATTATGTCAAATCATATTTTGTTCTACTGAGTAATGAGAAAGCATAAATCAAGAACCTACAGTGGTATTTTTACAAGTTTTTTTTTTAACATTTAAACCATACTTGCTTTGCATTTCATTATTATCTCTGCTAACAGGATCAGTAATAGAATTCAGACTATTTTTCAGGCTGAAAGCAACCTAAATTGAAATCTATTACTTTCTTCTGCAAATCTGCCCTACCTTTGTGATGCAAAGTTCGCTCACAGAGCCCAGCGGGGTTTTGCTTCAAATGCAGCCTCTCTATGAAAGTGAAAATTCATTGAGTATTAACCCTTCATTTCTCAGGTCTGAACTCATTTTTTTCCCCAAAGAGTGGTCTTACATTACATAAGAACCCAGATTTTGATTATCCCCAGACAGAAAACCAGGATACTATATGGGCCTGAATACCTTAGCAGTTGGGCACTGGAAAGCAGGAAGAGAGGAGCAAGACCACTTTCTCCTTTCTCATTTCTCTCTCTCTTTCAAGATAATCCTCTGTGTATCAAGTTCAGACACAAAAACACAGGTATGAATGTTCACAAGTATACAATTTGAGTTGACTCAAATGATGTTAATTTATCATCCCAATCACATCCAATGAACAACATAATCCTGTCCTCAAATAACTTAAAATTGCCTCAAATAGTTCACATTTTTCTTAATATTTGGTAAAGACTCTTTGAACTTGGCTACCAGCCTAAAATTTCCTTACAATCACAGAATTTGCCCCAGGGTTAAAAGCCAGCCACCCAGGTTTGAAACATTTACGTCTGAACCTGCAATTTGTTGGCCACCCACACTGGCTCATTAAAATGTTGGAACCAAATTTGCTTTGCCAGCTTAATTATCAAAGCCAAGAAATCCATTTCCCACCAACTGAATTAGGGACAGAGTTCCCTCTCAATGGAAAAATGAAGACCTGTGTTTTACCCCCTTCTCTAGGTTACTTAATTGCACCTGCCTACTTCCAATGAAAAGTGATATTAGAACAAGTCTTGTGTATACACCGAGGGTCCAACCTAGCACGAGGCCAGGCCAGGTGTCTCCCTCACCCCAAGTCACACTTTGGCAAATAAAATAAAATCATTTATTTCAGTGGCCTAAGACACATCATCTACTGCAAGATTTATGCCACTTCACTTTAATCTTGTGTTTTGAACGTGTTCCATTCTAGATCATTTTATCGTATATGGCTATTGGAGACAGACTTCCAACAGACTAGCAAAGTATCAAAGTCTCCTGGTGAAGGTCTTATTTGTTCTAAGGGGAGTAAATGTAACACATCAGGTAAAGGTTCATCCTTTAGCAGGTGGTTGGCAAACTTTCTGTAAAGGGTCAGATAGTAAATATTTTAGGTTTTGTGGTCTCTTCTGCAATCACTCAACTCTGTCATTGTAGTGTGACAGCAGCCACAGACTATACTGTAAATGAAAAATAAAATCCTAAGGTTCCCCATCTGTCTGAATGAACTTCCTTTTCAACCAGGGCGCTCTTAAAATTTAACCTGAGACTGGTTCAGGCCATGATGGAAATAGGACATGCCTCATGATACTCCTCCAGCATTAACCTCAACACAGACCTTAGGTCTCATAAGAAACACTTTACAACCTATTATCTCTGAAGCGTATTACCCGAAGGCTTCCTCTGCAAATAAGAATTCTGGTCTTCATAATCCTTTATCTTAACCTAGACATTTCCTTTCTATTGATCCCAGGTCTTTAGATAAACTCAACCATTGTCAACAGAAAATGTAAATCTACCTATAGCCTGGAAGCTCCCCCACCCCTTCCGGTTGTCTTGCCTTTCTGAACCCAACCAATGTATTTCTTAAATGTACCTGATTGAAATCTCATGTCTCCCAAAAATGTATAAAACCAAGCTGCACCCCGACCACCTTGGGCACGTGTTCTCAGGACGTCCTGAGGGCTGTGTCATGGGCCATGGTCACTCATATTTGGCTCAGAAAAAATCTCTTCAAATATTTTACAGAGTTTGACTCTTTTCATCAACAATACCTAAGCACATGTGCATGGCTGCATTCCAATAAAGCAGTATTTACAAAAATAAAAGAAGGGCTAGATTTGGCCCACAGCCAAAGGTTTGCTGACCCCAGCTTTAGTATTTCTTGGCTTTGCTTTCTAGTGAAAGTTAGCCTTTATTTAGCCAAACCAAAACCAAAAACAAACAAACAAACAGAAACACTGGAAAGGGGTTTCTGAAAGAGTAGGCCACGTGCCACCTGCACCAAAATCTCCTAGCATACTTCAAAACTATTCCTATCTCTGGACTCCAATCCCAAATTACTCAATCGGGATACCCAGGAGTGGGTCCCAGGAATCTGGATGTTTACAGCTTTCCCGGTTAACTCTTACAGCGCCAAATTTAAGACCTTAAGGGACATGACTTCAAGGTAAGATAGGACTGCATCTGTTGGGGGTAATGGTTTGTGGCAACTCTATTATCCAAATAGTAAGCTCAAAAGAGAGATATATTCATCCAGAGACTATTTGTTACCCCACAAATGAGTGTAACATTCAGCTGTTTGTTGAAAAAAAATTTTAAATACAAAAAAGGAAATAAATGTTCCATATCCTATTCTCTGTTTCTCCGATGTCATAGCCATTTAAACTCAGCTTTGGTTTTCTTATATGTAAGTAAGTGGATATAAACCTTAATTGCTTAATACTTTACAACTCACTCCTCACAAGTCTATGTGCATATACTTGAGGGCATGACTCTTTTGTTTGGTTTTGGTTTCTCAGAAAACTTTTCTTTTAATAGGAACCAGCTATTTACTATGTTGTATAGAATTCTATTAACTCCTTTTACACATTAGGCTTTGTAGAAATGCCCTCATCAGGGGTCTAAAGATAGTTGCTTTTTATCCTGTCTCTCCTTTCAGTAACATGCTCAATTTGGAATTTAATTATTCTTCCCCAAACTGAGACACACCTCTCAAGTGGGTGCAAGGGTTCCCCTCTTTGCATAATCCACTTGTCTCTCTGGGTGTCTAGCCATATTTCTCCTGAAATGATCATGTTGATATCAGCTGTCATTCATCCTCCTCCTCATGGTGACTATGTGGCTGCAATTCACTGCTTGAGACCAATCAGGGGACTGTGGTGCATTACAAAACATTGGTTTGCTTTTCTTGACATCTGAGAATTTTAACTCAAGTGTGCAAATCCCAGTGAAAACAACAGTGTGTAATTTCAATTGCTCTATCTACACCCCAGCTGGCCCATCCTGAGGCACCCAACAATCCCGCATTGCAGAATGGGGGTGCCGTGTAGGTCATAGCCAATCCCCCTTAAAGAGTTTATGCTTTGGCATGAAACACTCAGGTCTGTAGCTCATAAGCAATGAAATTCCCAGACAGGAAGATAGGAAAAAAGGTGGGAAGCTGAGTATAATGAAAAGAAAAGCAGACTCAGGACTCAGCCTGTCTCTAACCACAAAGCCTAGGATAATCCGATTAGCAATAAAATTCTCCCATTCTACAATTTCAGTTCATATAATCAACTATTTAAATCTGAAGACAGGAGTTCACACAGAATAGAAAAAACATGAGAAACACTGATAAAAATAATGTATCCAAACCCAAACTCATTTTCTCCTGACCAAGACCACTATTTGTTCTGAACTCTTTTTTTGTTTTTGTTTTTCTTTCTGGCCAAGACAATTTTCATATTTAATGGCAATGATATTTTTAAGTATGTAATATATACATTAAAATAAAAATAAAGGGTGATTTTTCCATGTGGTATGTATTTTTTCAGTTAACAAATATTTATTGAGGATCTACATGTGCTAGCCACATCTACACTGGGACCGTATGGTTAAAAAAAAGCAGGGGAGTGGGGCAGAGGCTTGGCTTCCTGCCCTCTTGGGGTTCACTTGTCACCTCCACCCCAAGCTTCAATTCCCCCAGGCCTTATTCCAACACTGTCTTCTTTCAATATTTTATTTAGTCAGCTCAATATTCAAAAGGCATAGAAGGCAGTACAGTGAACAGCATCCCTTCCATGTGTGTCCTCCAGCTCCTCAGTTTCCTTCCTAGAGGCAACTAATACTATTAGCTTCTTATCTAGCCTTCCAGACAAATGTTATACTATTTAAGCAAACAAGCATATTCTCCCTCTTTCCTTTTCTTTAAAGACAATCAATATTCATGTACATGCTCTACTTTGTACCTTGCTTTTTACAAGTAAGTGTTGGAGTTCATTCCATATTGGTGCATCTTGTTTATAGCTGCATAGTATTCCATTGTGTGGATATACCATGGTTTATTTAATAAGTGTCTTTAATGCAGATTTATGTTGCTTTCAATCTTTTATTATTACAAACTATTAACATACATCCTATCATTCACATATGCACACACATCCTAATACACAAAGCCATGCTATCATCATTAATGGAGTAAGTGGGCTTAGTGTATTTCTTGCACATACAGGGGGTCTCCAACCCATAAGCAGAAACAACAGGGACTGACCCTGACCCCTCTACACCAGTGAAGCCCCCATCACTCTGAAGAGATATGTTAAAGAGAATTCACTGCCATTCAGATCCTGTTGTGCTCTGTATCCTGGAAAGTTTCCTTGTGAGAAAGGAAAAGCAAAGAATCCAGTAGAGATTCTGGAAATCTGTAAATAATCATCGTGCTTTTCTGAGGTCTACAAACAACCACAGTGAACTGCATCAACCCCTAGTGCAGCCAGAAGCTGACTGGGTCAGCTGCAGGGTTAAGAGCTTACAGAGACATAACCCTGGTGTCACACACAGAGTTCAGGCATCGGGTGTCATAAATCTGCAAGAATTTCTTGCTCAAAGGCCCTCTTGGCATGATTTTTTTTTTTTCAAAATGCAGTTAAATGTTCAGAGTTTTGCTTCATCTCTCCATGCAGCTGCAAACTCTACTGGCTCACATGCCCCTACAAGAAGGCATAACTGGTGTGTTTCCTTTTAAATCAAACACCTTCTATAGGTACTTTGGCAGCTCTTCTAAGTCTCTAAAAGCAGAAGGGGGCAGAGAAAGGACCACCCACACAGTTAGGTTTATTTGTACAGCATGATCCTTACAGTGGACTGTAAAGGGCAGCTCCTCCCCACACAGTCCTCATACAGGTGGCTCCTCCTGCCCTCTGTTCTGGGGACTTCATCATCAATGCAAACTGTGTCATTAGTGTGAACAACCAGAGTCCCGTCTTATTACCCCATCATTTAACTTGGTGATGGCAATTTATTGAGCGCCCATAACATGGAAGGTGCTATAAAATTTATTAAATTTTGAAATGATGGAAAGTGCATCGTGTAAATGAATCCAGATGGGTTCCTGGAAAGGCTGAAAAGATTTTTACAGACATGAAAATGAAAGAGTTATATTTTATCTCACATAAATGGCAAAGGGGGGGTGTGGACTCAAAATGTATGACTATTAATTGAGTATTCATTTATAACGTATTAAATTAGTTCACAGATTGTAATAAAGGCTTCAAAAATTGCCTGATACAGAATGGCCCTTTCAGTACCCTGGTCTAGAGCAGGTTTGCTTTACATTGCCTCAGAAATATAAAGATGGCACAACTGAAATTCAGCATAAATGGTGAAGGACGCATTCTATTTCATAATGGTCAAGTTTCTTGCCAATTAAAATTTCTTCTGGGACAGATGCAGTGGCTCACTCCTGTAATCCCAGCACTTTGGGAGACCAAGGTGGGTGGATCACAAGGTCAGGAGTTTGAGACCAGCCTGGTCAACATGGTGAAACCCCATCTCTACTAAAAATACAAAAATTAGCCAGGCATGGTGGCAGGCGCCTGTAATCCCAGCTACTCGGGAGGCTGACGCAGAAGAATCACTTGAACCCAGGAGGTGGAGGTTGCAGTGAGCTGAGATCATGCCACTGTACTCCAGCCTGGGCAACAGAGCAAGACTCCATCTCGAAAAAAAAAAAATTTATTCTGTTATAGGAACTATTGGTGGCAATGGCTTATATTAGGTTGGGGGCAGTACAGCCTAATTTATAGAAACCAGGCACAAAATTTAAAAGAAAAAAAGGGTTCTGGGAGATAATAGGACTCAGCAGTTTCCCTCTCTCATTTCTCATCCCAAACCATAGCCAACTGAGGGCACTTTCTGGAAGTTCGTGAGCAACTACATGCTTTGTAAAATGTAGTGAATTTTGTGTGCACATTAAAACCATAAGAATAATTACATAAAAATATAAAATATAAATACATAAGAATATCTTACAATGTAAATACTGTGTGTGTACATATGTGTGCGTATATATACGTGAATATCTTAACATGAAAAAGGGGCACTATTAAATGGTTGATCTGTATGACCTGATAATTCTGCATTGGGGGGATATGCTAAAAGTAAATGCCCCCTTATCATTTACCAATAAAAAGGAATTTTTGGAAAGATGTTTATAGCAATGTGTAGTATCCAGGCTCCAAGCTGACCTGTCAGTGATCCCCACCTCCTGCCATTCACACCCATGAATAGTCCTCTCCCATGCTGTATCAGGATTGGTCTGTGCAACCAATAAAATATGGCAGAAGTTAAAGATTACTTCCAAGATTAGGTTATAAAAAGCATGACTTCCATTTGAGGGCTCTCTTTCTCTTTTTCTCATCACTTATTCCAGGGGAAGTCAGCTACTATGTCATGAGCACCCCTATGGGGAGACCCATGTGGCCAGAAACTGAAGTCTCCTGCTGGCTGCCATGTGAGTGAAGTTGGAAGTGGATCCTCCAGCCCCAGTGAAGCCCTCAGATGAGACTGCAGCCCCAGGCAACAGCTTGACTGCAACCTCATGAGAGACCTAATGAGCAGCTAAGCCACTCTTAGATTCCTGACCCACAGAAACTGCATGAGATAGTAAATGTTTATTGCTTTAAGATGTTATGTTTTGGGATAATTTGTTACATTGCAATAAATAACCAATACATGGTGCTATCAAGTTAGTGTAATTATAATAACAGAGGTACTCAAACTTGGAAACTGCTAAGCAAATTATGATATATTATCTTGATGAACTCGTGGATATTTTTAAAATTGCAAGCATTTTTGTGTTTTCTCTAAGCATGTGTATACAAAATGGCTTGAAAAAACAAAGTGCAGATATATGCACTAATTAAATAATATAGAAAGTATACATGTATGCATTTTCTCAAAGATCACTGAGAGTTCGGAATGAAATAAATAGCTACCCTTAATCATTTCCTGGATTACTTTTAAATACACAGAACTACACAAAGTATGAAAAAAAATCTGCACATATAAATTGCAAATGCACTATTTAATGTGAATGGTGAATGCTAAAGATAATAGCACTGTGACCTGACATTGCAGAATGAGAGAACTGATGTCTCTCCATAAATAATCATAGTAGATTAACGGAGATTTTAAAACATGCCTGCAACCTCTCTGACACTCTTTGCACCAAGAGGTGAGATGTATTTTGCCTCCCTTTGAATTCGGGCTTATTAATGGCTTCTTTGTTAGCAATAGAAGTTACTGGAAGTGAAGACCTGCAGCTTCCAAGACTGCATCACACAAGGCCTACAGCTTCTGCCTGGTTCACTTGGGACACTCATTCTGAGGGAAGCCACCTGTCATGTTGAAAGTCTGACTACTCAAATGCTGCAGAAGCCATGTGTAGACACCAACTGCTATCCATGTGGGTGAGCCAAGTGACTTCCAAATGAGAACTGCCAAGCTGAGCCCTTCCCAAATGCCTAAACCACAAAGCTGTGAACAAAATAAGATAGCTTCATATCACCAAGTTTTAGGGAATGTCCTAAGCAGCTATAGTAACCAGAACGAGACCAATTTTTAAAATGGTGCCAATTCTCACCCATTCCGATATCCATACTTTTTGCTATAAGACATTGAGAAGCAGAGTCTCTTTCCTCATTTTTGAATCTGGGATGGACTTGTGGCTTGCTCTGGTGTGCAGAGAAGAAACAGTGTGCTGGTTTTGAGCTTAGGCCTCATATAGCCTCTGCCTTTCCACTCTCATAATATCCAGGCATCACTAAAAGAACAAGCCTAGGTTTGTCTGTTGGAAGATGAAGGACCATGTACAGGTGAGCCAACTACTCCCAGACCAACCAGCTGGGGAGTCACAACACATAAATAAGTCCCCCAGGTAAGACCAGAAGAACTGCCCAGCTGACCCACAGATCATGACCAATAATCAATGTATCCTTTTGTATGCCAGTGGGCTTTTGTGGTGGTCTGTTACACAGCATTATTGTGGCAATAGATAGCTAATATAATAATCACATTAAATCAATGTATATGATAAACTGGTGTACCTTTCATAAAACTTGAAAATGCCAGCTTGGAAAATCTCAATGTCGTCACCTTACGTATGTCAATTTCTTTTATGACTTGATGCAAATTAATTAGTATACAATATTCCCAACTTTCTTTGGGGAATTATTTTGTATTTTAGCTGATAATCTGTAACTCATAAGGATAGATATGAAGGGATACTATTTGAGTAGTTTTGACACCAGAGTCAGGTTCACTGGCAATGCACGGTGCTGGTAGTAATAATTTTATAGGTTTGTTTTTTTAAAAAATTGCTCTTCCTCTCTGGTGGCACCTTGTATTATAGCTTTAAGGACGGTAGAGAGAAAAGAGAGTCGAGCCCACCTCCAAAAAGGCCAAGGCCAGAACTACCCTGGTACTTATTCTGACCCCACATTGCTTAGCAGATGGGCAGCAAGGTTCAAACAGAGCCAAGTAGCAGGATGGATTTTACCCACACAATTTTCCTAATAATAGCCATGCATAATTATGTGCATGGCAACTATGTACCAAACTACTGTGGGGATCTATTTAAGTAATAGAAACGGAAATCTCTACATACAATACTTATTACTCATAGGAAAAGACAAACTTAAACACTATTTACATCAATTCAGATAATACACTACCACTAAAGCCAATAGCAAACCATATAATGAAGTATTGAAAGAACAGTTTTTGAACCATATTTATGGCCTTTATTCTAATCCTGATCTATGGGAGTTTACCAAAAATTTCCAAAGGCAACTATAATTCTAAGCAGGCTAAAAATATATTGCTACTAGTCCACTCTCTTCCAAACCTTTTAACCCCATGATGGTCAGCCATAATGTTCAATATTGCGGTCAGAGTCCAAAAGTTGTAGTGTTCAGCTTGCTTCTGGCTACTGGGTTTTATCCTCTAGCTACTAATTTAACCCAACAGCATCCTAAAATTGACTTTGGCAATGCATTTTAAAATGTGGGAAAAACAGATAAGATGGCTATGTCTCCTCCCTGTCCTCCAGCAGAGAACGCTCCTTCCCTCTCAAATTGATACCAACTTTCTGTACATGATACTGTTGCAGCTGCCAATTTATATCCAGCAGTAGAATTGGGGTGAGGATGGATGTATATACACACTGGGCTGAACAATATAATATTTAAAAAAAAGATTAAGACAACCACTGGAATGATGCCACAGGGCAGTACATGTGAACTGGAGACTAAAATGTGGCTTTGGACGAAGTGGCATTTATGGTGTCTTCCAACCCTGAGACTCACTGATGGGTACCTACATGAATGGCAAAGGTATTTAAAAGACAGAAAAGCTTCCAGCGGGTTGAGATAATCTGAAAACACAGGACTGCTATAAACAACGATACCTCAGAGGCAATCAGCACACCTAGCTCCTAGCTTCTACTTTCCAAATACCCTTCCCAGTTCTGTTTCTCCTAAGGATATAGAAGACTGCCAGAGAATGCCACCACTCCTACACTAACAATAAGAAAAAGAAGAGCAGAAAATCCACAAAATCTAATTTTTTCAGCCCGTTAGAGTGTTGAGAGGGAAAGGCAACCAAGTGAACTGACTTCCAAAGGGTGACACGTACCTCTGAGGGAGAAAGGACACAAGCACTGTTTCAGCTTTGACAGCGTATGGGGGAAAGAGGTGGCAGCAAGAAAAGCAGGTGAGAAAAAGAAAAAAACGCTAAGGTTTTAAGAAATTCTGTGTGGGTTAGTGTGACAGATTAAGACTTCTGAGATCCCCAAACACGAGAAGTCTGTCCCTACTTCCTACTCTTTTTCCACAGGACTCTGAACTCCCCTGAGAAACTCTGAGGACACAGCCAAAGGCCTGAGTGAACTGTGCTCAGGGCACAGGCCCTGCTGAGGTTGAGTTGGCAACAGGAGTCTCCTGAGAAGCCCATCTGCACTTCAGGCCTCACTCGAGTACAAGGTGATGATTAGTTGCCAATGAGGGACAGTGTCTTAGTCAGCATGGGCTGCTATAACAAAATGCCATAGACTGGGTGGCTTACACAACAGATATTTATTTCTCACCATTCTGGAGGTGGGGAAGTCCAAGATCAAAGGGCCAGCAGATTCAATTCCTGGTGAGGGCTCTCTTCCTGGCTTGCAGATGGCCACCTTCTCACTGTGCCCTCACATGCTGAAGAGAGGGAGTTCTGGTGTCTGTTATTCTTCTAATAAAGGCACTAATCCCATCATGAGGGCTCCATCTCCATGATTTCATCTAAACCGAATCAACTCCCCAAGGCTCCACCTCCAAATACCATGACATTGGGGGCTGAAGCTTCAACATATGAATTTGGGGAGACACTAGAATATTCAGTCCATGACAGATGGTACTAAATCCACCCATATCCCAGCGCTTCTTTAATTTATATCAAGCAAAAGCCATCTCCTGCTGGGGAGGGACAGAAACCTGCCCACATTCCACACCTGACCCTGCTTCAGCATGAGGCAAAAGCCATATGCTACTAGGAGTGGGGCGAGAAAGCCTCCCACCCACCTATCCCCATCCCAGGTAAAGGGTGGCCGCTGCCAGAGCAGGAGTAGAAAACCCACCCCCTCACAAGCAGGCAAAAGCCATCTCTCCTGGGAAGGGGCTCATGTTTAGGATCTTATGCTGGTAAAAAGCATTTTTAAGAAAAGTAAAGGAAGGAAAACATTTGCCTGTGAGGGTGGAGGAATAGGGTGTTTGTTGCTCTTGCTGGTCCCAAAGCCACCGAACATAAGAGACTGGGTAAGAAAAGCGAAATGTCCCCGAGGGGGGCACTTGGCTCCCTCAAGGCCTGCCTGGAGCACCTTTCTGTGTGTGGACACCCACTGATTCCACCACGAATGTCCCTTACTTCTCTCCACCTTAGAATGCCCATGGAAACTCCAGCAAAAGTGTGCCTGTCCTTGGATGTCTTAGCCATACCACTGATATCCGTAATCCCAACCAGCCCCAGCCCTGCCTCCCATCCTGGCTTCCCCACCGGCTTCTGTTCATGGCCCACAGTTAGGTATTCATCGACCAGGGCTCAAAGTCCAGTCCTATGAACAAGGCGGTGTCTTGCTGCTACCTCCTGGATGGTTTCTTCTCAGCTAGAAAGTGAGTTCAGGGGGCTTATTCCCATTCCGTTCTGAAGTCTTTAAAACCACGGCATCGATAGATAGCCACACCTGCATCTTGTTATATCACAAGCATCCAGGGTGATTCTGCAATCCCTTTCAGATATACTAGACACAGCCCAAGCTGGTTACGGGCCACCCCATCACGATTTCCCAATATGAAAATAGCGCCTTTCCTTCTTGCTTCTTACCCAAGTCCCCTAACACCCTTGCTGAAGAAATCTACAGCTGTATCTGTAAATGTACCATGCACTGTCTCACCCTGAGTTCCCCCTGGCATAGTTCATCTTACTGCTCCAGCCCCCTGTCTCTGCTCCGGCCCTGTCTCCTACTCCTGACCTGCTTGCTGACCTTCCAGAGAGAAGAGAGAGGAAAACTAGTATTTACTGCACACGTACTAGGCAAATATACATTCCATTCTCATAACTTCATTATTATCCCTCAAAAGAAACAAAAGCTCAAGGAACTTGTAAATGACCACATGGTCGATAAATGGAGAACTGGGATTGAAACCACTAACCCCATAGGCCTGGCTTTTCCTCCATTCCTTGATTCCTCCTTTGAAGGCCTAAAGAGGTAAGGATGATAAGAGCAGTGTTGCCTCTCTCCATTCCAATTAGGCAATGTGGCAGAGACTTAATCAGATGTATTTTTCCAGTTTTCTATCCAATGTATCAGTAAAGGGGCTAATGCTTCCCACTCTCTGCAGCTGATGGAGGAACTGACCAGACTCATAAGAGAGGTATTTCTAGGCTTTGACAAAGTAACTTTCCCTCTTTTAGGGGATTTGTCATTTGTTCCACTCCTTTATACCTTAGAAACTTGAATACTTAGCTACTTTCAATACATAGAGATTGAGAGAGACATAAAAAGGAAACTGCTGTGGTTTAATGTCCCCTCCACAACTCATATTGATTGAATTGCCCTTGCAACAGTGTTGAAAGGTGGGACCTTTAAGAGGTGACCAGGTCATGGGGACTCTGGCCTCATGAATAGGTTAATGCCGCCATAGTGGGAGTGGGTCAGTTATCAAGGAAGTGGGTTCCTGATCAAAGGATGAGCCTGCGCCCTCCCTCTCTTGCTCTCTATCTCATGCACTTGCATCCTCGCCATGTGATGCCTTCCGCTGGGTTTTGATGCTGCAAGAAGGCCCTCACCAAATGCAGCCCCACGATCTCTGACTTCCCAGCCTCCAGACCAGTGAGTCAGCTCAGGCATGCTGTTACAGCAACAGACTAAGATAAAAATGAATTTGAAAGGCATAGGGGGCCGGGTGCGGTGGCCCATGCCTGTAATCCCAGCACTTTGGGAGGCCGCGGCAGGCAGATCACTTGAGGTCAGGAGTTCAAGACCAGACTGCTGGGCAACATGTTGAAACCCCGTCTCTACTAAAATACAAAAAAAAAAAAGAAAGCCAGGCACAGTGGTGTGTGCCTGTAGTCCCAGCTACTTGGGAGGCTGAGGCAGAAGAATTGCTTGAACCCAGGAGGCGAAGGTTGCAGTGAGATGAGATCGCACTGCTGCACTCCAGCCTGGGTGACAGAGCAAGACTCTGTCTCAAAAACAAAGAAAGGCATAGGGAAGGTAAATCCCTTTAAGTTTCAAGACTAAGCTTGGATAGTGATCTCTTTTAAAATAATATAGACATGAGGCAAATGCCTAAAGATTAGTCTGATTTAGTATGAGTCTACAACAACCAAAAGGTGAATCCAGTTCAATATTCTCAAAATTCACTTTGAATAGACATGGTTCAGGTTATAAACAGTAAAGCACTGGCTACTTTCAAACTAAGCAGCAATTACACTATATGCATCGACAAAAGAAAAAAAAAGTGTCCCTTTCATTTCTCAAAATGTATATTTAGGCCAGCAAAGAAACTGGTCCTCCCAGCTCCTGTAAAGCTGAGCCTACATCTTTTTTTTCCCCTTGAATGAGCTCTAGTACATCTGTAAAGATAATAGAAAAAGACCGAGGGTTGCTTAAGAGCATCTAAGGTAGAATTCTGCAGTTAAAGCCTCTATTCACAGTCTCCATAAAGTTTTTTAGTAGAGATAAGAATGTGGAAAATGTTTTGAAGTTATAAAACCTGTGTTCTAACCTCCTTCATAATCTGGGTGTTCCAATCATTCACTACTTTTCAAGACACAGCAGACGAAATTTAAAATTTCCGAAGTGCCAAATGATTTGAAGGACTATGAAAAGTTTAAGAAAATGAAACTTTAAAGCCCGTATTCTGAATAGTGTTGGAAAATTACATCAACTTTCAATTTCCTCTCCAAATGTGAATAGCCTTAAAAAGAGAGGTACTCTCTATTCTGGGAAACTCATTCCAGAAATCCTCACCATTTTATTGTCATTTTCACTTATAATCAAATGACCTTTTAAGACACTGAGTTTTAAAGACAGAATTTTTCTCCCCTTTTTATGTCATGCCTTTTCTACATACCTTTTAGAAGAAAAACAAAACAAAAACAGAAAAACCTACTAATTTTCCAACATCTCAGGCTTTTTCCAGTTGACTTTGGATAGTTGATCATGGAATCAAAACTGCAGGCAGATTATTCATTTCCTATTCTTTTTCAAATTAACATGATTTATGAACATTTCTATACAATGTTACAAACAGTGAAATATTTCTTGTTCAGAATCCCTTGAAGACATTTACATAAACAACCAAATTGCATAATGACTTGGGGATACTGAAGAACATCCTTCAAATGTGAAATTGGAAATAAACAAAATTACATGGGAAGAAAAATGTGAAGCCCTTAGCTATACAAAATGGTCTATTTTATGTACATGTGCATATCAACCCTCGGATACAGGATTTTCATCACGTGAAACTCAAAAATATAAATATGCAAACATAGACGGACAGCACACTGGAAAAATACTATATGTGAAAATAGAATTTTATATATTTTGCAAGTATATTTTCATTTTATGAACCATATCCATATATACATGGTTTATATATGGGAAAAATATTATATGCAAAAATTAGAATTTTATATATTTTGCAAGCATATTTTCATTTTATGAACCATACAGATGGTTCATAAAACCATCAATGAACCATACAGATGGTTCATAAAACCATCAATGAACCATACAGATGGTTCATAAAACCATCAATGAACCATACAGATGGTTCATAAAACCATCAATGAACCATACAGATGGTTCATAAAACCATCTATGAACCATACAGATGGTTCATAAAACCATCTATGAACCATACAGATGGTTCATAAAACCATCTATGAACCATACAGATGGTTCATAAAACCATCTATGAACCATACAGATGGTTCATAAAACCATCTATGAACCATACAGATGGTTCATAAAACCATCTATGAACCATACAGATGGTTCATAAAACCATCTATGAACCATACAGATGGTTCATAAAACCATCTATGAACCATACAGATGGTTCATAAAACCATCTATGAACCATACAGATGGTTCATAAAACCATCTATGAACCATACAGATGGTTCATAAAACCATCTATGAACCATACAGATGGTTCATAAAACCATCTATGAACCATACAGATGGTTCATAAAACCATCTATGAACCATACAGATGGTTCATAAAACCATCTATGAACCATACAGATGGTTCATAAAACCATCTATGAACCATACAGATGGTTCATAAAACCATCTATGAACCATACAGATGGTTCATAAAAAAAAAAAAAAAAAAAAAAAAAAAAACCATCTATGAACCATACAGATGGTTCATAAAACCATCTATGAACCATACAGATGGTTCATAAAACCATCTATGAACCATACAGATGGTACATAAAACCATCTATGAACCATATAGATGGTTCATAAAATGAAGTATATATATATTTATATATATATTTACATATAAAAATAGTAAGCACACCAAAAAAGTGCTTAGTAATTACAATTTCATGTTTCCCATTAAATATTGATTTTATGAATCTGAACTCTGATTTCAAAATAATATGAAATCACATTTCCAGTATATGATATTCTCACATAAACCTTAAGGACAAATGTTTTTAATACTCATTGGAAAACAAATGATAAAATTCCAGCTTGACTTCTCCCCCCAAAACACACTTCCAGAAAGCCTTGCCTGTTTAGGGAGGAAATGTAAGGATGGCATATACATGGTGCAGGCTGTTTACATGGGACACTTATTAATTAAGCCTTGTAAACACACAGAGGAGCACAAGGCCACTTCACCCTTGCATGTGGCACTGCAGTCACCAAGGGTGGCCTTACAGCAGGTGGAATAAGAGGGGCCCCCCCTCACACACACACAGTGCAGACAGACAACAGGGGATATGGAGCTGAGTGGGGGAGGGGAACATTTAGAAGGCATCATCCTGCTGGGAGGGTTTATAAACACAATCAGCTGTAAACTCCTGAATGTGAAGAGTAGGACCGTTTTCCTCTCTCCATCTCTGAGACCAGAGCATTCTATATTGGCCACTCCATCTGACTCCTGATACGACAATGACTCAGAGATTCATAGAAGTCATGTCCTGAGTTGCAAGAGTTTTTCAAAAGGAGGCCAGTTGCCCTGTCTTCAGTTCCTGTATTTCCCTCATTTCTTTTATTTATTCACTTAACAAACATTTAGGGGGTCCTTATGTGACAGGCCATTGTAGGCCTTGAGGATACAGTGGAGACAAACCCCAGACATACTCTCTGGCCGCATGAAGTGCATAATCAAGCTGGGGAGATGATGGAGTGCTAGGGCAGAGTTTCACAAGGCAACTCAGGGAAGACTCTCCTGAGATCTGAAGGACAAGTTGGGGTTAAGTAATGTCATGAGACTTTCCTAGGTGAATCCCGCATGTGCAAAGGTCCTGCAGCAGGACGTAGCAGGGGAAAATCAAGAAGGCTTGTGTGGCCAGAGCCAGGACACCAAAGTGAGGAATGATGGAGAAGCAAGAGGAGCAGGTAGGGCCTCCTCAGCCACACTGAAGGAGTTCTGGGAGTCAGGGAAAACCTCTGAGGGTTTGGGGGCAGGGTGGGAGAGTTGTGGGGGCTGGGAGGCTTTATCTGATTTACATTTTGGAAATTTTATTCTGGCTCCAGAGGAGAGAACATTCAGCATGAGATCTGAGTAGGTATAGGTAAGCTAGTTAGAAGACTACTACAGAAACCTATGGGAGATAATTTTGTGGCTTCTATAATGGTGTTAATAGAGGAGTTGGACAGAAGTAATAACAATTAAGAGGTATTTAAGAAGTAAAGTCATTAGGACTAATGATAGATTGTGTGTAAATTTTTGTTAGGGTTGATGCTCAAAAATGAATATGGACTCTGGCCAACATGGAGGAGAACCAGGTCTCTAGAATATCCCAGGAATGCTAAGAATCGAGAATCAAGATCTTGTATTCAGTTTGATACCATGCCTAAGGTTTCTTTCTTCCCTTTCCAAGAAGGAGAGTAGAAATGGATTAAGAAGGAAAAGAGGGGAAGGAGAATTACTCTTGATTCTAGGGAGATTCTATGTATCTACAAAGTACCAGGCTTCTTTGGCAGAAAATACTATAATCTGAAAAGTCAGCAATTGCAACAGTATCATCTTATTCCACAGACTCTAAAATCAGAACTCCAGCCCCTGCCACAGAATTTATTGGGAAGACACACTCTCTAACGATAATAAAAATGATGATAATAATAAAAATGTTCATACCATCACCATCATCAATAATATAAAATAATTACCATTTATTCAGAGCCTTGTAGAAGACAATCTAACAGGCATGTTTAATCCTTACAAAACAGAGGCTCAGAGATGTTGAATCAAAATCTGTGCTAGCAAGGGACCAAAATAGCTTCCTTCTGGGTCTACAGTTCTGCTCAAAGCTCTAAGACCCCTTTCACGATTTCAGTTCTAAAATTGTTCTTGCCTATTTGGGTAAAGGGATATGTTTACTCCTGAGAATACCTTGGTCTCTTTGAATTTCTTCATGCTTCCCAAGCATAAAACCTGGGACAATATATTAGCATTTCCTCCCACCCCGGCCCTCAATTCTCATCACTTACAAATCTGGCTGTAGTTAAGAGCCAAGAGAATGTATATAAAATTCTCCATATGAGAGGGAGAGAGCACGAGAGAAAGAAAATGAATCAATGTGCGACTTAAAGTGATCTCTGAAGCCCTTCCATCAAAGTCTTGCTCCATTGAGCCTTAAATAAACTTACATATACATTATGTTCTCACAAGTGAAAAATTAAAATGACAAAAAGATAATTTCAAAAATATGGCAGATGGTTTATTCTTAATTTGCTGATTTATTAAATTCTATCTAAACTTTCAAAGTAATTCATCTTTGTAAGAACTACGATTCCTCAGGGTTGGAGGGAAGCATTGTGACGATGCCTTAGGTTAGGTTCCCTAGAAGCAGAGTCTGGGATAGGGATTTGGATGCAGTTCTCCAGAGAAGCAGCAGCTATGAGCCTTAGCAATCTACACTCACAAGCGCTGGGCAATGGGAGCATTTGCCCTGCATGGGGACTTGGGCAGGATGTCAACAACATGCACTACAGGCTGTTTTCACAATGTGAAGTTGCT
The DNA here is from genome assembly GCF_006542625.1 of Nomascus leucogenys. Taxonomy (NCBI): domain Eukaryota; kingdom Metazoa; phylum Chordata; class Mammalia; order Primates; family Hylobatidae; genus Nomascus; species Nomascus leucogenys. The sequence goes on along the minus strand of NC_044383.1, from coordinate 134,824,830 downwards.
TACATGGAAAACTTTTCAGTACATTAAGTGTCTGTGAGGTATTATGCACCCTCTCCCTTTACAGATGAGAAAACTGAAATTTAAGAGTGATAGAATCACTCATACAAAGCCAGAGAAACAATTAGCAGAACCAGTACTTTAACCCAAATCTTCAAACTTCAACTTCCATCTATTTGACCTGACAGACAGAGTCAGCCTGACAACCTGGAAACTCTCCCAAGAAAAAATACCTAGAAATGCTGGATAAAATATAATAAACATCCTATTACCAGCTTGGTTGGGCTCAGAGAGAGAATGAGATATGCCGGGGCCAAAAAGAAAGGGGAGAGTGACTGCTAAGCACGTGCTGATGCTCAGGAAGCCCCAGGAGAATGAGGGTGAGAAACCAGGAGCATGGAAGTTGATGGCCAAAGAGGGTTGAGGGTTTAATCTTGGCTGCAAAAGTGGAGTGGAATGAGAAGCAAGTACCTCCTGTAAAACAGAGACCTTCACACATCTACCACACCCTGTGCAAGGATGCTGGCCTCATTATGGGCTCTGGGTAGAAAAGGAAAGAAAGAAAAAAGAAAAATTCTCCCAGAAAATTCATAATTGGAAGCTCACTGTCATTTGGGTTGTGAAAATCTACCCTACCATCTAGTCTAGGAACCCTCATTACAAGAGATTAACATAAGTGGTCCTGGAGCACTTGTCAGAAGTAAACACTAAAACATTTCTGTAGAGAAATACCCTTAACCAGACCCCATGAAATCCCACAGATGAAGTACACTGAAATCAAATCAAAGCTACAAAATTAAATTAAATCAAATTAAATCAAAGCTATAAAATACCTCAGGGGGAAAAGTCCACCAGGAATGCATCAATAGACACAATAAACAGCAAAACTAGATCCTCATGTTCTCAAAACCCAAATATTCTTTCTACTATTTAACTTCCAAGAGACTAAGCTGATGAGGCAGCTTCACTCTTGATCAACTTCACTGATGGAGTTGCAAGCTATGCTCAAGTTCATTAACTTCAAAGATCTATTCAGCTTGTCAAAAAAGTTGCTCTTTGAAGTTGATTTTAAGAGAAAAGTGGAAGCTCCTCTAATTCCTAAAATAGAAGGATTTACCAATATCTTTCTTAGATAATTTAAATATAGATGCAGCCAGAGGCAAGCAAGTGGAATAGTTTTCTTCTTGAATTCCCTCAGGGTTTTAAGATTCCATGAGGATTCCTCTAGAGCCACGTGTCTCCAAAAGCTTTCCAAAAAAAAAAAAATCTGATCTGAAAATGTTATGTAATCATTGGCTATAATCAAAAAGAGGGTGGGTGAGAAGGCTGCATTCTGTGCCAACCAAAACAGTAACTATGCAAGAAAAACCCTACTCCTTTGTTTTTGGCAATCCCTCGAATTGTGAATCAGAGATGATACAAATATACCTTGCAGAAATCTAAAGTGGCCCATTATAAGCAAATATATAATCATTCCTGGTAACCAGTAACACAGGTCACAGATGATAGCCCAAACTCTCATACCATAAGACAAGGAAACTTTCCAACTCAAACTCAAAGCCAGATTCTTAAATAAATAAGGGGAAAGGAAGTTCTTTTCCTGCATAAAAAGATTATTTGACTGATTTTCAATGCTCTGCTCTAATTAAGGACAAAAGATGGGGGAGGAAGAAAGACGAAGTAAAAATGTGAAGGGAAAGAAGGGAACCTTCAGTTCGACTATGATATAGACCCTGTGTTCGGTAATTTGCAAATAGTATTTCAGTGAATCCTCACAAAATCCTTATGAGGCTGGCTTCTGAACCAGACTTACAGATTTAAAAATCCAGTGAGGGTCAATAACTGCCCATGGAGCACCACTGAGGAAAAGCCTTATCCACTTCCTTCTGACGCCAAAGCCCAGCATTTTTATTAGATCTGTTCATAAAATCCATATTCAAATTAAAGACTCATGGAAGCTAGGAAAGTAAAGAATCTTCCTCATCAGGATGCAGACAGCTCTCGTATTCACCTTAGGGTTTGCAATTTTAATGTCAACTATTTTTATAATGGTACCTGACAAATTTAATAGCATTGATATTTATTGAAACACGAGAGAGAGAAAGAGGGCGAGAGGGAGTGAGAGAGTGAGAGAGAGAGTTCCTCTGATACCTCCTTCTAATTCTACTTCCCCATACAGGCCAAGATTAAGATCCAAAATATTTCGCAATGAATACCACCACCAATCAAAAGGATGGCAGCAATATTTTGCATATAGGTAAAATAAAGGATTAAGTACAAGCTTTATCAGCTTCTAGGTACTTTCTGATAAGAATGAGCATACAAATAGGAACTGCAGTAAGAGAGAGATAAGAAATTGGCAAGAAAAAAAGAGAAAAAGGGAAGGAGGGAGGAAGGGGGTTGGAAAAGAAAAGGAGGGATGGGGACCTAAGTGCAGATAAAAGAGGCAAACTAGAACACTCTTTTTCTTAAATGGTTTAAGTAGGGAGGGATGCAAACACATTCCCTGAACAAGAAGGGGCAGAGTTTTACCACTCAGCTGCCGGGAACCACCAACTTCTCCCACCTTATCAATGCTTCCAGCTAGTATCTATTAACTGACCACTTTGGGCCAAAAACCTTGCTACAATGATTGTCAGACACAAAAGAAAGCATGCAGTTGCCTTGGCCATCAGGGAGCTGAGCATCAATCTGTGGAGATCCAACTTGTAAGCAAATAACTCCCCCACCCCATGCCTCAGAGACGTCTTTTAGTGTGTGACCATGCTAAATTACTACCTTAACCTAGGATGCCTGCCCACCTTCCCTCTATTATCCAAACCTACATAAATTTTAAAGCCTTTATTTAAATCCTATCTCCTGGCCGGATGCGGTGGCTCATGCCTGTAATCCCAGCACTTTCGGAGGCCAAGGCAGGTGAATCACCCGAGGTCAGGAGTTCGAGACCAGCCTGGCTGACATGGCGAAACTCCGTCTGTACGAAAAATACAAAAATTAGCTGGGCATGGTGGTGCACGCCTGTAGTCCCAGCTACTCAGGAAGCCAACACAGGAGAATCGCTTGAACCCGAGAGGCAGAGGTTGCAGTGAGCTGAGCTCGCGCCACTGCACTCCAGCCTGGGTGACAGAGTGAGACTCCATCTCAAATAAATAAATAAATAAATAAATAAATAAATAAATAAATCCTAGCTCATCCTGCATTGCTTTTCCTGACCACTCCAAGCCTCGTTCATTTCCCTCTCCTCTGTCATCCTAACACTAAAGAGTAACAAATGTTTATGAGCACTGACTCTGGGCTAAGCACCTTCGGCAGTGTTTGGCCCTGGGGAGCATCCCTTCTCGAAGCTCTCCCCTTCCCTGGCCCCCATAACATCACTGTCCTGGTTGTCTTCCAGCATCTGTGTCCTTTTGAGGCTCATCACTTAAATATGAGTAGTCCCCAAGGATCCATCCTTGGTCCTAGTTCTCACTTACTCTCGCTTCCTAGGCTGCTTCATCCCCATCCTCTAATTTACAGGGCAATCATGCTGATGACTCCATAGCCTCTATCTCCAGGCCACGGCATGCTCCTGAGAGCATGATCTGTACATATACTTATCATTTCCTCTGAGATAACCCAACCCACCTGCACCACAAACTCAGTATTCCCCAAACACAGCCCGTTAGCCTCCCTCCCGTTCCCCACCACTAAGCCCACTCCTCTTCATGTATTAGCAAATGGGGAAACAGAACAAACCAATGAAATCCCTTCTTTCTAAAAGTAGCCACTCCTCCCCTTGGCTCTGGGGGAAGCTCAAAGCTGAGCTGTGTGGTTAGACTCACCCCGAGTCCACATGCAATCTACCAAGTCTAGGAGATTCTCATTCTCTAATGTCCCGTTCTGCCCCCCATCATGTGCCCGCTCGGTGCAGGCTCTTTTCTTCTCTGGGCTGGATTACTCATCTATCTGCCCCCAACCTCCACCTCAGTCTCTTGCACACCATTCCCCCAACACTGGCTTCCGGGCGAACACTCTCAAATTCAAACCTGACCATGTTGCCCACCTACTTCAAATGGTTTGCCATCCATTAGAATGATGGCCAAACTCCCAACCCCTTAATGGAGTACACCGGTGTGCTCTTTACAAACTTGCCACTGCTTACCTATCTGGCCTCATCATTTGCCACCACTCCTACCCTCCTAGCACCCATCTCTTCATCCCCTAGGCTCTAGACATGTTGAATGGTGGGCTGTTCTCAAAATCATCACACTGACCTTCTCACATATTGTTCTTCTTGTCTGAATTGCCTTCCTTCCCTCCTTCCTATGAACAACTCCTCCTCGTCCCCCTCTACGCTCCCACAACATCCGAAGGATACATTTTCCATCACATACCTTATCACTGTGTACTCTGAACACTCACTTTTCTTACTGTCTTCCCTTCAGAACAGGTGCTTAAAATCATTAAGCCTTTGTATTCCCAATGCATACCACAATGCCTAGCACAGAGCGGGTGTCCCATAAAAGCTTGCTGAATAAATCAAGAACATATTAGGAATGTTTTTTGACACAGTTCTTTGTTTTTACAATGTATTGACCTTTGGATTCATTTGTAAGAACTAAAGTATATAAAGCAGCATATAAAATAGTGCTTTCTATTATTTTGTTGTTGCTGTTGTTTTTGTGGGGTTTGTTTGTTTGCTTGTTTGTTTTTTGTTCATTCATTTTTAGAGACAGGGTTTCATTCTGCTGCCCAGGCTGGAGTGCAGTGGTGTGATCATAGCTGACTGCAGCCTCGAACTCCTGGGTTCAAGTGCTCCTCCCACCTCAGCCTCCTGAGTAGCTGGGGCTACAGGTGCATGCCACAACACCCAGCTGACAGTGCTTTCTAAACTGCTGAGAATTATCGGAGAAGGTTGGGCACGGTGGCTCAGGCCTATAATCCCAGCACTTTGGAAGTGGCGGGTGGATCATCTGAGGTCAGGAGACCAGCCTAGCCAAGATGGTGACACCCCATCTCTACTAAAAATACAAAACATAGCTGGGCATGGTGGGAGGAGCCTGTAATCCTAGCTTCTCGGGAGGCTGAGGCAGGAGAATTGCTTGAACTGGGGAGGCAGAGGTTGCAGTGAGCTAAGATCATGCCATTGCATTCCAGCCTGGGTGACAGAGGGAGACTCCATCTCAAAAAAAAAAAAAAAAAAAAAAGAAAAAAAAATTATCAGAGAACGTTGGTTTTTAAAGGGCAACACTGCAGGGTGAAGAGAGCCTGTACTGGGGAAGCAGGTGTACCTGGGCTTCACCTTGAAGCCTAAAGGGTATCAGTTTTTCACTTCAGTGTGCTTCACTCTCTCCTTTCCAGCTCTTTTTTTTTTTTTTTTTTTTTGAGACAGAGTCTTGCCCTGTCATCCAGGCTGGAGTGCAATGGCACGATCTTGGCTCACTGCAACCTCCACCTCCCGGGTTCAAATGATTCTGCTTCAGCTTCCCAAGTAGCTGGGATTACAGGCCCATGCCACCACGCCCGGCTAATTTTTGTATTTTTAGTAGAGACAGGGTTTCACCATGCTGGCCAGGCTGGTCTCGAACTCCTGACCTTGTGATCTGTCCACTTCGGCCTCCCAAAGTGCTAGGATTCCCTTCCAGCTCTGAACCTATGATTTGATTTATAAAACTTCAACTTATATACAATTATCAAGAAATGTTTCTGTTATCAAGAAAAGTTCTGTATATAAAACTTCAACTTATATACAATTATCCAAGAAATGTTTGACCAAAATCCTATGTCCCTTGTAGGTGTATGGATAAATATACTGAAATAAAGGGCAAAGTGCCATGCTTCTCATCTCAATCCTCATCCTGGAGAGGATGATGAGGATTCAAAACCACCCTTCAGTTTCTTGGGGTATGAAACCACATGGGAGCAGTCTGCCCGTGCATCTCAATGGGAATTTTGGTTCAATTATCCACCACGCTGTCCTATCTTGTCCGTTCAGTGATTAAACCACAGTTACTTTGGGCCTAAACAAGATTAACTAAACTATAAATATTTTCCTGAGGATAGCATATGCAGGTATAGTTAAAAGCCAACCTTTTGTTCTGCTTATAATAAATTGTCTCTGGAAATAAAACAAAGTTAATGGTTGTTTATCACTTTAACCGGCCCATAATGAATCGGCAAAATAAATGAGTCAATATTATTACATTAATATTTATCATACCTGACATAACAGGTATACAAATCAAGTCTGTGTCATGGTTTTATAGCTCTGTTAGAAGGCAAAAATACATCATCTCAGCGAAGATGGAAGATTTTAGAACAGAACAAACCATGGACTACAGACCCGCGCCCATCCCACAACCCCACTGGAAGAAGCTATTCTACCAAGTCCCTGGGTAAAATATGGCAGGCATTGAGAGGACTTTTTTTCATATATAGTAGAGAAAAAAGCTTTTTAAGACTTAGTAATGTGCCCTGCCCAAAACCCACTCTTTAAGAAAACATATTCACACTAAGTCCAAGAAATCAGACAAGGAGACACTTTGTATCACAAATCAGAAGCACATCTGCCATGAGATGCAGGTACTCGTGAGCAAAGCAGTAGGCCAGGCCACCTTTAAAGTTAACCAGCCAGGACAGGTCTCTCACTGTCAGGGCACTTCCTGAATGCCTCGAAGACCAGGCAACTGAGCCTCTGTCTCCAGCCACGCATTGGTATCACAAGCTGGGGACACCCTCCTGTCCCTTCTCATTCAGCGCACACCTCCATCCCAAGCCTACTTCTCAAATATTTCTTACTACAGCTTTGTAAAGTTTTGAAATTTAATTTTCCATGATGAAAAACATAGTGCAAATCACATTACAGAAAACTACAGAAAGGATTCTTTGCAATTGGACCAGAAACAGAAGTCAGGAAACTGAAGATTAGTTAGGCTCTGCCTCAACAACAGTGCCCTTTAATATTTAAAAACAACATGAGTCAGTCTTTAGTATGACTGACTGCCTTTCCTTAGAATGTGGAAAAGACAACGCAGACGTCAAAGAGGCTGTGGACCTGTGTTCTTAGCCAGTGAATGCTCAGAGACGAAAAGGAGTGTTTAAAGGATGAAGGAGATACCCACAGCAGTGTGGTAGAAACAGAAGGAATAAGTTCCCCAACTTCCACACTTCATTAATTATTCCATGTATTTAAGGGCCTCAAATGAAAGACCTTCCACACAAAGCTTTTGTTGGTTCATCCAATGTTCTGAGTTTGTTATTTCACCCGATGTTCTTTCTGTACAAGCAGCCACTTCTATCTGGCCAGAGCCAGGTAAATAGTCTGGCTCTGGGATCAAGCAAGCAACATAGGAGCTAAATTTTCTGGCAGCAGGGCTTGCTGGTCTCCCAGGAGTTCATCAACTATTTCTAAATGGGAGGACACTGACTTTTAAAAAAAGGTTGTCTTATAAGATCATCAAATCTCCTAAAGCTGACAACACTTACAAAAGAAACAAAAGGATTCTGTATTTTCTAATCACACCACTCTAGCATTTTTTACTCAAAAAGCAGCTTCATTATAAATAAATTTCTGTTCAGTGGAATAAAAAAGTATGACACTCTCAAAATTCAAATAATGCAGTTACTAGAAGAAAAACATTGTCACCTGCTCTTCAATCACAAGAAGTTTAAGAAACTTAAAGTTATTCTGAGGAAAGAGAAGGTTCATCTTGAGCCATCAAACACCACTCACCTAAAAAATGTAGGTAATGACTCAAGAGTTTTCTAGAACATCTATTTGATATTCAACTTATAGCTTATATAACCATAACAGAGATAAAAATTATTACCAATATGACAGCATCAAATAATTCAGGAAAGTTGAAAGTATCTTGGAGCAATCTTGTGATCAGCACTGGAAAATATAGAAGTTAAGTGTGTGTTGGTACAACCACTCTGGAAAACTGTTCGGCAGTATCTACGAAAGCTGAACAGAAACATATCATACGAATCAGCATTTCCATTCCTAGGTACTCCCCAACAGAAATATGTGCTGATGTTAACCAAAACAATGTTCACAGCAGCACTATTCAGAATAGTGCCAAACCAGAGACAACCCAAAAGTCCATCAATCAACAGTAAAATGGAAGGTGGTATATGCAAACAATGGAACTCTGTAAAGCAGTGAAATTGAACAAACTGCAGCCAAAAGAAACAATATGAATGATTCACAAATATAATGTTGAGCAGAAGAAGCCACGAACTCAGAAGGACACATACTACATTATTCGAATTGCAGTCATGAGCCAAATATACAATGATGGGCCCACAAGATGATAATGGAGCTGAAAAAGTCCTATGGCTTAGAAATGTCATAGCCATTGTGATGTAGTGCACTGCATTACTCACCTGTTGGTGGTGATGCTGGTGGAAATAAACCCACTGCACTGTCAGTCATATCAAAGTCTAGCACATAACGTTTCTCAGAATGTGTCCCCATCGTTAAGCAACATATGACTGCATATGAAGTTCCAAAAAACAGGCACTCCCCTCTGCAGTTAGAGGCGGTGGAGGGTGAGGAGGGGGGTTTCTGGGGACCTGGTCTATCCTGTTTGAGCTTGGTTTGGGTTATATAGGTGAACTCACTTTGTGAGAATTCAATAAGCTGTCACTTATGATTTGTGTACATTTCTTTCTGTGTTTCACAAACATCACCCTTATTTTTAGTAACTTTTTTTTTTACTTATTACAAAAGTAACAATGTAGAATATATTAAAAATACACATAAGAAAAAAAATTACTTGCTCATAATCTCATCACCCAGAGATAACTACTGGCTAAATTTTTAGAATAAATATACAGGGATCATTCCTCATCACTATAATCTTGTTTCTCTTAATATTAAAAATCATTTCATGTCATTAAGTGGTCCTCTCCATCTTTCTCAGCTGCTGTATCACAAGTCATACCATACACATACAGTACAATAAATTATTTAATTACTCCTTGCTTTTCTTGATGTTTAGGTTGCTTATAATTAATCATTATTGCAGTCAACACTGTAAGAATCATGTCTGTAGCTAGATATTTAACCACATCTATGATTATTTCCTTAATATAAATTGTCTAAAGAATGTTTAGATCAAAGGATATGTAAAAAATTATCCCCAGGAGGAAGTTTTGCTAATTTACTTTCCTATCAGCTGTGTTTGAGTTCCTATTCATGTAACATTAATTTTTGAATAGTACAGCAAAAGACAGTCAAAGCAATGTTGTGTTAAACATTAAATTTGCCTCTCCCCACATATAGGAGTTTTAAAATAGATCCCAGAAAATGGCTAAAGTTAAACTATAACATTTGCCATAAATTGAAAGGCCCAGCTACATGAGACACACATCTCTGCCTGAAACGTGAGCTCCAGCAGTTTTGGACAATATCCTTGAGCCACAAGCTGACAGCAAAAAGGTGACACAGGGAAGGCACTTTATGGCCAGGTGGACCTTATGTTCCCTTTCAGAAGATGTTTCAAAGTTGTCTTGATCTCCAGTCCAAAGTGTCTGGGAGGCACAGTTTACACAGTTCACAGGCCAAGGCGACTTCGGGGTTTGCTGAGCACTGAAGCCTGGGGCTTGGTGTTAGCAGGAGAGCAAGACTGTGAGCTCTCATTGCCAGCCCGGGGTCAGCTCTGGATGACTCGCAGCCTCTTGCTTTTTGGTCAAGTATGAAACTCACATAACTTGAATCTATTTTGGTCTGCGTGGTGCCAAGCACAATTTATTCAAGGATAGAAACTATTTTCAAACTCACATTAATGGGAAGCATCATTCTCTAGGTCATCAGCAACAATGAATACCAATATCCTGAAATTCCATAAGATTGGAAAGAAGCAGAGAGAGACATCCATCTCCTCCTTTGAGCTACCTGCTGACTCCTAGGCTCTCGTCCCCTCTTCTCAGACCCACTTTCCCCACTTCCTCTGAGGATTTTACAATCTCTTTCCTCTTGGATGCTGCTTTCCAGAACCAAAGGTAATTAGATTAGACTATTTGAGAATGGGGTTTCCACTCAAGTTTCCTAAAGTAAGTGTGCAAGCTTAGATACAGCATCCTGCACCATGTGATTGACGCGTTGGTCCTGACTTACTCACTCAACAATCGTTTACTGAGTTTTGTGCTGATAGATATGAGTTCCCATGTAATGCATAAGACTGGCAAGAAGAAAACAGGAAAGCTAACCTGCAGGATCCTGGTATGAAATTCCTGGATTTACATGTCCCCTTTATTGTTACTCTAGACGGAGAGGAGGCAAGAGGAAGGATTTATTATTTCCATCGCAAGAAAAACAGAAAATCTAGGACAAGTGGTCACAGAACTTAGGACAACAAGAATAATGTATTGAAATGTGCTTCTCCCAGGTGCTTAGTGATCAGTACTGCTGCCGGCAGTACTGATTACAGAATAGAACTCATGTTTGTTTTTTCCCCAATGAGCAAATTAGCAGAAATAATGACCTCGAGTGGCATTTCTCTGACCCTACGCACTTCTTATGTGTTGTCTGCCAGTAAATGTAAACTCCAGAAAACATATGTAACAAAAATACATTTATTCACATGATAGTTTTAATATGGCAGATTGTCTAAAACATAGAGTCTACATCCTAGGAAAATATAATGGAAGGGCAATATTTTCTTCTCCTCTGTCTTTGTGACCAATGCTCATCCATACATTCGGCAGAGTTTCTCAACCTCAGCACTCCTGACATTTGGGGCCAGATAATTCTTTCTTGTACGGATCGTCCTATGCATTGTAGGACATTTAGCAGCATCCCTGGCCTCTACCCACTAGATGCCAGTAATAATCTCAAGTCTCCAGGCAATGCCAAATGTCACCTGGGGAACAAAGTCACCCCTGTTGAGAACCACTGTACTTGAGGGAGTCAGAGTGGCGCAGTCAGAAAAGCACTGGATTGAAAAAGGTTCCAGTCCAGATTCAGTAGTCAGCGAATTGAAACCCTGGTCACTGAGGTGTTGTGAGGTTCCACTAAGGCATGCGCCTTTAGCAGTTGCGTAGACCCTGAGGGAGAGATGTGCACGTACTCAGATACAACCTACAAAGGAGTGGAGACGCAGGAACAGGCAGAGAGATAAGGCAAACTGCGATGCAGCTGCAACGGAGCTCAGCCTATCCCACAGGAGCGCTGGAACTGGGATGGCCCATCAGAGTTGTCCCAGATTGACACAAGGGGATCAGACCTTGGTATCCCACATCAACCAGGCATTGGATGTGGGATGCCCCGAGAGGAGAGGCATAACCTTGGGCAAGGAGGTTTCCTTCCACACGGGGCACAGCACTCCTTCCAGGCTGAAGGAGGGACCCAGCCATGAGCCATCAGTAGCCATGCTCAGAAGCTGGCAGCCTGAGTGCCTCTCTGAATGCTGGCACACCACAGCATCCTCTACAGCACCTGAACAGTGCAGGGCCGACATTCACTAGGCACGAGGTGGAACGTGGAGGTGATTCAGGGCATGGACTTCAAAATCAGATTCCCCAAGGAGGAATGCCATCTACCCCTGGGCAACTGCCTTGCCCTCATCTGAACCACTGGCCTCTTTTTCAGACCCTTGTGGTCTCTACTATTCCAGAAACTGCAAATATAATGAGGAATTATTCTATATCTGACATCATGAGGCGATGGAGAGAGCAGACAGCAAAACAGGGTCTCTACTCCCAGAAGCTTTCATTCCAGTTGGAGGCACAGAAGAGCAAGGAGTGAGATTAGCACGGGCATGAAGGGATCCAAGGTAACCACTCAATCTACCCAGCAAGGCTGCTGCCTTAGGAGGAGACACTACATGAACATTGTCAGGGAACCAGCTACAGGAAGCAGCTAAAGTCTGACACTGCTGCAAGGATAATTACGATAGCAATGTGAATGCATTATTCCCAGAGAAAGAAAAGAGCTAAAGAAATCAGCCTTCCCAGACAAAAAGGATAGGCACTTAAAGCTGGAAAAAAAAAAAAAAAAAGACTCCTGAAATCTTGATGACAGAAAAAAGCTTTTGGTTTTCACGGATGTGTGTGATATTTATTTATGAGTCTTCATTATGAAAATATTTTTGGCCAGGCACGGTGGCTCATGCTTGTGATCCTAGCAATTTGGGAAGCTGAGACAGGTGGATCTTTTGAGGTCAGGAGTTCGAGACCATCCTGGCCAACACGGTAAAACCCTGTCTCTACTAAAAATACAAAAACTAGCCAGGTGTGGTGGTGGGTGCCTGTAATTCCAGTTACTCGGGAGGCTGAGGCGGGAGAATAGCTAGAACCCACGAGGTGGAAGCTGCAGTGAGCTGAGATGGCATTACTGCACTCCAGCCTGGGTGACAGAGTGAGACTCTGTCTCAAAAAATATATATTTTCAATGTTGCATGATTTTCTTTTAACTCAATGACCAAAAACATTTATATAAATAAAATACTTTTGAAAGTGTGTGTGTGTGTGTGTGTGTGTGTGTGTGTGTGTGATCTGCACAAGAACTCTAGATCCTTGGTACTCAAAAGTGTAGTTCATATAGATGCTTCCATTGGATGCAGCTTCTAAGAAATTCAGTGGGGTTGGGGTGGGCCTGAGATTCTGCATTTCTAATAGTTCACAGGTGATGCTGATGCTGCTGACTCGGAACACATGTTGAGGAGGACAGTTTCTAGATCATTCAGCTAAAATGGTTGTTAAAATTCAGGTGAAGAAATAATTGAGAGTTCTGGAAAGAAAAAGAAATATGGAAACAATATTGTGCCAAGAACCTAGTAGCTTAAATGCTTCTGTCTTAGCAGCAAAGTGAACCCTAATTAAAACTTTCAGCAAACCAAAAGATATTTCCTTCAGCATTTAAACGTTATGGCCACTGGATGTAAGACAATGCTAAGTAGGTATCATTCACGGGCAGGCATAGGTAGCTACAGGGACTCTGGATGTATTATTTACAACATAAATACCACAAAACAAGACCTGAATAATATTATTCCATGTGAAAATGGGCCAGCCCTTAACCACAGCATTTTCCTGAACTGAACTGGCACTCACAACCATTCACTTCAAATGTCAGAGCTGAGCCCTTAAGTAAAAATAATTTGCTACAGACATCATGTTGATGAGATCATTACTGAACATTTGTAATAAAGGAGTAAGATTTGATCTTAAAATTAGACAAATACCATTAGAGCCAAAATTAGTTGAGTTTCTCTTGACAATTTTATTCTAGATGCCTGGCATCATTCAAGGATTTTATCTTTTTTTTTTTAAGAGCTCTTAAGACACATTATACATCAACATTTTGGATCATTTTTTATCACAGCCATGCAGATTGCATGTGTCAGAAAATTATTATATGAGGATAATAAGTGATCTGTACAAATGGCTCAAGTTTATGGATGTAAGCAGAACTTTATGAAATGAATAATAGCATAATAACAGCATTTTTAAAGAAATTTTTTATTATTTCAGTGGTATTTTCATATAATAACCTGTCCTCAAAGTGACTCATATCTAAATAGTTTAAATAAGGCTTATCCTGGCTAATTAATAAAATAACTTTCACTAAGTGTGTGTATATATATATATATATATATATATATATATATATATTTTCTAGTTGAACGATGATATCGTTTGGCTGTGTCCCCACACAAATCTCATCTTGATTTATACTCCCATAATTCCCACGTGTTGTGGGAGGGACCCAAAGGGAGATAATTGAATCTTGGGGGCAGTTTCTCTCATACTGTTCCCGTGGTAGTAAATAAGTCTCACAAGATCTGATGGTTTGATAAGAAGAAACTCGTTTCGCTTGGCTCTCATTCTCTCTCTTGCTGCTGCCATGTAAGAAGAGCTTTTCACCTTCCCCCATGATTGTAAGGCCTCCCTAGCCATGTGGAACTGTAAGTCCATTAAACCTCTTTTTCTTCCCAGTCTCGGGTACGTCTTTATCAGCAGCATGAAAACAGACTAATACAAGCAATCTATTTTTTAAAACTGACTTAAAAATTCAAAAATGTAAACTATTTTAAAATGATCTAACAGGAAGAAAGTACTCACAACGATTTGTCATGTAATATCAGTGGCTTTGATTACAATTTTTTAATAGCACTGTCACTATTTGGGTTGCTCATGGATAGGAAGAATCAATATCATGAAAATGACCACACTGCCCAAAGCAATTTATACATTCAATGCTATTCCCATTAAACTACCATTGACATTCTTCACAGAATTAGAAAAAAACTATTTTAAAATTCATATGGAACCAAAAAAGAGCCCGAATAGCCAAGGCAATCCTAAGCAAAAAGAACAAAGCTGGAGGCATCATGCTACCCGACTTCAAACTATACTACAGGACTAGAGTAACCAAAACAGCATGGTACTCGTGCAAGAACAGACACATAGACCTATGGAACAGAATAGAGAACCCAGAAATAAGGCCACACACCTGCAACCATCTGATCTTAGACAAACCTGAAAAAAACAAGCAATGGGGAAAGGATTTCCTATTTAATAAATGGTGCAGGGAGATCTGGCTAGCCATACGCAAAAAATTGAAACTGGACCCCTTCCTTACACCATATACAAAAATCATCTTAAGATGGATTAAAGACTTAAATGTAAAACCCAAAACTATAAAAAACCTAGAATAAAACCTACGCAATGTCATTCAGGACATAGGCATGGGCAAAGTTGAAGACAACAAAAGCAAAAATTGACAAATGGGATCTAATTAAACTAAAGAGCTTCTGCACAGCAAAATAAACTATCAATAGGTAAACAAACTACTTACAGAATGGGAGAAAATTTTTACAATCTATACATCTCACAAAGATCTAATATCCAGCATCTATAAGGAACTTAAATTTACAAGAAAAAAACAACCCCATTAAAAGCAGGCAAAGGACATGAACAGACACTTTTCAAAAGAAGACATACATGCGGCCAACAAACATGAAAAAAAGCTCAACATACTTAATTATTAGAGAAATGTAAATCAAAACCACAATAAGATACCATCTCACACCAATCAGAATGGAGATTACTAAAAAGTCAAAAAATAACAGATGCTGGTGAAGTTGTGGAGAAAAAGGAATGTTTTTACACTGTTGGTTGTGGAAGACAGTGTGGTGACTCCTCAAAGACCTAGAGGCAGAAATACCATTTGACCCAGCAATCACATTACTGGGCATATACCCAAAAGGGTATAAGTAGTTCTATTATAAACAGACATGCACGCATATGTTCATTGCAGCACTATTCACAATAGCAAAGACATGGAATCAACCTAAATGCTCATCAATGATAGACTTGATAAAGAAAATGTGGTATAAACATACCATGGAATACAACGCATCCATAAAAAGGGATGAGATCATGTCCTTTGCAGGGACATGAATGGAGCTGGAGGTCATTATCCTTAGCAAACTAACACAGGAATAGAAAACCAAATATCGCATGTTCTCTCTTATAAGCGACAGCTAAATGATGAGAACACATCGATACATGGGGAGGAACAACACACACTGGGGCCATTTGGAGGGCAGGGGGTGGGAAGAGGGAGAGGATTAGGAAGAATAGCTAGTGGATGCTGGGATTAATACCTGGGTGATGGGGTGATCTGTGCAGTAAACCACCATGGGACATGTTTACCTGTGTAACAAACCTGCACATCCTGCACACGTACCCCTGAACTTAAAATAAAAGCTGGAGATTTAAAAAAAGAAATAATAGTATAAAAACCCTTTTATCTAAAGTAAAGTTAGTCTAAAAATTGAGAGTTGAAACACTTTGAGGCAAATTTAATGAAAAGAGAATCATATATATCCTGTTAGAAAAAAAGATCTGTCATGGTAGAATTTTCATTAGGCAAAAATGTCTTAAGATTGAGTTCCAATTGTACTATATTATTTAAAAAGATAACATGATATTTTTGTCTGAACAGGGCAAAATAAAATAATTCTTGTTTTCTACCCCTCGAAATATCCATAAAAAGCAAATTCTATAATTCTACTTCTCTATATCCAGTGACGGTTCCTCAATTCATACATTTTTTATAAGCAAGGGATCAATAATGAGTAAACGTATATTTTAAGGAACTATTTTTTAACATACATGCTTTGGGGTATCAGTTAGAGTGTATTCTTTTCCTAAGCATTTTTTTTCTGAACATTTTATACTATTCAAGTATTCAAGTGCTGCCCACGAAATATATAGAAATATCTTGAAATCTCATCCAAACGATTGTGTTAGTATAGCTTTGATGTTAAGAATATTTTATTGTAATTCTTTTTAACCAGAAAGACATGTACTATACTTCTATTATCCAGAATGTTCAAATAATCAGCATGCCATATTCTTCAACCACTTTGCACAAATGGTAGTTCACTGGTCATTTTAATAGTATGTAATTTCAATAAAGGCAAATTAATATAACACTTTAGTCTTTATAAAGCAATTTTCATTTGCATTGCCTCATTTAACCCTCACAACAACCTTTGAGGTAGGCATTATCATAGTCCTCATTTGTATATCTGACTAGTCTCAAAGAGATTATGCAGTTGTCCCCAAATCATCTAGCTATCGAGTAGTAAAATCAGGAATCAAATCTTGGGCTGAGATGCTTTTCTCCTCTTGATGCATAACATGAAGTGTGACACAGACTATAAAAGATAATGATCTATGGCATCTTAATGCCTAAATGCATGTATGCTTTTTTTTTTGAGATGGAGTCTTGCTCTGTCACCTAGGCTGCAGTGCAGTGGCTCAATCTAGGCTCACTGCAACCTCTGCCTCCCGGTTTTAAGCAATTCTCCTGCCTCAACCTCCCTAGCAGCTGGGACTACAGGCACACACCGCCATGCCGGCTAATTTTTTGTATTTTAGTTGAGATGGGGTTTCACTGTGTTGCCCAAACAGGTTGCGAACTCCTGAGCTCAGGCAATCCGGCTGCCTCAGCCCCCAAAAGTGCTGGGATTACAAGCATGAGCCACCGTACCCGGCCACATATATGCTCTTCATTATCCGTTAAATATTCCATGGCCATGCTCTGCTCTTCCTGAGTCTGCTAAGTCTTCTACACTTCATGTCCACTGCTAAGAGATTTCAAAATGCCTTGAAACAAAATGCAGCAACTTGCTTTTACCAGTCTATTATTTCTACCTGACTTGAGGTAGAGTGCCTGCCATTCACCAGGCATTCATCCATTCATTCAACAAATATTTACTGAGCTTTTACCGTATCGCAGGCACTGTGCTTTCAGTTTTTCTAATGGTGTCAGTGGACACACACACAAGATAAACAGGCAATATATATACAATTTCTCACTTGTTCTTTCCAATAGTATACTCTGATTGCCACCAAATCTACTATCTTCCGGCCAGCTTAGATACAGACAGAGGTATGATTTGCCTGACATAGCTTCCACTTTGAGAGACAGTTCCTTGTGAATGGGTACACAGCACACTCACTGGTGGAACTTGAGAGGATTTGAGATGGTGTATTGGTTAGTAAATATTGCCTGGACTTATGTCGAGAGAATGTTATTTCCTTAAAAATTTTCATTCAATAATTCTGATTACATAAAAAGAGTGTCATCTTTTGGGGCTAGTGTATGTTTAACCTCTTCATAACTTGATAATCTCTCTTTTTAGCAGAGAGAAAGCTTCAGGCTCAGAAACTTAAGCGGGCAACTTTAGTTAAAATTTAATATATTTTTTCATTGCATTTATTTTTAGTATTACCTTTTTCATAGTGAGTGAAATGTGGTTACATTTCCACATCGAATATGGATTAAAGTTTCTTTTATAAATTATTCACATATAAAAGTCAGTCTATATTTAAAATGATGAAGCGTATGATGGTTGGGGTTTCGTGATATGCCATAAATTACGGAGGTAGGACAGAAATCACTGACACTGGGGAAAACTCATAAGCAGAAAAGGCAGCGGATTGATCAGCAGCAGCCTATTTCTAGGCCGGGTTGTGTGACTTTGAAGATATCATTGAATCTTGTAGCTCATCATCTTCCTCTGCAAAATGTGGGGTTGGATGAGATCCATAGTGCAATGTTTTTCTGTCCCCAACCCCCTGGGGACAGAAAATTCCCACTGCACAGGGGAACCTTACTACTGCAAGGATGGCAGACTAGGAATTAGAAGGTTAGCAGGAAATGTGTAGTTATTTCAAGTTCCCCAGGCTTCCACTCCCAAGTGTATTCTCTTCATCATGTTAAGAACATGCTTAGGGGTTGAAAATCACTAGACAAGGTCATCTCTAAGGCCTCTTCCAATTCTAAAACCACAAGAAGCTCTGATTTTACATATAAATGTGCATGCACACATATCAAGGACATTTGGTAGCTGTGAGAAGAAAATATGCCCATAATTTTTCCTAAGAAGGAAGAATTATTTAAAATAATGATACATTTGCTTCTTCAGGGGAAAGGTGTACATGGGAAAAACTCCGGGAGAGAAATGCTTTTTGCTGGGTTGATTAAAACTTGAGCTCTGTTAGTCAATGAGAATATGACTTATCTGGCAAAAACTATCAGATTACAGAAATGTTATTTGTGTATGTGTGCCAGAGATATTGGAGGTTCAGTTCCAGACCACCAGAATAAAGCAAATATGACAATATAGTGAGTTTTTTAGTTATCCAAGGCACATAAAAGTTACGTTTATGTTACACTATAGTCTATTAAGTGTGCAATACACTTATGTCTAAAAATAATGTATATACCTTAATATAAAAATTGTAAATGCTTAATTGCTAAAAAAAATGCTTATAATCATCTGAGCCTTCAGTGAGTCATAATCTTTTTGCTGGAGGAGGGTCTTGTCTCGACGTTGATGACTGCTAATGGATCAGGGTGACGGTTGCTAAAGCTTTCGGTGGCTGTGGCACTTTCTTAAAATAAGACAACAATGAAGTTTGCCACACTGATGTACTCTTCCTTTCACGAAAGAGTTCTATAGCATATG
Organism: Nomascus leucogenys; assembly: GCF_006542625.1. Classification (NCBI taxonomy): domain Eukaryota; kingdom Metazoa; phylum Chordata; class Mammalia; order Primates; family Hylobatidae; genus Nomascus; species Nomascus leucogenys. The sequence continues at coordinate 134,805,859 of NC_044383.1, read as the reverse complement.
ATGTGGTTTGATAGCATTTTACACAGAGTAGAACTTCTTTCAAAACTAGAGCCATTCCTCTCAAATTCTGCAGCTGCTTTATCCACTAAGTTTATGAAATATTCAAAATCCTTTGTTGTCATTTCAACAATGTTCACAGCGTCTTCACCAGGAGTAGATTCCATCTCAAGAAGCTGCTTTTTTGGCTTATCCATAAGAAACCACTTGGCCGGGCACGGTGGCTCATGTCTGTAATCCCAGCACTTTGGGAGGCCGAGGCAGGTGGATCACCTGAGGTCAGGAGTTCGAGAGACCAGCCTGACCAACATGGTGAAACCCTGTCTCTATTAAAAATATAAAAATTAGCCGGGCATGGTGGCAGGCACCTGTAACCCCAGCTTCTCGGGAGGCTGAGACAGGAGAATCTCTTGAACCCAGGAGGTGGAGGTTGCAGTGAGCCAAGATCGCGCCACTGCACTCCAGCCTGGATGACAGAGTGAGACTCTGTTTCAAAAAAAAAAAAAGCAACTCCTCATCTGTTCATCTGTTCAAGTTTGATCATGAGATAGCAGCAATTTAGTCCCATTTTCAGGTTCCACTTCTAATTTTAGTTCTCTCGCTATTTCCACCACATCTGCAGTTACTTCTCCACTCGTCTTGACCCCCTCGATGTCATCCCAACTTCTTCCAAACTCCTGTGAATACTGATATTCTGACCTTCTTCCATGAATGACAAATGTTCTTAATGGAACCCAGAATGGTGAATTCTTACCAGAGGCTTTTCAGTGTACTTTGCCCAGATCCGTCAGAGGAATCACCATCCATGGCAGCTATACCCTCATAAAAACTCCAGCCTGGGTGACAGAGCTGAGTTTCAAAAAAAAAATGTATTTCTTAAATAAAAGGATATGAAAGTCAAAATTAGTCCTTGATCCATGTGCTGCAGAATAGATGTTGTGCTAGCAGGCATTAAAACAACATTCATCTCCTTGTACATCTCCATCAGAGATCTTGAGTGACTAGGTGCATTGTCAATGAGCAGTGCCCTTTGAAAGGAATCTGTTTTTCTGAGCACTATTTTTTTAAAGTCCAACAATGGGCTTAAAATAGTAAACCATGCTATAAACAGATATGCTGTCATAGGCAGAGTAGATTTGGCAAATTCTTAAGGGCCCTACAATTTTCAGAATGGTAAATAAACATTGGATTCAACTTTAAGATACCAGCTACATAAGCCCCTAACAGGAGAATCAGCCTGTCGTTTGAAGCTTCAAAGCCAGGTACTGGGTTCTCCTCTCTAACTGAAGTCCTAGATGGCATCTTCTTCCTATAGAAAGCTGTTATGTCTACATTGAAAATCTGTTGTTTAGTGTAGCTGCCTTCAACAATGATCCTAGCTAGATCTCCTAGATGACCTGTTGCAGCTTCTACATCAGCACTCACTGCTTCACCTTGCACTTTTATGTTCCAGAAACAGCTGCTTTCATTAAACTTCAAGAATCAACCGCTGGTAGCTTCCAACTTTTCTTCTGCAGCTTCCTCGCCTCTCTCAGCCTTCACAGAACTGAAGAGAGTTAGGACCTTGCTCAGAATCAGGCTTTGGCTTAATGCAATGTTGTGGCTGGTTTGACCTTCTATCCGGACCACTCAAACTTCTCGGTATCAGCAATGAGGCTCTTTAGCTTTCTTACCATTCATGTGTTAACCGGAATAGCACTTCTCATTCCCTTCAACATTTCCTTTGCTTTCAAAATTTGGTTAACTGTCGCTAGAGACCCAGCCTTCAGTTTATCTCAGCTTTTGGTCTATTTCAGCTTTCGACATGCCTTTCTCACTAAGCTTAATCATTTCTAGCTTTTTATTTAAGGTGAGAAATGTGCAACTTTTCCTTTCACTTGAACACTTAGAGGCCACTGTGGGGTTATTAATTGACCTAATTTCAATATTGTTATGTCTCAGGGAATAGGGAGGTCCAAGGAGAGGGAGAGAGACAGGGGACCACAGGTAGGTGGAGCAGTCAGAACACACACATTTATTGAATAAATTTGCCTTCTTACATGGGTGCAGTTTGTGGCTCCCCCAAACAATTACAATAGTAACACCAAAGATCACTCATCACAGATCACCATAACAGATATAATAATAATGAAAAAGTTTAAAATATTGCAAGAATTACCAAAATATGATACAGAGGCACTAAGTAAGCATATGCTACTAGAAAAAATGGTGCTGACTATTTATAATAGCAAAAACATAGAATGAACCTAAATGCCCATCAATGGCAGACTGGATAAAGAAAATGTGGTACATATATACCATGTAATACTATGCAGCTGTAAAAAAAGAACGAGATCGGCCGGGCACAGTGGCTCACGCTTGTAATCCCAGCACTTTGGGAGGCCGAGGTGGGCGGATCACAAGGTCAGGAGATCGAGACCACGGTGAAACCCCGTCTCTACTAAAAATACAAAAAATTAGCTGGGCGTGGTGGCGGGTGCCTGTAGTCCCAGCTACTCGGAGAGGCTGAGGCAGGAGAATGGCGTGAATCCAGGAGGCGGAGCTTGCAGTGAGCCGAGATTGCGCCACTGCACTCCAGCCTGGGTGACAGAGCGAGACTCTGTCTCAAAAAAAAAAAAAAAAAAGAACGAGATCATGTTCTTGCAGGAACGTGGATGGAGCCGGAGGCCATTATCCTTAGCAAAGTAACATAGGAACAGAAAACCAAATACCACATGTTCTCGCGTATAAGTGGGAGCTAATTGATAAGAACACATGGACACAAAGAGGGGAAGAGCAGACACTGGGGCCTCCACTGGAGGGTGGAGAGTGGGAGGAGGGAGAGAAACAGAAAAAATAACTATATGATACTAGGCTTAGTACCTGGGTGATTAAATAATCTGTACAACAAACTCCCATGACACGCGTTTACCTATATAACAAACCTGCACATGTACCTCTGGACCTAAAATAAAAGTTTTAAAAAAAGAAAAATGAGAAATGGTGCTGATAAACTTGCTCAACACCAGTTTGCCACGAATCTGCCATTTATTTTTTTAAAATGCATTATCTGTGAAGCACAATACAGTGAACCACAATAAAACAAGGTATTCCTGCATAAGTGTGTGTGTGTGTGTGTGTGTGTGTGTGTGTGTGTGTATATATATATACCTACATGTATTTGTATATGTATGTGTCTATAGTAAAATACAATAATACCTCACTGATCTATAACTCAGTGTCTGGAGACCTCCCGTATCTGGAATAAACCTGAGCAAATAAGCAGCCAAAATAAATATCACAAAGTCTTTCTGCTGAGTTCACATGCCCTCCAATAACTCCACTCACAGCAGTTCACAGAGGCAGCTAACAGGAGGGGAAAAACATTGAGAAACACTAAGTTAAACAGAATTGAAAAGGATTTCTTTCCTGCAGGACTTAGGGGAGCCTTTAAAATGTTAAGATGTGTTGAGAGCCCACAAGGAGAGAATAATTCACTATTCTATAAACTTATTTGGCCAAAAATGTCCTTTTCTCTCAAAGCTATACTAATATTTCCAGTCATGATGACACCTACATTTCTAGAGTCATTTTAACATTCGAATTTTCCTAGTGTTTCCACATATATCACATCTCATTTTGTCCTTACGACATCCCGTGGAGCGGGCTGAGTGGGAATTATTATTTCCCTGGGGTGGTGGGAGCAACAGAGGCAGGACCAGGACCGGAATTCTCTCAGCCCTGCTCATTCCTCCAGATGTCAGCAAGTTCATGGGTGTCAATGCATGACATTCTCCCAGACTTCCCTCACACGTCTTCCCCAGAGTTGGAGATTTCCTTTATCTGGTGAGAAACCAAGAGGAGGAACTAACGTCAAAGAGATTCCCTTGAAAACACTCTGAAATTCTCAAAGTATTCTTGAAAAGAGTTGTGATGAAATTTAATGTTATGTAACGCTTCTCCTCAAGACTGCATTTCATTTGCTCAATAGAATGGCAAGGGTCTGAAATCCACACTTGAAAACGAGACAAAAGTGCTGAGTCAACGGAAGGAAATACAGTGATGTTTCTGAAATAATGAGAAATTTTCCAGGAGGCTTGAGGTAGCACTTTCTGGTTGAAAAAAAAAAAAATGTTCCACAAAGAACATTCTTCGGTTCTTTGTGGAGAGAAAAAGAGAGAAGTCCCACAGCGGCATCCACAGCGGGTAAGGACAGCCACAGCTGTGGCTGCAGCCCAGGAGGGTGGGCTCGGCCTTGCAGAAGAGGGCAATGGGCTGAGCTGCTGTGACCACCATGAGGATGGAAAACAGAGGGAAGAGAGGGGTGATATGCTTGACCAATGCAATCTGGATTCTGGATGGGACGGAGAGGGGGAGGCCTTGGTCGTCATCAGAGACGACCAGAGCTCTGGCTCAGGGCCCCACTCCCTACCATGTAATGGCTTTATAACCCTTGGCAAGTTGCTCCAGGCCTAGAGTTTCAATTCTTAAATCAACACGATGTCAGTGATGATGGCTTACTTACAGGTGCCCCGGACAGACCCTGTGAGCCTCAGGACTCAGATCTGTGAACCTCCGACCATGTTCCTGCCAGGCCCCACACTGATGCAGGGATTGCCACAGGACTGCACCCCACACCAGAGTGCCCTGCCTGACGTGGCCTGGGAGGAGGGGTCAGAGGCTGAAAGGGAGGCCAGGCTCCATTCACAAGCCATGGTGCCAGCGTCCACCTAAGGAAGGGCACCGTTGTAGAATTAGTCCCAAGGAATGCCTTTTTCTGTTACCCACAAGGCCCCAGTATGTCTGCCTGGGCCCTGGATCCTCACTCAGGACTTTCAGTCCTTTAGTCAAATCACTTGATATAAAATAAAATAAGACCAAGAAAAAAAATCTCTAATAGGCAAAATCTCCACACCTTGCTTCTGAAATTCTTGTTTAAAACAGAAAGAAGCTTAACAACCCTTTCTGAGTGGCCTCGGAAAAAAATTTGGAACTAGGGCTCTGTACTCCAGGAAATCCTTATGGGAAAGGAGACTATACCTCTATTCTTATATCTAAGGTGAAGGTTAAAATTTCAGTTTATCATTACAATTATTGTATTATTTTTATTTTTTACTTTTTAATTTTGTTGATATGTAATTACCACTATGCATTGCTTAAGAATGGGGACACATTCTGAGAAATGCGTTGTTAGGGCATTTCATCATTGTACAAACACCAAAGCGTGAACCTGCATAAACCTAGATGGTACAGCCTACTCTACACCTAGGCTAGATGGTATAGCCTATTGCTCCTAGGCTACAGACCTGGACAACATGTGACTGCACAGAATATATTGTAGACAACTGTAACAGAATGGTATGTACTTGTGTATCTAAATATACCTAGGCCGGGTATGGTGGCTCACGCCTGTAATCCCAACACTTTGGGAGGCCGAGACAGGTGGATCACCTAAGGCCAGGAGTTCGAGACCAGTCTGGACAACATGGTGAAACCCCATCTCTATTTAAAAGGCACAAAAAGTAGCTGGGTGTGGTGGTGGGCGCCCATAATCCCAGCTACTCGGGAGGCTAAGGAAGGAGAATCACTTGAACCCGGGATGCGTAGGTTGCAGTGAGCTGAAATTGTGTCATTGCACTCCAGCCTGGGTGACAGAGCGAGACTCCATCTCAAAACAAACAAACAAACAACAACAACAACAACAACAAATTAACATGGAAAGGTACAGTAAAAATATAGTATTATAATCTTATGAGACCACCATCAGAATAAGCGTCTATCCTTCACCAAAACGTCATTATGTGGCGCATGACTATACAATAAAAGTCAATTAAAAATATTCACACTGTGCCTTGTTTTAGCAAAACGAATTTTTAATGTGTGTTTGGCTTCACATTTGTTTGATTTGGTATTATCTGAGAGAAACTGAAAATTGCATAATTCAATTAAATCTTATTTATTTATTCAGAGTCATCCATCAGGCTTGCTTATGTAAAACACAACTGAAAATAAGAGCTAATGGCCTAATGTCTAAAAGAGGTAAAGAGATAAAGATGAGGCATGCTGTTCCCTTATTCATTAAGAGCAGTCGGTATTAAGTGCGGTAAGTGAGCCGGCACACCAGGATAAAATGGCTCCTGTCTCCAGGAGAGGAAACATCCAGCAAGCATTCGGAGCTCCAGTGAGGGCCATTCTGCCATTTTACAAATTCCAACACGTTCTGTATTTGCTCCCTGAATTTACTGCCTGTTAAAATCAACAGGTTAGTGGGATGGAGAGCTGCTACTACCAGCCACCTGAGAGCAGGGACAAGGCCAAGGGACCACACAAGAGATGCAAACCTACAACAGACCCAAGAGTGCACCCAGCAGGACAGACCAAAGCCAGGTAAGGGCAGGACAGCAGGTCCCACCCACCATGACAGATTCAGAGGAGACGGCTGGATCACAGCCAGATTCCAGAAACGATGTCTTACAAGATTCAAATGATGACTAATAGTTCCACTGGAGAAGAAAACCATGTGTAATATGTTTTAAAGAGATTTCCAACAAATGATTAAAGAAAAAGGGGGAGGGTATGATGGTTAAAGCTCTAAACTTTCACTTTCTAGAAAACATCATTATCTGGAGCTCTTCATTCCATGCTATTCCAGATAAGTAAGGCCTTACAGTATGTTTTACTACAATTATCTCTCTTTGCCTCTTTTCAAAATGCCCAACTCCAGCTGCTGTATCTCATTAAACTTTAAGTTTCACTTCAAAACTCACCACGTGCAGAAAAGAATGAGATGATTCTGCACAAAACTGGTAGTCACAATAAAACAGCTTTATTTCCAAGTCCCTGAAATGCTCAGTTGCGTCATTGACCACACTCCCACCCTCAAAAATCCACCACAAACACTTCTGCTGAGAAAAGGATTGAACACATAGGAAAATGTAAGCTAATGGTCATATTTTTTAAAAACTTGGAAGAAGATCCACTGAGTGCCTGAATGAGAACCAGAAAGTGCTCCTCTTCTGGAAACCAGGACCGGAGGTCTGAAGCAAAAGCCAGAATTTCTTTAACACAGAACAACACCAGGCTGGTATTTAAAGAGAAGATCTTTGTTGTCTATTTTTTTTCTTTCAGAGGAGGCAAATTTGCCCCATTAATTCAGCCAAAATAAATAAGGACAATTCTCTGGAATTCACATGTCCTTTAAAAAATGCAGAAAATAAAGTGTAAGTAATAAAATTTCAGCTCATAATTCCTCCAAGTTATAAAACAATAGCAATAACAATCAAATATATATGTCCTGTTCTCCTAGAACAAGGTATAAAATTCATATTTTACCAGGCCGGGTGCAGTGGCTCACACCTGTAATCCCAGCACTTTGGGAGGCCGAGGTGGGCGGATTTCCTGAGGTCAGGAGTTCGAGACCAGCCTGACCAACATGGTGAAACCCCATCTCTACTAAAAATTTCAAAAAAAATTAGCTGGGCATGGAGGCGTGTGCCTGTAATCCCAGCTACTTGGGAGGCTGAGGCAGGAGAATTGCTTGAATCCAGGAATCAGAGGTTGCAGTGAGCCGAGATCGTGCCACTGCACTCCAGCCTGGGGGATAGAGCGAGACTCTCTCCCAAAAAAAAAAAAAAGTTTAATTAAAAAAAAGAGTTAAAATCAACTAAAACCAACACAGTTTTCAGGGATGTATGTGTGTATGTTTTACGTATGCACACCCACATGCACACACATACACATACACAGAGGTAGTTTCACAGAGACTGCTGAAGCTTAAATTTCAGGAGCCCTTACTTTTATGTGCTCCTTTCCAAGTCTGAGGGGGGGCTCTAACAATAAACGCACATGCTCACGTTTTTTTTGTAAAATCTGCAAAAGGAAATCGCCATTGGTAAAGACTACCACCTCGCTCCGTCCTAACTTCCCCTTCTCCACACAACCTCTCACACTGGGCGACACTGCACTGGAGTGGGCATTTTTTTTTTAACTGACAATGTTTTATTCTTTGTCCTAGAGGAAGCTCTCAAATTTGCATAATATTCAAGCCCTGCAAAACTTGGCAGAGAACAATAAATACAAGACCAAGAATACTAGTCACCTCAGGTGGGGGGGGGCCTGGGAGGGACGGAGAGGATAGCATATGTATGTTTAAGATATTCTCAATATTGGGAAACCCTTGTTAGAGGTGAGATTATTATGAAGTCAAGGAGGAATTAACAAGCTTTTCTTTCATGCAGTCTTTTTTTTTTTTCTTTGAGATGAAGTCTCACTCTGTCAGACTCCAGGCTGGAGTTCAGTGGCATAATCTTGGCTGACTGCAACCTCTGCATCCCAGGTTCAAGTGATTCTCCTGCCCCAGCCTCCCCAGTAGCTGGGATTACAGGCACCTGCCACCATGCCTGGCTAATTTTGTATTTTTAGTAGAGACGGGGTTTCACCATGTTGGTCAGGCTGGTTTCGAACTCCTGACCTCAGGTGATCCGCCCACCTCGGCCTCCCAAAGTGCTAGGATTACAGGTGTGAGCCACCATGCCTGGCCTCATGCACTCATTTTTCTCTGAAATTCACAAATCCTCTAAAAAAATGCTGAAAAGAAAGTCTGAGTAACGAATTTTTCAGCTTGTGTTTTCATTCCATTCCCCCCCCCACAGATTTTTGTTCTAACAGTTTATACTTCATGCCTGAAATTATTGTATTGATCTCTCTGTTCTATTTCTATATGACAAAACTATGTAGGCAAAGTAAAATTCATTTAAAAAAAATTCTTGTGACCATAATGCTTTAAGAGTTAAAACTATATATCCTGAATTTGAGTTATTATTAAGATTACCTTTGTTTCACAGTTGATCAAAACAACATAAAGATTTTACACATTTCACAAATAATTAAAATCAAAAGTGGAATTTGATCATAAATACACTGAATAGGGCCTCGTCTATAAGTGAATTTCACTGATTTCAATTTTATTCCTATTTATTCATTATATTTATTATATATTTTACATATATATGTATTATAACCTTGTTTCCTTTAACAGACAGGAATGGAGAGTGTTTAGTTATAGCCGTGTCACACGCTTCTTTAACATCTTTCTAAATCCCATAGTGATCTGTTGGTGATCTACCTGAGGGGATAACTAGATTAGATCCTCCTTCACTTTGGCTGAAAGCCAAGAATAGGAGCCAAGTGACCTGCAAAAGGGTTTACTGTAGTCACTAGTCATTCACTTTCTCCATGCCAGGATTTTGAATTCTTCCTTTGGCACCTGGAGGTGTTTGACACCAGCACAGAGTCAGATAAGCTTCTTTATAAAGTTGGGGAGGACAGAGGGAAGCTGGTGGGAATTGGGCCGCAAGACAAGTTCTCAGGGAGATCAGTTTTAGGGAAGAATAATCTGGCAGCAGACATTTGGCAATTCGATTCCTCTTAGACAATCCCTGCTCAACGCCTGCCCCGCTGGAAGTCTTTGCATTCATGGCGCCCCACGTACAAAAAAAACGCTATTCTGAGCCCTAAACCTGGCATTTGGTGCAAATTCACACCTTCACTCTGACATCTGTCCCTCACACTGTCCTTTTCTTCAGTGTAAAACAAAAGTATGGATGCCCTACAAAAATATGTGAACAAAATGTCACCCAACGGAAAGGATTTGAATATTTACCTTTCCTTGTGTACTAAAAGAAATGTCGTTTTGTGTGTGCACAGAAAACAGTCTTCTGGGATTTGCATTTACCTCATTTATACTTGAAAAATAAATTAGACTCTTAATACACACATGTCATATAATTCCAAACATGAAAAACAATCACCTTTTTTTTTTGAGACAGAGTTTTGCTCTTGTCACCCAGGTTGGAGTGCAGTGGCACAATCTTGGCTCACTGCAACCTCCACTTCCCGGGTTCAAGCGATTCTCCTGCCTCAGCCTCCTGAGTAGCTGGGATTAAAGGCATCTGCCCCATGCCCAGCTAATTTTTGTATTTTTGGTAGAGATGGGGTTTCACCATGTTAGCCAGGCTGGTCTCGAGCTCCTGACCTCAGGTGATCCGCCCATCTCAGCCTCCCAAATTGCTGGGATTACAGGCATGAGCCACCAGGCCTGGCCAACAATCACCATTTTAAAATTCGTATAAGTTTAGGTAAAATTAAAATATATGGAAATTTAAGTCTCAAATTGTAACGCACTTTGTAATTCTTTCAACATAGATCCTATTTTCTATAATTTTTTAAAAAATTCCTTAAACAATTTTGTGAGATCACATACCCACCAATGCCTAGAATAAGAATATGTCAAGACTTGCAAAACTTTGCTGAATGGGAAAAAGAGGTTCTCAAAAAAATGTTAATAAAGTTGTAGAAAAATAGTAAAATCAATTCCATCCTCTAATTGACAACTATTGTAAAATTGGAAGTATGTTTGATCTTTTCTTAAAAGTTCCTCTAACAGATAAGGTTTTAAGACATTCAAAATATATTCATTTAGAATTTCCCCCTCTGAGAAAGATTCTGGCCAAGATCTCATGTCTTAGGGATGGGGAGTAACACTGAAAGCTAAGAAGGGGCTGGACATGGTGGCTCAGCCTGTAATCCCAGCACTTTGGGAGGCCAAGGTGGGAGCATCACTTGAGGCCAGGAGTTTGAGACCAGCCTGACCAACATATCAAAACCCCGTCTCTTCTAAAAATGCCAAATATTAGCCGGGCATGGTGGCACGCACCTGTAATCCCAGCTACTTGGGAGGCTGAGGCATGAGAATGGCTTGAACCCAGGAGGCAGAGGTTGCAGTGAGCCAAGATTGTGCCACTGCACTCCAGCCTGGGTGACAGAGCAAGACTCCAACTCAAAAAAAAAAAAAGTTCAGAAGCGCCCACCCAAGGTAAGTTCTCCACCAGGCCCAGCCAACCCAAAGCAGGCTGCTCAGTAAGAGGGAAGAAGGAACCACCACATCGCCTGGTTCCTTAATCATCCACCCAGTGCGATTCACACTGAATTGTTATACCTTGGGCACGTAGTAGCATCCTTCAACTGACTGCTGTCCTGTTCCTGCCAAAAATAAGGCTGCAGAAACCGATAGGGAGAAACCACCGGGCACAAACTCAATATTCTATTCTCTCTCCTTTCTAAATACATAAAACTAATGAAAAGTAAGACACCTCAACAATAAAGGCTTAGCTCCCCAGCGAAATACCATCGCCGAGCTGTGGTTTGATATTACGCTTTCACTTCTATAAACAGCCAGTGTATAGCGCAGCCTCATGAAGAACACGTCCCCATTTCTGGGGACAAAAAATATTGAAGGAAGTATTGTCCCTGTGATTCTCTAAGATCGAACAGATATCTCCTTTTGGGGGAGGTAGGAAGACAGAGGCCACTCTTTCCCAATGAGCTAATGTGCCCCTTAGACTGGACAATGGTAACATATGATACATTTCACCTCTTTTTTGTTTTGGCCTCCGGAAAATTCAGCTATAAATTTAGTAGTTACCTGCAAAAACTCTCTCATTTCAGGTATATGTTATAATTACCTTAGTAAACATATATCATCCAATAAATTCTAGACCATGTGTAAGTTCAGACAGGCTCAGTTGGGGCATGGAGCACCTGTTTGAGCTGTTTTCTTCTTCATCTCTTCTCTAGAAAGATGCCTTTAAATTCTAATAGTCGACCCATTATCTAAAGGACTATCCACCTACCCACTCCATCTCAGCACAGTTCAATTTTCTGTGACCTAGACTTACTCTCTTCCAACTATATTTTAACAAAATTAAAGATGTAGAAACTTGCTTCTGGTTTAAAAACAGAAATGACTGGAACATTTTGCTTTAGACCTCTCCAGAGCAGGTGGCAGAACAGGGTGGGGCTGGATGTCATCCAACAAGCACTGGAAGGTTCAACAGCTCTACAAAAAGCTACGCTCAGAATGCAAGCTCAACAGCCACAGCCTATGCGACTTAAGGTAAGATGGAAGCAGAGCCACTTCTACAATCTTCAATAATGGCACAAAGAAAATAAATCTGCCTTACTCAATAAAGAGTCATTTCCAAACAGAAAGAAATTACAGCCTCAATGACAACTTAATCTATGACAAAATGGTATGATCAAAGTTATTGAAATAACTGAAACATAAAGTCAAAATATGTTATACCCTATTCTAATAAAAGCACACTGGAGATTTTTCTTTCCATTTTAGCTAATCAGAAAAAACAAACCATCAGCTTGTAGAAGGCTATCATAACAGGAAAATGTCAGCAACAAGGCACAGTGACATTACTCTGTTCTACTAAATCAATACCTGTAGGATAAAAGTTGTTTGTCTTGTCAAACTTTTTTTTAAATCAAGATTAAAGTTACTTTGAAAGTCAAATGTCATTTAAAAAGTTGGAAAAATATTTCAGTATTTTGCTGAAATACGCTTCCCTGTGGCATGAGGTGAAAAGGCAAAGGACCTGGGTGACATGTTGACCTCTCCCTCTGCCCGCTGCACCAGCTGAGCAACCCAGGGCCCTTCATGTCTCTGAACTCAGGTTCCTTGTCTGCAAAGGAAGCTTAACACCCACCACTCAGGAGAGGGAAGAGGTGCACGTGACAACAAAGGTGCAAGTACTTTATAAACTGTAAAGCACTGTTCAAATATGAGGACCGTATCAGACACCTGCCCTAGGCTCTCTCATGGCTTCAGCTCTTCCTTTCTGTTTATAGAGGTGAGTTTGTGAATAAGAAATCTGCTCTCACTCTGTGGTCTAAAAATGTTCGGTGGCTTCCCATTGCACACCAGTTAGTGTAACATACAAGTTCCTTTTACTGTAGGCGCCTCCCTTGCAGCAACCCTCTTCCTTTCCCCTACCATGGTTTCTGGCCAGCCACTCTGTACTGCTTCGTGTGCCCAAAAATGCCACAATTTTGCCCAGTGGCTTGCCTTTGCACGTGCTCTTCTTTCTAGCATCTAGAATGCCCTTTTCCCACATCTTCACATAGAAAGCGCCTATTTATGCTTCAATGCCCAGCTCAAGTGTCACCTTTTCCCTGAATCCCTCTCCTTCTCTCTTCTCCTCTGTGCTCCCCATGTTACGTGGGCAAATCTCTATTACCAATAATGTCTGCACGAAAATGATGAATTTATATACATCTGTATTCCAGGGGCTAGACTAGCAGCTCTTGCAAGAACCTTTATGTCATTAGCACACTCAATTTTTTTTAATCTTGAAAAAATTAATATCTTATCCAATGATCGCAGGGTGAATGTTTTAGAACTCTTAATCATTCTTTACAATTTAAAGTGAAGCAGTCAGAGATCTTAGGACATACAGAAAATTTTTATCTAGTCCTTTGAAAGAACAGGAAATGCATAAAAATAGCCAGTAAACTAAAATGTAATTTACATAATCTTAGAAGTTCTTTTCCTATTAAAAAAAATAAGTGACAGAAAGAGTAGGGATCTATACAACAAACAACCACTGTTTGTGAATGCCTAGCGGCAGAATTTTTATGAGTTTGTTTGAAGACAACACACACACACACACACACACACACACAAACACAGGCTCCTACATTCCTATACTCCCATCTGCCACCTGCTCTGCTCAGGCTTCTGAGTGACTGATTAAACTGAAGACACGTATGTGCATTAACAGGTATTACAAATGCAAATTTCCACACTATTTCAGGCTGGAGAATACCAGACAGCAGTCGCTTTATAATTTGATGGTGGTTGTTACAGAACAGAAGGAGTCCCTCTAAAGTTCCAACAGAGACTCAGGGAGGTTAAGTGAATTACCCAAGGTCACACAGCTGCACGGTGGCAATGCCAGGACACAAACAGAAGACTTCTGATTTGAAGCCCAATGCTTTGTTAACACTACACTGCCTCTTGTGATATGAAACATCCTGTTAAAGGCAAATTCATAGAAGAAAATGTAATTTCCTAAACAGAAAATATACCTCTACTGGTCCATCTTGTTGGCCTTTAAATGTCTGTGGCGCTTTGAATTTTGTAGACATTAAAAAGGACCACAATTCACAGGAACTAAACAAATGATCACCATCTAGCTGCTTATACAAATAGTGTTCAAATGAGTGCTGTCTGTGTTCCTGAGATACCCCAAATAGACAGCCAGGCTGCTGTTGAGGAGCTCACCCAAAGGGTGTATGTGCAAGGCTGCATGCAGCTGTCCAGGGGTTGCATTTTTTGCTCGAGACCCAGTAGGAATCCAGGAGGCTGAGATCCATACAGTTGCCCAATCCTGCACATGGGCAATCCAGGCCAACAGAGGTCCAGGGAGGACAGTGGCCATGTCTGCCTGGCCTGAGAGCTAGCAACTACAGGTTCCACAGATGTGGGGACAAAAGCTCTCTCCAGAAACAAGGGCATCTGTGGACCTGTGCTGAGAATCATAGCTAGGAGAGGCAGCAGAAGGGAGAAGCCCAAGCACAGGTTCTAGTATCGCGAAGAGGGACCAGATGGCCTCAGAAGCACTCCCACTGCCAAAATTTAGGATTAAACAACAAACAGGACTTTCAAAAGTCCTCTAAAAAGCTTTCAACTCAAATCAATTCATTTTAATGTTTTAAAAATTCATTTACTGTTAAAAAAGGGTATCATTCAAAATGACCACTGTTTCCAGATAGACATGCAATATCACTGAGTTAATTTACTTTACATCAAAATAAATGCCAATGGGCTTTAAAAAGTAAGTGAAAAAGTGAAATAACAATAGAAGGAGAAGAAAATATATAGAATTTATATCTGATGGGATATAAGTCTTTTCTGAGCATAAAAGCAAAGAAAAGAATAATAAATGGGAAATGTAATTAATGCACATGAAAAATAAAAGAAACTGACTTTTAGAACGAAAGGACAAATAAAAAGCCAGAAAATTATTACTTGCATGTATGTCAAAGGGTTAATATCCTTCATCTCTAAAGAACTCTTAGAATTGATAAGAGAAAGAGGAACACATCTATAGAGAAAAATTGCAAAAGAAATTTAAAACTGCAATTCCCAAAAGAAGACCCATGTCTTACAAGCATAAACTGGTTCACTTTCACTAATATTGAAACAAATGCAAATTAAAGAATAAGAGTATCATTTTCACCAATCAAATGAGTAAGGGATTTTTAAAAGATTGCATCCAGTGTTTTTAAGGGTATAGGCAAAACAGGTAATAGACTCCTAGTGAAATATAACAAAGCCATATCAATGTGCCGGTTTGTAAAATCAGTTTAAAAATTGGTATACATTTAACCAGCAATTCCAAGTCTAGGAATTTATCCCAAGGAAATAGGGAAGTCTGCAACAATTTAATAATGTTCATCACAATCTCATCTACAACCACAAAAAACCTGGAAATGCGCCAAATATCAAAAAAGTCTTCTTATAGGAATTAATAGTACATTCACAGGCCACTCTGCCACCATAAAAACCAATGTTGTAAAAAAACACATAAAGATGTGAAATGATATTTATGATACTACAGAGTGGAGGAGGCATGTAACCAAAGCAGTTGTGAACAAAGAAATTAATGTGCGTTTTATTTTCTTTGTGCTTTTTTCCTGTATCCCAATATTTTACAATGAGCATGTATTAACAGTTTTAATTAATTCTTAAAATTGTGTTTTTAAAGAATTACACAGAGTCATTCTAATTATTCACTCTATGTGCATCCAATTATTTTCTCTGGCTATAAAAAAAAAAACTTTACCTAGAATATTTGTATGTTAGGAAACTTTGGTAATGAATTCTGATACTGTGCCTCACCGTCAAAACGTAAAACAGTACCAAATCTGCAATAAATATTTGGAGAAACTTCATCTCTACGACCAGTTGGTTTGCTCTCAATGCTTATTAACAAACATGACATTAGGTCAAAATCTGTATGTCCACAAAACCCCAAATAGCCTATGTTTTAATACTATAGTTTCCAAAGATGAATAAAAACAGCCATTTAAAACTTGAAATCATACAAGGGTGTGATTCTCACTTAAGAAAAACTTAATGTTCTTAAATAGGAACAACCAAACTGGTGAATGAAAATTCAGTTTAAAAGATATCTATGAAATGCTTAACAGCACAGATCTTTAATGAGCTAAGCTGAACCCTGACACATTTGTTGTTTACAGATATTCATTATTTCCCAGAAATGCTACTCAAAATGTGGCCCTCCAACTGCAACCTCACCTACACCTGGGTGCTTGCTGGAAATGCAGAATCTCAAGCCCAGCTCCAGACCTGCTACATCAGGATCTACAGCTTAACAAATCCTCGAGTGATTTGCATGCACATTAAAGTTTGAGAGATGCCAGTGTAGAGAAGCTGTAAACTAAAGTGTTATAAGTCATAGACAAAGATTATAGATTAAGATAAAGCATCCCTAAATAGTACTGTAAGAGGATTTACTGCACAAACAAAACTCTCCGACCCTGTATCTACTACAGTGGTTCTTTACTTTGGTTGCATATTAGAATTACCCACGGAACTTTTAACATATACACCCTTGACCAAATGAATACATATCTGTGTTCTCCAAAGTTCTCCAGGTTATCTATCATGCAGCCAGGCTCCAGAACCCCCTGCTCTACTAGCATCAACAGGGCCTTTAGGAAAGAGATAACCAGTCTAACTATATCCAGGCATGACCAATCACTGCGTCTACTACCTCTTTTAACTCCCCCTGTTCATCACACCTCATATGGGATCTTAAGTCCTTCTCTGTCCCTCCAGGTACAACACAGCCGCAAGAATATGGTGATTATCTTAGCACTCAGCACACAACTGGTGCTCCATGAGCATTTGTTGAAGGAATGAACCTGTCTAGATGGAAAAGACAACAGAGAAGACTGCCAAGCTAAATGTAAAGAAGGGCAAGTGGGTGCGTGGGTGAGAGCAAGTGGGTGAGTGGATGAGAGCAAGTGGGTGAGTGGGTGAGAGCAATAGGAGATCATGTGTCTCTGATCTTTTAAGGCTCATTGATGTGAGACTTCAATGAAGAATAAGCCTTGTGAGCAAGACTTACTCTGCAATTAACAAAGTCAACTATCATTCTGACAAGGTGACAGGGAAAAAAATCTGGGGAAGAGAGGCTATATTTTGGCACAGAAATGCATTATGCCATAAAACAAATGAAGAATGAAGATATAAGCCTAACAAAAACCATACGATCACCTCAACAGCTGCAGAAAAAGCATTTGGTAAAATCTAACATCTTTTCATGATAAAAGCCCTTAACAAACTAGGCATCGAAGGAATATAGCTCAAAATAATAAAAGCCATATAGGACAGACCCACAGCCAACATCATACTGAATTGAGAAAATTTACAAGAACTTCCCCTATGAACTGGAACAAGACAAGAATGCCAACTCTCACTACTCCTATTCAACACAGTAGCAGAAGTCCTAGCCAGAGCAATTAGGCAAGATGTTGTGGGAAGTCAGGGACCCCGAACGGAGGGACCGGCTGAAGCCATGGCAGAAGAACATAAATTGTAAAGATTTCATGGACATGTATTAGTTCCCCAAATTAAAACTTTTATAATTTCTTACACCTGTCTTTACTACAATCTCTGAACATAAATTGTGAAGATTTCATGGACATTTATCACTTCTCCAATCAATACTCTTGTGATTTCCTATGTCTGTCTTTAATCTCTTAATCCCACCACCTTCATAAGCTGAGGATGTATGTCACCTCAGGACCCTGTGATGATTGCCTTAAGTGCACAAATTGTTTGTAGAGCATGTGTGTTTGAAAATTACTGATGTCATTTTTCACAGAATTAGAAAAAACAATCCTAAAATTCATATGGAACCAAAAAGAGCCTGAATAGTCAAAGCAATCCTAAGCAAAAAGAACAAAGCTGGAGGGATAGCATTATCTGAATTCAAATTATACTACAAGACTATAGTAACCAAAACAGCATTGTACTGGTACAAAAACGGACATATAGAGCAACAGAAGATAGTGGAGAACCCAGAAATAAAGCCACATACCTACAACCAACCGATCGTAAACAAAGTTGGCAAAAATATAAAATGGGGAAAGGATACCCTATTCAATAAGTGGTGCTGAAACAATAAGTGGGGTTTGAACAATATGAAATCTGGGCACATTAAGAACAGGGTAACAGCGATTTTCAGGGAACAAGGGAGATAACCTTAAAGTCTGGCTGCCTGTGGGCCGGGCAGGACAGAGCCATATTTCTCTTATTACCAAAAATGGGTAAGAGAAATATTGCTGAATTCTTTCCCCAGTAAGGAATATTAATAATTAACAGCCCTGGGAAAAGAATGCATTCCTAGGGCAGGGCCTCTAAAATGGCCACCCTGGGAGTATCTGCCTTATGCAGATATAGATAGGGATGAAACACGCCCTAGTCTCCTGCAGCACCCCCAGGCTTGCTAGGATTAGGAAATTTCAGCCTGGCAAATTCTTGTCAGACCAGTTCTCTGCTCTTGAACCCTGACAATGTGTGCACAGCGGGACATGGAAGTTCATTAGTGATTCTAGTTTCACCCTGACCTTCTGCCTTGTGATCTTTTGTTGCCCTTGAAGCATGTGATCTCTGTGACCCACACCCTATTCGTGCACTCCCTCCCCTTTGAAAATTGCTAATAAAAACTTGCTGGTTTTACAGCTCAGGGGGCATCACGGAACCTGCCGACATGTGATGTCTCCTCCGGACACCCAGCTTTAAAATTTCTCTCTTTTGTACTCTTTCCCTTTATTTCTCAGACCAGCCGACACTTAGGGAAATAGAAAAGAACCCATGTTGAATTATCGGGGGCGGGTTCCCCCAATAGCAAGAGAAAGAAATAAAAGGCATCCAAATTGGAAAAGAGGAAGTCGAATTATCTCTGTTGGCTGATGACATGATCTTATACCTAGAAAACCCTAAAGACTCCTCCAAAAGACTTCTAGATTTGATAAATTACTTCAGTAAAGTTTCAGGATACAAAATCAATGTACAAAAATCAGCATTTCTATACACCAATAATGTTCAAGCAAGCTGAGAGCCAAATCAAGAACTCAATATCATTTATGATAGCCATAAAAAATAATAAAATTCCTAGGAATGCATTTAACCAAGGAGGTGAAAAATCTCTACAAGAAGAATTACAAAACATTGACGAAAAAAACTGTAGATGACACAAACAAATGGAAAAGCATCCCATGCATGTGGACTGGAAGAATCAATATCATTAAAATGCCCATACTATCCAAAGTAACAGATTAAATGCAATTCCTATCAAATTACCTATGTCATTTTTCACAGAATTAGAAAAAACAATCCTAAAATTCATATGGAACCAAAAAGAGCCTGAATAGTCAAAGCAATCCTAAGCAAAAAGAACAAAGCTGGAGGGATAGCATTATCTGACTTCAAATTATACTACAAGACTATAGTAACCAAAACAGCATGGTACTGGTACAAAAACAGACACATAGAGCAATAGAAGATAGTAGAGAACCCAGAAATAAAGCCACATACCTACAACCAACTGATCGTAAACAAAGTTAGCAAAAATATACAATGGGGAAAGGATACCCTATTCAATAAGTAGTGCTGGAAAAATTGGACAGCCATATGCAGAAGAATGAAACTGAACCCCTTTTCTTACCATATAAAAAGTTAACTCAAGATGAATTAAAGACTTAAAGGTAAAACCTGAAACTATAAGAATCCTAGAAGAAAATCTAGGAAAAACTCTTCTGAACATTGGCCTGGGCAAAGAATATATGGCTAAGCAAGGCAACAAAAACAAAAATAAACAAAAGGGACTTAATTAAAGAGCTTCTGTACAGCAAAGAAAGAATCAACAGAGTAAACAAACAACTTGTAGAATGGGAGAAAATATTTGCAAAAATGCATCCCACAAAGGACTAATATCCAGAATCTATACAAGGAACTCAAACAACTCAAGAAAAAAGCAAATAACCCTATTAAAAAGTGGGCAAAGGACATGCACATTTTTCAATGTCTGCAGCCCACAAAAATATGAAGAAGAAAATGCTCAATATCACTAATCATCAGAGAAATGCAAATTAAAACCACAATGAGAAACCATCTCACACCAGTCAGAATGACTAGTATCAAAAAGTCAAAAAACAACAGATGTTGGCAAGGATGGAGAGAAATGGGAACATGTACACACCGTTAGTGGGAATGTAAATTAGTACAACCTCTATGGAAAACAGTATGGAGATTTCTCAAAGAACTAAAAATCGAACTACCATTTGACCCAGCAATCCCACTACTGGTATCTACGAGAAGGAAAAGAAATCATTATATCAAAGAAACACCTGCCCTTGTATGTTTATCATAGCACTATTCACAACAGCAAAGTCATGGAATGAACCCAACTGTCCATCAACAGATGACTGGATAAAGAAAATGTGGTCTATATACACCATGTCTTTTGCAGCAACAGGAATGGAGCTGAAGACCATTGTCCTAAGTGAAGTAACTCAGAAACAAAAACTCAAATACCACACATTCTCACTTCTAAGTGAGAGCTAAACAGTGGGTACACATGGACATACAGAGGGAAATAACAGACAATGGGGACTCTCAAAAGCAGGGAGGGAGAAAAGGCTTGATGATTGAAAAATTACCTTTTGTGTACAGTGTTCACTATTCGGGTAATGGGTACACTAGGAACCCAAACCTCACCATTATGCAATATACCCATGTAAAAAACATGCACTTATACCCCCTGCATCTATTTTTTTTAAAAAAAAAAAAGGACAGAAGCCTGCCCAGCAACCAAATTCAGTTCTAGCAGTTTCTCCTGACCATGCTAGGAAGCACCCCTGAAAACATGGCTAAACACACACTCTATGTCAGAGTTTGGGTCAGAGACAGAGTGCCACCATGGTAACTGCATACATTTCAAGACCCTTGCATAAAAAGCACATGCCTCTCTTCAGCCACAAGGAATAGGAGAGAAAGACAAAGATGCTTGAATAAAGTATTCTCCAAATACATTTGAACAATTCATCATCTTATGAGACCCAAAATATTATCACTGATATCCTTTGCCCAGGTGAAAAGAGGAGACAAAAGCCAGAGATTATGGATCTTAACAAATATTTCCTGTCCCCTCCCTTCAGTTTCTGGGAAAACTCTTTATCTCGCAGCACGAATGAAGAATATAACTACAAACATTTCAGGGTCTCTCAGGCCTTGGATCTCTGCTCTACAAGCAAACAAGAACAGCCTTTTGAGTTGGGAAATGCATGAGCAAAGAAAACAAGGTGGCCTCAATCCTGTTATCTGCCAAAACAAAATAAAGACACTGCGCCATTTGGTTTTTATATTTATGTGGTTTTCTGGAATCGTTTCTCCATTTTTACCTTTGTGTCCCATGCAGCTGTTAGAGAGCTGCTTCTATGGACTGTTGGGAGAGCACGCAACACATTTTCAAGAGTAACCCATGTTAACCCCGCACTGCTGAAGTTGGCTCCACACTCGGGGGTTATGTCAACATTTCCTCCTTCAAGCAGATCTTCCACACAGGAACTCCTGCCTCCACCTGCTAAAAGGTGACCACACCACAATCCCTGGGCCAGGCTGGCAAGGCTGCAGGGGTGAGTGTGGCCAGGCCCAGGTTGCTCAGGTGCCCACCCTCCTTCCTCAGCCCTGCCGGGCCTTCTCCACCAATCGGCACTTTCTGGTTTCTTACCCACTGTGGTAAAAATAACTTCCTCTTGAAGTATCTAAATCTGTATGTGATTTTACACACTTTTTTTTTTTTGGCACGTTGTCGGATGAATTCTGACACTAAAGCAGAATGAAATTGCAAGAGATCTGCAATCACATTTCTGTAAAGCTCTGACCAGATGAGTCAGTTCCACTGTTTTCTCGAAGATTGAGAAAATACTTCCAGGCAAGACACTGCATTCTAAGCACCACAGCAGTTCCTTCTCCCCTAAGCTTCTTAGGAACTTGGCAGTGTGGTAGATGGAGGGAGGCGGAGCAGAAGGCAGGGTGCTGTTTGTTGTGATCTGCCCATGGCTTACTGGCTGTGTTGTGAGCAGAGAGGGCATCTCAGGGGACTCATCAACCCACATGGACGTGGCTCCCAGAACTTGGCCCCACGTGCTTGGAGGAGCTGAAGCAGGGCTCCAGCCAGCCCGCTGGGGGCCTTGAAGCCAGGCTCTGTTGCACTCCTGCTAACACCCTCAGAAAAGCGGTGGGAGGAGCAGTCATTCTCAAATACCACAGTTTAGAAGAGGATCCCTTCTGACAGTAACATACCACTGCACAAAGTAGGCTCACTGAGGGAACTGGAAAACTGTTCAGTTCTGTGGCTTTTACGGGCCATGTAGACAAAGGAAGGGGGCTAAGATGTGTAAGGGAATCAAAACCATTTCATTTCTCTTTGTGCTTACTGGCCAGCCGTGTCTCCTCTTCTGTGACTGCTCCTGTACTCTCTGCCCACTTATCTCGTGAGTTGGTTTATCTTTTTCTCATTGATAAACTGAACTTTTAAAGACCTGCCTGCATATTAGTTCCATTTCCTGGGGAGATGTTTGTGTGTTTTTTATTTTTTTTGCTACGTTTATGGGGTGTTACTGTTGAGCTTTCACTTTAATATATTTTTTCTTTGTGATTTTTACTTTCTGTGTCTTCAAATGACTTCTGATGAGAAAGTACTGGTAAACAGACCTATTCGTCTGACAAGATTTATGTGTGTAGCACAGCAGGGTAGACATAATAGTCATTTCAATATCTTCAATTATTTGAAGACTATACAGTCCAATAGACAAGCCTATATAGCTACCAGAAGAATAGCAAAAAATGGATGGAGGCTAGAGAGGAGTAGCTCACCATGCTGTGAAGAACCCTCTTATCCACTGGAGCTGCCCACAACGAAATGGGATGGCCAGTAGCAGGCAACCAGGAGGAGGCTGTGCAAATCCTCAACAACACGGCTTTCACCTGTCACATAGTGAGACTCTAAACTCTGGAAACCCATGTCTTACTCTGCTTCTTCTCTCTTAAGACTTCCTGGGGACATTCTGCTTCCCCTAATTTCTAGAGCAAGTTCTGGCGGAAGTAGAGGAAACGCACTGCTGATTTTAATTTTAGAAAAAATTTGACTACGATTAAGACTCAGAAAATGACGACAATGATGGCCTAAAATGTTTTTGTGTATTCTACTTGCCTTGGTCACTTGACTTCTGCAATTTTTTAAGTAAGTGTTTGGGTCCAAAGAAAATAGCCTTATATTTGTTTCAGTTGCTACAATTAAATGACATCTTGTCTCTTTCAGCACATGATTTGAAGAACAGAAGAGATCTTGGAACAATCTACTTCAGTGATTCTCAAGAGAAAAGAAGCACTCTCCCTGGGAGTGCACAGAAAAATTACCTCAGGGATTTTTTTTTTTTTTTTTTTTTTTTTTTGAGACGGAGTCTCGCTCTGTCGCCCAGGCTGGAGTGCAGTAGCGCGATCTTGGCTCACTGCAAGCTCCACCTCCCAGGTTCACGCCATTCTCCTGCCTCAGCTTCCCAAGTAGCTGGGGCTACAGGCACCCGCCACCACACCCGGCTGATTTTTTGTATTTTTAGTACAGACAGGGTTTCACCGTGTTAGCCAGGATGGTCTCAATCTCCTGACCTGGTGATCCGTCCGCCTCGGCCTCCCAAGGAGCTGGGATTACAGGCATGAGCCACCGCGCATGCTACATTCTTTTATTTTTTATTTATTTATTTATTTATTTATTTATTTATTTATTTTGAGATGGAGTCTCGCTCTGTCGCCCAGGCTGGAGTGCAGTGGTGCGATCTCGGCTCACTGCAAGCTCTGCCTCTTGGGTTCACGCCATTCTCCTGCCTCAGCCTCCCAAGTAGCTGGGACTACAGGCGCCTGCGACCAAGCCCGGCTAATTTTTTGTATTTTTTAGTAGAGATGGGGTTTCACCATGTTAGCCAGGATGGTCTCGATCTCCTGACCTCGTTATCCACCCACCTCGGCCTCCCAAAGTGCTGGTATTACAGGCGTGAGCTCAGGGACTTTTTTTTAAAGGACTTCCAATGCCATGCCCTTTCTCCCTCTCCTGCCACTGAGATGTATTCCCATAGTGACAGTCAAGACCGTATGGAAACACTGCTATGGATGAGGGTCCTAAGGAACGGAAACAGCTGAGAATCATGGATCTAATGAAACTCCTTCATTGTAGAGATGAAGACACTGAAGCCTTGGAGGCTCACATGGCTTAACACTGACAACTGACTTATTGTCGGGACGCCCTGCACACCCAGGCCTAGTGCCCCTTCCATCCAGCCTCATGGCTCTGCCTGACAGTTCTGCTTATCCAATGGGAAGGCATTCATGTGAAACAGACTTTGTGTTAAAGCAGGAAGCTCTGTGCTGGAAGACAAGGTCAGGGTTTTTAAGGTCCCTGAACAAAATACAACTTTCTACGAAATAATGTAAAATCAGCATTTGCCTTCAACTGCTCAAGGAACTGGGTGACTGGCCATGCCAGATGGTATGGCTCTCACTTGCTGCAACACCTACTGGAGGCTAACAGAGCAAGGCAACACAGAGAGGCTGAGCATGGGAAACAGGCAAGTTCACCAGCCTCTTGGTGAAGACACAAGATCTGCTTCTGCGGTTCACTACTCTTGCTGACTGTCAGTGAGAGGGAAGTGGGAACTGAGAAAAGAATGCGGGCGTACTACTGGATGTGGTAGTTTCGTCATGAACGGGGGAAGTTCTGGGAGCAGGCACAGTGTATGCCTGGCATTGTGATTATTTCTGAAAGGATGTAGCTTATGGATCACTAGTGCAATCCCAGAACAGCTGGCTATCCCAGAGACTAAGCTCCAGCATACTCCCTCCACACAGCTATTTTTATTTTGTGAATGCAGGAACAAAAAAAGTAGTGTGGATAAATTCAAAACAGAGGAAATCAGGCTGTGCAAAGAATGTGTCCTTTAAAGACTATCTCCAGGAAGCAGAAGAGAAGAAGCAGGAAGGTGTACATATATGTAATTAGTGGGATGGATGAATTACTGGAACTTGTCAGGTGTTGAAGAGCCCTTGCCAAATACTAGTTAAGTAACTGTGTATTTCTAGGTTTGATTGCTTCTTTCAATCGGAAGCCAGGTTATCAGTGAATCTGCATACTCCCCCAGCTGTGTGCTGGTATGAGTGTGTGTGTACACTCATATGTGTATGTGTGCTAAATGAAGAGGGAGTTAAAGGGAAGCAAAGAACAAGCTGAGAAAATTGACAATTGTTGAACTTAAATGTCAGGCCTTGGGTTAGAGAAGTATCCTGTAAAACAGCAATTATTAATCCTACTGTATACATCAAAACATCAGAGGTTCAGAGAAGTTAATAAAATTGCTCGAGCTGTCCCAGGTAATAAATGGTAACATAGAGCTTCACACCCAGAGCTCTGCTCCAAAACCTATATCCTTCCTAGTGCCTGATGCTTCTGCCCCAAAGAAGCCCTTCCATGAATATTTGTTGAATAACTGAACAAAGGAATTCATATGTCTCAGAATATTCTCATTTTTCTTTCATCAAGATTATGAAAATTGTACTCACTGAACTAAAAAACAGCAATGGTGTTTCCAGAAATGCAGTACAGTTAAAGGTAATAGGTTATTTAAATCATCTATTAATGAATGAACTAAGAATTGCCTTATCAAAGCCATGACGTAAGATTATTATAGTATCTTTCACCAAACAAGTGTAAATGGGTTGGTGCACTGAGACCTAATTTTATAGTATGGTCATACTGCAGTTTTAGGTTAAACTCTGTTCAGTCCCTATTTCAAAAATGACATCATTCCATGGTCTCATCTCCTTCATGACTTAAAGTCATGCTTGAAACATACTGGCTAATTTAACACAAATTGCTGCCTAAAGAAGACACTAACCTACAGAAATAACAGCTATTCTGCAAACTTCCAAAACAACTGGTCTAGGATTTCAGAAAATGACAAGTAACAAGAAGTTTGCATTCTAACTGTATGCACACAGATCTCTAAATTGACCTCAGATATTCTTAATTACAGAGCGAGCTCTAAAAGTGTAATTCCAAATGCCCAAAGGTTAGAAGCAGACAGTTATCGCTGTGCACAGAAGGAAATGTTTGTGTTACTAGGTATGATGGCTTGTGCCTGTAGTCCCAGCTTCCCAAGAAGCTGAGGTGGGAGGATGGCTTGAGCCCAGGAGGTTGAGGCTGCAGTGAGCTCTGATGGCACCACTACACTCTAGAATGGGCAACCATCTCTAAACAAAACTATATATACTCATATGACATAAGTGGTTGTAATGTATTTGCTTGGAGCATCAGCTTCAAAGAGCAAGGTAGGAATAGGCTAAAGGCATCCATTGAGCTAGAGTCCTTCTTGGCATCCCTCCCCACATTCTCTAAATAGAGACCAACCAAAGCAGGGTTTGGAATCCTAGTGAAGAACAGTTGCTCAGCAAATATACTGAATCAATGGCCACTTCCTGAGGGCCTGTGTGGAGCACCCAGAAGAGATGTCAGAGCAGGGATGCGAAGTACTGAATAAGCTTCCTCCCTTCAAGGTGCTTGCTCACAGATGATCACAATACAAGGTAGAATGTCAAAACTTCGTAAGAGATCATGAAATAAATAAATACTTACAGGAGTTTAGAGATCCTAATTGGAATTGTAGCTTCCTAAACAATCAGTACAGAGACATTAGCAGAAGTCTAAGCAGGCAGCGAGACAATAAAAATGAACCAGTGGCAGTTTTGGGGAAATTACAGACAATCAATATAAACCCTGAGACAGACCAAGAGGTATGGCGTAGCTTCAAGACTAAGCAGCTATATCTGGTTCCCTGGTAATTTTGAATGAGAGTGTATTAGTCCATTCTCATGCTGCTATAAGGACATACCTGAGAGTGTGTGATTTTTAAAGGAAAGTGGTTTAATTGACTCACAGTTCCACATGGCTGGGTATGCCTCAAGAAACTTACCATGATGGCAGAAGGGGATGCAAACACATCCTTCTTCTCATGGTGACAGGAGAGAGAAGTGCTGAGCAAAGGGGAAAAGCCCCTTATGAAACCATCAGATCTTTGCAGCCATAAAAAAGGATGAGCTCATGTCCTGTGTAGGGACATGAATGAAGCTGGAAACCATTATTCTCAGCAAACTATCACAAGAACAAAAAACCAAACACCGCATGTTCTCACTCACAGGTGGGAATTGAATAATGAGAACACTTGGACACAGGAAGGGGAACATCACACACCAGGGCCTGTCATGGGGTGGGGGGAGGGGGGAGGGATAGCATTGGGAGATATACCTAACGTAAATGACGAGTTAATGGGTGCAGCACACCAAGATGGCACATGTATACGTATGTAACAAACCTGCATGTTGTGCACATGTACCCTACAACTTAAAGTATAATAAAAAAAAAATATACCATTTTTCACCTGGATGATTACCAGAACTATAGAGATGACATCTAGTTCTGTGGAGGTGGCAGGGAAATGTGAATTATGTGTAAATTACTTCTAAATTATGTGTAAATTTTGATCTAAAATATTTAACAAAATTTAATAAATTAAAAATGCTCATAATTGGAATACTGGATCCCAGTAATCCAGTTTTGGGGAACGTGTATTAGAAAAAAAAAGAAACCGTCAGATCTCGTGAGAACTCACTAACACAAGAACAGCATGGGGGTAACCGCCCCCACGATTCAATTACCTCCCACAGGGTTCCTCCCACAACATGTGGGGATTATGGGAACTACAATTCAAGATGAGATTTGGGTAGAGACATAGAGGCAGACCATTTCAGAGAGTGTTACCAATTATTCAAACTGAGGCCAAGCAGCATCTAATTGACTGTAGTTATTTTAAAGCTTCTTATTTTGATTATATATATTTTTGAAACCTACTAAAATTTTGTCATTTTGTAAAAACAATATTTCTTCTTAAAACTCATAAGTTATTTTACTAAAGAGAAACATACGTAGCAAATATTGTTCCTATATAGTTGTCCTTCGTATTATACCACAACATGAATACAAAATAAATTGCATATGAATTCCAATTTCATGAGAATGCTTAAGATTTCCTTGGTTGCTTCATATATTGTATAAGGAACATAATAAACCCAAATGTTTTCTCCTGCTGAGCTCATCAGCTCCATTCTAGTGAGCAAATATAAAGACAAAATATATCCATTGTACTATAATCTGCTGTTCAAAAATTAGCTAAATGCATATTCCACATACAAGTCACAGCAATCTTTGTGACATCTCTAAAATAGTTAAGTGTAACTATCCATGAATTATCATACCTTAGAGATAAATGTAAAGTGTTTAATATTCAAAGTAATCCATAACTGTAAAACAAGACCCCCAGGATTCTTTAGAACAGGTCCTTGTTTTCAATCCATCTTTAGAGTTTATTTAGGTTTTACTATATACCTAGATACCGTACTTAACACTTTAAAACTCTTTTACATATAAAACTAATTTCTTGCTCCTTGATAAGGTGAACACCTGTAATATAGTGAACAATACATAACGGTATTGTATTTAAGTCAGTATCATATTTCCCAACCCCCAAATTAATAGCAAGATCATATACCTGAAAAGGGTCTAGTGTTAAGAATATATAAATAATGTTTACAACTCAGCAACACAAATACAAACAACCCAATTCAAAAATAGGCAACTGAGGTAACTCAGGAATGAAAAACTCAACATCATATGTTCTCACTCATAAGTGGGAGCTAAGCTATGAGGATGCAAAGGCATAAGAATGACACAATGGACTTTGGGGACTAGGAGAAAGGGTGGGAAGGGAGTGAGGGATAAAAGACTAGAAATTGAGTTCTGTGTATACTCCTTGGGTGATGGGTGCACAAAAATCTCACAGATCACCACTAAAGAACTTACTCACGTAACCAAATACGACCTGTTCCTCTAAAACCTATGGAAATAAATTTTTTTAAAAAAATCAGCGGCCGGGCGTGGTGGCTCATACCTGTAATCCCAGCACTTTGGGAGGCCAAGGCGGGTGAATCACGAGGTCAGGAGATCGAGACCATCCTGGCTAACACAGTGAACCCCATCTCTACTAAAAAATACAAAAAATTAGCCGGGCATGGTGGCGGCCGCCTGTAGTCCCAGCTACTTGGGAGGCTGAGGCAGCAGAATGGCGTGAACCCAGGAGGCAGAGCTTGCAGTAAGCTGAGATCGTGCCACTGCACTCCAGCCTGGGCGACAGAGCGAGACTCTGTCTCAAAAAAAAAAAAAAGAAAAATCAGCAAAATGTGAATAGACATTTTTCCAAAGAAGATATACAAATAGTCAACAAGCACATGAAAAGATGGTCAACATCATTAATGCAAAACACAACCCCAATGAATATACCACTTCATACCCATTAGGATAGCTATAATAAAAAAATGGAAAATAAGAAATGGCAGTGAGGATGTGAAGAAATACTTTCCTGGCGGGGGATGTAAAATGGTGCAGCCACTGTAGAAACAGCTTGGCAGTTCCTCAACAAGTTAAACTTAGAGTTACCATATGACTCAGCCATCCCACTCCTAGGTATATACCCATAAGAACAGAAAACAGGTGTTGAAACAAAAGCTTGCAACACAAATGTTCATAGCAGCACTATTTACAGTAGACAAAAGGTGAAAACAACCCAAATGTCCATTAATGGGTGAATGGATAAACAAAATGTGGAATATCTATACACTCTTATGGAATATTTTATTCCATAATAAAAAAAACTCTTAGGAAATATTATTCAGCCATAAAAAAGAATGAAGTACTGACACATGCTATAACATGGATGAACGTTGAAAACATTATGCCAAGTAAAAGAAGCCAATCACAAGAGACCACATATTATATTATTCTATTTCTATAAAATGCCAAGAATAGGCAAATCTATACAGACAGAAAGTAAATTAGCGGTTGCTTAGGGCTGGGGTTGATGGGGCAAAAGTGTTGGATAAAGGGTATGGCATTTCTCCTTGTGGTGATGAAAATCTTCTAAAATTGTGGTAATGGTTACACGTATCTATAATATATTAAAAGCTATTAACCTATTAAAAACTTTAAATGGGTGAATGATATGGTATATGAATTATATCTCAACAAAGCTGTTTAAAAACTAATAGCAAATGCTGAAATGTACTTCATTTGGAATTCTCTTGCAAAACAGTTGCTACATTGACGTTTGCAAATAAGAATTTTTGTGAAATGTTAGTGTTTCTGTCCCTATTTCTGATAAAACAGGGATTTATGTATATGTTTGCTTAAAGCCAAGTTTCTATTTAATACAAATAAATATACTTATGACAAAATTCATTTGTGGTCAAGTCTTACTTCTTTCCAAAAAAACAAAAAACAAGCAGTAACTCCTAATAATTCTAGCAGCTACAATCCATCAAATAAGATGTGTTTTCATTGTCCATCATGGACACCCACCAGTACAGCTGCAGGCCAAGCTACTGTTTTTGCTCCTTCAGCCTCCCTCTGAGGAAGCAAAAGATACTATTTCTTTTGGGACTCAAAAAGCTTGACCACTTTCTTTCCAGTTTCTCCAAAACAAAACTAACCACTGTTTTAAGCCTGAATTGATGACAGGGAATTTGAAGAAAGACAGTATTTAGATAACCCACATTTATATGTGTTCTTAGACAATTCATACTGAGACTAGTCTACATTAAAAAATAGTTTACAAGGCAGATTGCTTTTCACCATTCATGCTATTTGTTTACAGAACGGATTACCATAGCTGAATTCCATTTTCTATCCTTTCTCTAATACAGTGCCACTGTGTCCCCAACCAACCCCACAATATGAACTTGTAGCTATGAACAAGAATATCATTTTTTCTATGTCAACAATTTCTATTGATAACATCATATTTTATGCATTCATTCCCTAGATTACTGTTTGGAGCGTAAAGTACTATGTTTATACCATGTGTGAAATGCAGAAGAAAAATAAAATTTGGCTTTTTAGGTTCAAAGAAACTATTTTGTAACAGATATGGACCTCTATTTTCACATTTTCCTTTAAATGCACTTAAACTTAGAGAATTTCAAATTCAATAAAATGACATACTTTTCACTTTTTGACTCCAAATTGCCAGGCTCATACATAATATATGCAAAGATTGGCAATTCTGAGAACTAAAGCTCTATATCTCCATTTAAAGTGGTATAAATTAAAAATGGAAAGGAAAGCATATCAGCTTGGAAAGTCCAACAAGTTTAGCTCCCATAAAGTCTAAATCACATATCCAAGGCTGGATGATAAATCATTAGAGTTTGTCAGTTGTACAAGATCAGTAGTAAGCCATCTGGCTTATTCTGTTTATATCAATGTAATGAGTGTTATTCCAAGTTTTTGATAATTCCACAGCTCATAAGTAATAAGGCTACTGGCAGCAAGGCTGCATCATAACCTAATTTCTGGGGGAGATTTTATTTGATTTTTTGTTTGTTTTCCATAGCAAAAGAAAGTTTGAATGCCATTTCAAAAAAAAAAAAATTCACTGAATTGGAAAGACCATGGTCTCCAAACTTAAGTGTAGCATTTGCTATATATTTCTATTTACCCCAATGTATGTTTGTGTTCCCCCTCCACCCAATCTCATTGTGGGAAATCAAGATAACAGTTATCCTTGCATGATTTTCCTCCCCACCACTTCCTTTACTCTTTTCAAATGTGTTACGGCAGAACATTCTTTAAGTAGAACATACTCTGCCTTTCCCCAAATTGACTAGGAAGAAGGACTGTTCACCGCTGTCTCCTATGGGGAAGAGAAAGCATCATCAGTGGCTCTGTTCTCTTCCTTCCCCACGCTATGCTTTCTGGTTGCCCCACGTCAGCTTACTCCTCACGTCACACCTTTCCTAACCTCGGAAGGTCTAAAGCCAGCTGGGGTGGGTGCTGTTGGCTGGTCCTTCCCTCAAAACAGTGGGGCTTAAGTAGCAAAGAAGATGCATTTTTTAAAAGTTGAAATTAAAAACTGAAACCATGTACATTACCTTTAAATACTTTATAAATCTACCCGCCCACCCCCCGCCCCCATTCCTCCTTTCTCTCAAATACATGGGAAGCCTCCTGAAAGCAATACTTGGCTCAACAACAATGGTTCTCAAATTCTCTGCGTTGGAATCACCTGGAGGACTTGCTGACGCACAGATTGCTGGGCCCTGTGCCCAGACTTCAGCAGCTTTGGGATAAGACCTTAGAATGTACATTTGTGACAAATTCCCAGGTGATGCTGATGTGGCAGGTCCAAGGACCCACAATGGGAACCACTAGCCTAGACATAGCACAACTGCTAAAGAAAGAAAACGCCCGGAAGATGCGAGTCCGACCAACATTACTCCCAGTTGTTGTCCACCTCAGGGAGGGTCTAGTTCCCTAAATAAATGGAGGCCGCAGAGTGCGGATTAATACAGGAAGGTAGAGTTAAAGCAGATCAGCCGCTTGAATTATTTCCCTTCTCTGCTGGCTCCTCAAGATACTCAGAGTACAAGTATCAAGAAAAGGAAAGTGGAATTATGGACGTAAATGTGATGGATCATTTTTAGCTAGTCCCGATCTTTAGATTCCCATTTGCATCTTGGCTGTCCTTCCATTTTCTCCTTTAAACTGCCCATAGTGCTATGCAATGGGTACTGCAATCAGACAGACATGGGTTGAAGTCCTGCCTCGCTTGCTATGTGTCCTTCCTAACCCTGCCCTCACTTTTCCCATATAGAAAATGGAAATAACAATAGAACCTACCAACAGTGTTGCTGTGCAGATTGAATGTCACCCTGTGTATGCACTGACTGGCACATGCTTGATAAATATTAGCTTTTACTATGAATGCTACTGTCTCTTGGCTTTCCTATGAGAATATTCAATATGTTAAATATCACACTACCTGTTTGATACAACAGGTTGGGTTATTAATTCAACTGCTATTTATTGAGTGGCCATTGTGTGTCAGAAATAGAATATTGTAGAAGTATACTGAAATAATACTCTGTAAAGAAAAGTGTTTGATATAAACATTTTTTGATTTGGAAAATTTTGACTTTACATGAGCTTACATTTACGAAGAATACTTGCTTCCAAAACTGGCTGAGGAAATTGAGAGGATGTGTTTACTAACCACAAGTTTTGTTTTGACAGACACTAAAATAAAAGAATGGAGGAAAACAGGGGAAAGTAATTCTGCAGACACAGTGGCCTTATATTATTAAAGGTATATTTTAGACCATCCAAAATACCACAAGCCCACTTTTCCCAAAAATCATTATATTTATGTGACAAGACAACAGCGAACAAATTTGGCCAAGGGTATCCTATTTTCAGTTCACAATGATGTCATTTTGAACCTATCACATCAGTCAGAAATGTAATGATCAGCTAGTAACAGGAGCAGCAATCTTTCAGTTCTTCCTAGTTTCCTGAGCAGAAGCTGAGAATTCACCCTTCTACCAACTGACCACCCAAATTTATCAGGCCTCATTGTTTGGAAATATAAAGTGAAAATGTTAATGCAATATATGTTGAAATTTCTTGATTTTATCCTCAGTAGTACCAACCCCAAAACTTTAGGAGCTGGGTGGAGGTTTCATTGACAGTCAGGTGTGGGTTCTAATTCTGCCGTGAAACACCACGCCTATGAAGTCTGAGTACCCTACACGAGGCCAGGTGCTTTGAGGACAATGAGCACAGATGTCTTCCATTCTGGTCCATTACACTTTTCCCTACACCCCTGGCCTCCATCTATTACTTAAAAAGAACTTCTGCAAGAATTCATTGTCAGATTTAATGGAGAAAGACCCTGAGCCTCAACGCTTGCCTCCCAATGCCTGTTAACAGGGATTGCTGCTGGTGATGAAAATACTGTTAACTTTTGTGGCACTAGCAGGTGTCAGAGAGTGGAGGAAGCTATGAGACTCCACAATACAGAACTTATGAAAAGAAGAGGTTTGATTCCCTAATAAAGGATATATTGCCCCAAATCCTCTATGAAACCGAATGCTATGGAAATCTACTTGGGCCAACTTTTCCTCCAATCTGTAGTTCCCCAAAGTTTATAAAGAAATAAAAGTGTAACTTTTAAAATATGAAGTCTTGTACAAGGTAAAGAATATTATTTTATCCACGTCTACATTTCCAAATGCCCTAACACATTTGTAACTTGGCTGATGTGGTTTTTTGTTTTGTTTGTTTTGTTTTTTTCTTTTCTCTTTTCTCCAAACTGTCTATCTAGACCTGTGGCTTCTGCCACGAAGTGACGTTTGGGGTAACTGTGGCAGCCTCCAGCTGGCCCGGGTCATTTGGCCCATTTTCCTTCCAGCACTGCGGTGGCTCTGCTTCCCCACACTCGCTCTCACCGTGCAGATGCTCAGGCTTATCACTTCGGATGCTTGCAAGCCGGAGCTCTCCCAGCCTTCACCCCCGCACGACCTCTTCTGGCCACAGACTTATGAGGGATCTGCATCCTCCCTTGGCTCGAACGCGCGTGCCAGCATCGTCCTTGCGACCTGGGCTTGCGCTCGCCTGGCCCTGGCACCCCTGGCTCCCGCAGCCGAGACGAGGGAGCTGCGGGGTCACGCCTTCTCGCTGGAGCGGCTCTTTCCCTCCCGTCACAACCCCTTCCTTACTTCTGCTAAAGACAGGCGGCCTCTATCCTAATAAACCACACACACACACACACACACACACACACACACACACACACACACACACAAGTTTTGACTTGAGCTTGAGACGCACACAGCGCCGAGGATCCTCGGGTTACTGGAGGCGACACTGCTGGCCAGGCTGACCCGCGCCCTCGGGCATCCCCAAACCCCTGGATGTAACCCATTCCCCGCGCCAGGCTAGCTGCGGGCGGCAGGGTGGGCAGCGGCGGCTAAGGGACAAGCCAGCCCGGGGACAGCGCGGAGCCACCAGGGCCGGCGGGCAGGCGGGGGATCCGCGAGACAGAATTCTCAGAGCAGACCGTGGCAAGGGGCTAAACCCACCCGCACTCCCCGGGGCGCGGGACGGGACTGAACTGTGGTCACTAACAATGCCACGGAGCGGACCGTCCCTTCCCTTCGCCACTCCCCGCGCCGCCAGGCCTGAAGATACACACACTCCGGCACACCCCACACACCCATCCACTTCGCCCCAGTCCGGGTGGGGGTGGCAGAGGTGGGGCGGGGGGAAGGTGAGCGGTGCCTCGCCCCGGGGTACCTGCCGGCAGCGCAATCCAGCGGCGCCCCCGCCTCGGTGAGGACGGTCGGACGCGCGGGAGGAAGAAGGCGCTCCCGACCGCGGCACCGATGCTCACGGGCTTAGCACCTGGAGAGCCCCGGGGCGGCGGCGGCGCGCGGTGGCAGCGCGAGAAGTCCCCGGCGCGCCCCTCTCCCCGCCGCACAACTTTGCGCAGTCGGCGCCGCCCCAGCGCCTGCCCAGCTTCCTTACCCAAATACTGCCGCAGGTCGAGCAGGAAGCGAGGGGGTCCCCCGCTGAGCTGATAGAGGAGGGAGCCCAGGCAGAAGACCAGCAGGGTGGCCATGCAGAAGCCGTAGTCCCGGAGGGAGAAGCGCAGGAAAGGCAGCAGGGACACCCGGCGCTTCCAGCTGCCCAGGCCCGGAGGGGTGCCCCCCAAAGGGGCCCCATGGGGCCAGGGATCCGCGCCGCCGCCGGGATGCTGCTGCTTCTTCTTCATCGCCTGCTCCGCCGCCTCGCACAGCCTGCCCGTGCCAGGAAAAGGTCACCCATCCGCCGTGAGGAGGAGAGCCCGGCTGGCCGACTGCACATGGGGAGGGCCGCGCGGAGGGCAGCCGGGTGGGGGCGGGGAGAGGCCGAAGTTGCCAGGCTCAGGAGACTTTCCTCGGCATGGTCCCCGCCGCCGCGGCCCGAGCGGCCGAGGTGTCCGGCCCCGGTTTGGGGCGCTGCCCGTGCCGGGGCGCCGCGCCCGTCCCGCGCCCGCTAGCGTCCCCACGCCCCGCGCCCCGCCGCGCCTCGGGCTCGCTTGCGGCCGCCGGGGTTCGCCTCCAGCGCCAGCGTGGACCCCCCGGCTTTGTGTCTGTAGGTCTCGGCGTGTTTTGTCCCGGTTCAGGCTTCTCTAAAAAACGGCAGGGAGGAACAGGAGGCGGACACCATCCCCTCGCTCCACCTCCTTGACAGGGGTTTTCCTGCTTCTCCTCCCCTTTCTCCCTCCGGCGCTCCGCAGCTCTCTCCTCCCTCTCCCCTCCCTCTCCGCTCGGGTCTCGGGATTTCGCTCGGGTGTCACGTTACTGCTTCTGCTGGGGGCGGAGGGGGGGAGGCGGCGATTATTCGCAACAAGGAAGAAAGTTTCTGGGTGTTTTCTTTTTTTTTTTTTTCCTTCCCCCGTTCTTTACAATCTGGCCGCGGTTCCTGCGCCACCAGCGACCTCTTGGGGGCCCCGCCGACTTCCCTCTCGTAAACAGTCACCGGCGGGAAGAAGAAGCACGACTGACTTTACTATTTACCTTTTTTTCAGTTCAGAAAGTTGATTCTCCTTATATACCCCGTGCGAGCTGCTTACCCAAGGCCGATAAAAGGTACTAGGATACAGGCTCAAGACTTTGCTGAAATGGGAAAAGAGCAAGCGGTGCGAGTTATGGTCAAACACGCCCCAGAGGGCCAGGCGCAGCGCCCGAACTCCCGGGTAGGGGAGCCGAAGAGGACGCTCTCTTCTTGTTTTTCCTGGTCCTACAACTACTCCACCTCGCAGTGACCGGAGAGGCAAGTGCGGGGTGCATAGCGGACTCTAGGAGGTCATTGCCCTGGCAGACATGAAGGGGAAAGAGCCCAGTCCCCCTATACGCCGATTTCATTGCTGCCTCTCTTCCCTCTATGGGGAAGCTTCTGGACCTGAAAGAACCTCCTGAGGCAGAAAAGGCTCCATCATAGACACAGATCCTCTGATGGGGTGGTTGATCCACGGAAGGGCTGCTCTGATCAGCCACACTTTAAGTAAGAATACTATATCACTATTTATAGAAGCTGTAGCACCTGAGGGCTGTGTGACTCACCCGAGGTCCCAAAGCTAGTAGTAGGAATTGGGTTGGGAGTTGCACTCAAATCTATTTGACCCTCAGACCCACTATACTAACCACTGCACAGCAGTACTTCCCAGCCAGAGCCCTTTTCCTTCACGTCCCATAGGAGGATGAGATTTAGTTCAGGCCACGTTGAGAAATGGAAACCCCAGTTTCTAGTGCCCATCATCTCTGGCTCCCTACTCATTTGTATATTCCCGTAATGAACAATTGGATTTAAGAAGGAACCAGGAGCCAAGAACCTCTGATTCTAAGACTAGGTAGGCTCCTGAAAACCTTCATCAAGTTGGGCATCTGAAGAATTTTCTGTGGTAAATTACAAAATATTATCCTAGACCAAGAACTTACTCGTTAAGAATATGTCTTAACCCCAGCTACTCGGGAGGCTGAGGCAGGAGAATCGTGTGAACCTGGGAGGCGGAGGTTGCAGTGAGCCGAGATCGCGCCATTGCACTCCAGCCTGGGCGACAGTGCGAGACACCGTCTCAAAAAAAAAGGAAAGAAAAAATATGTCTTAACCATGTTCATACATGAATGTCTCTGGTTCATGATTTGAAGCATTTATCATGAGCTAGAAAGATGTGTAGATGTGACAGGTGCTGCACACACACAGAGACGCATATACACACACAACTCTACTGTCCAATTTTACATTGTCCTAGCCCACTTTCTAAGGGATGAGAAGGCTGTTTTGGGGCCCCAAGAGGAGAGAAAATCTTTTGTTCTGTCACAGAAAACCCTGAATAGTGTTATTCATTTGTTTTACATTTATCTCATGAATCAGGGTTTTATTTGGATTAATATGCACATTTTAGAAATGTGACTTCTCCTAAGAGAATTGAGTAGATCAGTCATTGCCCATTAATGTGAATTACTTTAATCAGTACAATGAGTAGCCCAGAACAGACTCCCAATTAATAACGTTTGAGCTTAAGAAGAGGGACTAGGAGACAGAAGGAGCAAAGCAGTGTTCATAATGCTTCAGGGACCGCCTTCCACAAACTGGACCTGTATCTGAGGCCTGGCCCTGTAATCTGAACACTCGCTGGATATAAAATAGTGTGCAAGACCCTCTGTGTTCACAAGTCCCACCCCCGGGAAGTTCAGAGACTTTTCTCACAGCATGCTGTGGGAAATATCCCAATTTTTTCTCCTAAGGAAAGGAATCTGAGGAACAGGGAGATGGAGCAGGAAGAAAGCAAACAAACATCTGAGAAAATAAGTAAATATGAGAATAAATGTTGTTTTAAAAAACGATGAAAAAGTTGCAAGGAAAGTACAAGGGGGCAAAGTCCAGCTTAGAAGAAACAAGCTATGACATGAACTATTTTAGAGAGAATAAACAGGTCAATCCTTGAAAGATTGTGTTAATAGACTCGCCGCCTAAAAAAACTCACAGAAGAAAAAGAAGAGATATCAAGATACAAAGAAGTTTCACATGGAAAAAAATGCTTTGTATTTTCACCCAACAAAAACTTAGTTGTTTGGGTAAAACTTTGTTCTTTGAAGTCCCATAAATATCCCTTCAGAAAAGAAAATTAAATTTAAAGTACTTAGACTAATTAATGATATCTTTATTCAAAGCAGATAAATCTAATTAGAGGAAGTTGTGAACGAATTTTATTATTAGTCTAATAATGGAATGTACTTTATTTAGCACCTTGACCTCCATTCAATATCTTTAGCTTCTCAATTCCTTCTCTCTCCAGTGACTCATTTGACCTTGTCCTCACTGATGACTAATTGCATCTCCTCCAAAATCTCCTTTTCCCCCTTCACAACCTTCTATCCTTCTGTTTGGCTTCTTTGGAGCCCACCCTGTTTTTCGGTCTTTTCAAGAACTGTCAACTCTGTGTTCATCCATCTCATGTGTTTACTTCTTTCTTTATCCAGTTTTGATTCCTGATCCATTTTTCTGATCTCCTTCTTGCAAACACCCCTTCATTCCCCCTGTTTCTCTCATCTTATATCCTACAGTGCTTGTCTGGTGAAACTCAGGCTCAGTTAAACCCAACCATGCAACTGGACTGGATTGCAGAAAAACACACAGCTCTGGTAAGTGGCTTTTCTTTAAATTAGAGAGCACAGATTTCAGATGGATGTACACCCATGACTGCCCAGCAATCCCACTCACTAATAGGACTATTCCATAATGTCTCTCTCTTCAAACCTCCCATCTCCACCCTCTGCTTTCTTCCCTTCAGTCTCAGGGGATGACCTGGATCAGACTTTGTTGCGAAAATAGAAGCAGAATGAGAGCTCACTCATTTCCTACCAATCTGTGCCCCGTGCTCTTGGCCTCCCTTCTTGTTTCATCATGTTCTTGCTTCAACAAGGCCATGCTGTCACATGTGCCCTAGACTGCCATTCCCGCCAACCCCAGTCCCATACCCAAGCCTGCCCCCTGCATAGCCTTCTGCATCTCTGTAAATCATTACACTCTCAAGTCACTTGGGCCCCAAACCAGAAGTCTTAGTTTTTCTATTAATAGTTCATTCATTCTTATATCTAAACCATCTGCAAATCCTATAGGCATTACCTTTCAAAAAAAAAAGGTCCAGTATCTGACCTCCTTTGCCACTCCACTGGGCCAAACCACTGTCTTCTCTCACCTGGATTGTTGCAAAGGCTACTTATATGCATCATGTTTCAGTTTAGCTACATATAGCTGGAAAAAAACATTTAAAAACCAGTGGCTTAAACAGAAAAGGACTTTATTTTTTTTCTCTCTCTCTCTCTCTCTTTTTTTTTTCCTTTTTGAGACGGAGTCTCCCTCTGTTGCCCAGGCTGGAGTGCAGCGGCGCGATCTCGGCTCACTGCAACCTCCTTCTCCCAGGTTGAAGCAATTCTACTGCCTCAGCCTCCCAAGTAGCTGGGATTACAAGCGTGTACTACCACACCCAGCTAATTTTTGTATTTTTAGTAGAGACGGGTTTCATCAAGTTGGCCAGGCTGGTCTCGAACTCCTGACCTCAAATGATCCATCCACCTCAGCCTCCCAAAGTGCTGGGATTACAGGCATGAGCTACCATGCCCGGCCCATTTCTCTTTCATGTGAAACGAGTCCAAAAATAGGCAGTCCAGATTTGGTGTGGTATTTCTATGCTATCCTCAGGGACCCACCTGAGCTTTCTGTTCCAACATCCTCAGCATGTGGCTTCCATTTTAAAGGCCATCTTATGCAATGTAATCAGCATTTCAAAAAGGTGTGAAATCTTCATACCTCTTTGATATGTTCATTGCAGCATTGTGCACAATAGCCAAGATATGGAATCAACCTCAGTGTCCATCAATGGATGAATGGATAATAGTATTCAGCCTCAAGAAGGAAATCCTGTCATTTGCAATAACATAGGTTAATCTGGAGGATAAAATGTTAAAGGAAATAAGCCAGACACAGAAAGACAAATACCACATGATCTCACTTATATGTGAAATCTAAAAAAGTCCATCTCATTGAAGCAGAGAGTAGAATTACAGTTAACAGGGTTTAAGGAGGGAAGGATTGAGGAGATGTTGGTAAAAGGATACAAAATTTCAGCTAGGCAGCAGGAATAAATTCAAGAGTTCTATAACGTGGTGACTATAGTTAATAACATTGTATCGTATACTTGAAAAGTGTTAAGAGAATAGATTTTAAGTGTTCTTACCACAAATAAATGATAAGAATGCAGAAGGGGAGAAAAACGAAACAAAACAAAAAGGTCTCCTTATGGTTGCAGATGGCTGCTAGAGTTCCAGCCATTATGTCTATGCTCCAGGTTGGCAGCAGAAGGAAGCAAAAGAGCAAAGAACTCCTCCTAATTGAGTAGGCTCTTTTTAAGCAGTGCTCCAAAGTGTGCTATAAATCTACCTTCTTATAGGTCATTGGCCAGAAATTAATCACAGGACTCTGTCTAATTGTGAGGGACAGGGGACAGAGTACCTAGGAAATCTAGACTGTAGCTGGGTGCATTGCTGCCACAAATAAGAATCAGGGTTCTATCGCTAAAGAAAGAAAAGGGCAGATGCCTGCTATGTGGCAATCAGCAATTTCTGTTGTTCCTCCTGACTGGTCTGCCTGCTCCCAGCCTTTCACCCCATATTCCATTCTCCTCAGAGCAGTCAAAATAGCCATTGCTGTTCAGAACTTGCCAGTGGCTTCCAATGCACTCAGAGTAAAAGGCAGCATCCTAGAGTAGCCTCTAAGGTCCTGCTCAATCTGGCTCCATTGTTTCTTTGGCCTCATCTCTTATCACTTTTCCTGCTCACCCTTAACTATCCTCATTCATCAAGAAAAACTTGCTCCTCTATTAGGACCTTTGCAT
This sequence comes from Nomascus leucogenys, assembly GCF_006542625.1. NCBI lineage: Eukaryota > Metazoa > Chordata > Mammalia > Primates > Hylobatidae > Nomascus > Nomascus leucogenys. Next base: position 134,764,507 of record NC_044383.1, on the reverse strand, counting down.
TCACGGTTCCCTCTGCCTAGAAAGTTCTTTTCCACAGCTCTGTATGGCTTGACTTTTGACTTCCTTCTAGTTTTGCTCAATGTTGCCTTATCAGAGGAGTCTTCTGGGACTACTCTATATGTAATGCATGTATGCATCCACATTCCTTATTCTCTTGACCTCTTTAGCTTTCTCCATGGAATGTACCATAATCTGAAATGTTAGTATTTTGTATGTGTTGTATATTTCTCCCCGCTAGAAAACAAGCATCTTGAAGCCCATGATTTTGTTATTGTTTTATCTCCAGCTGTCAACAGTTAAAAGCTGAGCTTTCAAAAGTTGTGTCATTGCATAGGAGTTTAAATATAAGCAATAGCTTATTGGCTACTAAGTGCAGTTTTTATAATCCTCCCATCCAAATGTGCCTCTAGATCATAAACTCTGGTCAGATATGCTTTTGAGAGACTGTTCAGGCAAAGGGAAGCACAATAAACAAATTATCTCCATTTGTTTATTGTTTTATCTCCAGCTCCTAGAATAGTGCTCACAGGTAGTGATCACTCAAGAAATATTTGTTGAATAAAAAGATTAGTTTTTTATAGGAAGGGTCTGATGTTCGGTGAGTCAAATCTCATTGATCCCGTGGTTGGCCAAGTGAGGATGAGACATGGAGGTCATAGAAAGTAGGCCTCCGTGCTGCGAGAACATTCAGATAATCATCAAAAGAATTGTTTGCAGTTGAAGATGTATTCACTGAAAGAAAGAGTGAATGAATGAATGAGGCCCTCACCGCCTCCGTGACCTCTAATTAGCAATGCAGCTACTCCCTGTGATTATGAACGCCTCATGGAATCATAAAAGAGATGTGAGTTCATTGGCTTTGCCTGGTGTTGCCATTCCCCTTGGCAGAGAGGCTGCTGCTCTTTAGGACTGCTGTTCATTTCAGGGATTGGGGCCATCAGTCTCTTGGAGAACCAAGCTGTCTGAGCTTTGACCTTGGAAAAGAAAGACAGAAAGAAAGAAACTGGAGAGTTGCTCTGGTTTGTGGGGCAGAAATGCACTGAAAACCATCTGGGAAGGTAGTGCTTGCCTTTGCCTGAACAGTCTCTCAAAAGCATATCTGACCAGAGTATATGATCTAGAGCTACATTTGGATGGGAGGATTATAAAAACTGCATTTAGTAGCCAATAAGCTATTGCTTATATTTAAACTCCTATGCAATGACACAACTTTTGAAAACTCAGCTTTTAACTTATGCTTAACAACAACTGTATTTTAAGTCAAAAGTGCACTACACAACTGGTCCCTGAGACTGGCCAGTGTGACACTATTAGCCACCTAAAGGCTCTTTTGGAAACAGTCTCAGTACTGTCTCTATTTTTTATGAAGTATAATAGACCATTGGTGTAAGCAGAGGGAAAGGAAAAAAAAAAGTCAAATACTTACCAGTTGCTTTCAGGTTATTCTCAGTTGCCTCTTACCCTGCCTTGAGTAGAATCTATACAGTCGAATCTCTGACTAACCTTAATTCCTCATTTCCAAGATCCTTGTCAATTTACAATGTTAAGCTAGCACTCTTCTCATTTTAGAGGTCATTGTCTGGTGTTAATGCATAAAAGCTGAAATCAATGTAGAAGTGATACTGAAAGGGGCCGGGCGGAGACAAAACTACACCGGTCTCAGTCAAGAGATCTTTATTGGAGGTATCGAGCGGAGAAGGAAGAGAAGAGAGAGAGGGCTGCTGGTGTGCTGGGTTTTATATCCCTTAGGCCTACGTGGATTGGGCTAGGGGCGGGCCCAAGGGAAGGCGGGAGATGCTTCTTTCTGATTGGTCCTCCTTTGGCAGGTTCAGACAGTGCCCAGTCAAGGAGGGGAGAAGAACCCGGAACCGGCCCCATCTTAAGGTACGGCGCCATTTTAAGGTACCCCACATTACCTAACATTCCTCCCTTTTTGTTTTCTTAAATGGGGGAAAATGGGCGTCGTGGTTCATCTGGCTGCTTCCTGCTGAGTGGGGGCGCTGTGGGGAGGGGGCACAGGGAGAACTGTCAGGGTTGTGCATGGGGTACAGTATGAGTATGAGGCCAAGCAATAGGGCGCTATACATGAAGACTTCGTTAGACGTGAAGTCCATGAGTGTTCCTTGTCCTCCAGTGCCGTGAGCCAGTTGAGGGGCAGGGATGGGTTGGCAATGAGCCAGCTGTCTGAGCGAAGGGTGTTTAAGAATTGGTAGAATCGGCTTGCTGTAGCCATCTGGGGTACTAGGGGTAGAGTTTGGTCTGCCCGAAGAGAAAAGAAGATGGTAGTTAATTTAGGGTGCCAGGGCAGGCCTACCTGCTCCCCCCCCCCCAAATCCTGGGTATCTGTTGCCAGTCGTTGGCCATTTAAGAGGTCAGCAGGGTGTGAGACTGTCTCTGGAGTCTGCCGTGTCTTCACAAGTCGCTAGGAGCTGGTAGTTTCTGAGGAGAAGCTGGTTAAAGGTTTGGTTAGAGATGGACTCTTTGAGGGAACGGGAAATAGTTACGGTTTGAGGTGGATATGCCCAGGCATTGCTGGGATATATGCCTCCTGTAACTGACTGGCCCCAGACCGGGTCGGCGGGGTTGTTGATATGTATGGCTCGGGAGGAGGCGTTGTTTTTAGTGGTATAATATAGGAAGGGGGTGTGTTTGTTGATAGGAGAGCCAGACGGTGAAGTGGAACATGTGGAAGAGAGGGTCCCAGCCGTTTTCTATCATAGTGAGAATAGGGCCCGCCGGCGGAGGAAAGTGTAAAGATGTGAGAGGCAGAAAGCCAGAGAAGAGGACTTAGGAGATGCATGAGAGTGGGGCGTAAGCAGTTTGGTTCTTCGTGTGGTCCGGGTTGGTAGCCGGTTTCAACCGGTTGAGCAGCGACCAGAAGATGAGGTGGAGGGTGGTGGTATGTGGGTGGGGATCGTCGGCCGGATCAAAGTCGGGAGCGGAAGGAGAGGTTGGTAGCTTGAGAGCAGCGATAAGGTGTTGCGGCTTGCAAGGGAGGCAGAGGTTGGGTTTGTCCCATAGAAGAAAGAAGCCATGAACGTAGGGGATCTCTGCCCATTTTCCTGTTCGCTCACAATAGTTACAGAGATCCCAGAGAAGGTTGGGATCAAAGGACCCATAAGTGGGCCATCTGTTTTGGTTGTCTAGGGGGTAGGTGGGCCAATTTTGAGTGCAAAATTTAATTAGGTGTTTTGGTTTGATGTCTGAGGCGAGGCCAAGGGCCGACAAATTATTTAAGAGATATTGTAGTGGGGAGTTGGCCGGCAGGGATGCAGAGCCTCCCATAATGAGAGGAAGGAATAGACGGCGACGAGCTAGGCAGGGCATCCCCTGCTAGCCGACTGCCGCGGAGCGAGTCAGAGCCTCCGGATCGATCGTCACCGAAACGGAAGGACTGAGGAGCCTCTGAGAGGCGGGAGGCCGTGGGTCACCTGGTACCAGGATTTTAACGAGAGAAGGAGAGGGGCCCAGGCCGGAGACGCGAGGAGGAGAAGGAGAAAACTCCGTTCCCTGCAGGCCGAGTCTAGAGTAAGATTTACGGCCGCCGAGAGCGGGCAGCTGAGACGGGAGTTGGTCGGCTGGTGTTGGACACCAGGAGGGGAGACTTACTGAGACAAGGCCGGTGTTGGGTGGAGAGGTCCGCGAACAGGAAAATGGGTGAAGACCGGCAGGGGTCTGGACCAAGCCCGAAGAGGGATCGGGATCCCACGGAAGGGTGGGGTGTTCCCGATCCCAGTCACAGCACCAATGAAAGAGGCCGGGCAAGGATCAGACTATGCCCGTTGCGGTCAAGAGATCTTTATTGGAGGTATTGAGCGGAGAAGGAAGAGAAGAGAGAGAGCGCTGCTGGTGTGCTGGGTTTTATATCCCTTGGGCCTACGTGGATTGGGCTAGGGGCTGGCCCAAGGGAAGGCGGGAGATGCTTCTTTCTGATTGGCCCTCCTTTGGCGGGTTCAGACAGTGCCCAGTCAAGGAGAGGAGAAGAACCCGGAACCGGCCCCATCTTAAGGTACAGCGCCATTGTAAGGTACCCCATGTTACCTAACAGATATCCTTTTTCCTTCCTTCCTAACCATGTCATTAGTCCTTGTTCAATGGGCACATTACGTATCTTCCTGTCCTCTTAGAAAAAAAATATTACTCAAGCTTTACAAAGTCCTTTAAAATAATTTTTTTAAGAACAGCCAAATACTAAACTATGAAGATAAGAGTCAGCCCTCTAGTGAAGAATCTTAGTAAAGATTCCCAAGGTCATTTTAGTAGAAAAGTTAAGAAAATATTACATTGCGAAGCATAACCTTTCAGCCCTGAAAATTACTAACCTTCTGACCTAGAGTCAATTACTTAATCTCTTTGTGCTTTCGTTTTCTCTTCTGTCAAGAATGGATGATAAAGCCCATACTCCTGGGTTCACAGGGCTCTGGTCTGGTTCAGGAGTGTGCTTACCTGGCTGGGAAACTACATTACCAGCTAGCTGCTTTTCTCTATGGTACTTGCTGTGAAGTGGTCCAAGACATTATTCCACCCAGAGAAATTGGACTGCAGAATGATGGTACTGCAAACTCTTATTTAAAGAGCAGGCTGGACACGGTGGCTCACGCCTGGAATCCCAGCACTGTGGGAGGTGGAGGCAGGTGGATCACGTGAGGTCAGGAGTTCGAGATCAGCCTGGCCAACATGGTGAAATCCTGTGTCTACTAAAAATACAAAAATTAGCTGGGCGTAGTGGCGGGCATCTGTAATCCCAGCTACTTGGGAGGCTGAGGCAGAAGAATTGCTTGAACCCAGGAGGTGAAGGTTGCAGTGAACCAAGATCGCACCACTGCAGTCTGGGCGACAGAGCAAGACTGTGTCTAAATAAATAAATAAATAAATAAATAAATAAATAAATAAAATAAAGAGCAGGCAATTTGAAGCATGGAGAAGCATGGGTCTTGATCCAGAACTTATATGGGGACAAATGTGATTTGGGGCAAGTAGCCTGAGTGGACTCTGAGCCTCATTGTAATTACCTGTGAGATACAATAAAGCACATGGCATCCTGTGATGGGCTTAAATATATTTTAAGTGTGGGTACATGTAAGTCAGAATACATAAAAGTCAGATTATTTTTAAAGATAAGAAAACTAGAATCTAAATAAATTACATAATCTGCACAAATTTGCATTATTTGTGACTGACATCACCAGAACAAATAGAGGTCTTGCAAGTCCATCTTTAAACCTTTTTTTTTTTTGAGATGGAGTCTCACTTTGTCACTCAGGCTGGAGTGCAGTGGCGTGATCTTGGGTCACTGCAACCTCCATATCCCAGGTTCAAGTGATTCTTCTGCCTCAGCTCCCGGAGTAGCTGGGATTACAGGCACCTGCCACCATGCCCGGCTATATATATATATATATATATATATATATATATATATATTTATTTATTTATTTTTAGTAGAGATGGGGTTTCACCATGTTGGCCAGACTGGTCTCAAACTCCTGACCTCAGTGATCCACCCACCTCAGCCTCCCCAAGTGTTGAGATTACAGGCGTGAAGCACTGTGCCTGGCCTCTAATACTTTTTCCACAATAAAATGGATTTCATTTGGGCCACTGACCCCCTCTGAGTGTCCAACCAACCTATAAACCTACCTCCCAGAAAAATGAATGTATCTTCTGTATATAATTTCAGCACATCCATGGACCTTCTAGGGGTCCATGGACTCAGATTAAGAACCTGAGCACTACAGGCTGTGGTCTCTCCTGAATATGCCTGAGTGCATTTACTAAAGGAGAATCTAATTTTTTGCCCTTATGTCAGAAGAGAAAAGCAGATTTTATGGTACTAAAGCAGTTTGGAAAAAGTCTTTAAAAGACATTAGAAATATAGAATTTTTATTCACACTGTCATGGTCTTTAAAATACTCCTGGGATGCTAAAGAGGTTCCAGAATTGGAGATGTATTCAGACATTCATTCAGCAGATCCTTACTGAGGGCCCAACGTGTGACTGGCCCTGGATTTGCAGTGGGGCCCAAGACAAGCCCTGCTCCCATGAAATTCACATCCACTGTGAGGGGAGATGGACAGCGAATAAACAAATATATTATGCTAGGTAGTGTTCATTGTTATTGAGAGAATAAGACAGGGTGATGCGACTAAGAGTGATGGGTTGAAAGGATGAGTCTACCGCAGACTGCGTGGACAGGGACAACTTCTCTAAGGAGTGGACCTTTGCAATGTGACCTAAAGGATGAGAAGGAGCTTCCTGGGGAAGATCTGGGGCACAAGCATTTCATGTAGAGAAAACATCCATTTAAGGTCTTTCTGCCTCATATCTTCCCTAAAATGGAAATAGACTTGGTATGTGCCACCGTGGTGGGAGTGGGTCATTGAGAAAACAGGTGACATGAGATGAGGCTGGAGAGGTGGGTAGTGCCAGTCCCTGTAGGGCTTTGTAGACCAGGGTGGAGAGTTTGGGTTTTATTCAAGGTGAGATGGGAAAGGGTTCAATGATCAACATGAACTGATTTATGTTTTTAATTCATCACTTAGGGTGTTGTGTAAGGTTGGCTTGTTGGCAGTGAAAGTGGCAGTAGGAAGATGAGTCATCCAGTAAAATGGTGAGGCTGGCTGGGCCCAGGCTGGTAATGGGGAAGACAGAAAAAAAGTTAAACTCAGGATGTGTTTTTTTGGAAGTTGAGAGTATAAACTTGTGAACGAACTGGATGAGGGGAAGTGAGAGAAGAACTAAGCTAAGAATGATACCTAAGGTTTTTGTCAGAGCACCTGGAATGATGCTGAAGCTATTTCTCTGTTTCTTGAAATGCAGAAAACTGAAGCACGAGCTGGCTTGGGAGAGGGGCATGGGTGGCCAAAGTAACCAAGAGTTATGATCAGCTATGTGAAGTCGGCAGCTGGATATATGAATTTGGAGCTCCAGGGAAAGGACATGGCTAAAGACATAAATTCAGAAGTTATTTCTATCAATGTGGTATATAAAATCACATAATTGAATAAAATTACCTAGAGAAGCATGTAGATGGAAGGAATAAAAGATGGCACAGGACAAAGCCTTCAGGAAGTCCAACATGCAGAGGTCAAGCAGAATAAGTTCACCCAGCAACAGAGATGGAGTGAGTAGGCAGAGGGCCTGGAGGAAAACCAGGAGAGTGTGGTGTCACTGAAGCCAAAAGAACAAAAGTATTCCATGAAGGAGAGAACGATCCTCTGTAACAAATGCTCCTAAGATGTTGTGGCAGAGACTCCTACTTGTCCTCTGTACCCATTTTCTCCATTTTTCTTTTAGTAATAGAAACCACTGAGCTGTAGCTGGACACAAAGCCACTTACATGGAGACTACATTCCCCAGTCTCTTACATGGAGACTACATTTCCCAGTCTCTTTTGCAGCTAGGTGTGGCCATGAGGCTGAGCTCGAGTCAGTGGGGTGTGAGAAAAAGGAGCTTATGCAATCTGCTATACTTGGCCTTACAATATTGGGTGTGCACGCCCCCTTTCTCTTTTCCTGCTTTTCCATAGGCTGGAATGTGGACATGGAAGGGGCTCAGCTTCAATCATGTGCATGAGGATGGTACTCCAAGGAATATCAGAGAAACTGGTGAAAGGAACCTGGGAACCTGAATGCTCTTATGCAGAGCCTTCCATCTGCTGTGGATTGCCTACTGCCATTTGGACTCCCTTGTGAAAGAAATAAATTAAATTCTCTCTACAATCACTGTATTTTGGGGTCTCTATTTTAGCATCATAGACCACACCATAAATAATTCACATATCAAGAAAGATGACAGACACTTTGGGAGGCCAAGGTGAGCAGATCACCTGAGTTCAGGAGTTGGAGACCAGCCTGGCCAACATGGCAAAACCCCATCTCTACTAAAAATACAAAAATTAGCCAGGCATGGTGGTGCATGCCTGTAATCCCAGCTACTTGGGAGGCTGAGGCAGGAGAATCGCTTGAACCCAGGAGGCGGAGGTTGCAGTGAGCCAAGATCACACCATTGCACTCTGGCCTGGATGACAGAGCAAGACTCTGTCTCAAAAAAAAAAAAAAGAAAGAAAGAAAGAAAAAGAAAAGAAAGAGAAAGAAAAGAAAAAAGAAAAGAGAAGAAAAGAAAAAAGATGACAGAGGAAACACCCTGGAGCCGATTGGTGAGTTTGACAATTTCAGAGGTATGACTGGGATAGGAGTAGACTGAAGAGCTAATCCATTCATTCACTCTTTCATTCATTCCACATATTTATTGAGTTTTCACGCTGTGTCATGCACTGTCCTAGGCCACGAGATATAGCAGAAAACAACAGAGATAATGCCCTTGTTCTCATGGCACATGTGTTCTAGTGGAGGAGACAAAAAGTAAACACATAAACAGATAACGCATAAACAGGTCAATGTGAAGGCCAGGTAGTGACCTGTGCTAAGAAGAAAATAAAGCTGAGATCATGGAGAGGAAGTGCTACTTTAGAAGCAGTGCTCAGGGGAGGAATTTCAGAGAAGGGTACTTCTGAGATAAATTGAATAAATAGAAATTAAAGGGAAAGCTATATGGAAATCCTGGGGAAGAGTACACCAGGAGGAGGGAACAGAAACTGCAGAGTCCCCGAGGCAGGCATTCACTTGCTTAAGGAATAGAAATAAATCGGATGTGCTATAGAGCACAACACATGAGGTGATCAAAGCGCATGAAGGAGATTAAATTGGAGAGAAAAAAAGATGCCAGATCATCAGAGTCTTTGAAAACTAGGAAAAGGGGTTTCAATTTTTTTGTAGGTGTGATGGGAAGCCATTGAAGTCATCATAGGGGGTTTAACCAGATTTTGCATTTTAAAATACTGATCCTGCTGCTATATTGAATGTGAGGGTAAGGATGAAATCAGTTGGTTAATTCAAGTTATCCAGGCCAGAGATGATGGTGGTTTGGGCTTGAATAACAGCGGTGAAGGTGGTGAGAAGTAGTCTGATTTGGGAGAGGATGTGTGTATGTGTGTGTGTGTGTTAGAGATGGCTATAGAATGGCTACAGAAACATCTTTGGGATGATCTACTATATAGGGGTGCAGAGAAATGGGCAGCAGCTGGGAAGCTTATAGGGATTTAGGAAGTCTCTCTCTGTGTCTCCTTTTCCTCTTTCTCTCTTTTAAAGATAGGAAATACCAGATTTAATGTGGTAATTGGGATGATCCAGTAGAAAGGGTTGCATTTGTGGTGCCAGAAAGACAGGTGAAATTTACAGGAAAAGTATGAAGCCACAATTAAGTGGAGGGTTTAGTCTTTAATGCAAGCAAAGACATTTCATTCATCGAAGAAGGCAAGATGTACCAGAAAACTTATTGGTGAGAAAATACAGAACGTTTCATGGGGCGGCATCCATTTAATCAATGAAATGTGTAGCAACTGAGATTGAAGATTTGGGCAAGAAGAGAGGTAGGAGGTTTGAATAAAGAGAACCCATAGTGGCATGATTATTTCAGAGTGAGAGACGTACAACGAAAGTGCATAGGATTGCTGAACAGTTGGAGCTCATTTAAACTTGGTGGTTCTGAATTTCAAGTGAGTCAAATCAGCACCAGTGCTGTGTTTTCTGGTGGCTCAGTTTGGTGACTTGTGTGTAGGTGCTGAGTAGGTGTTTAGTTGTGATTAGACATGGCTAAAGTTTTATTAGGGAAATGGAGAACATGCCAATAGTGTTAGGGATGCTTGCAAAAGAGCAGTGTGATGTTGGTCCCTGATACGGTTTGGCTGTGTCCCCACCCAAATCTCATCTTGAATTGCATCTTCCACAATTCCCACATGTTGTGGGAGGAACCCAGTGGGAGGTAATTGAATCATGGGGGCCAGTCTTTCCTGTGCTATTCTCATGATAGTGAATAAGTCTCATGAGATCTGATGGCTTTTTAAGGGGGAGTTTCTCTGCACAAGCTCTATCTGTGCCTGCTGTCATCTATGTAAGATGTGACTTGCTCCTCCTTCCCTTCTGCCGTGATTGTGAGGCTTCCCCAGCCACGTGGAACTGTAAGTCCATTAAACCTCTTTCTTTTGTAAATTGCCCAGTCTCGGGTACGTCTTTATCAGCAGTGTGAAAATGAACTCATACAGTCCCTGAAATCTAAACTGAGTAAGAAAAGAAATAAGGAAATAGGGGAACAATAATCCAGATTTCATAGGCCTGAAAGTAATACAATTGAGAGGAAGCCCTATTAAAGATGAGAAGACAAAATTATGAATACAGAATTAGGTATGAGACAATATTGATTTAGAATGACAAAATTAATTCTAACAAATTATGAATTTATAATGTTGATATATATCAACATAACAAATCCAGAAAATGTACATTTTTATTAACTGCTTGAAATGCTTTTATTATATATTTTTCTTACATAATATACATATAAAAGATGATATAAGGTGATCAAAGGGTGTACAACCAACCCATTATTATATTATTATATTATGTGTTGGTTGCATACCCTTTGATCCACCCCTTCACATGACAACAATTTTGTAATAATTTTTTAAATTCTGGAAATAGATAATTCAGTCCTTCCTCTAGCATGGGGAATGGAAACTGAAAAAATGTTTGACTCCAGATATCTGGGATGCAAAAATCATGTGATTTCAATTTCACACACACGTGCTTGCTTTTTTTTTTCTTTGGAGATGAAGTTTCGCTCTTGTTGCCCAGGCTGGAGTAAAATGGTGTGATCTTGGCTCACTGCAGCCTCCATCTCCCAGGTTCAAGTGATTCTCCTGCCTCAGCCTCCTGGTAGTTGGGATTACAGGCATCTGCCACCATGCCCAGCTAATTTTTTTTTTTTTAGTAGAGATGTGGTTTCACCATGTTGGCCAGGCTGGTCTTGACCTCCTGGCTTTTTGTAGTATAGCTATAGGTTTCTGCTGTCCTACTGCAGGAATTTTGATCAATTCTATTTTGCATGATTCCCATTATAAAAGAAAAAATCCGCAGGGTGATTTTCTGTACATTACATCCTTGAGAATATTCGTGACAGGAGAGAACTTCTGTTTTGCCTGGGCATCACTGAGAACAAAGGCTTCACTGAAGCAATTGCTTCCCTACGTTTTTAACCTTGTTTCTTCTCCACTACCTGTTGCTGGCAGAGGCCTGTAGCTAGCATAGGCCACGTGGCACAAGGTCTTGTGGGCGTAAGTCCCCCAGCCCTGCAACTTTGTGTCACTACATGAGAGGAGTGGAGCCAGTGTGCAGGCAGCAGGAGGAATCCTTCAGCCATTATGACTGGCGATTACATGACTCTACTCACAGGTGGTTGTGAACCCTATATCCCCACTAAACCCAATATAAATGCATTCCCAACTAAACTTTCCCTTAGTGGCATCCCTACAATGCCCACAGCCCCTCCAACACCACCTTCCTGCAAGGGAGGTGTGATAGGAGGGAAGGCAGAGTGGAAAGGGACACCACTCTTCATCATCACCGTTAAATATCTAAGAGCATCTATTGAAGTGTCTCAGTCTATGTCCTTTGCCCGTTTTTTCTCTTTAAATAGGACTGTCTTTTCTCTTTTGATTTTTAATCATTATGAATTTTAAAACATTTTCTTGGTCTGTATCAAGACATGTAGAATGGTCTAAAAGTCACTCTGAGAATGTACTTGCCACAAAAAATTATCTGACCAGGTGAATACAGTTCATCCTTGAACAACACGGGTTTGAACTCTGCAGATTTTATATGCAGATTTTCTTCCACCACTGTCACCCCTTGAGAGAGCAAGATCAACCCCTCTTCTTCCTCCTCTTCAGCCTACTTAACATGAAGACGGTAAGGATGAAGACCTTTATGAAGATCCACTTCCACTTAATGAATAGTAAACAGATTTTCTTTTCCTTATGATTTTCTTAATGTATTAGTCCGTTTTCACGCTGCTGATAAAGACATACCAGAGACTGGGCAATTTACAAAAGAAAGGTTTAACTGGAGTTACAGTCCCACATGTGAGGCTGGGGAAGCCTCACAATCATGGCAGAAGGCAAGGAGGAGCAAGTCACATCTTACGTGGATGCCGGCAGGCAAAAAAAAAAAAAAAAAAAAAAAAAAGCTTGTGCAGAGAAACTCCTGTTTTTTAAATCCATCAGATCTTGTGAGACCCATTCACTATCATGAGAACAGCATGGGAAAGACCCACCCCCATGATTCAATCATCTCCCACCAGGTCCCTCCCACAACATGTGGGAATTATGGGAGCTACAAGATGAGATTTGGGTGGGGACACAGAGCCAAACCACATCACTTAATAACGTTTTCTTTTCTCTAGCTTATTTTATTGCAAGAATACAGTTTATAATACATATACAAAATACATGTTCATCGACTGCTTAGGCTATGAGTAATGCTTCTGGGAATAATAGGCTATTAGTAGTAAAGTTTTGGGGGACTCAAAAGTTATGGTGCATTTTCCGCTGTGCAGGGGGTTGGCACCCCTAACCACTGCATTCTTAAAGCATCAACTGTACTTAGCTGGAGCCCCTTCCAGACCTTGCACTGGCCTGTGCTGGGGAGGGGCCCTAAAACTTAGGCTTTGGTGGCTTCATAATAAGTCTGGCTGGGACCAAAAGACCAGAGGTACAGCTGAATGTGAAAAGGTTACTTTCCTTACTAAGAAATCCAGGCCCTCCACAGCTTCCTTGGCTCCCCACTTGGGCCTCACCACCTTCTCTTTTCCTTCCCTGGCTCCGTATCATTTCCTCTTAGGTACATGTGGTGCATCATGGAGGGGAGACGATGCATGGGGATTGGCTAGAAAGCATAAATCCTCATCTTTTGGTTCTCAGTTGGGTCAGCAGTCTCTTTGAGACTTGGTTTCTGCTTCATTGTGGGCTGGCTGGGAGTTCCCTTTGCAGGGTGTGAGTGAGGAAGGAAATAAAAGAGATACAGGAGAAAATATAACCTTAGGAATACTTTGCAGTGTAGTCCTGCTACAATTGAAGAAGTCAATTACAATAGCTCATGGATATTAGATTTCTCAAAAGAGGAACAGCCCCATATAACTGTCATTGCTGGTGATGCCAAGGCTATAACTAAAATTCTCTCAGGTCCTGCCTTACTGGAAGGCCCCCATGTCCTCTTTATTTATTTGATGAGGGCTGTCAAAAAAGCCGCCTCCTCAGAAAGGTCTGCATCACAGATCTACTTGAAACTTCCCCCACTGAAATATCCCCTCTAAATTCTTCCAGGAGGCTGGTTAAAATTGGGTGGATCACTTGAGGTTAGGAGTTCGAGAGCAGCCTGGCCAACATAGCGAAATTCCATCTCTACTGAAAATACAAAAATTAGCCAGGCACGGTGGCACACGCCTGTAATCCCAGCTACTCGGGAGCCTGAGGTGGAAGAATTGCTTGAACATAGGAGGCAGAGGTTGCAGTGAGCCGAAATCACACCACTGCACTCCAGCCTGGGCAACAGAGCAAGAATCTGTCTCAATTAAAAAAACAAACAAACAAAAGAACTGTTTTGTCAGGAACAAACATATTAACATGGCTTAGTTTCTAAAATCAGCCTAACAGTCTACTTAGGGTACCAATGAAATGTGAGCGAAAATAGGTGTGTTTTGATGGTGAAGCAAAGTCCGAGAAGATAAGAACAATTAGTAGGAGAGTGGCAAGTATAACATACTTTTATTTATTGTGAAAATAAATCTAATTTCACAAATTAACCTAAATGTGAACCTTCATCTTATAATTTTGTCCTGTTAGCTGCTGGGGAAATGAAATTTCTCATTAAACAGGAATTTGAGGGAATTTTTTTCTGTCTGGAAATTTAAAGCACTCCCTTAAGATGAAGCATTATTTAAGTAGAATATTTCTTCTTCATTATTTGCAAAAATGAAGAGACAAACCTAAAAATCCCACTACCAAATTACCTTCTCTAGAAATACTAGGTAGTAGAAACTGAAAGATATGCTCAAATGTAAAGTTTTCCTCCCATCGGAATTTATTCTTCAGGAAGTGGATAATTACATTCCAGCTCTCACAATGTTGCTCATAATAGGAGATCCTATCCCAATTATATTATTTAGAACCACAAAATATTTTGAGAAAGTCATATAGTTTGAAAATGGGCTCAGTCAATGCTACTTTGGAGTGCTTACCGAATAGGTAGAAAGCCCAGAAAAATGTTTAATTGAAATATAATTTATATACCATAATATTCACCTATTTTAATTATGCATTTCAGTAAGATTTAGAAAATGTATACTGCCATGCAACTCATCCTTACACTATGCTTTAGACCAGTCCATCATTCCAAAATGTAATTAATCCCTGCTGCCACTCCCGCCCCCAGCACCAGGGAACCACTGATTTGCTTTCTGTCACTAAACTTTGCTTTCCTAGATATGCAAATGAAGCCATACAGTGTACTCTCTTGCCTTGCTCCTTTCACTCACATGACATTTTTGAGATCTATTCATGTCTTGCATGTGTTAGCAGCTCATTCATTTATTTTTGTACTTATGTTTTTATTGTGGAAAATACACCTACCATGAAATTTATCATTTTAACCATTTTTAAGTATACAATTCAGTGGCATTATATACATTCACAATGCTGTGCAACCACCGCCACTATTCATTTCCAGAACTTTTTCTTCTTTCCAAATGGAAACTCTATACCCATGAAACACTAGCTCTCCATTCACCCCTGCCCTCTGCTCCTAGCAACCATCACTCTCTATCTCTGAATTTGCCTATTTTTACCTCATATAAATCCTGTATTGGGATCATACAATATTTATTCTTTCATGTCTGGCTTATTTCACTTAGCAAAATGTTGTCAACATTCATCTTTGTTGTAGCATGTCTCAAAATTTCATTCTTTTTAAGGCTGAATAATACTCCATTGTATGGCTATTGGATTACCTTTTACTGATCCAGTCATCTAATGATGGAAATTTGGGTTGTTTTCATCTTTTGGCTATTGTAAATAATGCTACTATGAGCATTGATGTACATATTTGAGTCCAGGTTTTCAATTCTTTTGGGTGTATTTCTAGGAATAGAATTGCTGGGTCATATGGAAATTCTATGCATAACCTTTTGAGAAACCACTATACAGTTCTTTCTTTTTTTATTGGAGCAATTAGAGTGGCTATGTAAAGATACTTCACCATGGTTTAAATTTGCATTTGCTTGATATCCAATGATGTTGAACATTTTTTATATGTTTGGTTTTGCCTCTTATATATCTTCTATTGTGAAATATCCCTCTAAATCTTTTGGCATTTTAAAATTGAGTTGCTAGTCTTTTTATTGAGTTGTAAGAGTTTTTTTTATATTCCTTTTCAAATATATGTTTTACGAATACATTTTCCTAGTCTATGGCTTGTCTTTTTATTTTCTTTAAAATGAAATGCATGTATTTTAAAAATTTGATGCTGGTCCAGTTTATAACATTTTTCTTTTGCATTTCATGCCTTTTATGTCCTATCTAAAATTTTTGGCTTACTTCAAAGTCATAAAGGTTTATGTTTTCTTTCTAAGTTTTATAGCTTTAGCCTGGTTGTATATGTCCATCATCCATTTGGGTTAATTTGTGTCTATGGCATAAAAAAGGAGTATTCATTTTCCCTCAAAATATGTTCATTATTCTCATTCTCCTTATTGAGGGAAAAGAAAACAAAAAAGCTATCCTTTCCCCCATTGAATTACATTGACAAATCAATCATATATGTGTGGGCTTTCTGGACTCTCAATTTCATTGACCTACATGTATATCCCTATACCAATACTATGCAGTATTGATTGCTAATTTTTATAATATGTCTTAAAAATAAGTATTGTATGTTTTCCAATTCTTTGCTTCTTTTCAAAAATTGTTTTGACTACTTTAGGTCCTTTGCATTTTATACAAATTTTAGAATCAGCTTGCCAATTTCCTTATACAAGAAAATATCTGCTGGTATTCTGATAGGAATTGCATTGAATCTATAGATCAATTTGAGGAGAACTGCCATCTTAACAATATTGAGCCTTTGTCTATGAACATAGTATATCTCCATTAATTTAGGTTATCCTTAATTTTTCTTAGCAATATTTTGTGTTTTCAGTGCATAGACTCCAAAATCTTTTCCTAAATTTATTTCTAAGTATTTTAAATGTGATTATACATGGCATTTTTAAAAATTCAAGTTTTAGATTGTTGTTAGAGGATGGGCCACCTAAATTCACTTATGAGTTCTAGTAGTGTTTTGTAAATTCTCTATGGTATGCTAATACATGATCGTGATTTTTTGTAAATTAAGTTTTACTTTTTCTTGCCCAATCTGTATGCATGCCATATGTTTCTTTTAATAGTCTTATTTTGCTGGCTAGAATCTTCAGTATAATGTTGAACAGAAGTGGTAAGGGTGAATATCCTTGTTTTGTTCTTGACCCTTGGTAGAAGGTATTCAGTCTTTCACCATTAAGTGTAATGGTAGCTGTAGTTCCTTTGTTGATGACCTTTAATAGATGGAGAAAGTACCCACTATAGTTTGGCTTGACTCCTTCAAATCTCATGTTGAAATTTGATTCCTAATGTTGGAGTTGGGGCATAATGGGAGGTGTTTGGATCATGAGGGCAGATCCCTCATCAGTGGCTTGGTGCCATCATCACAGTAATGACTGAATTCTTGCTCTGTTAGTTCCCATGAAAGCTGATTGTTAAAAAGAGCCTGGTACCTCCACCCTTTCTCTCTCTTGCTTCTTCTCTCACCATGTAATTTCTGCACATGCTGGCTTCCCTTTCCCTTCCACCATGAGTGGAAGCAGCCTGAAGCCCTCACCAGAAGCAGATGCTGGTTCCATGCTTCTTGTACAGCCTACAGAACTGAGAGCCAAGTAAACCTCTTTTTTGTATAAATCACCCAGTCTCAGGTATTTCTTTATAACAACACAAACAGACTAAGATAGTTCCCATCTATTCTTACTTTGTTGAAAGTTTTTAAAAATCATAAGTTGGCATTGGAATTTGTTAAATGTCTTCTCTCTGTTTATTAAGATTTTTCCTAATTATTCTATTAACATGGTATAGTGCATTAAATGATTTTTAAATGTTAACCCTACCTTGCATTTCTGTAATAAACCCTAGTTATCCATGATCTATTATTCCTTTTGTATGTTGCAGGTTTCAATTTATTCATATTTTGTTAAGGACTTTTGCATCTATATTTATTAAGTATATTGCTCTGTAGTTTTTTTTCTCTGTGATATATTTTTTCATCTTTATATTGAGGGAAATCTTAGCCTCATGGAATGAGCTAAGTTTTCTTCATTCTCTATTTTTTGGAAAATTTTTTTTTGTAGGATTGGTATTATTTATTTCTTAGGTGTTTGATTTAACAGTTAATTCATCTGTGCCACAACTTTTCTTTGTGGAAAAATTTTTAATTGGTAATTTAATTCCTTTAGTACATATAGAGATTTTTTCAGGATTTCTATTTATTCTTGAGTCAGTTCTGGTAATTGGTGCCTTTCTAATAATTTTTTTTTTTTTTTGAAACGGAGTCTCACTCTGTCGCCCAAGCTGGAGTGCAGTGGCGCGATCTCGGCTCACTGCAAGCTCCGCCTCCTGGGTTCACACCATTCTCCTGCCTCAGCCTCCCAAGTAGCTGGGACTACAGGCGCCCGCCATCACACCCAGCTAATTTTTTGTATTTTTAGTAGAGATGGAGTTTCACCGTTTTAGCCAGGATGTTCTCAATCTCCTGACCTCGTGATCCACCTGCCTCGGCCTCCCAAAGTGCTGGGATTACAGGCGTGAGCCAACACGCCCGGCTCTAATAATTTTTATATTACCTCTAAGTTGTCAAAAATACTGATATAAAGTTGTTCATGGTATTTCCTTAGTATCATTTTAATTTTTGTGGGATATATAGTAATGCCCCTTTTTTCATTACTGATATTAGTAATTTGTATCTGTCCTACATTTTTTTTATCAAGCTAGCCAAAGTTTAATGATTTTTGTTCATTTTTTCTAAGAAGTAACATTTAGTTTCATTTATTTTTCTATACTTTTAAATTTTATTAGTTTCTGTTTATTGGTTTCCACTCTGATCTTTTAAAAATGTTCTTCCACTTACTTACTTTGTGTTTTATTGATCTTCTCTTCCAGTTTTTTAAGGTAAGAACTTGTATTGCTTTTAGACCTTTCTTCTATTATAATATACTCATATAAAGTTATAAATTTTCCTTTCAGCATTCTTTTAGCTACATTTAACAATTTTCATATGTTGTATTTTTATTTTCATACAGTTTCAGAAAATTTAAAAACTTTGTTTTGATTTCTGACACGAGTTACTTAAAAGTGTGTTAAGTTCTACATATTTGGGGATTTATCAGATATATTTCTGTTGTTAATATCCAATTTAATTCCATTGTGGACAGGTATTATATTTTTTATAATTTTAATCCTTTTACATTTATTGAAATTAATTTTATGGCCCTCCATATAGTCTATCCTGGTGATTGCTCAATGTGCACTTAAAAGTAATGAATATTCTGCTGCTTGGAAGTGGAATGTTATAATATATGCCAATGAGGTCAAATTGGCTGATATTATTGTTCATGTTTTCTATATCGCTACTGATTTTCTATTTTTAATATCAATTACTGAGAAAGAACTAAATATACAGTGTGTCATAATTTTTGCATTAAACATATATTTTTAAAATTTTAAAAATATTTTTAACAGAGATTCAAGTTACAGATCATCTGATGCAGATTCCTTTCAGCCTAAAGAGATTTCATTAGTATTTCCTGTAGTACAGTTCTAGCAATGAATTGTGTCAGTTTTGGTTTATCTGAAAATATCTTTATTTTCTCTTCACGTTTGAAGAGTTTGGTAGCTATAGAATTCTTGGCTGACCTTTTTTTCTCCTTCAGCAGTTTTAATATATCAATCTATTGCTGTCTGGCCTCCATTATCTCTGATGCAAAGTCAGCCATTTCTTGTATTGTTTCACTGTTTAGGCGATCTGTCATTTTTCTCTTGCCACTTTCAAGATTTTCTCCTTGTCTTGCAGTTTGACTATGATTTTTTTGGGTGTGGTTTTGTTTGTGCTTAGCCAACTTGGTGTTTTTTTGAGCATCTTGATGTGTAAGTGTAAGTTAATATTTTCACAACATATAAAAAGTTTGGATCCACTGTTTCTTCAAATTTTTTTCCACTTTCTTTTTTCTTTCCTTTCCTTTGGACCCCATTTATACACGTGTTGAAGTACTTGATGTTGCCTCACATATGTCTGAGATGCTATTCATTTTTCTCCCATCCCTTTTCTATTTGGGTTTTTTGTTTGTTTGTTTGTTTGGTTTGTTGGTTGGTTGTTTTTGGACTGACTGGATAATCTATTAATCTATATTCAAGTTCACTGATTCTTTCTTCTGACATCTCAAATCTGAAGGTAAATTTATCTAGCGAATTTTTAATTTCAATTATTTTACTTTTTCAGCTCCAGAATTTCCATGTGGCCTTTTTCATAGCTTCTATTTTTCTATTGAGACTTCTTATTTTGACTCATTGTTAGTGTATTTTCTATTAATTCTTTGAACATATTATGTTGAAGTCTCTTTATACTAAAATCTAACATCTGGACCTACTTGGAGTCAGTTTCCATTGACTGTGTGTGTGTGTTTTAAACTTGTATATTTGTTCTGTTTCTCTGAATGCCTAGTAATTTTTAAAGTGAAAACTGGACATGGTAGATAATACACTGAAGCAACTCTATATTTATTTGATTTTTTTTTTCTGAGGGTTGTTTTTTGTTTGTTATAGTAACTTACCTCTATTCAAGCTGAGAAATGTCTACACCATGATACACAACTTCTGATGTCTTTGCTCAGATTTATGTTTGCTTTTTTTAGCCTCATTCCATAAGTCTTCCTGTGCCTGCATAGCTTAGCAGTTGGCTAATTATTTGGCAGAGATTATACCTAGACATTTTGGGCCCATAAAGCTTCTATCCTTTGTTACTCAAGCTCTGTGTAAGTTGAGGAGTGCTTTCAAAGACACAGCCAATTACAAAGTCCCCTTTGGACCTTACTTTTAATGAGCTCTCTGGGTTCTCCTCCATATGTATCTTAGCAATCATCCAGAGATTTGTGGAGAGTTTTATTTCAGCCCTTCTATGGCTCTCACTTCCAATATCTCACATTTAAATTTCTAGCTGGTTGCCATCTTCCTTGAATTGAAATAGTTGATACTGTCTGATAAAGCTACAAATTTTGTGCTCCTACCCCAAACTGAGTCTATCATCTCCAGCTGGAAAAAACAGGTTTTCACCACCTGTTAACAACAGCTCAACTACTACTGGATAACGGTCTTTACCACTTGAGCTGTGGAAGAGAAAGGATGAGAAGCCTTTCAAGTAAGAAGCCCACAGTCTTGTTGGTCTTATTTCATGCAGTAGCAGTTTTTCATGAGTAGATTTTCCTTAATTTGTTGTCCGCCTTTGGTCATCTTCTAGTACCTTGCGATGGTTGTTTTTAATGGTTTTCTCCAGTTTGTTGTTGTTGTTGTTTTTCACTAGTTTTCTTCTTGGAGACAGGAAAGAAATTTAACACAGACCTTGTCATCCTACCTAGGAACTTACAAGTATAACTACATAATTGCAGAAACTCAAACATTTTTAAAGAGCAATACTAAAAGTGACTAGGTTGTGAAGATCTTACAAACATGTAACCTACACGATGAACAACAACAGCAGCAAAAGTCTATCTTAATGTTTTGCAAATAGTGCTATTGGTTGTCTACAGGGAAGCCTTTCTCTCTGCTTCTTCCTTTCTAACAGAATCAGAATGTGTTCACATATTGTAAGATGTATGTTGCATATGTTTCTTCCCAGTTTTAAGGGATGACTATTAATTAATCCTAATCAATCATGATTAATATCCATTTAGAATTATCATTATAAGTATGGTTTTATGATACAACCCTGGCCAATGAATAAGAGGAGAAATCTGCCAGGTGTCTTCTGGAAAGGTTTTTTTCTTTCTCATATAAAGGGACGTAAGACAGAAACGTACTCACTGTCCTACTTTCAAAAGATTTTTCATGAAGATATAATACTTGGAGCTGCTCCAGGAGGACAAAGCCAAAGACTGGCTTGGTGATATGATAGGATTACTAACCATCCCAGTTTACCTGAGACTGTACCAGTTTTAGCACTGAAGTCCTCTGTCCCAGGAAATTTTTCAGCCCTGGAATAACCAGAACAGTTGGTCTCCCTACCTTGTTCTGCTACTGAATTGACCAACCAACACTGGTGTGACCCTACTATCAGACTTCTTAAAATATGAATAATTAATTTGCTGTTCTTTAAGCTATCTCTAATTGAATAGTCTATGATGTACAGCCAAAAGTGTCCTATTATAGTACCCAAATATAAACAGCTTTAACCAATTCATCCTTGTATACCCATTCACAACAAGTTAAAAGAAGTCTGCCCTAGGAACTTTTCTTTTCTTTTCTTTTTTTAGAGGGAATGGAGAAGAAGATGGTGAGGAAGAAAAAGTGGGGAGACAGGCAGATTGGGAGACAGGCAGGGAAGAAGATGGGCATGGGAAGAAGACAGATGGGAGAGGGAGTGGAGAAGGCAGTGAGAGGGAAGAAGACAGGGAGAGCAGAGGGAGGGAGCTAAGGAGAGGGAGCAGGGAAGGAGACCTGGAGAGGGAGCAGGGAAGGACTGCAGGAGAGGGGGCCTGCCCTAGATGCATACTAGAAATGTACGTCATAATTGCAGTGGTGGCCAATGTCAGTTATCCATTGAGAGAAAATAAGCTGTGTGAAATCAAAGACCATATCCATCTTGTAAGGAGCTGATTCCCATCATCCCCAGTCCTCAGCCCATGGAGGTAACCAATAAATATTTGGTGAATAAATGTTACTCATTACTTTTACTGAAAATTCTCAAGCAAATAGGAAAGTGCCCCCTGGTGCCAGTAGAGTGAATTAAACAGTGAAGTAGACTTTAAAATACTGATTTGTGGACAAATCTGGTAAATCTGGTGTATCACAAATCAGAATGGGCCAGAGGATCTGAAATCTTGTTGAGGAAGGGTGAATCAGGAGAGTAACAGAGGGAAAGCAGGCCTAGAGTCTGAGAGTTTGGGGGTGAGGAAAGAGGATATGGCTCATGAAAAACTCTAGATATTGATAGAAAAGTGTACATTTAAATAGAGTTAAAGTTTGTGGGTAACTACAATTCAGATAATGTATAATTTTAATTAACTATGGAATATTGCAATATGATCAGGAAGGGTAGACCTCAGTTTTAACTGAATGATGCAGATGGTGAATGGAGCTGCAGCAGGGGCAGCCACAGGTCCACGGGAAAAGGGCAAAGTGATCTCACAATGAAGATTGGGAGCGGACAGCCAGTCCAGATGGCTGGCTGGAGACCCTGGCAATGGCTTGAGGGTGCAGCCAGCAGGAGCCAAGGTGAGGCTGAGTCAGCCAGGGGAGTCGTGCTGGGAGCAGGGCTGAGCCAAAGGGACAGATCATGAATTCAACAGCTACAGACCTCAGCTTCAGGGATCAGCTGGGTGCCCAGCAAACTAGTGGACAGGGCACTGCCTCAGAGGCAATGACTAGAGGACACCATGCTTAAGACCTGGAGTTCCCTTTCTCTGCTCATATCCTTGCTTTATCTTACAGAGAAAGGCAGGGGAGAGGAAGTCTATCTGAGAAGCAGAACTGTTTGATTTAATAGAGAGTCAACATAAAATACCAAACTGGACTAAACTGTAAACCAGATTGGACATTTCACTATTTTTTTACTGCTAGCCAGTGATTGGGAGCTTATGAGGAATACTGTAATAGATATAGGCTAAGTAAAGTAAAAAACAACTCCATACATGAGTTGTTGTTACATTTTTTGGCCCTCCTCCCCCACATACGTATTCCATGTGGACTGTAAGAGAAAAAGAAGGAGCGTGGCTTTCCAGGAAAGCTGAAGCTGGAGAGCAGAAACACTGGAGCAAGAATGAAATCAACAGACTTCCTGGATTACTCAGAATGAATGTCTCTGAGGCCACAGCAGTGAGAGTTTTGATCTCAGAAAACACTGGAACAAATCTGAATCTGCTTTGGTGATTCAATCCAGGGCTGTTTGTCTGTGTTATTCTGCTTCCTTCTGCTCCTAACCTCTTCTCTTTACTATGCTTCATCATGAACAATTGGTTCTGTGTACATTTTCAATGAGTGTAGCCCACTGGTTGGGTAGGGAGTCAAGGGTTAGATAGCCAAGCTTCCCCTTCACCCTTGGGTCTCATTTCCTGCTCTGGTTGGAAATCCCAGAGTTCCAGTGATAACTTGATTTGTACTAACGCATCTGATATTAATGGTAATTTCTTCTCCAAGGTATTTATGTGTAAAGTTGAAAAAAATCATCAAAATCTAGAGTCATGAATTTGTAAGGTGACAGTTTACATAGTGGCTCTAATCTGTCCTATATACAAGATTAACCTGGGAAATATCTTTGAAGACAGTGGAAGATAGTGATTGATAAGACACCAAGGAGAAGAACTTCAAAAGGACTGGGGACCCAGTGAGGTCACCGATGGCCTGGGAAACATTTATAATAAGAGAGGCAGACCAGACTTCTAGACTATAAACAACTCCAATGTCCTTGTCTTAGGGTCTAAACAATAGATCACATTTCTCAATGTGGTCTATGCACAAACTGCATTAGAATCACCAGGTGCACCTATTTAAACTGAAAATTCCTGGCTGGGCACAGTGGCTCATGCCTTAATCCCAGCACTCTGGGAGGCTGAGGTGGGTGGATTGCTTGAGCCCAGGGGTTCAAGACCAGCCTGGCCAACATGGTGAAACCCTGTCTTTACTAAAAATACAAAAATTAGCCAGGCGTGGTGGTGCATGCTTGTAATCCCAGCTACTCAGGAGGCTGAGGCAGGAGAATCACTTGAACCTGGGAGGTGGAGGTTGCAGTGAGCCAAGGTTGTACCACTGCACTCCAGCCTGGGCGACAGAGTGAGACTGTCTCAAAAAAATAAGTAAAAGTAAATTAAATAAAATAAACTGAAAATTCCTGAGATCCACTCTTTCTCCCTCTTTTTTTAAAAAAAATCTCTCTTTCTTTTTTTCATTCTTTCTCTTTTATAAGTATACCTAACATAAAATGTGCCGTTTTAGCCATTTTTGAGTATTCCATTCAGTAATATTACATGCATTCACAATGTTGTGCAACCATCTCTACTATCCATTTCCAAAAGATTTTCGTCATCCCAAACAGGAACTGCACCCATTAAACTAAAACTCCCCATTTCCCCCTCCCTTCTCCACCTGTAACCTCTATTCTACTTTCTGTCCCTATGAACTTGCTGAGGCCTGCTCTTGACCTTCCTGGATTGTTCTCTCAGAGCCAGGATGGCAGAACTGACAACAGAGAGGAGGAGAGGAGAACAGAAGAGACAGAGTGATTTGAAATTGCAGGTCCTTCCTCTCTTCTTGTTCATTATAAGCAAATGCTCATAATGTTTTCTGGGATTTTTCAGGATTTTCCCTGAAGCTGGCATTTTCCTTCAGCTTCCTATGAAGCTTCAAAAGGCAAAAGCTCTGATGAAGTCGTGTTTGTATTGTTCTCAGCTAAGCACACACGTTGGACCCAGCAGGCACTGAAAACACCATAAACAGCTATTGAATGATGCCTAGCTTCAAAAGTAAAATTTTAGCTTAGCTTTTCTTTCTTTTCCTCCTTATCCAAAAACAGGCTTTCTTATCCCTTCACAGGGATTTTCCAGGTGAGAAAGAGAAGAGAAGTAAACATGCAACCAAGGTCACAGCCTGATATGGTTTGGATTTGTGTCCACGCCCAAATCTCATGTCAAATTTTAATATCCAGTGTTGGAGGAGAGGCCTGGTGGGTGGTGATTGGATCATGGGGGTGGATTTCCCCCTTGCTGTTCTTGAGATAGTGAGTGAGTTCTCATGAGATCTGGTTGTTTAAAAGTGTATAGCACCTCCTGCTTTGCTCTTCTTCTTCCTGCTCTGGCCATGTAAGACGAGCCTGCTTCCCTTTCCATCATGACTGAACGTTTCCTGAGGCCTCCCCAGCCATGCTTCCTGTACAGCCTGTGGAACCGTGAGCCAATTAAACCACTTTTCTTTATAAATTAAATTACCCAGTCTCAGGTAATTTTTTATAGCAGTGAGACTATACACAGCCTATTAGCAAAAAAAAGAAGACTCTGATGTCCGAACTAGCTGTTCTCATTTTTCCCTTTTAATTAACTCTTGTTTCTATATCATCAGAACAATATATAAAGATTGTGGGCTGGGCGTGGTGGCTCACGCCTATAATCCCAGCACTTTGGGAGGCCGAGGTGGGCGGATCACCTGAGGTCAGGAGTTTGAGACCAGCCTGACCAACATGGTGAAACCCCGTCTCTACTAAAATACAAAAAAAAATTAGCCGAGTGTAGTGGCAGGCACCTGTAATCTCAGCTACTTGGGAGGCTGAGGTGGGAGAATTGCTTGAACCCAGGAGGTAGAGGTTGCAGTGTGCTGAGATCGTGCCATTGCACTCCAACCTGGGCAACAAGAGCGAAACTCCATCTCAAAAAAAAAAAAAAGATTGTGGAAAAATCTTTCTTGGCACTTCTTTATAAAAATACACTCCTATTGAAATTTAATGATGTTCTGTTGGTACAAAGTTGTTTGAACAAGCTTGGTTTCCATTTTTTATTTTCTTAGGGCTATAGATATGTTAATACCACAATTTACATGACTAAAGTGCATTCTCTCAAATATTTGAGAGATTATTTTAAGTAAGAATGTGACAATATCCAGATTACTTGTATCCCATTGATTCACTTACTTGTCCTATCAACATTCACTCAACAAACACTCATGGGATCCCTCTCAAGTCAGTGCTAAGGATGTAAGGACAAATAACCCTGGCTGCATTTCTCAAGTTGCCTGAAGGTTTTGTATACTGGCCTGTTTTTCATTTGAAATCTTGCTGTGCTTTGTATTTAAGAATGACAAAGGAGGCTGGGCATGGTGGTTCAGGCCTGTAATCCCAGCACTTTGGGAGGCTAAGGCAGGCGGATCACAAGTTTGAATCGAGACCGTCCTGTCCAACATGGTGAAACCCCATCTCTACTAAAATACAAAAAATTAACCGGGCCTGGTGGCGCGTGCCTGTAGTCTCAGCTACCCAGGAGGCTGAGGCAGGGGAATCACTTAAACCTGGGAGGTGGAGGGTGCAGTGAGCTGAGATGGCACCACTGCACTCCAGCCTGGCAACAGAGCAAGACTCTGTCTCAAAAAAACAAAACAAAACAAAACAAAAAACAATGACAAAGGACCAATTAAATAACTTAGTATTTCTATGATCCTTTCCACAAGGAAGCTTTAAAATTTAATTTCTGTTTAGGGTATTCATATTCCTCCCCTCTCCCCTAATCAAACCACACATTCCTCTGATTATTACATTTTCAACATGATGTGGTAACACAAAGTACATCTCAGTCAAAGTAAAAGTTCTGCAATCATTCATTCATCAAGTACTTGTTTACTGTTTTTGGTCAGGCACTGTTCCAGCATTGTGGAAATAGAGTAGTGAAGAAGGCAGGAACGGTCTCTGCCATTCAGGAGTTTCTATGCTCCAAGAGGAGGATGACACCACTAGCTGCTTGTCCAGTAACCTCCTGCTGCCTTATTCTTAGCTATTAGAGCCCTAATGTAGTACAGGGTCATAATGTGCACCACTAAAAATATCTGCTTAATCTTTCTCTGACTTGAGGATAGCAAACTGACCCATTCTGGCATAAGCCTAAGTCATCAGATAGGACTTCTTTAAAAGATTTCAAAGCCATGCTCCTTTGCCTTTTGCTCCTCACTCTTCATCCTTCTTGCCTAGAAACATGGAAGTGATGCCTGGAAGTGGAGCAACCATCTTCTCTTGTGGATATGAAAGCCACACTCATATAGAGAGGGAGCAGAGAGCTGGAAGAAACCTGGTTTCTTGGTGCCGCCAAGGGAGCAATGCACCACTTACTTAGAGATATATAAGTGCCTCCTTGGTGGTAGGGTTTCTGTCATACGATGTCAGAAACCCTACAACCAGTCAGGGTGAGTCTAACTGATTGTTGCAGGTTGGGGTCCTTAGAGGCAGACTCTGAAGCAGTGATTTGCATGCAGAAAGTGTATTAGGAGTGTCCTTGGGACAGCACCTGTGGATCATGCAGAGGGAAAAATTCCAAGCCTGGGATGGCCCTTCAGACTTGTCTCAAGGTGGATAGATGGGGCTGGGCCTTTATACATGTGCAGTGCCTAATCGTTGAATGCAGGTGCCCAAGGAAAGGGGTATGACTTTAGTTGAGACAACTCTTTCCAGATGAGTCAATTCCTAAAAAGTGCTGACAATGGGATGCTGTCTGTGCACAGCACTTTCAGAAACATGGGAAATAAGTTCTTCATTCCTAAAAGAGAATCAGGGAAGCACATTATAGCACTCACAGCTGTTCATCATATATGCCCCTCGAATACACTTATAAATGCAAGTTTCACAAGCAGCCCCCTTGGATACCATCAAGTCTCTTTTCCTAGGAGAAATTTGTAAGCAAAAGGTTAACAGGGTAAACTACAGCCCCAAAAATATTTAATAGAAAGGAAGAGCTGCATCTGGTCTTGGATTTGCCACTGAAGCTCTTTAAATCCTTCTTCTATTATCCATTTTACATTCCCGTCACCTTCAGCTGGCATGTTTGCTGGTCTCTGTGGCTTACCTGGTAGTGTGACCCAGATCTGCACCACTGAGGGGTCTGAGCTGCTGGTCACTATGCCTTACTCAGGCCACCACTGCAGCCATCACCCATTAAGCCTCAAAACCAGATGAGGGACTACTGAGAGATGCTTAAGTGGATCACCAAGTACCAAACACCTTCTTTCCTGTCCTCATTATATAAGAGCAGCCAACCTTCTCCTAATGATCAAGGTCCATTTTCTGTAACAAGGCAGTCACTCCTTTTCTTTCCTGCTGGTCCTTTGGCACATGAAGCCTTAGGTGCCTAGACAACAGCCATGGCTTATAAATCAATGGGACTAATGATGTGTTCCTTGGTAGAAGCATTTCTGTTTGTGAATGAGAATCTCTAAACCCATAGAGCACAGAACTGCAGAGACAAGAAGCACAGATTCCCCAACTGAGGCTGATGCTAAGCTAACGTGATCATTGAGAGAGTGTTTAGGAAAGTCCATTCTGTGAAAATAACAATTATACTGAGAGCTACAGGATGAGAATGATGCAGTCAGAAGAGCTGGACAAAGACTTTCTTAGACAGCAACAAAAAGAAACTGCAAACAAAAAATCTAAAGTCAGAACAAATTTAGTTTATTACAAATCAGTGCATCTGTACTATAGAGAATGTGGGGAAATGGGTAAAAGTGGACTCGGAGAGGTAGGCAGAGGCCAGACTATGTGTGATCTTTGAGGTGATAGTGAGGACTTCACATGTCTTCTAAATATGAGGCAAAATCATCAAAAAGTTATAAGTGGGCCCAGCGCAGTGGCTCATACCTATAATCTCAGCACTTTGGGAGGCCGAGGCACATAGATTGCTTATGGCCAGGAGTCTGAGACCAGCCTGGGCAACATGGCAAAACTCTATCCCTACAAAAAAAAAATAACAAAAATTAGCCAGACATGGTGGTGCATGTCTGTAGTTCCAGCCACTTGGGAGCCTGAGGTGGGAAGATCGTCTGAGCCCGGGAGGTCGAGGCTGCAGTGAGCCATGAGTGCACCACCGCACTCCAGTCTGGGTGACGTGAGATGCTGTCTCAAAAAAAAAAAAAAAAAAAGTTATATGCAAAAGAATGTCACCTTCTGGATTACAGTTTTAAGGGACTAAACTGGGGAAAGTTGGGGCACATAGCTGGCAAGAAGCTACTGGTTCTTAATTTTCCTAAATCCCCTCATAAAAGCCCACAGCAATTAAGATAACAAGCACATAAAACCTGGACTATATCTATAACAAAACTAAATGAAAAAGTAATCTCATTAACTTCAAAAGATAGGTGAGTTCTATCCTGACAGCTTTAAAATATGCATAAAATCAGCGTTTATGAAGGAGAAAGCAGATGGCAACAATGGGAAAACTGATGGACTGAAGAAACTTCAGAATAACCTCAGGGCTCACCTGCAGCTCCGTACATCAATCCGAGAATGGTAGCTAACACTGGAAAGAGTTTTCACCCTACAATAGCAAGCCAATTGTAAGGCCTTAAGTTGCTAAAGTGGTTTGGACCTATGAACTCTCAAAACTAACTAGCAAAAGCTCCCTTCCAGGACAACACCCCACACAGAGGTGAAATTCTTGGAAATCAAATCAAAATTGAGCAGGAGAGGGTCAACAGGGACCAAGGAAAAAAGAAAGTCTGGCTAAAAATAGGAAGAGGGAACAAAGCCAAGAAATTTCAAAATATAAGCCATTGTACAGTTGTTCCTTGGTATCCATGTGGGATTGGTTTCAGAACCTTTTGAGAATGCCAAAATCTGCAGATGCTCAAGTCTGATGTAAAATAGCATAGTATTGGCACACAACTTATGTACATCCTCCCATATACTTTAAGTCATCTCTAGATTACTTATAATGCCTAACAAAATGCAAATGCTTTGCAAACAGTTGTTATACCGTATTGTTTAGGGAATAATGACAAGACAAAAAGTGAACATGTCAACACAGATGCAATTTTAAAAAATATTTTCAAAAAGATATTTTCAGTCTTTGATTTGTTGAGTCCATGGATGTAAAGTCCACGGATACAGAGGGCCAACTGTATTTTCGAACATATTACAAAACAACAGAAGAGGAAGATCTAAGATCCATGAAGTTGGAAACATTAATCTAAAATTCAAAAAATTAATTTCACATAAAAATGAGCAAGATAAAGGAATTACGGTCATATTAAGGGGAAAAGAAAAAAATGCAAAATAGTGTTCCTAAAAACAATGAAAGCATGCCAAAGAGACATGTGCACAAATAGATGAAAAATATAAGCTGATATTTTACAATACTATAAAACACATTTAAAAAATGATGCAATATCTAAAAGGACAGAATAGAGCGGAAGAAAATTCAGGAATAAGAAGACAGAACTCAGAAAACAATTAAAACTTTTAAAAAAATTATTTCTGAAATAACATCTAAGCCAGAAAAAAGATAGTGAATAAATAGAATAGAAAATGCTTTCAGAAAATTAAAATTAAGAAGCATAAAACTTTAATATAAAAATAATGAAAGAATAAAGAGGTAGAAAGGGTTGTAAAGAAAGCCACAAATACAGAAGGCAGGCAAGAAAGATCCAAGATACATGTAATAGGAAGCTCTGAAGAAGAAAACCAAGTTTAGGGAACAGAACAAACAATAAGAACTACGAAAAAGAAAGGAAACATTTTCTTATTCTAAGTAACAGTAAAAAGATTAATACTACATATTGAAAAGGTACAGTGAATCCTCAGAAAAGCCAACTCAGAGTGACTGATATTAAAATAGATTCTAATGAAATAATTGGACTTAAAAAATTCCTTGAGCACTTAGCAAAAGGCCGGGTCACCTATATGAGGGAAATAAAATAGATTGCCCTATAAAGGTTTGACAGCAATGCTTTATGCTAGAAGAAAAATGGAATATAACATTTAAGATGCTCCAAAAGAGGAAATGTGGAACCAAGAATTTTATATCTAGCCAAAATGGCTGCCGAATGTTGAAGACCACAGACAAACTATGATCAAAATTTAAAAATTCAGAAAATACTGTTCCCATCAGTTCTTCCTTGAGAAACTGGAGAATCATAGAAAAAAAAAATCAACATAAAGACTAGTGGTAAGTTCTAAATATATAATTATATGGAGAATTAACAGTAACTGAGAAATGAAAGGAAGAAAAAAGTAAGTTAATATAATTTCTGACAATACAGAAATAGAATAAAACAAATGGAAAGAATTCTCAGAAAAATAAACGTAGAAGTATTTTCAGAATCATATTGCTAAAAACATGATATTGTTAATCTTGGATTGTTTTATGTGTAATTTAGAATAAGCCAAATGAGTAATTATGTGAAATTCTCATTTATCATCCCCATGTTTTTTTTGTTTTTGTTTTTGTTTTGAGACAGAGTCTCGCTCTGTTGCCCAGGCTGGAGTGCAGTGGCGCAATCTCGGCTCACTGCAAGCTCCGCCTCCCGGGTTCACGCCATTCTCCTGCCTCAGCCTCCCGAGTAGCTGGGACTACAGGCGCCCGCCACCACGCCCGGCTAATTTTTTGTATTTGTAGTAGAGACAGGGTTTCACCGTGGTCTCAATCTCCTGACCTCGTGATCCGCCCGCCTCGGCCTCCCAAAGTGCTGGGATTACAGGCGTGAGCCACCGTGCCCGGCCATCATCCCCATTCTTGACAACAAGGATTTGTGGTATGGGTGAACGGAGGAACAAGTTTCATATTGAAAAAATTAAGCAAAACACCCTGTAGTTTTGAATTTAGAAGCCCTGGTACTTTTTAGTGAGAAACACTATGTCTAGATCAACATTGCTACTGTTGGTCATTCTTTCCAGATTTTTTCAGTGTTCAAAAGTAGAATATATGCCTTTTCCTGATTACACGATGTAAACCTTCTGGATCTCAAATGTCACTCTGGAAAGAATAAAGACTTGTATAGTCCTGAATGGACTGAGTTTGAAAATATTGAGAAAATCTGAAGTGACTGAAGAAATCTGGAATTCAATTTTCTGAATCATCAGTGGAATGAGAGTTAGAGGCAAAACTCATTCAGTTACAGAAAAATAAGTCTATTTTCTCACACCAGCATTTATGATTGTAAATTTTGTTTCTACAATATTTCTGTTACCACAGTGAAAAATAAGGCAGAGTCACCAGCTGAAGGTGGGAGGGATAGGGTGCATGGGCTGTTTAAGCAGAGAAAGAAGATTTAAAATATTATCACAGAGGAGAATAATAAACTTACTAGAAAACAGGGATACTGAGCAGTATTGAGTGCCTTTTGAAGTTTGTGGCTATGAATAAAATGTCAATTGTCAAGCTGGTTGAAAGGACAGATTCAACATTTTGCAAGTAGAAGGTTGATCTAGTCAGGATTAACCAGTGAAGTGCTGTGTTGCAGGAAGGTGAGACAGGCAAAATTGATGAGAGTAAACAATTTTGATATGTCATATTTTAGCATCTTAGCATAACATGAAAAATGTAATGTTTCAAAACAAATAGAAGCACTGGGTGCAAAATTTCCTCAAAGACTGAGCATGGTAGCTCACACCTGTAATCTCAGCACTTTGGGAGGCCAAGGCGGGTGGATCACCTGAGGTCAGGAGTTCGAGACCAGCCTGGCCAACATAGTGAAACCCTGTCTCTACTGAAAAAACAAAAAATAGCCAGGCATGATGGCAGGCACCTGTAATCCCAGCTACTTGGGGAAGCTGAGGCAAGAGAATCGCTTGAACCTGAGAGGCAGAGGTTGCAGTGAGCCGAGATTGTGTCACTGCACTCCAAACTGGTGACAGAGTGAGACTCTATCTCAAAAAAAAATTTCTTCAAGGATGTTATTTTTAAAAAATAGCCATTGCATACATTGCAGAAGTATGAGCAAAAATGAAAAATAATTTTGTTACCTCTATTTTGTAATTTAAAAACTTTTGTTTAATTTTATGCATGAATTTTCTTTGTGAGTTAGAGAAATTGCTTTGAAGTTAGTTAATGTGTATTGGGCTTAAAAATTCAATGTAAAAGTTGGTCTTAAAAATTTTCATCTTAATGAATGTAATTTATTAGTAGGGAAACATGTGAGTAAAATAAACTTATTTATTTCTCACATAAGAAAAATAAACATGGCCAGCCACAGTGGCACAGGCCTGTAATCCTAGCATGTTGGGAGGCTGCAGCCAGCAGATCATTTGAGGTCAGGAGTTTGAGACCAGCCTGGCCAACGTGGCGAAACCTCATCTCTAGTAAAAATACAAAAATTAGACAGCATGGTGGTGCATGCCTGTAATCCCAGCTGCTCAGAAGTCTGAAGCAAGAGAATCACTTGAACCTAGGAAGCGGAGATTGCAGTGAGCCAAGCTCATGCCACTGCACTCCAGCCTGGGCAACACAGTGAGACTGTAGAAAAAAGAAAAGAGAAGAGAGGAGAGGAGAGGAGAGGAGAAGAGAAGAGAAGAGAAGAGAAGAGAAGAGAAGAGAAGAGAAGAGAAGAGAAGAGAAGGAAGAGAAGAGAAGAGAAGAAAAATAAATGCAATAGAGCATTGCTACGGACTGACTGTTTCCTTCCAAAATCCATATATTGAATCCCTAATCTCCCATGAGATGGTATTGGGGCCTGTGAAAGGTAAATAGGTTTAGATGAGGTCACGAGGGTACAGCCCCCATGGTGGATTAGTGCCTTTATAAAAGGATGAAAAGACCAGAGCCTTCTCTCTGTCTCTGCCATGTGTGGATACAACTAAAAGGCAGGTATCTACAAGTCAAGAAGAGGCCCTCACCAAGAACCTGGCCATGCTGGCATCCTGATTTCAGACTTCTAGGCTCCAGAACAGTGAGAATTAAGTGTTTGTTGTTGAAG
This sequence comes from Nomascus leucogenys, assembly GCF_006542625.1. NCBI lineage: Eukaryota > Metazoa > Chordata > Mammalia > Primates > Hylobatidae > Nomascus > Nomascus leucogenys. The sequence goes on along the minus strand of NC_044383.1, from coordinate 134,730,900 downwards.
CCACTTATTCTATGATATTTTTCATAGTAGCCCCAACTGACTAAGACACGTATATAAAATATTTCAGAATTTTAGAACCGGGAGTATAATTAATGCTGCAAATATGTGTAAAGTTCTCAATTATGGAATCCACTATATTTACATCCTGCTTTTCAAAGAAATGGAATATTTATAGGACAATAAAAAAATTCATTTTTTAAAAAAAGATTTATGAAACATATTCAGAGCATGACATAGTTTAATTATACACCCTTCCACAAGAAGGTTAAAGAAAAATACCATTCTTTATTGGCTAACTCTTAGTTATTGTACAAGTCTCTGCCAAATGTCATTTCCTCTGAGAATCCTTTCCTGATCCCCTGAGTTTGGATTAGGTGCCCTTCTGCTGTGTTCTCCTAGCATCATGAATTTACCTCTAGGTGCAGGTTATGGGAACAGCCTGTTTCTTTCTCTCTCTTCCTACCATACTGTAAACTCTTTGAGGATGGGGTCATGCTTTGTTCATCAAAACATCCTGGCATTAGCCCAGCCCTGCCCCAAGTAAGGGCTCTGTGTCTATTTGTTGAATGAATAGATAAATCATCTCTATAAAAGCCACTAGCTCACTATTAAAAGTAATGGGGAAAAACACAGTTACTTTTGCACCAACCAAAGAGATAATTGTAAAATAGGCTTTAGAAAAATGCAAGGGGTGGCCAGGCATGGTGGCTTATGCCTGTAATCCCAGCACTTTGGGAAGTCAAGGTGGGAGGATTGCTTGAGCTTAGGAGTTCGAGACCAGCCCGGGCAACATAGGGCGATCCCATCTCTATAAAAAAAATAAAAAATTAGCCATACGTGGTGGCATGTACCTGTGGTCCAAGATACTTGGGAGGCTGAGGTTAGAGGATCACTTGAACTTGGGAGGTTGAGGCAGCAGTGAGCTGTGATTATGGCACTGCACTCCAGCCCAAATGACAGAGCAAGACTCTGTCTCAAAAAGAAAGAAAAGAAAAGAAAGAAAATGCAAGGGTTTCTTTCCTAATTTTATTAAATCAAAAGAAAGAGAAAAAAATAAAGTAAAAGGCTAGAGTTTTTCAAATTGCCCATGTGTTAGAAATGTTGAAAACATTTTAAAAATATTCAGAACACTAAAGCAAAACAATACATTTTGCCAAGAAGGAAACAAGAATGTGACATTAAAATTAGCACTGCCATTCCAGAATTTTGAAAGGCAAGTATCAGAGGAATTTTTGAGGAGGACAATAAAAGCTTTTGTTAACACAGAATAGAATAAGTACATACACAGCACATACAGAGAATTTGTTGAAATTATTTCATTTTATGCACACAGGCTAGTGAGCCCATTTTGGCACTTTTGTTTGTTGTTGTCTTTGTCCAAAATCATGTGCTCTGAGGAAAACTATGAATTGCTTTAAACATTAACAGATGCTGGATTTAAAGAGTGATCAACTTCTAAACTGCTGATTACCATGGAAAAAGTAAATACATATTCTCTGTTCTGTACCAAGTTTGAAGCTATTATACTATGAAGAGGTTTCTTATGTTTGAGAACATGTAAAATATGTGACACAAAAGCAGTGGCTTCACGGCTGTTCGTTTTCCCTTTGTATTTGGAATTGGTTGACGTCAACTAATTTTTGCTGTAATGTATCCAACATGATGATAATAGCTAACAGTTACTGAGGGCTTACTATGTGCCCGGCATTGTTCTAGAACATGTGCACGTATTACTTCATTTAAGCATCATAATAACTTAATGGGAAGTATTATCCCCCTTTTACAGATGATGAATTTGTGGAGAGAAATTTGCCTAAGGACACAAGCTAGTAGCTGAGGCATCTGGAATTTGAACCAAAGCTGTCTTGCCCTAGAGCCTGAGTTCTGAGTTGCGATAAAAGCCAGCTTGGTTCAAGTTAGCAGAAAAGAGAGCTGTTCAAAGAATAGTGGGCAGCCCACAGAATTTTGGGAATGCTGGAGAGCTAGGCACTGGACTGGACAGCCAGGAACAATCCCAGAAACCCCAGCGCAGAGCAGCTCTGGTGAGAAAACCACTGTGGTGGCCCCGAGCACTGACCACTAGATGTTTGATACACCAGATACAATCAACCGTTTCCTCGCTTTTGACATGAACATGCAACAGAAAGTCTTTTACTCTTTTTTTATTTTTATAATCAAATTGAATATATATCACTATTTCACCAATATCATTCCACTTTCCACTGAAGCAGAAAATTCTACTTATCAATGTTTAATGAATGAACTGGATCATATAGGCATGGTGGAAATGGTTCTGTATGGTGAAATATTGTTTCTGAGCTAAAGAGGTCAGGATGTGGCCTGGGGAAGAAGGGTGTGGGAAAACTTTCAAATTTTCCTGTGTTTTAAAATCCTTGTTATATTTTCTCCATCATGTTTGGGGAGCCAATGCACGCATCTCATATGTGAGGTCAGGTAACAAAGGCTATTGTTTTTTTGTTTGCTTGTTTTTTAGTAAAGGGGTCTCACTCTGTTGCTCAGGCTGGAGTGCAGTGGTGCAATCATAGCTCACTGCAGTCTGGAACTCTGGGCTTAAGTGATCCTCCTGACAAAGGTTGATTTTAAGGGACAAGAAACCCCTAGGAGCAGGGCTCTTATCAAAGGTCAGGTGTAGAGTTAATTAGACCGCCTATCCATAGCATGTAGGGGTTGGAGCATCAATTGTATGAATCTCTTCCCAATTTCACATTCAGTGACACCATATTGGTGGCTCAAAATAGGTTAATAAATAGTAGAGATATTTATTATACACCATGGAAATTGGCAAACACCCAAAGAGCACCAATTATTAAACACTTACCAGCATATTACTATCAAGTGGATGTGCTTTCAATAGAACTGCTAGAGTGAAAAATCAAGGAGGTCCATACACAGTGTTTCCTTCAAAGAAAACAGCATTTGAAGAGTCATGGAGGAGGATTGTGATGGTTACTATTGAGTGTCAACTTGATTGGATTGAAGGATGCAAAGTATTGTTCCTGGGTGTGTCTGTGAGGATGTTGCCAAAGAGATTAACATTTGAGTCAATGGACTGTGAGAGGCGGACCCACCCTCAATCTGGATGGGCACCTTCTACTCAGCTGCCAGCATGGCTAGAATAAAGCAGGTAGAAGAATGTGGAAGGTCTTGACTTGCTAAGTCTTCCAGCTTCCATCTTTCTCCCGTACTGGATGCTTCCTGCCCTCGAACATCATCAGACTCCAAGTTCTTCAGCTTTTGGACTCCTGGACTTACACCAGTGGTTTGCCAGGGGTTCTCTGGCCTTTGGCCACAGACTGAAGCCTGCACTGTCAGCTTCCCTACTTTTGAGGTTTTGGGACTCAGACTAATCCGCCACTGGCTTTCTTGCTCCTCAGCTTGCAGACGGCTTATCATAGGACTTTACTTTGTGATTGGGTGAGTCAATTCCCCTTAATAAACACCCTTTCATATATACATCTATCCTATTAGTTCTGTCCCTCTAGAGAACCCTGACTAATACAAGGATGAACCTTAAGCTCCCTAGAGACATTTATTTTAAAATGAGTAGCTACAATAGTGTCACCGGTGATATACTTTAACAACACATGGAGTTTAGATTTCAATGTATTATAGTTCATAAGCTGAAAATATATTCAGGGTCAAAGAACTCTAAGAATTTTGACTTGGAGGATGGAAAACAAGAAAGAGACAAAAATGGAAGAAAAGAATATTCTCAGGAAGCAGTAACAACCAGAGCACTAAACTAAGAATGCATCAATCAAGATGTTACTGATTAATCTAAGAAATGAACAAATCACCCTCAGCCCAGTGCATGCAGATTCCTCTCTCCTTCTACTTGCATCTACTCCCACTGAGCTGCTCCTAATGGGAGGAACAGCCTAGCATCCCAGCACAGCCTGCAGATGAAGAAATGAGGTGGCGAGGGGTGTCAGGGAGAACCACGGGCCTTGATGGGGCTAAAGAAGTCAAAATAAATTATCTACTTTGTTGCCCAAAGTGGTACCCAATGATCAAGAAGAAAAGCAGAGTTCGATTTTACATCCCTTATGGTTTCTTTTCTGATTATCCACAGGTTGCCTGGCCTTGGTGGAAGTCGCTGCACATCTGTGCTCCATCTGTCAGATGTTATGGCAGTGTTCAATGTGTCCAACAATTGTGTCCTGAGGCTCCAGTAGCCTCCATCACATAAGCCAAGTGGACGCTGGGCAGTCATTCTCCAGAACTCACTAGACATGCTGTCTTACCTTGGGATTTCTAGACACATTTGTATGTATGGGAGAACATACCATCACTCCAAACATGAGGGTCAGTGAATGGTGCTTTTCTATTGCAGGCTTCTGGGACTGCCTGGCTGATACCATTCGTGTCTGATGGAGGGAGTCTTATGTGATGGCTGTCTCCCTCTCTGATGCCATTATATTCGCCAGCTTGGGCTGCCCATAACATAGACTGGGGGCCTTAAACCACAAAAACGTATTTTCTCTATGTTCTGGAGGCTGGGCGTCCAAGATCAAGGTTCTGGTGACTTGGTTTCTGGTGAGGACTCTCTGGCTTGCAGACAGTCACCTGGTCACCTTCTCACTGTGTCCCCACATGGCCTTTCCTCAGTGCACACTCATGGTGGGGGAATGGGGAAAGAGCTCTGGGTGTCTCTTCTCCTAGGGGCACTAATCCTATCAGATCAGGATCAACTCTTATGACCTTATTGAATCTTAATTAATTCTTCAGGGCCCCTTTCCAAATACAGCAACACTGGAGGTTAGGACTTCAAAACATGAATCTTGGGGGGAACACAGACATTTAATTCCTAACAGTAACTGACCACAGCATTCTGGGATAGAGTGTCACTCAGCATTCTGGGATAGAGTGTCACTCAAGATCTGGAGACAAGTGCTGAGCACAGCATCTCTCATTATTGAATATTAGGACGCTTGTGGATTTTCAGCTGATTTTTCCCACATAATGAGGAAAGAAACCAAAGAGATATCCTTTTTGTTGCCTGGATAGTCAGGACTGAAGACAGTGGGGGAAGATGATACAAATAAAGGTGCAAGATCCAAAAACGGGGAGTGGGGAAAATTCTACGTGAAGACTTTCATCTGGTCCATTACCCCTCTACAAAGGGTTTTTTCACTCAGGCCCAGAGTTACTCTTGGGGCTGTGTGTCTGCAAGTACAAACAAAGCAGGCCCTGCTGGGAAGTCAGGAAGCCTCTGCCCACATCTATGCTAGAACATCTTACTACAGAATATAAAGGGGAACTTGCCATGCTGTACTATGGTACCCCAGGCAGTGAGGCCAAGGAAAAACTCAAAGGCTTTTTAAATGATCACTAACTTTTAAAATTAGGGATAAAATTTTTTTATTTTTTATTTTTAAATTTTATTTATTTATTTTAGAAACAGGGTCTTGCTGTTGCCCAAGCTGGAGTACATTGGCACAATCATATCTCACTGCAGCCTTGAACTCCTGGGCTCAAGCAGGAATATCAATTTTAAAACAATTAATAGTATTAACATAAAAAATTAATACTATTAAAATATTAATTAAAATTAAGTTATACTTTAAAAAATATTTCTTTAATTAAAACACAGTTCTTATTTCTTTTTTCAGAGAAATCCCAACACTGCAACCTCAGTGATAAGTCCCCAGCCAGGTCCTTGGAGTTGTCATGGAAACACGTGTAGTGCCTGCCATCTGAGTACCTGGGTGTTACTCTGGATGCTTTCACTGGGGAGCTAAGCCCGAGACCACCTCAGTTGTGCTTCACCAGCTCTTTCATTTTCTTTGAGCAGTCTGATTATTTTTGTTGTTGTTTGCTAACATGTGGGCTTTGCCCACTATCTAATTATTACATTCCATCATTACAGAGGGTGAGTCTGGACTAGCTATTTGAATGAAAGGCAATGTTTTATACTGACATTTTAATCAGTGGAACTTTCTGTCATAAAATCTCTATGAGACAGTCATGATTTTCTAAAACTAATATACATCTTTTGTACAGCCTGGCATCTGTGTATAATTGACCGATTTATTAGATGTTTGTGGTTCATTGATTTTCTAGACAGAAAAAAAATTGGCTTGCAGTTTCTAACTGCTGTTTTCCTCAAATTGATCATGTTGGCTCTCATAAATGTTCCCTTTGTGCTCATGTTCTTACTGTTGCAAAAAAGAAACTGTATTATATGCAGTGTGGTGTCACTGGCCTTGGATTTAGAGTCGGAGTTTTTTTTTCTTCCTCCTGCAGAAACTAGCTCTTTTTTTGTTGTTGCCAAGTCTTTTAAAGACAGTTTTATTCAGAGAAATTTTCCTTACAAAAGGCTGCTTCTTCTCTGAGTATACATCTCTTCAGTTTAGCATTATTCCTATAAGGGAAATTTTCTGAAAGCTACTTTGCTTGATTTACAAGGATGCCAAAAAAATAGAATTATTGACAATTGATCTCGAGATGATATCCAAGACAAAGATAACTTTCAGAAAATTTTTCTTGATGCTATTGCTGATAATGACATTTCTGGCTTAGATGGGAGTTTTACAAAAAGTAGCCACAGTGTTAAAGCATCAGTACACAAAATGATTAAAAGCTAATAGTTGTCTCTGTTTCCTTGCATAAAATATGATGCAACATATGGGGTGAGGCAAGCCATGTTTAATAGACATCAGTTTAGAATTATTGACCGTTTTTGGATGCATGGGAAAAAAAAGCTAGAAGTAAAAAGAAACAAGGAGAAAAGAGAAACAGAGGAAAATACTTTTTAATTCATTCGATGAACCAGCCTAACCTTAATGCCAAAACCAGATTAAGGCATTACAGGAAAGGAAAACAATAGACTAGTATCTCTCAGGAAAGTGGATGCAAAAATCGTCAACAAAATATTAGTAAATTGAATCCAACAATATATAAAACAAACAATACACCATAACCAAATGGGATTTACTCCAGATATGCAGGACTAGTTCAATGTTTGAAAATCATAATGTATTCAATCACAACAACAGGCTAAAGAAGAAAAATTATATGATCATATCAATAGATGAAGAAAAAGCATTTAACAAAATCCACCATCCACTTATGGTAAAAACTCCAAGCAAACTAGGAATAGAGGGAAATTTTCTCAAACTGATAAAGGACATGTACAAAAAATCTACAGCTAACTTCATACTTAATGAAGAGAAACTAGATGCTTTCCTTTTAATTTAGGAAGGCAAGGATACCTGCTCTCACCAGTCTTATTTTAGATCATACTGGAAGTCCTAACTAGTGCAATAAGACAAGAAAAAGAAATTAAAAGCATACAGATTGGGAAGAAAGAAATAAAGCTGTCTTCATATATAGATGGTATGATTGTCTGTGTAGAAAATCCGAAAGAATCAGCAACAACAAAAATCCCCTTCTGGAATTAGTAAGCTATTATGGAAATGTTGGCAGATACAAGATTAATATTTAAAAGTTAATTGTTTTCTTACATATCAACAATGAACAACTGGAATTTGAAATTAAGAAATAATGCCATTTACATTCACACTGAAGAATTGGTATAAATCTAACAAAATATGTATAAGATTTATATGATAAAAGCTATAAACCGCTGATGAAAGAAACCAAAGAATATATAAATAAATGGAGAGATACACCATGGACATAGATAAGATTTAATATTGTCAAATATCCCTTCTTCCCAACTGGATCTATAGATTAAATGAAATTCCAATCCAAATACCAGTAAAGATTTAAAAATTTTTTTTAATTTTGACAAACTAGTTCTAAAGTTTGTATGGAAAGGCAAAAGACCCAGAATAGCCAACCCAGTATTGGGTTTCATTAAGTAAGAAAGAAAAGAATACAATCAGAGGCCTTACACTATCCAACTCCAGGAAGTACTATAAAGCTACAATAATCAAGACAGCATGGTATTGGTAAAAGAATAGACAGATAAGTGGAGCAGAATACAGAGCCTAGAAATAGATCCACACAAATAAGGCCAACTGATACTTGATGAATGAGAAAAGTCAATTTAGTGGAAAAAAGATAGTCTTTTCCACAAATGGTGTGTGGGAGTGGGGGAGGTGAATATAGGAGTTCTGTATTTTCTGCCCAGTTTTTCTGTAAGCCTAAAATTGCTAAAAGAAATGGAGTCTATTAATTTTTTAAAAATCGATTCCAAAGAAAGGGTAAAGGGAGAGATATAATCATATAACCATATAAACTTTGGGGTAAGACAGAAGCTTTGACATTAAACACATGAACACACTAGAAGAGGCTTAAATACATGAATAAAATTACTAGGAACATCTATATTTTGTAGTTAATTGGGTCAAACCCCAAAATGGCAGGAAAAGAAGCAGCCAGAAAGGAAAATAACACACCCACTCAAAATAAAAGAAAAATAACAACCACTACAAGGCAATCAAATGAGTATTCTAAAGGGCCATGATATAAGCAAAAACACAAATAACTCTTAAAAAAATCACCCTCACTGAGACTGTGTACAAGCTGGGTCAACAGCCCACTATACAGGTGTCCTGTGAACACCAATTACAGCAGCCCTTTCCAGCTCAGGGGATGTTTCCTGAGCCTTTGCCTCAATCTCAGTAGAGTATTTGAAAACCTAGAGGACTCCGGAGCCAGACAGAGCATGTTCCAAGTCTGGATTCCCATGTACTAATGGATGCTCTTGGGCAGAAAATAACCTCTCAAAGACTGTAAACCAGGGCAGTCAAGCAGAGACTTGGCGTCCAGGCCCTCTGGTCACACTGCATGGGTCAAATTCTAGTTGTCTCTCCATGGAGGTGAGACCATGAGAATCCAATGAGAAAATAAATGTGCATTTTGGCCGTTCATCTGATCTGGTTTCTACTCCATTGCTTACCACATAGATTCTTTCTCTGGTTGGCCCCCTTGCATTGTCAGTTCAATTGGACAAGACAGATGATATTATTTTGGTTTCACACCCAGGATGCTGCCTCTTGTCTCTCTTTCTTCCTTTCATACAATGCTGCTTCTGTCTCCTGCCCAGGTCTCCGGGTCTCCGAATTCCAGCCAAGAATCAGTGTGCTGATGCTGCTTGCTTTGAAAAGGAGAGTAGCCCCTGTGACCTGAACCTAACACACCAGAATCAATGCAGCATCATTGTATCTGCAAGATTAGGGTAACAATTATTTACAAGTCAATGGGAAAAGATAAAGAAAACATTCTCTATGTAGTGGCAATGTGGAAATTCAAACAAAATGAAAATGAAACTAACTTATTTGCACAAATAAGAAGCCCTAGGTGGTTACTGACAGGCAGCTATGTAGGTCATGACATAGGCAATGAGTATTGAACAGGCTCCTGAATCTAAGGAAAGTGGGGGGAATATGGCGTCTCTGCCTCTGGCTGCGGGGCTACACAGCTGGCAGCCGGCAGTAGGAGCAATTTTGCATCTGCTTTTTTACAGCCCAGTGACTGGGCAGGATTTTATGGCCAATAGCAGTAAAAATCTGGCAACTATACATTTGGAGCCCAGAAATTGAATCACCAAAACAATCCAGGAAAAAAAAAATAGAAAAGTGGTAGAAATGAAATTCACCCAATCATTAGAAAATAAGACAAACGTATTTTTAAAATATAGAAGTTTGGGAGAAGGGCAAAGTTTGGCTCTAAAACAGAAAGGGAATTTTTTTAAAATGCAAAAAGTCTTGGGGAAAGGAGCACCGTGGAGCATTTCCAAAGCTTTAGGGAATGAATGAGACGTATTTCAGAAAAACCCAAAATTGCACAATTGTTTTTTTGGAATTAGTACAAGATTAAATTAGAGATGTAAAAATAAAGGAACACTGAAAACAGTGACTAATTTCTCTGTATTTGAAATAAATATTTGCTTTCTTAAGGGAAGAAAAGAAAAAAGAATGAAAAAAATCACAAGTATTCAAGGAGAAGACTTTTTATTAAAAAAAATACTTATAGCACTAAAAACTATCCCAATATTTATTAACATCCAGCTAATTAAAAATCATGACACTAGAGGTCAGGCTCCTAATTCTGAACAAATTATATTTACTATATTATCATATCAGTGAAGTTTATAAGCAGCAGGTCCATGAAGTCATTGCCATTATTATTTTAATTATTGGTAATAATGGTAGTAGATGTTGCTTTTTAGTGAAGAACTAGGTTAGCAGAGTAAAAGGTCTGACCTAGATTCTCTGAACTATTGAGTGTCAAGAGTATTTGTTCATGTCAGAAGAATTTTTAACATCTAAATAACTTATTTAGAAGAGAAATTTCTTGTTGAATAATCACATTTTACTAGCCTACTCTCAAAGTTCAAGAATTTCTCTCTGCCTAGTGTTTCTGAGTACAGACTCTGATACTAGGATTCCTGGGCTCAAATCCTACCTGTTTCTGATTTGTTGCCCAACCTTAGGCAAATCACCCATTCGCTGCGCCTGTTTCTTCATCCATAACCTCAGGGTGTTAATAGCATGTACTCTATAAGGTTGTTGTGAAGATGAAGAGAGTTAACATAGGGGAGGATCCTTGGAAACCAGGGGAGGATCCTTTGAAGCCAGAAGTTTGAGACCTGTCTGGACAACAAAGTGAGACCCCTCATTTCTACAAAAAACTTTTAAAAAAATTAGCCAGATGCAATGGCACATGCCTATAATCCCAGCTACTCAGGAGGCTGAGGCAGGAGGATCACTTGAACCCATGAACCCAGGAGTTCGAGGCTGCAGTGAGCTATGATCGCACCACTGCACTCTAGCCTGGAGATAGGCCTTGTCTTTGTAAAAAAAGAACAAGACCCTGTCAAAAAAAAAACAAAACAAAACTTAAAATATGTAAATTCTTTAGAGAAGTAAACAAAGTAACTGAAGGGTCAAAAAAAGAAGAGCAGTAGATCATGGATTTAACTGCTTAAGAAATACCTCTCCAACCCACCCCTTTCACCCAGAGCCCATACTTGGTGCCCAAGAAGTCCAGATATTCTCCCATGCCCTGGCAGGGTCTGCAATAGATCTTCCAGGAAGTGCTCCAGAGGAAGCCAAGGAGGCTCTGAAGCAAGGCTGAGAGGTGAATCCTCTCCAGCCAGCCTGACTCTAAATAGAGGTAGGCCTGGGAGGAAACTGCAGCAGTGTTGAGAGGTGACAGTGTGCTGGCAGCCCTCACACGCTCTTGGTGCCTCCTCGGCCTTGGCGCCCACTCTGGCTGGCTTGAGGAGCCCTTCAGCCCGCCACTGCACTGTGGGAGCCCCTTTCTGGGCTGGCCAAGGCCAGAGCCAGTTCCCTCAGCATGCGGGGAGGTGTGGAGGGAGAGGCGGCTGCGGGAACCGGGGCTGCCTGCGGTGCTTGCGGCCCAGCGCGAGTTCCGGGTGGGCGTGGGCTCTGAGGGCCCGCACTCGGAGTGGCCGGCAGGCCCCGCTGGCTGCAGGCAGTGAGGGCCTTAGCACCTGGGCCAGCAGCTGCTGTGCTCAATTTCTCGCGGGGCCTTAGCTGCCTCCCCCAGGGGCAGGGCTCGGGACCTGCAGCTGGCCATGCCTGAGCCTCCCTACCCCTCCGTGGGCTCCTGTGCGGCGGGAGCCTCCCCGACGAGCGCCGTCCCCTGCTCCACAGCACCCAGTACCATCAACCACCCAAGGGCTGAGGAGTGCAGGCACATGGCACGGGACTGGCAGGCAGCTCCACCTGTGGCCCCAATGCGGGATCCACTGGGTGAAGCCAGTTTGGCTCCTGAGTCTGGTGGGGACTTGGAGAACCTTTATGTCTAGCTAAGGGATTGTAAATACACCAATCAGCACTCTGTATCTAGCTCAAGGTTTGTAAGCACACCAATCAGCACCCTGTGTCTAGCTCACGGTTTGTGAATGCACCAATTGACACTTTGTTTCTAGCTACTCTGGTGGGAACTTGGAGAACCTTTGTGTCCATACTCTGTACCTAGCTAATCTAGTGGGGATATGGCAAACTTTTGTGTCTAGCTCAGGGATTGTAAATGCACCAATCAGCACCCTGTCAAAACGGACCAATCAGCTCACTGTCAAAATGGACCAATCGGCTCTCTGTAAAATGGACCAATCAGCAGGATGTGGGTGGGGCCAGATAAGAGAATAAAAGCAGGCTGCCCGAGCTAGCAGTGGCAACCCGCTCAGGTGCCGTTGCACACTGTGGGAGGATAGTTCTTTTGCTGTTTGCAATAAATCTTGCTGCTGCTCGCTCTTCAGGTCCACACTGCATTTATGAGCTGTAACACTCACCGTGAAGGTCTGCAGTTTCACTCCTGAAGCCAGTGAGACCACGAACCTACCCGGAGGAAGGAACAACTCCAGCATGCCGCCTTAAGATGCGCCGCCTTAAGATGCCCCGCCTTCAGAGCTGTAACTCACCGCGAAGGTCCGCAGCTACACTCCTGAGCCAGCAAGACCACGAACCCACCAGAAGAAAGCAACTCCAAACACATCCGAACATCAGAAGGAACAAACTCTGGACACGCCGCCTTTAAAAACTGTAACACTCACCTCGAGGGTCCACGGCTTCATTTTTAAAGTCAGTGAGACCAAGAACCCACCAATTCCGGCTCCAGTGTGAGGCCTAAGTAGCAGGGCAGGTGACGCTGGGCTTTGAGCATGCTGAAAACAAAATGGAAGGTACTCCAGGAGGGCAGGACCCCGTGCCCAATGACTTAGAGGGCTGGGCTGCCCATCAGCCAAAAGTCAGCAGGCACAGCAGCGACTGCCGAATAGCCCTTAGACCAAAGGATCCTCACCGAAATGGACAATCTTCAGGAAATGTCCACCAGCACCCAGATGTTACCAGGAAAAGGTAAGGAGGAGAGATGGGCACCGAGAGTCCGAGTGTGGGTTCCTAGAGAGACTGGGTTGTGTTTTAAATCTGAATCAAGCTAGTCTTAAATGGCAAAATTAAGTTTTTTCAACTATAAGTAGAAATGGAGGTTTAACGGAAAGTCAAGATCAGTCTTTAAAAAATAAAGAGAAACTGGCCAGGGTAGCACTTCTCAGAGCGTCAGTCCCGACTAAGGTGGTGATCGTTTCAGTTTGCTCAGGATGGTCCTGCTAGACGCTTGTCCCAGGGAGATCAGTGGGCTCCCCTTTCACTCTCAGCAGGTTTTGATTGGGATGATTTTAAGGTCTCCCTAGTCATGACCTGCTCAATTTCGAATGCCTTGTCTAGGATTGCTGAGGGTTGTTACACAGGTTTATACCACTGAATAACAACAATTCTAAATGACAAAATGGAGCTGTGCCTCTAATGGGGTGCAGAGCAGAGGTGAGCCCTCAGAACCAAGAGCAGTATTGAAAACAAAGCTGTCAGCTCTCCTGGAGGACCTGGAGAAGAGCTTCACCTAGCATGCAGCCCAAGGTGAATTAGACAAACTGGACTAAATATTTAAAGAAAAGCTTTCTGTGGATAATTTGTCTGGATTTTTTCAGGATGGGATGCTTTTCTGCAGGGATGACAGTGACAAAGTGATGCTTGCGGCAATAACCAGAGCCATTAAAAGACAACCTGGAGCCAGACAGGGGCCAGCCAGGTAAGCAACTCACTCACCTGTCCTCACGGCCTCTGCCAGGGACAGACAAACAAGGCCCTTGAAATGAGGCGAGCCAGAAAGAGGGGGACATGACAGAGGCTGAGAAGGGGATGGAAGTCCTGAGATGGAATTTGTTTGTTTGAAAAAAGTAGAAGGATGAGGAGACAGAGCAGGTGCCCAGCCTGGAAGGCTGTTCCGCAGGGGTGAGGAGACCTGGGGAAGTTGGATTTCACCAGACACAGCACAGTATGCCCAGCACACTAGGGCCCTGCCATCGAGTGCCAGTGTCCTAGGCCCCCTTGTTCTTACGGAACATGAGGCTGCAACCCTTATCCCTGACACACCCAGAGACTCTGATATTCACTTTCAGAACTTCTCTTCTCCTCCTCTGTCCCAACAACGGAAGTTTTCTAGCCAGACACTTAACTTGTAGGAATTAGACCTCCAGGGGCCCCCACCTCGGAGATAAGTTGGACAAATATGTTTATAACTGGACAGGGAAGGGGTCTGCTGCCTCCATGCCCAGATCTTTGGCCACAGCAGTGAGCTTATGCACCAGGCTGTTTGCTGAGCTGGCTTTGCCTGGTCACATGGATGAGGACAGAAACAGTTGTCCCAACAGCTCAACTTCCCATCAGCTCCAGCCTGATGTTACCAGGAAACCATCTGCCCAGCAAAGGGGGGGCAGGAAACTGTGTCCCCCACCCCCAAACACTGCCAGTCCCTGCTGCCAACCCTTTCATGTAAAGCATAGGGTGAGAATTGTTTACAAGAGCCTGGTTCTTCACACACCAAGCTACAGAGAAATCCTGGGGAAAGGGATCAGGGTTGGGGATTAAGGCCTAAGAGGCTGGGCCACTGGCAGGGCCAGTGAGAGCACAGGGTACCAAGTGCTGCCTTACATCTGGGTAAGATGGACATTTTTAACTGGACAATGACTGAAAGAATACTTGGCTCTGATTAGGTCATGTGTTGGGCCTGAGTGTGTAGACTCCTATAACAGTGCAAAGTCATCAATACAGCAAGGAGCAGTAGTCTCAAATAGGGTCCAAGAATCTGCACTTGGTGATTTTGAAGGACATTTGGTGTACATGCCTGTATTAGTCTGTTTTCACACTGCTGTAAAGATACTACCTGAGAGTAGGTAATTTATAAAGAAAGCAGCTTTAACTGACTCAGTTCCGCATGGCTGGGGAGGCCTCAGGAAATGAAGCAAGGCACGTCTTGTATGGCAGCTGGAGAGAGTGAGAGTGAGGAAGTGCCACACTTTAAACCATCAGATCTCATGAGAATTCACTCGCTATCACGAGAACAGCATGGGGGAACTGCCCCCATGATCCAGTCACCTCCCACTAGGTCCCTCCCTTAACATGTGGGGGTTATAATTCAGATGAGATTTGGGTGGGGACACAGAGCCAAACCATATCAATGCCTTTCCTTGAAGGAACATTGAATGTTGCTGGAATTGATTTTTGAAGGCCAAAATATCAAAGCTGGAGATTCTCTTTTGATTTGGGGGTTGTGGAATCCAAAAATCATGTGAACACAATCTTTGTCAGCAATCTGAGCTCAGGCCCAGGCAGTGGCTCACGGCTGCTGTAATCCCAGCACTTAGGGAGGCCAAGGTGGATGGATCATGAGGTCAGGAGTTTAAGACCAGCCTGACCAAGATGACGAAACCCTGTCTCTACTAAAAATACAAAAATCAGCCGGGCATGGTAGCATGTGCCTGTAATCCTAGATACTCAGGAGGCTGAGGCAGGAGAATTGCTTGAAGCCAGGAGGCAGAGGTTGCAGTGAGCAGAGATCATGCCACTGCACTCCAGCCTGGGTGACAGAGCGAGACTCTGTCTCAAAAACAAAACAAAACAGAACAAAAGTCTGAGCTCAGATTAAGTCAAAACAACTTAGTTTTTAATGATGGCCAAAAACAACTTTTTTCCACCTCCATTTGATGTTCTTTATTCATCACCTTACTCATTGCAATTTTTTTTTGCATTTTTATGTTTCTTATTTAATCATAAACCACGTCATAATTGATCATTATTGAGATCTATTATATTTGACTCTTCTTGTTTATTTCTTTATATTTTTCCAAGAAGAGTGATGGACTTTGGGATTTTCTTCTTGGGGGAACTCTATGTTTCAAAGTCAAGTGGAAGTTGCCTGAGGACAATCTCTCTTTCTGGGTTTTGTTTTTGAAAACAAAATAATTGAGAGTTTTCGACACAAGAAAGAAAGACAGGTAATCAATTTGGGGGTGAAGGAGAAGATAAGGGATGAGAGAGAATGATTAATCTAGACAAGAAGGGAACAGTAGTTAGATTTTTACTTTTAGCAACTGAAAGAGGGTATAGAACCTCAGAAGAGCAGGAGGGAATGCCCATCTCCAGCACCTGCTCCCAAAGCACTGCACCCTCCTGTCTAAGGGGTGGCACTCAAACTGTGGCGCAGCTTCCAAGGCCTACGAAGCCTTAGGCAAGTGTAATCAATATAAAGGTTGGCCAGAATGGGCCACAGAGAAGTGGAGCTTCCCAAATATTGTGCCTCGTGTAAGACCATAGAAGCCGTAAAGGGATCCTGGCTGGCAATAGGGGATGATAGAAATAGAGAATCGAGTCCCAGTGATGACTGCCTTTAAGTTTTCTATCAGAGTTAGATTTACATGTATTTTTGAAAAAAAAATGAAGTTAATGGCATGTTTCATTTCTTAACATTTGGTGCAGGGGAATACACATTGATCACACGAAAAGAAAATTCACCAGGAACGGTACAAATCATGGAAGTGCATAAAAACGGTCCTAAATCTATCGACATTTTAAATTCAGTTCTTTGAATTAGAGTTGCAAACAACTGTTGAAGCTGACAAATTCAAGTTTCATTTCTGATTGTTATATCCTCCTTGTAGTGGATGCTCCAATGGGCCTTGTGTTTGGAAGGAGGGAAACCAAGGGTAAAAGGCAAAAGAACAAGAAAACTGGCGGACTGGCAAACTAACGTCTAAATCACTGAGAGGGCCAGGCGTGGTGGCTCATGCCTGTAATCCCAGCACTTTGGGAGGCCGAGGGGTGGGGATCAACTGTGATCAGGAGTTCAAGACCAGCCTGACTAACATGGTGAGACCCTGTATCTACCAAAAATACAAAAATTAGCCAGACGTGGTGGGTGGGTGCCTCTAGTCCCAGTTACTTGGGAGGCCGAGGTGAGAGAATCACTTGAACCCGGGAGGTGGAGGTTGCAGTGAGCGGAGATGGCACCCCTGCACTCCAGCCTGGGTGACACAGCCAGACTACATCTCAAAAAAAAAAAATTTATTGAGAGGAGACTAATATTAAGATGGCTTAATGCCAGTATTACTAATATTCCAGTAGGGACACGTGACAATTTTGCCATAGCTCTACATCTCAATGGGCTTGGTTTTTTTTGTTGTTGTTGTTGTTTGTTTGTTTTAAATCTTTGTTTTCTGAATTAAAGATCTCTTTTAAATGACGCTGTTTTAAGTACCATTGCCACAAGGCGTTCTAATGTAAGTTGTGTTTAACATGGAATAGTTTCTGACTCTGAGGAATGGAGCTCTGTCTCTTTTGAGTAGAGGTGAAATTGGCATGACTTGTCATCAGGAAACTCAAACAGTTCATGTTCAGCAGAAACAAAGATTATGTTTTTTGGTTTTAACCTTTTAGGAAAGGTGCTATTGACTTATTAGTCACACTTTATAGTAGCCAGGAGGAGAAATAATTGACTAAGAAGAAAGATGCTCACGTATTTTTGAAAAGCTTCTATTTTCATATTAGTATGTTGAATATTTAAATATAATTTGTACTCTTTTTAACAGATATTTGCTCAGTTTCAATGGAGTTTCCAAAAGTAAGAAATTATTTAAATTGAGGATTAATCCTTAGCATTTATACTTCCTCATCAACTAAGATTATTGTACAGTGTATACAACAAAAAAATTCTAAAATCTACAGGAAGATTATTTTTGTGAGAGAGGCAGAATTCTTGAGAGCTGAACGTGTTTAGAGGTCATTTTTAAGAGACATTTTACAAAATAATTACTTGTTATTAAGTCATTTGCAAGAAAATAACACCATGATGCATCTATAAGTAAATAAAATATCTGATTATGTCAGGGAACCATTTCACCCACATTTTTAGTACTATCCGTAGTATGTAAGAACTGAATAAGAGTATTTCTGGGGCAAAGAAAAAGAGGAGGTTTTTCTAAGAATTTGCTGAGTTAATATTATACATCTCTGTGCATGGCAATGCAGCATATTTAGTCTTAGAATAATTTTCTAAGGAAAAGACCTTTCTACCTGAGGACCCAGATTCAACTGGGTTTACTCTGGAGAACTTGAGTCTTTACCAAGTCTCTGCTAAATCCAGAAATGTCAGCATCAACCTCTATCTGCAGGGCTGCAAGGCCTTCATCAGAGCTGTCATGAGGACATAAATCTTGAATGGGAAACAAGGTGAAAAGTGCTTCAACTCATTGCATTTCAGTCTCTGTGGTCCTTAGAATGGTTTTTTACTGAAGTGAAGTTGAAGATGAGCCTGCAATCTTGTCTTGGTAACCCCATTTAGCCCTTGTTCTGTCAGCATAAAGTACAGAAAGTCCTCATTATCCAAGAATAATTGATACCAGGAAGGATCCACTTCACAGTGAATCTGCACAAAATGGGAACCAAAATTTAATAGTAAATAGAAAATAAAAAAGAAAGTTAGACTAGGATCTTATGAAAAGTGAAGCTAAAATTATGAAAATTGTTTTATATTACATTAAAAACTTTTAGGTTATAATCGTATCTGTTGTGATAATTCTTAGGATAAAAGAGTAATTAACTACTGATTGCTTTTTTAGGGGTAGAATTTTTCCACAAAGTTATCTGATAGCAAAGTTTGCATTTGTCTTCCTTTGCAAACCAGAAAGAGGATCATTTTTCTTTGCAAATATATTCAAGAATTTCCTCATATTTTACAAGATCTTTTCTTAATCCTTTTTTATTAAAATCATTCTTTTCCAAGTATCATCATCCTTGTCAAATTTCTCTTCTTCAGTTGTCAACTGTTCTAATTCTGTGAGATCCTTATTTGCCAGTGGCTTTGTGAATAGGATAATTATTTAGCATTCTTTTCAATGACTTTATGTCACCTTATATAGATGGCAAAATTGGCAATTTTTCTTTTGAGTTAATTTGCATTGTGTTGTAGAATGTTTATACCATAAAATTATCATCAATATTCAGATAACCAAGATTTTGAAGCATGGCTAGAGACTGTTTTGTAAATGGGGTCAGTCGATTGTTAGAATTGTCCAGTTTGCCACATCTTTTGCAATCTCATAATATCAGGGACTTGATAATGAATGTTCAGACAATGAGAATAACTCTATACAGCCTTGAAGTTGAGAACAGTATTGGTAGATGGGAAAGGACCTATAGCCAGTTGTTACTAGTTTCCCCCCCCAAAAAAAAACAAACACAAACACCTTTGCCCCTATTACAAAGTAATTGAAAAACGCTGATCTTTACTTTCTTGCTGTTTTTCACATTATCAAAGAACTTAACCAATGTGATGGAAAGGAAGCTCCTTTCTATATTGCCACACAGAGACAGCCTGTGCCATGATGAAACACAACAGGACATTCTTTGAAATACATTCACAGATTTTATTTTAGCAGTCTCTCCTGACACTCCCCATCATGGCTGTTACTTGCAGTAGCATTACCCAGTGTATTAGTCAGCGTTCTCTAGAGGAACAGAATAGGATAGATGTATATATAAGGGGAGTTTATTAAGGAGTATTGACTCACACCATCTATTCTGGCCATGCTGGCAGCTGATTAGATGGTGGTGCCCACCCAGATTGAGGGTGGGTCTGCCTTTCCCAGTCCGCTGGCTCAAATGTTAATCTCCTTTGGTGACACTGTTACAGACACATCCAGGAACAATACTTTGCATCCTTCAATCCAATCAAGTTGACACTCAATATTAACCATCATACCTAGTAAATTTTAAGACCCATGAAAGAAATAGCCTCAAATTTACAATGTATAAATGTAAAAGTGTTCAATAATTCACAGACATCAACATTTCTCTTTGACAGGTAGCTAGAGAGAGAAAAGAGAGCTTCTGGTTTGGCAAGGACTGCAGGAGTTCATCTTGGGTGACCCGTTGTTTATATCCTGTAGACAGAGGTGAGTGTAGTGGTTAAGTGGTAGCTTCCTATTAACCTATGCAAAATCCCTACCCACTGTCTGGGTAGGGATCCCAGCTCCATCTCTTACTAGCTGTGTAATCTTTAGCAAGTTATTTAACTCGACTTTTCCTCGACAAACAAATTATAATAGTGCCTATGAAACAGGATTGTTATGGAAATGAAATGAACTAATATTTGTGAAACAATTAAAATAGTGAGGACCCATAGGAAGTGCACAAATAATTATTTTTTAAAATAAAATACCCATGGCCCGACACGGTGGCTCATGCTTGTAATCCCAGCACTTTGGGAGGCCGAGGCAGGCGGATCACGAGGTCAGGAGGTCGAGACCACGGTGAAATCCCGTCTCTACTAAAAATACAAAACAAAAAAAAAAATTAGCCGGGCGTGGTGGCGGGCGCCTGTAGTCCCAGCTACTCGGAGAGGCTGAGGCAGGAGAATGGCGTGAACCTGGGAGGCGGAGCTTGCAGTGAGCAGAGATTGTGCCACTGTACTCCAGCCTGGGTGACAGAGTGAGACTCCGTCTCAAAAAAATAAATAAATACAAAATAAAAAATAAAATAAAATAAAATAAATACCCAAATATGTAAATAGTACAAATCATTAATTACTAAAGAAACTGCAACATCAAGGACCATAAGGGAAGCGATTTCTCAGAGGGCTTCTGGTAGCTTCCTATTAACCTATGCAAAATTTCTAGGAATTTTACCAAATTAAGCGAAGTATGCAAGAGGTATTCAAATTCCATTTTAAAAAGTTACAGAGCATTGCACGTGTTTGTAACATAACTAATAATCTGTTTTGAGAATGGGCTTTCTTACTGCAGACCCAGGATAGGTTCAGGGCTTGAGTCTTCTGATGATCACTGTGGATCTACCATCTGCTCTTGGAATTGAACACGTGTTTGGGCACCTGCATCAGTTCTTCCTGTGTAAGTTCTAACCACAGAGGCACCACTAGTCTACAGCACTTAAGGGCAGTGGAGGGGGGTGGGGTTGCAGGACTCTTTTACTCTGTCCCTCCCCTGCAATTGACACCCAAGTCGGTCACTTAGTGAAGCCCAGGAACAGCCTCTGAGAGGCTCATTGGAAGCCAGTTTTTGTGAGCTGAGGATGGATGAGCATGTAGCATCATGAACGATAATGTTAGTCAGATGAAATACATTGTGTTAAGGACCTTCAGAGGCAACAAGATCTATGTCGTTTCCAATTGAAAAGCCAAGGCATTGTGAACCACAATGGTATTACTCCTTTCATCTCACTGGGAAAGATAGGAAATTAGCCTGGAATGGAACATTTGAAAATAAAGTCTGGAAAGATGGTTCCTGGATCTGCACAGGAAGATATGGTACCTGGACACTATGAGGAATCGTCTTCTGGTTGAACTGATTTGACAATAACCAAGCATGTAGGCCCCTCCTCTCTACTCATTATTCTAAATCTTCATTGATAAATCACTGTTCCTTACATGGGCCCATGAATTGTATAATACATTTTAATAAAATTGTTTGTATAAATGGGAGCCCCATAAAAAATATTAGCACAGGGCTGTACACTTTGAGGATTACCCTGGTAAAGAATGCCAGCTTCAGACCTAGACTTCCTTTGTTCAAATCCCAGTTGTGTGCTCTTGAGCAAGGTACCTGATCTCTCTGGGTTTTTTGTTTTTGTTTTTGTTTTTGTTTTGAAATGGAGTCTCACTCTGTCACCCAGCCTAGAGTTCAGTGGTGCGATCTCGGCTCACTGCAACCTCCACCTCCCGGGTTCAAGCAATTCCCATGTCTCAGCCTCCTGAGTAGTTGGGATTACGGGTGTGCAACTAATTTTTGTATTTTTTAGTAGAGGCGGGATTTCACCATGTTGGCCAGGCTGGTCTTGAACTCCTCTCTGTTCTTTAGTTTCCTCATGTACAAAATCAGAAGGATACAGCACAGGTTGTGGTAAAGATTAAATAAATTCTTCTGTGAAAGCCAGTGCCTGGCCTGTGGTAGGAACTCAATTATTATTTGTTATAATCTATTTTCTCCAAGACTGCATATTCATGTGGCTTTTGACAGTGTGTGAAACAGCTTTCCTGAACGTTTGGCCATAACATCTTTAAAGCATGTCATTCCATCACATGTTAAAGTGGCCTGTTCATGAGAATGATACAATGGACTCTGGGGACTTGGGAGGAAGTGTGGGAAGGGGGTGAGGGATAAAAGACAACAAATAGGATGCAGTGTGTACTGCTTGAGTGGTAGGTGTACCGAAATCTCACAAACCACCACTAAAGAACTTACTCATGTAACCAAACACCACCTGTACCCCAATAACCTATGGAAAACTTTTTTTAAATAATAAAAAAAATTAAGTGGCCTGTTTGGGTCAGCCAAATAAGATGGAAGAATGAAATAGAAAAAATAGTAAAATAAGGAAAGAGAAGTATGGGAAAGAACCAAAGCTGAGTAGGGGGGAAGGTGTAGGAAGAAGAGGGAGATAAAGAAAACATGAATGATTATGAGAAATTATTCTTAGCATTTTAAGTGCTAAAAATCATTTTGTGACTACTAGTTTGTGTACACTGGCCCCTGTTGATTGGATCCTAGAACTTAAAGATGGATTTGTTTCTTACCACAAAACAACAACAACAATAAACAATAGCAAAATAAACATACACACACACACAAAGGAACATACAAAAAAGCTTTGGAAGTGATGGATATGTTTATTACCTTGATTGTGGTTATAGACAGGTGTGTGCCTATGTCCAAACCCATCAAATTGTATACGTTAAATGTTCAGGGTTTTTTTGCAAATCAATTATACCTTAGTAAAGCTGTTTAAAAAAAAAAAGATGAGTTCATCTATGTTGTCCTTTCATCTCTCTCAACCTTCTCAAAAATGACTTTTTGAGAGTCAGAGATACCTTGATGAGATTCTACAATATCTACCTAGGATCTCACACTGTCTCTGTAATAATTAAAAAGGAAAAGTATTTAAGCTAAGTAACCCCAAGATAAAAAAAAATTGCCCTGATAACATTAAATTAAATTCTGCATCCTCAAACTCTAAGATTTTATTTTATTATATATTTATTTTTTGAGATGGAGTCTTGCTCTGTCACCCAGGCTGGAGTGCAGTGGTGCTATCTCAGGTCACTACAACCTCTGCCTCCCAGGTTCAAGCAATTCTCCTGACTCAGCCTCCTGAGTAGCTAAGATTACAGGCACCCACCACCATGACCAGCTAATTTTTGTATTTTTAGTAGAGATGGGGTTTCGCCATGTTGGCCAGGCTAGTCTTGAACTCCTGACCTTAAGCGATCTGCCTGCCTCAGCCTCCCAAATTGCTGGGATTACAGGCGTGAGCCACCGTGCCCAGCCCTAAGTAAGATTTAAAAAAAAAATAAAGTATCCTAGTTATAAAGTTTACTGGGACCAGGAAGTTACCCTTTTTATTTCTGAAGGAGCTTCAAGTTTCCCTGAAATGAAGGAGGTACAGATGGGGTCTTAACAGCAGTGAGAATCACAGATAAATATGATTCCATTTATGGGGCTTTAAATTACTTTCCATAAAAATAATGTGGCATTTTTATTTATATATCACTGGGTAATGCTTAAACTTAATGTAATTAGTGCTAAGGGGCAGCTGGAGTTTTATATATTATTTTTATTTCTGGAAGATAATCCAAACAAGAGCAAACCACAAGTCCTTCTAACACTGCAATTCCTGCTGTTAGTCTATTCTAAGCACACATACCCCAGTCACATCGAAGATGCATCACTGAGATGAATTCAGGTTATCCTAAGAAAATAGTATAACCTGAGATGGAATGAACAGCAATTAATTTCTGCCATTCGAAAACATCTTGTGCAACAATGAATATCAGTCTGCCACCCCACCTCTGCCCAACCTGCAAAATCATGGTTGAACAAAACACTCTAAATTACATAAATGGACACATAGACTCCCAGGCTGTGCTGCAGAATGTGTTTTGAGATTGCAAACATAATTTAATCCTTAACAATTTCTCTCCCTCCCTCTCTTGTCTCCACTTTTCTAGGCCAGTATAGATGTTTCTGTTTTCAAGTTTTGTTTCGCTTTGATATAATTCTTGTTGTAGTGAAACAAGAATCTACTTATTCATGTGGGTCCCCAGCTACCAAAAACCTCCTGTTGAGGGTTCCCGATATGCATTTCACATGTGCTTAGAAAGTGTCTGGCCAGGTTTCAGGTCATCTTCCATCTATCCATTCTGATACCTGCGTTAGTAAGGAGGTCTTTTAGCACCTCTATTTTTTCTTTAATTCTGAGTATTTCCTGTTTCCTTTTCTTATCCCTCTATCCTGTCTGGGCTTCTGGCAGTTTGAGCCCAGAGGTCCAGATTTAGAGTATAATTAGTAAGCATTCCATCCCTTAACCCCAGGGTCCCTGGGAGCAGAGTGCTCCGCTGGCCCTGGCCCTGCCCCTGCAGGATATCACCCGGATGCTGCCTCAGGAGAGCCCCACCCAGATTCTGCAGGGCCCACCACACCCCCCAGACCTGGTGGTCTCCTTCTGGGTAGTGCTGCTGTAGGCACAGACCTCTGCCTAGGACCACAGCTGCGGCTGCCACCAGCAATGCCTAGGACGCGTCCAGGTACCAACACTGTCTACTGGCCACTGTCCCCTTCCCTAACTCTCTCATATCACATTCCTTTAGGGAATTACCCAAGCAAAGCAAATATATCCCAATGTTAGCCTAAATAAATAAATAAATGCTCCAATTATGACTTACAGCCCCTTCTCTTCCTAGAACCCAGATGTAGAGTCTTGGGCACTGATGACAGATCCATGAAACTGGCACAACACTGTGCTCCAAATTCTTCCCCACCATTGACCGTGAAGGCTCTATAGCAGTATCAAGTTGGTTATACCCGGTTCCTTCTTCCCTTAGGATGAATTACCTCCTAGGAACCTCCTTAGCCTCTGGAAATAGGCTTTCATCATCTCATCCTACCTGCCCACCAGACGTAACCAGAAGTGTCTAAATCCCAGGAGTGGCCACAGTTCTGCCTCAGGTAAGACCCCTCTTCCTTTGAAAAGAACAAAGTCCATTTGAGACTGAGAATGGGATGACATGCTTCTGGACAGTTGCATGTGGGGAGCATCTCATGGTATTTACAGACCTGAGGTATGAAGAATGCAGAGGGAATGAAGGATCCTTAGCCAGGCCCTAAACTAAAAAACAACAAAACTAACTTCTAAGTAAATGAAATTTACCCTGTTGCTCTCACGTAAGTGAGAATGGTTGGTGGTTTTAAAGTATATTTCAATGGCTCTTTACCCAGCATGTATTTTGC
This sequence comes from Nomascus leucogenys, assembly GCF_006542625.1. Lineage (NCBI taxonomy): Eukaryota > Metazoa > Chordata > Mammalia > Primates > Hylobatidae > Nomascus > Nomascus leucogenys. The sequence goes on along the minus strand of NC_044383.1, from coordinate 134,705,807 downwards.
TAAATTTTATACTAAAGTTATGGGTTAGCTTTGACATAATTGCAAATTTGTTTTCTAAGCTATTCTGGGAAGCTTAATTATGGAGCCCTAAAGGAAGTTGAAACTTCCCTGTGCAATTTATAAAAATCTACTTGTAATTTAATGTACAAGCACATTACAATGTAAGTATAATCTACAATGTATACTTAACACACCACACACGGAGCACATATCTGCATATTACAACATACAGAGCGTATTCTATAGGGACCATTCTTGAGATTTGGGGTGCTGACTAATCATACTCTTGCTCTCCTCTGGGTTCTAATCAGTTTGCTGTGTAAACAGGAGACAGATGGGAGGTCACAGAGTGCCAAAGGGTTAGGGGGAGAGTGAGGCTTCCTTGTCTCCCCCAGCTGAATCCGACTTCCCCTCGCAGCCACAGACAATGCGGCTGGGGAGCCTCAGTCAGGAGAGGCCCTTCCTGCTGAGCTCACCACGAGGGAAGGTGAAATGGGAGGAGGTGGAGATGTGGACCTGCTCCCTGGTGTTGGATTCCACTTCTGCTTTGGCTCAGTTCAGAGCCTGTTGGACTCTCCCATCTGTCCAGTTAAGAAAGTAACTTCTTCCAAAAAGAGGAACTAGTAGAGGAGGAAAGAATTGAGAAGCTTCCTGATTTAGTACCTCCTGAAGATGGTGACCATACTGGGGGAGAGGGAGGAAGCTCTTGTTTTAGGCATTAAAATGAGTTTAAGAAAATAAAAGTGCCTTCCTTTAGGAGAGGCAGAACTAGTTTTTAATATTTTATGGAAGCTACTGGAAAGTTAGCATAAGCTGTAGAGAGGTCATCTTTAAAGCAAACATGGTATAATAAGCCATATCTTAAAATGTAATTTTAAACTTAGACCAAACTATTCTATTTTAAATTGGGACTTTTTAATAACAGAGAATTCTGTCTAGTTTTTTATGATCACATGTGCACATGTACACATGCACACAGGAACACACACACGAATAGGCAAAATAATGAAAGGATATCCACAAAGACAGCCCTGTGTGAAATTCAGTGTGGCATTGTTTTTATCCTTTGGTTTATCAATTTTTTCCCTACAGTTTCCAAAATGCTACTTGTCTAATAAGAGAAAAGTGTGTGTGTGCGAGCATGTGGGTGCGTGGTGTGTGTCCATGCACGCATGTGTGCTTGTGCACGCGTGTGTATGTTCACATGTGCCTGTGTGCATGTGTGTCCACGTGTGTGCATGTGTGTCCACGTGTGTGCATGTGTGTGTACACATGTGTGTACGCACGTGTGTGTACACATGTGTGTGCACGTGTGTGTGTGCACGCACATGTGTGTTTAAAATAAACAATTCTGTAGCTCCTGAGCATAATCTGGCCTAATGCGTAATAGCAGGAATAAACAAAGTCAAACCATCGCTGTCCTGGGGAAACCTTGGCAGTATATGAAGGGCTGGGAAGAGTAGGAAGGCTAAAGCCAGCAAGATTAAGCAAGACAAGCCCTTGATTCCTAGAGAATGAGGCATGAGGACAAGTGTCCTAGTATCGGTCACATGTCCCCATAAGACACATGGAAGTACATTAAAAAACTGTGAAGAAAATTAAATCAAGTAAGTGATGACAGCTAAATTCATTCTGATTGTTGGCATTTTGGGATGTTTTTCAGTTGGGCTTTTATAGCTGGTGGAGTTCCCCAAAATATTGTTATATGGCAATAGTTCATTTAATTCTTAATTTTTCCATGTTAAAGACATAGTTTTAACTTAAAACATTAGAGGGGGAATCAAGAAGATGTTGGTAAAAGGATATAAAATTTCAGTTAGGAATAAGTTCAAGAGATCTGTTGTGCAACATGGTGACTATAGCTAATAACAATGCATTGCATACTTGAAAAGTGAACGCTTTCACCACCAAAAAATGATACATATGTGAGGAAATGGATATGTTCAATAGCTTGATTTAGCCATTCTACAATGTACACATATATCAAAACATCATGTCATACCCCATAATGTATACAATTTTTATTTGTCAATTTTAAAATTTTTTAAGAAGATAAATTTAGAAATGTACATTTAAGACCTTATTTTTACAAGTGTACTTTTATTATGAAATATACAAATATAGCAAGAAGGAATAAATTCACCCTATTTCAAACACAACCACTGTTAATATTTTGGTGTAAATTCTTTGGCCAAGGATATTGTCTTCCTGCAAGAACTTGATTCTAAGACACAGACACATGTCTTATATGGTGATGGCAAGGTAAAGGAGAGAAGATAGAAGAATAGAGATGAAGGACGGATCAGGCAAAGCAGATTCTCTTCAAGTAGAAGCTGCTGATAACTTTTCTGCCCTTAATTTAATAATATATTCATGACAGAGATAGTTGTCTCGGTTGATTTTACTATAGTTGTTCCTATGCGCAGACACATCGTGTAGGGGGAAGATAGTGCTTGAGCTTGCTAGAACTTCAGTTCCAGACCTACCACTCACGATTCTGTGTCCTTGGGAAGGACTTAGATTGTTACTTAAACAAGCTGAGTCTTGTTTTCTCATCTGTCAAGTGGAATTACCAATGCCTATTTCAAATGGCAGTTGAGAGAATGAAATATTGGACACATAGTACTTCCACATTTTTTTTTTTTTTTTTTTTTGAGACGGGGCGTGTTCTCTTGTCCAGGCTGGAGTGCAATGGTGCAATCACAGCTTACTGAAGCCTTGAACTCCTGGGCCAAAGTGATCCTCCAGCTTTAGACTCTCGACTACAGATATGTGCCACAACACTTGACTAATTTTTTTTTTTTTTTTTTTGTAGCAATGCGGTCTATGTTGCTCAGTCTGGTCTCAAACTCTGGGCCTCAAGTGATCCTACCGCCTTAGTCTTCCAAAGTGCTGGGATTACAGGCATGAGCCACCACACTCAGCCCCTTTTTAAAAGATTCTTTTAAAAATTTAGTTTGACTGGTAAAGTTTTACCCATTTGTCTTTCCACTTTAACTGCTTATGCTTTGTTATGGCATTGCTAAACAGGATGCTTGTGTTTGATACCTAAAGAAACAACTGCTGGCCTTAACATGGCTCTGAACCTTCCACTAAATTACATATTTTTGATCATGGAAAATTCTTTTCTAAATTTTTGGACTATGCAACTATAACCTCAAACATGTGAGTTAGTAACTATAGGGGCCAGAAAATAGGGACCATTAAGCCAAATTTGAGCTGTTCTTTCATTTCAAGAAAGGGAGGAGTATTACTAAATTGCAATTTGAGGGATGACTTCTTTCCTAGATGTCAACAAAATGAAATTCCACTTAGTAATTCCTGAAAGAAAAGAATATTATCCATGCTGTAATTTATATTTATCTTTCCTTTTAAATAGATCTTCTAAATTGAGAGATGAATGAAGAGTATCAATAAACCATTTAGAAGTCAAAGTTGGTAAATGAAATTTTATTTTAATCTGGGAGAGTTTACCTTATAAATTTGTTCCAGGGGAAAAGCTCAAATATGATGGAATCAAATGTAAATTATAAAATCAATTATTTAGGTGAGGTGGGGCAATCAATAAAATAACTGGGCTTCAGGACACTTTGGTAGCTGGGCTGTCTTCAGATTATCCAGAACAATTAAGAAGACTCACTAACTGTCATTTTCTTTATTCCTTAACTTTTTTTTTTTTTTTTTTTTTGAGACTGAGTCTCGCTCTGTCACCCAGGCAGTGGTGCTATGTTGGCTCACTGTAACCTCTGCCTCCCGAGTTCAAGCGATTCTCCTGCCTCAGCCTCCTGAGTAGCTAGGACTACAGGCATGCGCCACCATGCCCCGCTATTTTTTTGTCTTTTTAGTAGAGATGGGGTTTCACCATGTTGGCCAAGCTGGTCTCGAATTCCTGACCTCAAGCAATCTGCTGCCTCAGCCTCCCAAAGTGCTGGGATTACAGGCATGAGCCACCATGCCCAGCCCCTTAACCTTTAAATTATTACTGAATTGCCTGTCACCAAGTAAAGTCCTAAGGATCCTCAAAAACTTGAACTCATACAGAATGCTTTGTTTAAGACCTGGGGGTGAGCAGCTGTTAGTAAACACAAATGCTTAGATGCTACGGCTACACTAAAATTGTGGTGAAAATTTAGAATAGTAAAGCATTATGCCCTATATGCCTTGGCTTAAAATGGAATTTTTCGAAAATCCCAATGGTCACATTACTGTTACTTATCCTAAGGAGATATTGTTTAAAAGTTCTCTTCTGCAGTAAGCATCACAAGCCCCTGTATGAGTTGATGGGAAAGGCAGGGCCTTGCAAGGCTGACTGTATTAGTCCATTCTCATGCTGCTAATAAAGGCATACCTGACATTGGGTAATTTATAAAGGAGAGAGGTTTAATGGACTCACAGTTCCACATGGCTGGGGAGGCCTCACAATCATGGCGGAAGGCAAACTAGAAACAAAGGCGTGTCTTACGTGGTGGCAGGCAAGAGAACGTGTGCAAAGGAACTCCCCTTTATAACACCATCAGATCTCATGAGACTTATGCACTATCACGAGAACAGCACTGGAAAGACCTGCCCCCATGATTCAATTACATCCCACCGGGTCTCTCCCACGACATGTGGGAATTATGGGAGCTACAATTCAAAATGAGATTTGGGTGGGGACACAGCCAAACCATATCACTGAGTAAGACCATGATGAGGAGTCATAGCCACTTTAGATGCTGGCACTTGGTGAGCAAGTCAATGTCTCTAGACCCAGTCATTGGCCATTGCGTGTCCACATGGATGTTCACTATCAGTAAGGAAAGGGTTTCCTGGCACCCACAGCTTGCTTCTAATTCTGAAGACTTCCTCTTTTGTAGCCCCCTCTCCTGTCTAGGCCCCTGGTGGTGTTTGGGCCCCTGAGGGAAGGGGAAAGACTAATACTGTCCTCTCCTATGGCCCTTGGAAAGCTGAGGCAGTGGAATCTACTAAAGAGGTTCATCGTCCCAGCAAATTTTATCTTCACAGTTCAGAATGTTAGTGCTGTCTCTCCAGCACCAGCCCCATGTCCAGATGGCATGGGCAAATGCTTGAGAGCCCTGCCAGGGCCACAGTACTACTGAGATTCCCAATTGCTGATGACCCTTGAGGTTTTTCTCCAGAGAGCCTCATCTAAAACATCTTTGTGTAGGGCTAGTTCACGACATAGTGATGTAGTGACCTGAATTAATTAATCCACTTACCTACAACGAATAGTGCCCTAAGGAATGCAGTATATACCAAAGAGGGCAAGGCTGGAAAGCTCTAGAACACAGCCCATAATGTAACCACAGAACTAGGAAGAAAGCTGTGAAAGAAAAGGTGATCTCCCCAATTCAGAATTTGTCATGTCTCAGAACTTCCTGTTTCTATGCTATTATTGGTCTTGCTTGCAAGATAATTCACTCAGCACAGGCTTTTGGAATTTCTGCTTTTCAACAAATGAACTAAATTCTTTAAGCTAGCACCAGCCTCCTGGTTGGCTGCCTCTTTTCTCACCTAATGTAATTATTTACTGTGAAGATGGATTGGAGTTGAGATTTCATAATGCTGCCGTAACATTTCTCTCTCACTCTCCTGCATCACACTCACAGTGACATTTGGGCCATTTTTTGCCTCTGCATAAATGCACAGTCTTGCCATCCATCATGCCAAGGGCAGCTATGAATGAAATGAGCATTAAGCATATTAGTTTTCAATGCTATTAAAGCCATTAAACATATTAGCAGGCCCATTACTTTATTTTCCTACAGATATTTTAGTATTGTGACCTCCAGTCATGAAGAAAATGCGAAGCCTTCCCAAGCAAAAGCCGCTATGAATGTGGGTAGGAGGTGAAGTTCACATGGGCCAAATCAGATCACTAATGGAAAGTTATGCAGGTTCTAGCCTGCCACATGACATGGCCAAATGTGAGATATCACACAACCAAGGAAGACACTGGTCTGTGCATGCTTTCCCACGCACCCAGTCGTACACAACTCAATTTGAAAACCAAAAAGAGGAAGTGAAATTAGGAATTTCAGTCTCCATCTACCTCTCTTCTGATCTACCTTTAAATGGCAGCTACAGAAACAGAATAGCCTGAAACGCCAGAAAAATGTAAAAGTTCTTCATTTAAGTTTAGAAAAAGGAAACTAAAAATAACCTCTAATTGAAGGAGTTATTTCAGAACCAGACTTGGAAACATTTAGCATAGTCTTTTAATTAATTTATTCTGAGGATAGTGCTGAAAATATATCTATCTACCTAATAGCAGAGAGAAAAATCTCCAACTTTGCCTTCTGGCTAGATTCGTTTTACCCTTACTGATATTTCCTCCCCTTATTTGTAGTTTTTGTTTCAATTATCCATGGTCACCTGTGGTCTGGAGATTGATGATTACAGTGCAGTAAGATATTTTGAGAGAGAAAGAGAGACCATAGTCACATAACTTTATTTTATTTTATTTTATTTATTTAAAATGGAGTCTCTCTTTGTCACCCAGGCTGGAGTGCAGTGGCACCATCTCAGGTCACTGCAATCTCCGCCTCCTGGGTTCAAGTGATTCTCCTGCCTCAGCTTACCGAGTGACTGGGATTACAGGTGCCCACCACCATGCCCGGCTAATTTTTTGTATTTTTAGTAGAGGCAGGATTTCACCATGTTGGCCAGGCTGGTCTCAAACTCCTGACCTCAGGTGATCCACCTGCCTCAGCCTCTCAAAGTGCTGGGATTACAGGCATGAGCCACCACACCTGGCACACATTCACATAACTTTTATTATGGTATATTGTTCTATTTTATTATTAGTTATTATTGTTAATATTTTGCTTGCTTAATTTATTAATTAAACTTTACATTAGGTATGTATAGGAAAAACCAGTGTAAACAGGATTTGGTACTGTGGTGGTTAATATCGAGTGTCAACTTGATTGGATTGAAAGATGCAAAGTATTGTTCCTGGATGTGTCTGTGAGGGTGTTGCCAAAGGAGATTAACATTTGAGTCAGTGGACTGAGAAAGGCAGACCCACCCCAACCTGGGTGGGCACCATCTCATCAGCTGCCAGCGCGGCCAGAATAAAAGCAGGCAGAAGAATGTGGAGAGACTAGACTGGTTTAGTCTTCTGGCCTACATCTTTCTACTATGCTGGATACTTCCTGCCCTCGAACATCAGACTCCAAGTTCTTCAGCTTTGGGAATTGGACTGGCTTCCTTGCTCCTCAGCTTGCAGACAGACTATTGTGGGACCTCACCTTGTGATGGTGTGAGTCAATACTCCTTAATAAACTCCCCTTTATATATATACACATCAATCCTATTAGTTCTATCCCTTTAGAGAGCCCTAATACAGGTACTATCGTTTGTTTCAAACATCCACTTGGCTATATCCCTGCAGATCAGTGGGAATACTGAACTTATCATAGGAAAAGCACCACCCTCAGTATCTTTTCGAATATAATGTACGCGCGTGAGAAAGAGGCTTTCTGCAACAAAAATGGTGTCATGGGAGTTGGAGGAAATGATTTAAAACGTTTGCAAGTTACTATTGGGAAAAGTTAAACCTAACGTAAATTTTTTTTTTTTATTATTATACTTTAGGTTTTAGGGTACATGTGCACAATGTGCAGGTTTGTTACATATGTATCCATGTGCCATGTTGATTTCCTGCACCCATTAACTCGTCATTTAGCATTAGGTATATCTCCTAATGCTGTCCCTCCCCTCTCCCCCAACCCCACAACAGTACCCGGAGTGTGATGTTCCCCTTCCTGTGTCCATGAGTTCTCATTGTTCAATTCCCACCTATGAGTGAGAACATGCGGTGTTTGGTTTTTTGTCCTTGAGATAGTTTACTGAGAATGATGTTTTCCAGTTTCATCCATGTCCCTACAAAGGACATGAACTCATCATTTTTTTATGGCTGCGTAGTATTCCATGGTGTATATGTGCCACATTTTCTTAATCCAGTCTATCGTTGTTGGACATTTGGGTTGGTTCCAACTCTTTGCTATTGTGAATAGTGCCGCAATAAACATACGTGTGCATGTGTCTTTATAGCAGCATGATTTATAGTCCTTTGGGTATATACCCAGTAATGGGATGGCTGGGTCAAATGGTATTTCTAGTTCTAGATCCCTGAGGAATCGCCACACTGACTTCCACAATGGTTGAACTAGTTTACAGTCCCTCCAACAGTGTAAAAGTGTTCCTATTTCTCCACATCCTCTCCAGCACCTGTTGTTTCCTGATTTTTTAATGATGGCCATTCTAAAATTTTAAACTTAAACTAGACCCTCAATTTAAAAATTTCTAGCCTTCCAGTATTTCATGTGTAACCTTGAGGAACACTTTGAGCTGTAAGAAAATGAAGACCTATTCTTAATCATAATGACATTGTTGTTTTCGTAAAGGGTCGGTGGCCTCAGTGTTGATGCAAGCAGCTGAATAATGTCATCAGGGAGCCAGACTCTTCCTATATTTCTGCGTATTCATTCTTACAGGACTTTTTGTTCTCATGACTGCAGCCTCACTATCACAACATGGCTGCTGAAGTTCTAGGCATCACATGCATAGGCAAAGCCAAAGGAAAGAGGAGCCCAACAGCTGAGGTCCTCTGAAAAAGAACAGGTTCTTTCCACTAAATTATGAAATCATTAGACTAGAAACTGTATCTATTTTGTCTTTGTGTCTTCCACCTTCCCTGGACCAGCTCCAGTAAGGACACATAGCAGATGCTGAAATGGTAGAATTAACAGGAAACCATGTAGTATATTCTAATCATGTTTGTCACCAACCGTTAGTCAGTGGATTTTTGTTTCTGGTATACTCTGCTCAGTGTATCCACATTCTCATCATCCTCACCATTTGCCATTTATAAGGTGGATAAAATGGTAAGGTATAGATCACACAGTGTGATCTCGATGACCAGACCTGCTAAAAGGAAAGTACCTCCTAAAGCATATTCTGCCCTGTTTAAAAATAAAAATGAATTAACACAAAGCATAGTTGGCCTATTACCACACCTCAGTGCTAAAGGTGATTTTCTTACTGTGGGACATAACAAAAATATCTTCTATTGTGACTTTTTTTTAATCCCTCAAGACTTAAATATAAATATGACCACCCCTAAACCAAATTGAAAGAACATAAAAACACTTTGCTCCTTTTCTCCATTTTTAGACAGCTAGGTCAAATGATATGTACTTTTAAATGGCTTTTGACATATATTGTTGGATTCCTCCATAAAGCTCTCTGTAAGCACTTATGAAAATGTCCCTAAACAGAAAAATTGTGTTATTGATAATTTGTTCCTGTGTTTGGTGTCCTTACTTTTCTTTTTTGACCTGCTAAATTAGGGAAAGTGAGCTATGGATATGCCTGACTATAGATGATAGACTGCTGGGAGCTTGTTGTGGGGAATTGCTAGGGTTTGCTTTCTGTATCCCTAGTCCCCACATCTGTCACCAACCAGCAGCACTACAATTTCGCCTTTAAGGAAACCTCCCATTATGTAGCCTTGCTCAGAAAGGTGAACCACTTTCTTGCTAGAGCCCTTCTTTTCCTTCCCACAAGGGCCATGCTCTGCCAAGCAGATACTCTCTCCTGAAGTCTGAATGTTTGTGACTCTAGCAAGGCCAGTGAGTACTCTTGGCATTCATTTGTTATGTGAAAGTAGTGGTGTCTGGACCAACCTCTTCTTACTGTCTAATCCTTCCACTAAATTCCATTTTGTTCTTAAGATAGCTAAAATGGGTTTCCGCTGTTTGCACACATGGATTACTAGGTTTCCTTTTTTAAAATTAATGACCACAAATCCCAAAAGGTCTGTCAATGATGCCCAGCAGTCATCTGTGGTTCTCTAGGAAGCCGCCCCTCCACTCTCTGAGATGGGCATTTCATAACACCTCTCTCCTCAGGTTTCCTTCCTCAAATCTCAGCCAGCTGCCTTGACTCATACTCCTCCAAAAAGAAAGACATCAGACTTGAACTTCCTCATATTCCCATCACAAAATTACAACCTCACCTGCATCTATATTAGCTTCTCTGTTTTTCCTGCATGAGAATTGAGTAATCATCTCCACTCCTCTCAGAGACCACCTTGGATCATGAAGTAGAAGCTTTATGTTGAGGAAAGCAGGGAAATAAAATAGAAAGGGCGTGGATTCTGGCAAGACGGATGTGATGGATGCCACAGTATGCTGCACAAATACGTGCCTCCAGGACTGAAGTTCTCATTCTCCCAGCTTCCAGAATTGTTGGCAACATAGTGTTGCCAGCTGATCCTTTCTCTGGCATGTTCCCTCAGCTGAAGTGAGCACCATTGTTTAAGGCCAAGCCCCCTTCCTTGTAACAGCCCTCCTCCAATGACAGGTCAATGTAAAGGTATAAAGGCTCATCTCCCTTGCTCCAATTCTGGACAGCTTTGCAGAGCTATCATAGCTCCAGAATGGATCATAGGATAGGCTGAGATCTTTATTGATTGCATCACAGCTTGAATTTTCTCTTTCCGAAAATCCTATTTCCTTCACTCCTGTGAGCATGCCCTAATGCACCCATCAACAAATCTTTTATCAGAGTCTGTTGCTTGGGAAATCTGCCTAGTAACAGTTAGTGCCAGAAGCAGTCTGAGAGAGCAGACTCTAAAATGAGATTTTGGAGCTAGATCACTTGCAGGCAGCTGGCAATGATGATCCCATCACACCTGGTAATTACTGGTAGACCCTGACATGTAGTAGCATGCAATTGTTAAAAATTTTACCATGATGAACTGAGATGTTATACTGAGGTAAGGTAATTTACTGACAGGTGCAATGTGTGAGGCATTTTAGAGATAGAGAAAAAGAGGATAAGAAATATAGAACATAAAGGCCATTGCTAGGGTCAATCAGTGCTTTGGAGAAAAACAATGAAAGACTGAGAGTAAATTAATCAGCAAGTAAAGGCCAAATGTAAGAGCCAGAGGGCCTCCTTGGCTATACATAAAACAGCTTTTGATTTTGTCAGAGTGACTTCAGCAAGATGGTGGAATAGAAAACCCCCTGGAATCATTCCCTCCACACAAATACAACAAGAAACAATTCAAAGACAAAAATACCAACCTGTATACCCCAGAACTCTAGGGAGAAGTAGAGAAACCCCCTGGACCCACAGAATCAAGAGAAGCTACGACCAACCCACAGTTGCCAAGGTGAAAGGAGGAAACTGGAGGTGGAGATTTGGTTTCTCCATCAGTTCAGGTATCTTCATAGGAAGCCCACTCTAGTCTCTTCCCATGAGAACTATTGGGAGTGCCAGGAGGGCTGAACAAACTGGGGTGAACTGGGGACAAAGCAGGGCAACGATCACATCGATTGGCATGTGGGTCTTATCAGCTCAGTGCTCCAATCAGTGGGGACACAACATTGAAGACACTGGATGGTGCCATAACACCATAGGGGGCACCATCCATGGGAAGGCCGGAATCCCTAGTAAAATGTTTCACAAAGCCCAGGTACTCATGTGGAGCCATCCTCTGGCCCAGAAACAACTAAAAGGTTGGGAATAAGTTCTGATGCCCACTTAAGTCTTCCCCAGAAGAAACAACAGCAGGACAGCAATATAGTTTCAAGGCATCATTTATGCTCCAGTGCCTACTATATAAGTCTTCTCTAGACTGGGAAACAAAGGCAGGGCAGCAATTTATTTCCAGAGTAGCACTGAAGTTCTGTGCTCACTCTAAGTCTTCTAGACCAAGAAACAATGACGAGCCAATGAGTTAGTTCTAGTGTGATGTTTTAGTTCTGGTGCTCACTCTAAGTCCTCCACAGAATAGGAAGCAACAACAAGCAAATGTTTACATTCTAATATTAGGAAGTAAAGTTCTAACATCGGCAAGGAACAGCTGCAAAAACTAAGGTGGCTGTCACCTCAAATGCACAAGCATCAATGTAAAGATGCAATGATTGTGAAAACTCAGGGAAATATGACACCACCAAAAGAAACCAACAAAGCTCCAGCAATAGATCCAGAAGAAATGAATATAAAATATCTGACAGACAATTCAGAACAATCCACTTAAGGAAGTTCAGGGAATCACAAGAAAATACAGATTAAGTCAAGCGCGGTGGCTCACGCTTGTAATCCCAGCACTTTGGGAGGCCGAGGCAGGTGGATCACGAGGTCAGGAGATCGAGACCACAGTGAAACCCCATCTCTACTAAAAATACAAAAAAAATTAGCCGGGCGTAGTGGTGGGTGCCTGTAGTCCCAGCTACTCGGAGAGGCTGAGGCAAGAGAATGGCGTGAACCCGGGAGGCGGAGCTTGCAGTGAGCCGAGATTGCGTCACTGCACTCCAGCCTGGGCGACAGAGCGAGACTCCGTCTCAAAAAAAAAAAAAAAAAAAATACAGATTAAAAACTAAATGAAATTCAGAAAACAATCCAGGAGCAAAATGAGATATTTGACCAAAAAAAAAAATTTTTTTTTAAACCAAATAAAGGCCATCAAGTGCAAAATTGGAAGAGAGCCCTCACAAGAAAGCAAATAAACTTGAACTTTGATGGGACTTCCCAGCCTCCAGAACTATGAAAGATAAAATTTCCTTTATTAAAAAACAGAACTGCATAAGATCTGTCATAACTTAGTTCCAGTGACATGTAGAAACTTCTATATAACTCTAATCCCTTTCCACCATTTTTAAAAATCCAAATATTATACCCATTACAGGTATATTGCTTACAAACACAATATTACACTTTTATAATTATTACTTTATATAAAACATATGTCTTTTAGAGAAGCTGACAGAAAGAATGTAGTTATAGAGTTTATTAAACTTCCAATTTACTATTTCTGATTCTCTTATTTTCCTCTTTTGGATTCAAGTTACCATCTGGCATCATTTCCTTAGTGCAATAAAGCTACATTCTCACCTACCTTTTTTGTTGTGTTATTGTCAAACATATTACATTTCTGTATGTTATATACCCTACAGTACAGTACAATATAATACAACACAATACATATTGTTTCATGTAATTGTCCTTAAATCAGTTAAGAGAAGAAAGGAGAAGCAATATGGAATTGCTTTATCTTTTAGAATTACCTACTTAATTATCTTACTGGCACTCGTTTATTTATATTGATTCAAAATACTGTTTGCTGTAACTTGCTCTCAGCCTAAATAACTATCTATTTCTTAGAAGCACATCTGCAAGCTCTTCTTTATCACCTTTTCACCTTCATTTTTGAAAAATAGTTTTTTCTGGATCTGAGATTCTTTGTTGACAGCTTTTGTGTGTGTGTGTTTGTGTTTTTTGTTTTTGTTTTTGTTTTTTTTTACTTTCAACAGTATGAATATGTTATTCTAATGTCTACTGGCCTCTGTTATCCCTGATAAGAAGTAAGCTGTTAATCTTATTAGTACTCCCTAGTGCATGATGAGTCATTTTCTCTTACTCTTTTTTGAGATTTTTCTCTTTGTCTTAACTATGATGTGTCTGTGTGTGGCTCTCTGCATTTCTCTTACCTGAAGCTTGTTGAGCTTATTGAATGTGTAGATTATTGGGGATTTTTTGGTCAAATTTGAGAAATTTTCAGCCATTATTTCTTGATTTTTTAATTCACATAGAAAAATTATATATATTTATCATATACAACATGTTTTGAAACGTGTACATTGTGGAATGGCTCACCCAAGCATATGAATACTTAATGAATCTATTAATTCACATACTTATTTTTTTGTGGTGAGAACACTTAAAATTTATTCTCTTAGGAATTTTCAAGAATACAATACATTGTTATTAACTATGTACCATGCTGTACAATAGATCTCTTAAACTTATTCCTCCTATCTAAATGAAATTTTATGTCCTTTAACCAACATTTCCTCAAGTATTCCCCAATCCCCAACCCTTGGTAACCACTATTCTACTCTCTACTTCTATGAGTTTAATTGTTATACATTCTACATATAAGTGAGATCATGTGGTTTTTATCTTTCTGTGCCCGGTTTATTTCATGTAACTTAATGTTCACCCAGTTTACCCATATTGTTGCAAATGACAGGATTTTCTTCTTTTTTGTGGAAGAATAGTACTTTGCTGTGTACGTATACCACATTTTCTTTATCCATTCATCTGTTGATGAACAGTTAGGATGATTCCATATCTTGGCTATTGTGAATAATGCTGTGATGAACATGGGAGTAGAGATAGTTCTTTGATATACTGATTTCATATACTTTGGATATATATTCAGGAGTGGAATGGTGGTCATATGGCTGTTTTATTTTCAATTTTTTTAGAAACTTCCTTTTTTAAAAAAATAATGGCACTAATTTGCTTTCCCACCAGCAGTATGCAGGTGTTGCCTTTTTCTTCACATCTTCTCCAGTACTGGTTATCTTTCATCTTTATGATAACAGCCATTCTAAGAGGTGTGAGGCCGTATCTCATTGTGGTTTTAATTTGCATTTCTCTGATGATTTGTGATTTTGAGCATTTTTTCATATACCTGTTGTCTGTTTATAGGTCTTCTTTTGAGAAATGTCTATTCAGATTATTTGCCTATTTTATAACCAGGTTATTTGTTTTCTTACTATTGATTTATTGGAGTTCCTTATGCATTTTGGATGTTAACCTCTTATCAGATGTACGACTTGCAAACATTTTCTCTCATTCCATATGTTGTCTCTTCACTCTGTTGATTGTTTCTTTTGCTGTGCAGAAGATTTTTAGTTTGATATAATTCCATTTGCCTATTTTTGTTTTATGCTTGCGCTTTTGGTTTCATCAACCTTTATTTCTTTAGATATTTTTTTGTGTTTTTCTTTCTCTCCTCCACTTCTGCTATTCCCATTATACATATGTGGGTGCATTTAATGATTTCCCACATTTCTCTGAAGTACTGTTTGTTATTTTTATTCTTTTTTTGTACTCTTCAGATAGTATAATCTCTATAAAACTATCTTCAAGTTTGCTGATTCATTCTCCTGTTAATTCAAATTTGTTGTTGAGTACTTCTAGTGATGTTTTTATTTGTTATTGAAATTTTCACCTCCAGAATTTCCATTTATTTTAAAATAATTTCTCTCTTTATTTAAATTCTTTATTTGATGAGACACTTTTTTATACTTTTCTTTAATTTTTAGATATAGTTTTCTTTAGTTTTTAGATCACCAGTACCCTCAGTTGTGATCTTTGACCTCTCTCCAAGTTAATGATGCTGTTGTTTTGGTTGTTTATTTGTTCAGTGACTTGGCAGACCTAACTATGTGAAGTTTATTTCTTCTGAAGTGTGCAGCCTTTGATGTCTCTTCTGATCTTTTTCTTGTTTTATATTTTATTCTGACTACGTAGGAGTTGCCTGTAGGTCAGTATAAGCCACTTATTTGTCAAAGATTGTGCTTAAGATCTTCTAGTAAGTTAGACTTTTAACCTTTGCCATGGGATGTATGTGTAGTATGGAGGCTATCACAATTCAAGGAGTTTATCTTTTTCCCCTACATTCAACCAGGAATGGGTAGCTGTATTTTCCATCTCTGATGTCTCCTGAGTGTGCAGCTTTGTCATGAAAACAGTCTTTCAGATTTCCAGGGATGCATTATTTTTATTTTTATTTATTTATTTTATTTTATTTATTTTTGAGACAGAGTCTTACTCTGTCATCCAGGCTGGAGCGCAGTAGCATGATCTCAGCTCACTGCAACCTCCATCTCCTGAGTTCAAGCGATTCTCCTGCCTCAGCCTCCCAAGTAGCTGGGATTACAGGCCCTCACCACCACAACTGGCTAATTTTTGTATTTTTAGTAGAGATGGTGTTTCACCATGTTGGCCAGGGTGGTCTTGAACTCCTGACCTCAAGTGATCCACACCCCCTCAGCCTCCTAAAGTGTTGTGATTACAGGCATGAGCCACTGTACCTAGTCTTAATTTTATTTTTAAGCCTGACTTCCTAAGAGTTGTTCTTGGGTCAGAGTAATTTATAGTTCAGTAATTTATAGTGTTTGGTCAGGAATTGTGCTTAAACCTCTTGTGTCAATGAAGCTTTGTCTCTTTTTGATGCATCTGCATGTGGCTTTGGAAATGTTTTCAGGTATGCCCTGTGCCTTTCTCCGATTGCTCCTGAGTGAAGCCCAGCACATGTGCACAGTCTTCCTAACTCCTAGAGTTGACTATTATCCCATCCGGGCCCTTCTTAGATGTTCTTTCCCTGATTCTCTCTGTTAAACTTTGGCTTGTGTTGCCATTTTGTTTTTTGCTACTCATATCAGGAAGCTATCATTGCCCTTTTTGAAAAATTTTTAATTGACAAATAATAATTTTCTATACCATAGAGTAAAATGTGTCATTGTGATACGTGTATACATTGGGGAATTAGCAGATCAGGCTAATTAACATATCCATCCCCTCATATATTTATCATTTATTTGTGGTGAGAACATTTAAAATTCCTTCTTTTAGCAATTTTGATACATACAATACATTATAATTAACTGAAGTCACCTTGCTATGCACTAGATCACCAGAAATTATTCCTCCTGTCTAATTTGTAAGCCAAAAATAAAATTCTAAGGTCCCCAACCACCTGAATGGACATGCTCATCAGCCAGGGCTCTTTTAAAATTTAACCTGAGAGACGGTTTCAACCCCCATGAATGAAAAATGGGGGTTGAACATGCCTCATTATACCTCTCCAGCATTAACATCGACACAGGCCTTAAGTCTGATAAGAAACATTTTACAACCTATTCTCTCTAAAGCCTAGTACTTGAAGGCTTCCTCTGTAAATAAGAACTTGGGTCTCCACAATCCTTTATCCTAACCCAAACATTTCCTTTCTAAATTGAGCAATGAATGATTCTTGAATTGGGCAACCCCAGAATCACAGCAGATTCACAGAGACTCCAGCACAGCCACATGGTAAAAGAATATTTATAGACAAAAAAAGGGAAATGATGTACAGAAATCGGAAGTGAGGTACAGAAATAGCTGGACTGGTTACAGGCTGGCATTTGCCTTATTTGAACACAGTTTGAACATTTAGCGGTCTCTGAGGTGTTGAAGGATGGCTGCTGGGATTGGCCAAGACTCAGTCATTGTTACAGGCGCATACTCCTAAGTTAGGTTTTCAGTCTTGTCTGACTATTAAACTACGTTGCTCTTCATCCACAAGGACTCAAATATAGAAGTACGGAATCCTTCTCAGGCCCATTTAGTTTGCTTTAACAATTCCCCCCTTTTGGTCATTTTCTCAAATTTGAGAGATTGACCAAAACCTTAGTCATTGATGTCACTATCACCATTGTAAATGTACTTATATGGTCTTGAAACCCACTGGGAAACAATAGAACAGTGGGTTTTGCAAGAAGGAACAACGACTGAGTAGGGGTACCTCTTTATGATGGAACGTTCTGTTTACAGGAGAAAAACAAAACCTGGTCTGCCCTAGGATCTTTGTGTTTCCTTGAAGTTTTAGTTTAATTATGTCACATTTAGCACAAGTGACTCCACATTAGTTTGGATTGGTCTGTTTGGGCCTAGTGCATGAGCTCAGTCCAAAATAATGGCCTCCCATAATTTTGTTTAAAAAAAAAATTCCCCTTTTTGGCAAGGTTCTCACTTAGGTGAGATTGTGACCAAAACTTAGGGCCTTAGCCCCACTCTCAATTACCATCATTTTGAGTTTCCAGTCTCAGCATGTCATTTATAGGTTGTGGTATCCTTATGGTCACACATTTCTTTCAGCTTTAATCATTCCAGTTGAAGAGAGACCATTTCACATTCTAGAGATGGCTGCATGCAAACATTTAAAATGTTTGAGAGAATACAGCGCAACAGAGAGACTATTATTCTGACTATTGGGAGGATAATACCAAGAGTTTGGAGTATGTGCCTCATACAGGGTCCCCATAAACCAAACCACTTAAAATTAAATAGATTAAAGAATGAGCTACATGAAGAGTCTGCTCACTTGACTAAGTGGTCTTCTCATTAATCCCCTACAACTGAATTTTTTATAATCTATATTCGAGGTATTTCTTTCTTTTTCTTTTCTTTTCTTTGCTTCTTTATTTTTTTTTGAGATGAAGTCTTGCTCTGTTGCCCAGGCTAGAGTGCAGTGGTGTGTTCCTGGCTCACTGCAACCTCTGCCTCCCGGGTTCAAGCGATTCTCCTGCCTCAGCCTCCCAAGTAGCTGGGACTACAGGCATGAGCTACCAGGCCCAGCTAATTTTTGTATTCTTAGTAGAGATGGGGTTTCACCATGTTGGCCAGGATGGTCTCTATCTCCTGATCTTGTGATCTGCCCACCTTGGCCACCCAAACTGCTGGGATTACAGGTGTGAGCCCGATGTATTTCTTTATAGGCCACAAGTGCCAGCAGCTGCACAGATACTTTTTTGTTTAGCTAATTCTATTATTCAGCATAACTTTCACAGGAGAATTTAAAGCCTGTTGGGTTATGATTGCCTTTACATAGAATCTGTTATGGAGTCTATTATGAGGGATACATTTCTAATTATTGCCTCTTTTATTCTAAATGACAGAAACAGGACCTATCAAATGATGTCTTTCTAGAAGAGTGAAGGCCGCCTGGCAATGTTCTTTTTAAACCATGATGTAGGTTAAGAGGAGTTTTGGCTGATTATGAGACAATATATGTACCATTAAAGTTTCTCACTTACATTGGGCCTTCATCTTATATCTATAAAGTATAAAGTATAAAGTTATTCATGTATAAGGCTGGCTGCAAAATCCTTCACAAATAAAAGTATATGCTGTAAGTGCACATAATAGATCCCCTTTTCACTTCTATTGTTCATAGAGGCATAAGCAAGACAAAAATATTCAAAGATAAGTGTTTCATGATAGCAGAGAAGTCTTGATCTGTGATTTTGGAAAAAGTTGTTCACATTAAGGATGCCATCTTCTGGGGAGGAACTTTCCTGGTTAGCTTTACCTTAAGGGTCCCAGTGGGTGTACAGTTCCAAGAGTGTGAAGGGACACTGCTCAGTATTGAGATTATGAACCCAAAGTTCAAGGTCCCCAAGTTTTGCTGTAGTGTGGATGGCAAGGACAGTCTTTCTCTGATGTTCTCAGAAGACCCAATCTTTGAGTTCTAGATTATGAAGGCGTTGTCCTCAGTGAACCATAAAAAACTTTCTTTACGGGGTGAAAATACACTGTAGCATAATAATCTGCTGTTATAACATCAGCCCTTTCACGTGGGAAAGCTGTTTTTTTTTGTTTTTGTTTTTTTTTGAGATAGAGTCTCGCTCTGTCACCCAGGCTGGAGTGCAGTGGCGCGATCTCGGCTCCCGAGTAGCGGGGACTACAGGCACCTGCCACCAGGCCTGGCTAATTTTTTTTTTTTTTTTTTTTTGTATTTTTAGTAGAGATGGAGTTTCACCCTGTTAGCCAGGATGGTATTGATCTCCTGACCTCGTGATCCACCCACCTCAGCCTCCCAAATTCTGGGATTACAGGTGTGAGCCACCACACCCGGCCTGCAGAAGCTTTAATAACAAAAGCTTTAAGGACTCAGGAAGAACAAGGCGGCCATCATGGTTCTCCATGAGTCCATGCTTAACATTAGATTTATGTCCTCTTGAATACCAGTTATTTCTCCCATTTAGGTGCATAGCACCGATAACTAATGAGTTATCATAGGTAATCTGACTTAGACCATGGAGTTCATTCAAATTATATATCAAAACAATTTTAGTATTGGCTGATTTAACATGATAATCTGGCAAAGTGTTTTCTTGGTATTTAATTAATTTTTGTTCTAGTTGGGTTAGCAGTTTTATAAACCAGTCTTTTTATTAAAGTTTTAGGAATTCTTACCCAGTCCAATTCTTGAGGAATTGGGGAATTCATGGGGAATTCTTACCCAAGATATGATTTTAAAGTTATTAGAAACCTGTTTTCAAGAGTGGTTTTCAGGGTCCTTTCCATTCTTTCACAAACAAGACACCATATTATAGGATTTTGCCTGCTTGTGAGTTTTCAGAAACTGCATCAGTATCAAGCAATTAACTCTGGAAATGACTTTAAATAGTCATAGTTAAAGACACAATTGACAAAGAAATTTGGTTATCTCTGTGGTCTACAATAACAACATAATAACCTTAATTATGATTGATAGCATATACTCAGAAATATTAGAATTCCCATACAATTTTGGAACATATATTACTATCATTCACTAGAATATAACCTGAAGAGTAAACATTATTTTTATTTTGAAAATGCTTCCTGTGATTTTTATACCAAATAAGCCAAATGTCACTGTTGCACCAGTGCATTATTGATGTCAAACCCAATTCTTAATAAAACCTTATAGACAAATGTATTCAATCTTAATCAGTTTGACCATAAGGTAGAATATTATAAACCTTGTATAACCTTTTACGATTTTTTTAAAGAGCAGATTAGTGCTCTAAGAAAAACCTGTTGTGCTTTTATTTCAATGTTAAATTTATGGAAAAACCGAATAATACCCCTTTAAATTTAGTCAATATTTTCACACATAGAATTTTTTACAAAAGTTAATTTTTATAAACCTTCCAGAATTTATTTAAACCTTTAGCTTTATTTAATTTAAAACAATCCTTTAACTCTCTAAACTAGGCAAAAATTTACATTCCCATACCTTCTTATAATCTCGTACCAAAAACACATTTCATTCTGCTTACACATCTTGTATGTAAACTTATTTTTTCAGTAGTCTCAACTTTCACTTTTGGTGCATAAATTTTCTTTTATGAATCCTTTTATGAAAGACCACCTATAACATGCTTGGACTTTCTAACTTGTCCTAAACATCCCCTCTTTTAAACAACCAGTCATTTTACTTTAGGACAAGAACTTACCATACAAGATCCTCTCTTATATAAAATCTCCTTTCTTTATAATCTTCTTTGCATAGTTCAGGGGCATGGCTAATTCTGCATATTCCCAGGCCTTATTTAGAATTTAATGTCTCCAAAGTAAATTGAAAATTTTCCAAAGTCAAAGCAGTTTATGACCTTAAAGCATTTAGCAAACCTAATATCTGACCTGCATAATTTAGACCAAATGTTTTTATTTTGCCAATAATCTTTGAAGCTGTTTTTCTTTCCCCAAAATTACTAAAGTTACATGAACTAAAAGGCATTACAGTTTTTATTTTTCTTTCAACATATTTAAGTATTTATTTTTGTTTAAGCCAATTAGAGCTCTTTTATATAAACATTTGCATACACAACACATATATAACTACACAGACAGACAGAATATTACTACTGCAGTTGTAAAATTTTTCATTTGCCAGTTTTTAAATTTCTTAAGTGGTTATTGGTTTTAGGGTGGAGTCCTTGGACGAACAGGGCCAGGAAAGGGGCTCTGGTGCCTCCTGTTTTTCCCAAGGAGTCCAGGCTGTTAGAACTTGAATATTCACTTTTAATTAAGCTGGCTTTTAACCATGGCACTCTTTAGTAAAATCCTTTTAAAATTTCTTATTACCTGACTTTAGCCAGGCCAAACGGTCTATGTTTCTGGCTTTTGAACTTTACCATAGGTAACTTCCCAGGTGCTCAGAGAAAGGAAAATTTAAGACAGTCCATGGAGGAGAAGAGAATCCACAAGGTTACACAGATTTCAAACTAGAAAGCACTCATTTCCTAAGCTGGGAATCAAACCCAGACTGCCACAGTGGAAAGGCAAAACCTTGTCTACTGAGCCACAGCACAGGGCAGTCCAATTACCTGTCCCAGAAAGAGTCTAGAGTAGTTAATTTTGAGCTTGCAAAGGCTTTTAACTACTCAAGATAATTTTTAGAGCTATGACATGAACCCTAAAATACCCATTCCCTGGAGGGTGGAGACCAGGAGAAAGTACTGCCACGTGGTTACAAGCTCAAGCCCCCAAGGACATAAAACAAGATGGAGACCTCATCCAGTTTCTTGTTTGTTTCAGGGACCCCTGCAGAAAAGTTCATTACTGGCCAGCTTGCTGGGCCATCTTGAGCAGCAACTTATGGGGTCCTATGCCCGTATTTTATTCTAAGATACCCCTCAACACAGAAAAACAAATTCATAGCACAAAATACACCAGATTCATTACAGCTTAAGACTAGCCTCAGAATTCTTTTTTGCATTAATCAAAACTTTACAGAGGAGATAAACAGTGATTTTTACCATTCACTCAAGCAGTTTGCACAGAGAGAGAAGCCAGAAATCTGACTGGTAAGAAATTCTTACCCTTTTGCTGGCATGCCAGGCTTCTGGGTTCCTTTTCCCTGAGCGGCCCTAGTGACCCAGCTCACTATACCATAACCCTGGGGGCCAAGCTGCAACACAAAAGAAAATATTTTTCTTTTTCTTTTAATGTACTTCAGTGCATTGTTGTTCATTTGGAGCATTCCATTGTAAGTTATCTTTAGTAAGATTTTGACATTTCTGCCAGACTTTGCTGCCTCCCAGGCCTAATGTATAAGCCAAAAGGAGCTCAGTTTTCCAGAAATTAAGAATCCCATTTTAACCTAAAATATTGGCTTTACTCTCAGATTCTCTTGATTAACTTAGACAATGATTCCTCCTACCTAGGTGTGCAAGAAAAATGAAACGAAAGGGTAGAACACAAAAAGCTCCATGAATTTTAAAAGCCAAATTTTATAACCCCTGCAATGTTACTGCTTACTACCAGTTCCTTTCTGACCCAGTCAGATGTAAGAGACGTCTAACTGGATCCAAGCCAGTTAACTTCCAGATCAAATCCCATCCTGGACCTAGTCCAGTTTCTGCCATGATTTCCAAACCCAGTTTGGATCAGAAATTTGCTCAAAGAAACTCAGCTCAAAACACAAATCCCTGGAGCTCCAAAATCCAAGAGGGAGCTTACCCACGATTCCCAGCTGCTCTGAGAGATCAGTGGACACAAGTGGGTTCTGCAGTAGCCTGTGTGTTCACTCAGCACTCCTGGGGGTCGCTAGAAGCTCCACTTCAGATCCTGCTTCTGACACCATCCGATAAAAGAAAAACTTCAGCCGAATTCAATTTAAAGGAGTTTAATATGTTTATTTGCAATTAAACTCCTTTAAATTGAAGTCAGCTGAAGTTTTTCTTTAATCAGTCCACAGACAAACTCAACCATTTGTGAACCAGAAAATTTTTAAATTTACGTATAGTCTGGAAGCCACGCTTCAAGTTGTCCTCCCTTTCTGGACCAAATCTTAATGTATTTCTTAAATGTATTTGATTGATATCTCATGCCTCCCTAAAATGTATAAAACCAAGCTGTGCCCTGACCATCTTGGGCACATGTTCTCAGGACCTCCTGATGGCTGTGTCATGTGCCGTGGTCACTCATATTTGGCTCAGCATTAACCTCTTCGAATATTTTAGAGTTTGACTCTTTTCGTCAACAAATTGACACTTTGCACTTTTTAACAAACATTTTCCCTTTTCCCTTCAACTCTCCCGCAACCTCATCTTCTGGAAACCACCATTCTATTCTCTACTGCTTGAGTTAAATTTTTTTAGATTTCACATATAAATGAGATCATACAATATTTGTCTTTCTGTGCATGGTTTATTTCTCCTGGCATAATGTCCTCTAGATTCATCCATGTTGTCACAAAAGAATTTCCTTCTTTTTGAAGGCTGAATAGTATTTCATTGTGTACATGTACCCTGTTTTTCTCCATTCCTCCACTGATGGACACTTAAGTTGATTCCATGTTTTGGCTATTGTGACTAATGCTGCAATGAACATGAGAGTGCAAATGTCTCTATGACATGCTGATTTCAATTCCTTTGGCTATATACTTAGAAGTGGGATTGCTGGATCTAAGTGCCCTCTTAATTGCTGTCCACCATGAATTAAGATCTCCATTGTTTCTACAACACCCTTAGGCATGAAATTCTCTACACCATTTTCCTAATCGAGTCAGTTCCCTTGGGCAGGACTACAGAGCTTTGTCCTTAATAAAGGCTACTGCTGTCCTATGGCAGGAACTCTGCAGACTGCACGGGGGCTTGGGTGTAGATAATAGCCTCCTTATCCTGGTGACATCCCTGCTCTATTGGATGCTGGAGGGAGGAAGAATGATAACCTCCAGCCTTCTTAGCTTGCCTTCTCCTTGTGGAACCTCTGCCCTGGGAATCACAGGGGAGGGACCTGGAGCCCCAGTATTCTCAGTCTGCTGGTCCTGAAATAGTATTTCCACCCTATGAGTAGGGTATAAGATGGGAGCCTCAGCCCTTTGGGCTATGTATGATCAGAACTTCTGTATGAAAGAGTTTATGCAGGAGATCATGTGTGGTAAGAACAAAGCTTCTCATCATAGGGGAAGTGAGAAACATCAGCAGCCTGCATTCCCAGGGTGAAGCTGTAGCCCTATTCTGGGACACAGGAGGGAGAGGGATCCCCTGTATCATATTCTTGGGCTTCACTGCCTGAAGTTGAGCGCCCAGAGCAGTGTTTCCATAAGTCAGAGCTTGGAGAGGGGAGGGAGGAAGCAGTCATGGCTCAGAGGACACTGTTAAAGTGAACTAAATATGGCCTGAGAAGGACTCTGTACTTCTATATTTGAGTCTTTGTGAACAAACTGCGACCTAATTTAGTAGGCAGACAAGACTGAAAACCTAACTTAGGAGTTTGCACCTGGAGCAATAGCTGAGTCTTGGCCAATCCCAGTGGCTGTACTTCGACCATTTATACACTGCTGAATGTTCAAGCTGTGTTCAAATAAGGCAAACGCCAACTTGGAACAAATCCAGCCGTTCTGTACCTCACTTCCAATTTCTGTACATTATTTCCCCTTTTTGTCTATAAATATTCTTCCACTACATGGCTGCGCTGGAGTCTCTGTGAATTTGCTGTAATTCTGGGAGCTGCCCAATTTGAGAATCATTCATTGCTCAATTAAACTCCTTTAAATTTAATTCGGCTAAAGCTTTTCTTTTATCAACACAGACTATGCTGTTACCAAGGATTTAGTAAATTTTCTGGAATAAATATTTCTTCGTTTTCTGTATGCCCTCAGGACAATGTGCGGAAACTTAAAAAAAACTATTTTCTTTAACTTCTTTTTTAGTAAAACGATTGTTATGCTTAGTAGGCTGCTATGCTTCTCACTTCTTCTTTCTGGAAATCTGTTAGCAATCACTGTCAATAGATTCTTGACAAAGACACCAAGGGAATTTAATGGGGGAAAGGATGATTGTTTCAACAATTGGTGCTGGAACAATTGGATATTTATATGCTAAAAAATTACCCTTGTTTCTTAACCTCACACCATAAAGAAAAATTGATTCAAAATAGATAAAGACCTTAAGGTAAGAGTCAACAGCAGAAAACTTCTAGAAGACATCAGAGAAAATCCAAGCAGTCACAAGTTAGATAAAGTTTTCATAATTAGGCTTTCTGGACTACCCAGAGGAGGGTCCATATGACATTGTTCTGGATTCCATTGTAACTTAAAGGGAAACTTTCACAACGTCTGGAGCCCTTGATATCCTGCAAATGAAGGAGGAGGATGTCCTCAAGTTTCTTGCAGCAGGGACCCAATTAGGTGGCATCAACCTCGACTTCCAAATGGAACAGCACACCTATAAAAGGAAAAGTGACAGCATCTGCCTCCTAAATCTGAACAGGACCTGGGAGAAGCTTCTTCTGGCAGCTTGCGCCATTGTTGCCATTGAAAACCGTGCTGATGTCAGTGTCACGCCCTCCAGAATACTGGTCAGTGGGCTGTGCTGAAGTTTGCTGCTGCCACTGGAGTCACTCCTATTGCTGGCTGTTTCATTGTTTCACTCTTGAAACTTTCACTAACCAGATCCAGGCAGCCTTCTGGGAGCCATGGCTCTTGGCAATTACTGATCCCAGAGCTGACCACCAGCCTCTCACAGAGGTGTCTTATGCTAACCTGCCTACTATTGCTTTGGGTCACACAGATTCTCCTCTGCGCTGTGGACATTGCCATCCCCTGCAACAACAAGGGCACTCACTCAGTGGGTCTGATGTGGTAGATGCCAGCCTGGAAGTTCTGCACATGCGTGGCACCATCTCCTGTGAACAACCATAGGAGGTCGTGCCTGATCTCTATGTCTACAGAGATCCCAAGGAGATTGGAAAGAAAGAGCAGGCTGCTGCTAAAAAAGCTGAGGCTAAGGAGGAATTTCAGGGTGAAGGGACTGCCCTGGCTCCTGAGCGCACTGCTACTCAGCCTGAGGTTGCAGCCTGCTTTGAAGGTGTGCAGGTCACACAGGTGCCCCTTGTGTCTGTTCAGCAGGTCCCTACTGAAGACTGGAGCACTCAGCCTGCCACGGAAGACTGGTCCACAGCTCCCACTGCTTGGGCCACTGAATGGATATGAAATACCACTGAATGGTCGGTCTTAAGCCATTTTCCACAGGCTCCTAAGCAAAATGGAAATAATGTTGTTGGAAAATAAACATCAGTTCTTAAAAAAGAAAAAAAGCTTTTTATAATTAGGACATAAAAATACAAAGTATAAAATAAAAATTGGATTTCATCAAAATTAAAAACTCTTGGTCCTCAGAAGAAATTTAAGGATATGAAAAGGTAAGCCACAGACTAAGAAAATATTTTCAAATATATTCAGATACAGAATTTGTATCTGAAATATATAAATAAGTCACACAACTCAATAATAAGACAAATAACCCAAATAAAAATGGGCAAAAGATTTAAACAGAAACTTAATCAAATAAGATACAGAGAAGGAAAATAAGCACATAAGATAGATGCTCAACATTGTTGTTTATAAAGGAAATGTAAATCAAAACCACAATGAGATATCACTACACACCCATAAATATGGTTCTAATTAAAAAGGCCAATCGTACCTAGTGTTGATGAGGAAGCAGAGCAATTGGAATGATCATACACTGTGGGAACATAACCTGGAACACCACTGGAAAACTGTCAGTTTTTTAAAAACATAAACCTGGGCGGGCACAGTGGCTCATGCTTGTAATCCCAGCAATTTGGGAGGCTTAGGCAGGCGGATTACCTGAGGTCGGGAGTTCAAGACCAGCCTGACCAACATGGTGACACCCCATCACTACCAAAAATACAAAAATTAGCTGGGCATGGTGGTGCATGCCTGTAATTCCAGCTACTCGGGAGGCTGAGGTAGGAGAATTGCTTGAATTCAGGAGGCAGAAGTTGTAGTGAGCCAAGATCGCACCATTGTACTCATGCACTCATAGCCTGGGCAACAAGAGCAAAAACTCCAAAAAACAAACAAACAAACAAAAAACCCATAAACCTGTTCTACCATGCTGCCATTTCAATCTTAGGTATTGCCTAAGAGAAATGAAAGCATGTGCCCATACAAAGACTTGTACATAATCTTCATAGCAGCTTTACTCTTAATAGCCCATAACTGCACAGAACCCAAATGTCCATCAACAGGTAATGGAATAAATAACTGGTGGAGGACCAATACAAAGATGTACCACTTAGAAACAAAAAGAAATAAACTATTGATACAGACAAATGAATGAGTGTCATAAGTATTATGCTAGGTAAAAGAAAGCAGAAACAAATGCCTATAGACTGTATAATTCCATTTATATAAAATTCTGAAAAAGGCAAAACTAGGTTAGTGCAAAAGTAATTGCAGTTTCAGATTATAAATTTTAAATCATTATAGCTAGGCTCAAACACATCTTTATTAATCAAAATAGGAATCATTACAATCAACACATTTTTGCCAACAATAAATAAGTTTTTTTATTCCTGTGGCACAAAAATCCTTGCTTCAGGATTCGACAAACTCTTGGAAAGCATTTTCTGCATGCTGCTGGTCGTAGAAGGGTTTTCCCTGCAAAAAGTTGTCGAGATGCTTGAAGAAGTGGTGGTTGGTGAGAAGTCAGGTGAATATGGCAGATGAGGCAAAACTTTGTAGCCCATTCATTCAACTTTTCAAGCATAGGTTGTGCAACATGCAGTCAGGCATTGTCATGGACTCAAATAAGAAAATTGCTCGAATCTGCCATTCGTCTAACATCATTTCCATGGTCTAAAATTTTCATGCCCGTCCGAGTGAAGAGACCACCAAACAGGCTTTGTGTGAGCAATAAAGCTTTTAATCACCTGGGTGCAGGCGAGCTGAGTCCGAAAAGAGAGTCAGCGAAGAGAGATAGGGTTGGGGCCGTTTTATAAGATTTGGGTAGGTAAAGGAAAATTACAGTCAAA
This sequence comes from Nomascus leucogenys, assembly GCF_006542625.1. NCBI lineage: Eukaryota > Metazoa > Chordata > Mammalia > Primates > Hylobatidae > Nomascus > Nomascus leucogenys. Next base: position 134,677,613 of record NC_044383.1, on the reverse strand, counting down.
GGGGGTTGTTCTCTGGCAGGCAGGAGTGGGGGTCACAAGGTGCTCAGTAGGGGAGCTTTTGAGCCAGGATGAGCCAGGAGAAGGAATTTCACAAGACAGTGTCATCAGTTAAGGCAGGAACAGGCCATTTTCACTTCTTTTGTGGTGGAATGTCATCAGTTAAGGCAGGAACTGGCCATCTGGATGTGTACCTGCAGGTCACAGGGGATATGATGGCTTAGCTTGGGCTCAGAGGCCTGACACATACCTGTGCAAATTTTTGTGTGGCCATAAGTTTTCAGCTTAATTGTGTAAATATCAAGGAGCATGATTCTGGGATTTTATGGAAAGACTACGTTTGGCTTTGTAGAAACTGCCAAACTGTCATCCAAAGTGATCATGCCTTTATACAGTCCCACTGGCAATGAATGAGAATTCCTGCTGTTCCACATCCTTGGCAGCATTTGATGTTGTCAGTGTTTGGGATTTTAGCCATTTTATTAAGCAGGTAGTAATATCTCATTTTAATTTGTAATTTTCTTATTAAAAAGTCATGTGAACATCTTTTCACATGCTTATTTGCTATCTGTATGTCTTCTTCGGTGAGGTGTCTGTTCAAATGTTTTGCCCATTTTTAAATTGGGTTTTTTTTATTATTAAGTTTTAAGATTCTTTTGTATATTTTGGATACAAGTCCTTTATCAAATATGTGTTTTGCTAATATTTATTTCCAGTCCATAGCTTGTTTTCTCATTCTCATGACAGTGTTTTTCACAATGTAGAAGTTTTTTATTTTAATAAGGTCAAACTTATTAATTTTTTCTTCTATACATTGTACTTTTGATGTTTTACCTAAGAATCCATCACCAAATCCAAGGTCCTCTAGATTTTATCCTGTTATCATCTAGAAGTGTTATAGCTTTTGCATTTAACATTTAGGTCTATGTTGGATTCAGTTGCTACCATTTTGTTGAGGATTTCTATATCTCAGTTTTTTTCCTTTCTTGTAGTCATTTACCTGGCTTTGGCATTTGGGTAATATTGGCCTCATAGAATGAGTTTCCTCTCTGCTTACGTTATCCATCTAGCTGTTCTTGCAGGTTGTCTACTTTTTTGCATTAGAGACCTTCACATACTAGTTATATTTAAATTCCCTATTTGATATTTAAAAATCTGTGTCATATCTGAGTCTGATTCTGATGCTTACCTTTTCTTTTCAGATTATGTTTTTTCTTACCTTCTATCATGACTTGTAATTTTTTTATGAAAGGCAGCTATAATGTACTGGGTAATAGGAACTGGGGTCACTAGGCTTTTAATGTGAGGTTCTATGTTAGCCTGGCTAGGAGCTGAACATATTTAATGTTTGCTGTGGCTATGGGTGCCAGAGGCTTCCGTTTCCTCTAGTTCACTTCTTTATTTCTCTCCTCTGTTGTCTTTAGATTTCCTACGAACTCCTTAAACAGAGACTGTGTCTTACAGTTCTCTCAGTTGTAATCCACTGTCATGTTGTAATCCATAATAGAGTCCTGTGGACATGGTGTTGAGATGCTGGGGCAGGGAAGTGTTCCATAATCTTATGATTAAATCTTAATATTTTAGTGGGCCTGAATCCCTGGGCTTGACCTTCAGAAGTCTTTCTTAACCATTTTTTCCATCTCCTTTGTGATACAAGAAAGCTGGGAGGTGGAGGTGAAGGTGGAGGCTAGGATTGTCTAATTGTCCTTTTCTCAGGTCAGATAAGGCTATAGTAAAGTTGTTTCAAAGAACTACTTTGGTGAACACTCTGTGTGTATTTCAAAATGGCTACTTTTAATAGGGGCATATTTCAAAAAGGTTACTTTCCCCTCCTTCCTGAAACAGGAAGGGATTTTTCTCTGATCAAAGAACATGGTGCGATTCCTGGAGGTAAAACCCACAAAACTCTGGGGCTTCACTAAGATTGGAACCCCAGGAGCTTTTAACTCTTAAGGTAGACCACACTCAGCCTCCTGGAATTTGTCAAAATTACCATTTAATATTTTCATTAGTTACTGACCACAGCAGCTTCTGCTCCTGGTAAACTGAACTTGCCTGTGATTTTATTTGTTTGTCTTTCTGGTTTTGTGGAGGTAGCTTGCCTTGTGGCCTCAATTCTCTGACAAATCTAAGAAAAGTCATTGATTTTCAGTTTGTTCAGCTTTTCTCTTATTGTGAGAATGGGAGTGATGACTCCCAAGCACTTTACACATTGAAACTGAAACAGGAAGTTGTGCGCTCTTGCTTGCTTTCTTTTCTTTTCTTTTCTTTTTTCTTTTCTTTTCTTTTCTCTTTGCTTTGCTTTTTCTTTTCTTTTCTTTTCTCTTTTCTTTCCTTCCTTCCTTCCTTCCTTCCTTCCTTCCTTCCTTCCTTCTCTCTTTCTCTCTTTCTTTCCTCTTCTCCCTTCTTTTCCTTTCTTTCTCATTCTTCCTTCTTTCTGAAGCAAATATAGCAAACTACTAACATCTATTCAATCTCAATGATTCATATTCTTCTAAATTCAAGCTAGAGGCAATGGTAGTGGCATTCTTTTGAAGGCAATCTGTGTTCATTGAGAAGTGAATTTACATTCCAGTCTTAACTTTACAACCACTGAGATAAAATGGGCTTCAGTTTTTATAACAATATCTACTCAGCCAAGTGAGCAAGAGAGCACACAGGCCTCCAGAGCTCATTACTGGTTTTTTGGAGCCTTAAAAAAGTATTTTAAGGCATTTTATTATCTAATACTGAAGTGTCTTTGATGGGAAGATAGTTCTTTGAAAGCCATTCCCTGTGTTTCCTATTCACCTGCCTTCCTTATAGGAAGCAGTCAGTAAGAATAATGAGAGTTTTCAATGAGTTAGACTTGGAGAAAAAGGCCCCCAGTTAACTAATCATGTCTACATAGTGTTCAAGTTGAAGTACCCTATTAAACCAAAACACCCAGATTTTTAAGTTAAGATTTTTCTTATCACTATTAAGTCATTATTATAACAGCGACAATAACTAAGTACTTTGGCCTCTTCGGCATGTAATTCTAATAATGTTTAGTTTTGTATATAAATGGTTTAACCACACCTACTGCTAAAATTTTTATTTTATCTTATTCATAAGGAAAATATATGCTTTATTAGCGATTTACATCCCGTTAGGATCCTGTAGACTAACTTTGCATTCCCAATATTTGTTTTTTCTTCACATAGTACACCCCAGATAGTTTGCATGAGCTTAGATTTCCCTAAAAATAAGTTACCTTCCAGCTATAGCTGCTTCTGAATGTAAGATTTCTCTCCTGGCAGTGGCCAGATTTTGCCATATGCCCTTCTGCCGGAGGTGGGATAGGATTTGGTGCCCGTTAGTTTTCTAGAGCTTCCATAACAAAGTGCCACAGACTGACTGGCTTAAACAACAGACATTTATTTTCTCAAAATTCTGAAAGCTATGTGTCCAAGATGAAGTGTCAGCAGGGTTGGTTTCTGCTGAGGCCTCTCTCCTTGGCTCGCAGATGACCATCTTCCCCCTGTGTCTTCACTTGGTCTTCTCTCCGTGTGTTTGTGTCCTAATCTCCTTTCCTTATAAGGATACCTGTCATATTGGAATTGGGCTCATTCTAATGATCTCGTTTTAACTTAAAGACCCAATCTCCAAATATAGTCACATTCTGAAATACTGGGGTTAGGACTTCAACATACAAATTGTGAATACGGAGACACAATAGCCCATAAGGGTGCTGGAGGCAGTGAAGAGTGGAAAAGAACATTTTTTTGAAAGCACTTTGTATTTGAGGCAATTTGCAAACATTACGTCATCCTCACAAAGTCTTATGAGGTAGGAGTTATTATTTCTGATTTACAGATGAGGAATCAGAAACACAGAGCCAGGCAGTAACAAAGTGGAAGAGTCAAGATGAACACCTGGGTCTGATTGGCTTCAAAGTCCGTGTTCTGTCCACCAGCATACCCTTCATCTCTGCTTTATCTAAAACTCTTTACTCCTCTGGGCCTTGTCTTTTACAACCTTCTCCACTGAATGACTTGTACTCTTGGCTTCGCTGCCCACTCCCCAAACCAAATCATCAACCAGTAGATTTGGGGAAATAAAGATGGTCCATTGCCATCAGAACTGGTAATGGTTCTTGATATGATTTGGTATGTCCCCACCCAAATCTCTTCTTGAATAATAATCCCTATGTGTCTAGGGAGAGACCTGGAGGGAGGTGATTGGATCGTGGGGGCACTTTCCCCCATGCTGTCCTCGTGATAGTAAGTTCTCACGAGATCTGATGGTTTTACAAGGCAGTTTTCCCTGCTCTTGCTTGCTCTTCTGTCTCTCACCTGCCGCCATGTAAGACATGCCTCTTCCCCTTCCACCATGATTATAAGTTTCCTGAGGCCTCCCCAGCCATCTGGAACTGTGAGTCAATTAAACCTCTTTTCTTTATAAATTACCCAGTCTCAGGTAGGTCTTGATAGCAGTGTGAGAACAGACTAACACAATCCTTGTCTTAGAGTAACCTGAAGACTCACCCCTTCCTTCCTGCCTCTGGGTCAGCACAAACTCAGTAACCTGAGTAGCACATCTGCTTGGGCAGTTTCCCGTGATGGATCTTCTCAGTCTGGGGTGCTCCAGATATCACTTAAAGCAAACCAATCCTCAGGAATCTGGTGCCATGTTCAGAAGCAGTTGCTGTGGGGGATACCTGTTTTCCTTAGGCACTGTGTCCTAGAATCTCTCTTCTAAATTAGGAACATTTTCTCAGCTAGGACTCATGGTAAAATAATCTCTTAGCACAGGCCTATCCAGGGCTAAAAACATTGACGAAACATTTGTGTTGCTTCTTTTGAAACCTACAAATAGGATCAGCCTTGCATGTAGGCAGAGGAGACAGCTGCCCATAGGATGGTTTCAGGACACCCAGGAAAATGTGCTGGGTTAAAGAACTTTGTCTCGCACTCAATGCCCCTCTTGCATTTTGTGGGTTCAGTTTGCTTTTTTAATTGCCTAGATTTTTCACACTATTATTGTGAGATAAATTATTTTTGTATTATTGAGCAATTAACTCATATTCCATTTACAATTCTCAGACTAAATCCCAAGCAACTGCTTCCTCAAATTTTCCACATTTGCAAATGAGTTAGGTTGATTTGCAAAGGGTTTAGAGCTAATCCAACCATTTGATTAATACCGATGCTGATACAAGGGCCAAAAGAGAGTCACTGAACTTCGGTTTTCAGCTCTGCCAGGCAAAAACACACATATTATTTCACATATCTGTTTATGCAGGCTGTCCTCCCAGGCTGATCTGCTTCCATTTAAGGTAATTTTCTCAGTATTTGCACTGCAGAGTAAATATAAATTTATAAAAGCTTGGGTATTTGCCATTATACAAAATAAAAATATAAGTATAGACAGAAATTATTAGAACTAGGAGGGGATTTAGAAATCATTTATTTCAACCTGATTTTATGGCTGAGAAAACTCAAGTTTAGTAAAATAAATAAATTCATTCAAGGCTTCACAATTAGTTAATGGCAGAACTAGACATTCACTCCAAGTCCTGGCCTCTCATGACAGCACTATTTCCTCTATATACTGTGAATACTTACGTAAGTTCATACATATGCTTGTTATAAGTTGTCCCTACCTCCTTTCAGAGTTGGATTTAGAAAAAAACATTGTTTTTTCAGGCTAAAAATAAGTTAGGAGAAAGCTATGTCTTATTCTTTAAAGATATTCAAGTAAGTTATGATTTATGCCAGCTTTAAAAAAGGAGGAAATGTGATATTTAAAATGGCATATGAAAATATCATCTATTTCCTAAGTTTTATTCCAATTTACAGTAAATATTTTTAAACCTCTGTGTGTAGTTCCTGTACTTCTATGATGTAGCTCTGAGTCTAAACTAACAGCTGAAAAAGAAAATACTAGGCAATAGATGCTATGCCAAAAGCAGGGTCATTTACAGAAAACGCCCTGAAACATTCTGAGGATCACTGTCAAAGGCTATGGACCTAAAGTTAGATCTGTTTTGGTTCATAGGGTTACGCCGACACAAATAATGTTGCTGTTCTTCTGCCAGGTTGATCTAACCTTCAGATAGTCTGCGTCATTCTTGGGAGCAGGTGCTTACTTGGATGCAAAAGACTTTTCTCAGATCCTGCCATCTGGGGTCTTGTTCATCACATTTGGAAATGATTCTTCCATCCCTTACACTTTATAGTAGCTATTATCTATGACTACCCTGCTCTATTGATGGCACGTGCTGTCTAGTACTTATTTGTGTTCCTGTTTTTTCTCTCTCATTAGATCAAAGATGACCATTTTCAGGTGTTTGTGCCCATTACAGGACCCAAGGCGGTGCTTTAAGTGTAATATATGGCCCATAAATATTTGTTGAATAAATAAAGGACTAAGTGCACCCTGCCTGAGACAAAAAAAATATCTGTTACAAACTAATTGCAAAAGAAAATACAATATATTTAATGTGTTTGAGAATTTAAAAGTTTAAGAGGAAAGGTGTATTTCTTATAGATGTGTATAGATGGTCATTTTTCTTATAATCACACTTTTCTGTCCAGTAGATGGATTTATCCATTGCTCTTGGACATTAACTTGTATTAGAGAATATAATTGACATGGAAGATGTCTGTGGGAATGCCTAAAATAGTCATGCTTCTACTGTAGCAAAAGAAAGTTAGACTGGCCCAAATCTCTTAATTCATATGTAAGGCAATCAAGACCTGGGAAATTATCTCTTGTCAAGGTTAAAAAGCAAGGTAATGGCAGACTTCTGTATCCGCTATAGTTGTCAAATGGGGATTTTTTAAAAATGTATTTGTGAACTGTAAGAATGCATGCACCTGCATGCACTTCTGGGTTTTTTTTTGTTTTTTGGCTCCATGCTTTACATTAACTTTTAGAAAATAATTTAAATTATAACTGGAGTAGTTACAGTTCCTACATGAGAGTGCCATTACCTTAGCTTAACTTTGTGAAGACTGTGCTAGTACTAACAGGGATTAAATATTGATACAGATTATTTGGGTTGGGAAAGAAAGACAGCACAAAGGGATAGGCCTGGTATTCTAATTTCTCATGATACAGTAGATTTTTTTTGCTGGGGCACAGCGGGGGTCTCACTACATTGCCCAAGTTGGTCTCGAACTCCTGAGCTCAAGAAATTCTCCTGCCTTAGCCTCCCAAGTAGCTGGGACTTCTTTCCCTTCTGGCTGGCTTTTATCCAGAGCCTGAATCCCCCATTACAGGACTGTCACCAGCTCACATCACTCCATGCTTGGTCATGGTCCTCAATGTAATACCTGACGCTGGGCTTCCTCTCTCATGGCCATAGCTCTCAAATGCTCCCTACCTCCTCTTTTTCTTTCTTCCCGACTCTTTGCACCATACACTCTGAAAGCCATATTGCAGAAGCTTTAAAGATGTTGTAAACGCAAACCAACAAAACAAATCCTTTTCTTTTTCACAACTCAGAAAACACATGGAATGTATACAAGATTAGTAAAATAATGTGCAATGCGTTCTGGTGTCTTTTTAAGAAAAAAAAATTGGTTGTGGGACAATTGCATATCCACATGCAAAAAAAATGAAGTTATATCCTTATCATATACAACATATCATATACAACATTTAACTCAAAATAAATTATAGACCTAAATGTAACTGAAAACTATAAAACTTCTTGAAGAAAACTTAAGAGTAAATCTTTGTGACGTTGAGTTGGGCAGAAATTTTTTTAGATAAATTTTCTTTAAAGAATTGATAAATTGAACATCATCAAAATTAAAAATTTTTGTGCTTCGGCTGGGCACGGTGGCTCACGCCTATAATCCCAGCACTTTGGGAGGCCGAGGCGGGCGGATCACAAGGTCAGGAGATCGAGGCCATCCTGGCTAACACGGTGAAACCCCATCTCTACTAAAGATACAAAAAATTAGCCGGGCGTGGTGGCGGGCGCCTGTAGTCCCAGCTACTCAGGAGGCTGAGGCAGGAGAATGGCGTGAACCCGGGAGGCGGAGCTTGCAGTGAGCTGAGATCGCACCACTACACTCCAGCCTGGGCGGCAGAGTGAGACTTCGCCTCAAAAAAAAAAAAAAGAAAAAAACAAAACAAAACAAAACAAAACAAAACAAAAATATATATATATAGTGCTTCAAAAGCCATCATCAATAAAATGAAAAGATATACCTCAGACTGGAAGAAAATATTCGCTAATCATATAGCTGTTAAATCAAATTTAGCCTAAAGCTGCCTCCTTCATATTTTAAGTTTGGCCTAAAGGTTTCCCTGTACCTCATGAGCAATGTATTATAGTGTATCGTAGCCTGAATGGAGTTGTATACAGACTGTAGCCACCACTTGTGCCAATCACTGAGTTTGGGCCAATCAAAGGTGGCCAACTGTTCAAACTGTGTTCAAATAAGGCAAAGGCAGAGCTGTAACCAATCCAGCTGTTTCTGTACCTCACTTCTGTTTTCTGTATGTTGCTTTCCTTTCTGTGTCCATAAATCTTCTTCCACCACGTGTCTGTGCTGCAGTCTCTGAGCCTACCCTGGCTCAGGAGACTGCCCAATTCCCAAATCGTTCTTTGCCCAATTAAACTGTTAAATTTAATTTTGTTACATTTTTTAAAAACATATCTGATAAAGAAATATATCAGGGACTCTCATAATTCAATAATCAGATTAAGAACCCAATTACAAAATGCACAAAAGATTTGACCATATATGAATGGTCAATAAGCACATGGAAATATGCTCAACCACATCAGTCATGAGGGAAACTAGGACTACAATGAGATACCACTACATACACACCCACTAGAAAAACTGTAATCAGAAAGACTAACAATACCAACTGGAGGGTGTGAAGCAACTAAAACAATCATACATTGCTTGTGGGGATGTAAAATGGTACAGCCACTTGGAAAATAATTAGCAGTTCCTTAAAAAGTTAAATATAAGCTTTTCATGACACAGCAATTCCACTCCTAAGGATATATTCAAGAGAAATAGGAATATATTTCTACCCGAAGACTTATACACAAATGTTCATAACAGCATTGTTTATATTAACCTCAAACTAGAAACAATCCAAATGTCTGTCAATTGGTGGCTGGATAACATAATGCAGTATATCCATACAATGGGCTATTCAGCAATAAAAAGAACATATTGATAAACAGTTAACATGGATGGTCCTCAAAAACACCAGTGAAAGAAGCCAGGCATGAAAGACTCCATATTGTATGATTCTATTTATTCAAAATATCCAGAAGGACTGGGTGCTGTGGCTCATGCCTGTAATCCAGCACTTTGGGAGGCCAAGGCAGGTTGGTCACTTTAGGTCTGGAGTTCAAGACCAGCCTGGCCAACATGCTGAAACCCTTGACTGTACTAAAAATACAAAAAATAGCCCAGCGTGCTGACACATGCCTGTAATCCCAGCTACTTGGGAGGCTGAGGCAGGAGAATCGCTTGAACCTGGGAGGCAGAGTTTGCAGTAAGCCAAGATCGCACCAAAAAATAAAATAAAAATAAAATATCCAGAAAAGGCACACTTAAGGAGAGAGAAAGCAAACCGGTGGTTGCCTATGGCTGAAAAATGGAAGCAGAGATGAACTGCAAATGGGCAGGAGGAAACTTTTTGGGGTATTGGAAATGTCCTAATACTGGATTGTGGTAATGGCTTTATAAGTAAATTTACTAAAAAATCACTGAATTGTACACTTACAACGGGTGATTGTTATGGTGTGGAAATTATGCCTCAACAAAGCTGCTTTAAAAATTAAAAGTGATGCAGGTCAAAACCTACTAAATTGATGTCTTGACTCACTAATGGCTCATGAGCTGTTGTGATAACATTGCCTAATTGTATAGTAAGGAAACTCTCCTAAGCTTCTCACTGGAAGTTCTTAAACTTAAGATCCTTAAGCTCTCTTCACTTCTTGCCTTAACTGGAACTAAGATACCAGTTTTATCTCCCAATGCTATGTCCAGATCTCCTGCAAAGTAGGCTCACATCCTTCTGTGAAGTTCCTACAGCAGGGGTTTTCCCTCCTCTTCCCCCTTCTCGCGTCTAATTAATGGCAATGTTCTCCAATGGTACTTCCTTAATCTTACTGGCTTCTCTTTACTTCTACTCCTCAGACTTACTGTCTCTTGCCTTGATTACTGAACCAACTTTTATTAGGTCGCGTTGACCCTAATCTTCTTTACAAGAGACATGCCCTTCTAAAGCACAATCTTTACATGCTAGTCCCTGTTTAAACATTTTAATGGCTTCCAGTGCCCACAGGATGAAGTCTCAACTCCTTAGCAAGGCAAGCAAAGTGTCTGGCAGACAATGATTGATAAAATTTGTTGAAAGATAAAATGAATGTGTCTCATGTCATTGATTTTTCTTTTACTTTCGTTCTATCTATTTGTAAGTATGGGTTTCTCCCCTACAGATAAAACTCTCCTCTAGAACAAGCATTTGTGTGTTTAAACTCATTTGTCTTCCCCAGCCCCCAGCATAATGTACTTCACACAGTGGGAATATGATGTGCATTTGTGAGTGGATACATGGAAGAGTACTTCTTGAAGAGCTGTATTGGGACCCAAGAGTTACTGGCTCTCCAGGATGCTCTTGGCTTTGGTGTAACCCGCAAAGCAAACAAGAGGCTCCTAGTACAATATGCAAACTCACCGAATGTTCTACATTCCTGAAATCTGCCTGGGGACTCATCATTCAGGCATTGTTTTGACTTAGGAGAGTTGATGAGCTCGGTTCTGGACTCCATTCAGCAGCCTCCTCTTGCCAGGCACTCCTAGAATCTTCCAGAGAGGAGGAGGAACACATGTAGCATTTATATTGAATGCAGAGATTTAACAGATACCATCCACATGTGTGGTAATAGTTTTTATCCTAAATGTCACTAGAAAGGCTTTGTCCATCTCATATTATCAAGCCTGGCAAAATGACAAATTTGTGTTACAGAAAGTAGTAAAGGAAAACGTCTCATTTTCCCTTCCTTTCTATCATCTTGAAAATAAACGCTGTCGACATACATCTTCTTGGTTCACTGCTAAAATAATGAAGCACCTTAATGAATTCCTCTGCTGCCTATGTCTAAAAGGATCATGTTCCTTTTATTCTAAACGTTTGGCTGAGACATTTTTCAAAAGAAGAGCTGGATAACTATTTCTTACACAAAGCTCTTACTTAAAAGAAAAAAAATTACCATTACATTCAGCCAAATTAAGGCTGCCTTCTGTTAGGAAAGGATACAATTCTTATAAAAAACTTTTTATGTGATCATTTTGACTTTTATCTTGGCCTTCAAAGTAATAGATTTAATTAGATCATGTTCTTCAGAAAGAAAAAGAGTAAAATAAAATAGCTGGGACTTGTGAAGAACAAAAATTTTCATTGAACTAACTTCTCAGACAGAATCATTTCTAAGTGTTATCTTTTGGGTTACATTTTTAAATGGTCTTAGAATATTTTTATAGCTGTTTCCCTGTATACCCTGTTCTTACTATCTCCTTGGTTTTGCTTATGCCATTGACTTATTCTGGAAAACCATTCTTTCTTTTAAAGTGCCCAGTTTAAGTGCTGTTTCCTCTAGGAGGCCTGCCCCTAAAACTGCAGCTGTCTCTGAGTAAGCTTTTGAAGAACTGTTTACTGCATTTGAACAGATAGTCACAGGGAGATAAGGATGGGGGAGGGGAACACATCAGAATCTGAGGTGTAATTTGAAAAGGATGATATATTTTAAAATTTCAAAATAACCTATTATTCGTTGTTAGGGCTAAGCAAACAAATCAGTCTTCTTGAGACAGTGAAAAGCAGCCTCCCTTGCCCTTTACCCTTCTTCAGATCAGAATCTCTAGATGGAATGTTTTAAAATTGAGTGAAACGAACATGGAGTCTACACCACACAGTGCACTTAACATGGAATAGTCAACATGTGTAAACTCTTAACAGTTTACAAAGGGCTCATGCACATTTTTCAGTTGGTCCTTATTAAAATCTTGCAGGTGGGATCAATATTACCACTTTCCTCTTAGACAAGGTAGCTGAGTGTCAGAAGTTCACCTCTGTCACGACATAAATAGTAAGGAGAAGACCCAGGCTGGGATTCATATTTGGTTTGCTTTCGTTTGTACCAAGTTATGATCTGTAATTTTTAATGTCTGATGTCTCTGAATTTCTTGAGAATTTTTTCCCTCCATTTCCTCTTTGGGTCTAGTACAATTATGGGTGGCTGGATAGAGTTGCTACAAAGAGACATTTAAGTATAATATATAAAGCTGTTACAGGATTAAAATTAAAGGGAAAAATATTTTTGATTGTCCAACACCCTGTTAATATATTTTAAATTAAGAAATCTGCAGAAATCCTAAAGCTTTTTAGATGTTAGTCACGATTATTCATTTGATACAGCTGGAAAAACTCAGAAGCCAAAGATTTTGATCACAGTTTTAGAAGCAAAAAGAAAAGAAGTTGCTGTGATTCCTTTTCTGTTCAATAAGAATTATTTCTCTTCTCAATACACATTTGAGCGTGGTTATTTGTATTTTAAACAGACTTCTCAAATGAAAACCAACATGGTTTTTGCTAAAGACGTTAAGACAATGAGTAAACTAATTATCAGTTATCGTTTTTCACATAAATATAGACTTTCTCAGGTTTCAATGATGGAACAAAGTATAATAACTAGACTAAGAGGGTCTCTACGCAATAGAAATATGTGACATTTTTGTATGGCAAAGTGGAGCACCTGTGCAATCTAGCTATGGCCTCTACGTGAATTTAGAAACAAAGGGAACTCGTGTGGTGTCTTGATTCTAGATAGCTATCGACTGAAATTGAAGTAAATATTGCAAGTTAATCAAAACTGACTCTTCCTCAGGCTAGGAAAACTGGGTCTCTTGTCAGCTCTCACTAATGAAGACAAAATAAACAATGCTTGCAGTTAATCACTGGCACATGAACTACTTGCAGTGGGAAAATACCATGTCATTCCAAGTAGTCTTCAAATGCATGAGGACCACATATGTTTCTTCAAAGTTTCAAACTAAATAAATTTTAAGATTTTTAAAAGTAATATTTCCAAATAAATGATTTTCCCCCATACATTTCCAGCTCCGTGAAGAATTTTTGTTTGCTTGTTTGTTTGTTTGTTTGTTTTGAAGCGAAGTCTCACTCTGTCACCCAGGCTGGAGTGCAGTGGTGCGATTTTGGCTCACTGCAAGCTCCGCCTCCCGGGTTCACGCCATTCTCCTGCCTCAGCCTCCCGAGTAGCTGGTACTACAGGCGCCTGCAGCCACTCCCGGCCAATTTTTTTTTTTTTTTTTGTATTTTTAGTAGAGATGGGGTTTCACCGTATTAACCAGGATGTTCTCAATCTCCTGACCTCGTGATCTGCCCGCCTTGGCCTCCCAAAGTGCTGGGATTACAGGTGTGAGCCACCACGCCTGGCCTTCAGTGAAGAATTTACCACGTCATTATTGAGGCTCTACTATGTGCCAGGGGCTTTCAAGTGCATTATCTTATTTTCACTCAATTGTTACGGTGGTCGTGGGCCCTCGACACAACACTACATTGTTTTCAACTACCAGTGATTGGCAGAAAAAATAAAAAACATTGAGAAAGTTTCGGTAAGATGTGAGCTGGTTTTGTTTGTTTTTGTTTTTGAGACAGCGCCTCACTATGTCTCCCAGGCTGAGTGCAGTGGTGCAATCTTGGCTCACTGCAGCCTCGACCTCCTGGGCTCAAACCATCCTCCTACCTCAGCCTCCACAGGTATGTGCCACCACATCTGGCCAATTTTGTTTTTTGTTTTTGTTTTTGTTTTTGTTTTTTTGAAGAGGTGGGTCTCTGGCTGTTGCCCAAGGCTGTCAGTAAGATTTTTATTGTCATTTTGTAGAAAACACAAAGAAGAAAAATCAAAACTGAAAAATTTCAAGAAATATGAAGATTATCTTCATTAGAACAAGCAGTACAAAGAAAAATGCCATCAAAATAAAAATTCTTTTGCCCCTAAATGAGACTTTATATTTATCAAATTCCCTGTGTTTTTGTCATACTAATTATTTTATTTCAAAGCTGATGAATTAAAAGAATTACATGATAATTATTTTGTACTAGAACAGATCAAACTTCTGCAACTTCCCCAGTGTTACAGCCCTATAATTTTTCTCTCTAAATATTTTAAAAACTTACCATTAGTGTTTAAAAAGGTTTTTCAAATGTCATATTTAAATACTTTCTCTCCAAGGACTACAACATCCTTCCACTAATTAACCAATCTGATGGCTTCTGGCCAAAATAAACTCTTTAGCAAAAATTATGTTCATGTGTTTACCATGGTGTAGTTATTTAAATACTTGAATTCCAGGAAATGAAGTTTTAAAACATGTTTAGGTAAATCGTTTTTAACATTATCCAAATGGCTCAGTTAACTTTATTTACCAAATTTTGAGCAATTTCTGTTGCAAAGCAAACTTTAATTTATGCAGAAGCTTATTTCACCAATCTCTTAAGAATAACTCTTACTATGGGTCATCCAAATTTTTTGAACTGACCTAAATAATTAATATACAGCTATTTCCCAGAGACATAGCATAACTAAAACTCCAAACACAATTTGGAGTCAGAATACCTGCATTTGAATGAAAACTTCTAGTCGCAACTGAGACTCTGATGTATTTAGGAAATGATACTCATTTTACTGAACCGTTTGTGGCTTCAATTTCACAATCTATTTGAAAATTCTATGTAAGTAGATGTTTAAAAATTATTTGTTTTACCTGAGGTGTCAACACCCACATTTGTGACTGCACCAATAAAGGTCAAATGCAGCAAGCAAATTATTCTTTGAAGCTCATTTTTGCTGTGCTCTTAGATTAGGATTTCTGGGCCGGGGGCTGTGGCTCATGCCTGTAATCCTAGCACTTTGGGAGGCTGAGCTGGGGCAGATCACCTGAGGTCAGTAGTTCGAGGCCAGCCTGGCCAACACTGGTCTACTAAAATACAAAAAACCCTGTCTCTACTAAAATACAAAAAAAAATTAGCCTGGTGTGGTGGTATGCACCTATAGTCCCAGCTGCTCAGGAGGCTGAGGCAGGAGAATCATTTGAGCAGGGGAGGTGGAAGTTTCAGTGGGCCAAGATCACGCCACTGCACTCCAGCCTGAGCGACAGAGCGAGACTCTCTCAAAAAAAAAAAAAAAAAGAAAGAGTTGGGGTTTCTGCTTTGCCTCAGAATAAATCAGAGCGTATTCACTCCTAAGCAGTTACTGACCCCTCCACCTGCCCCTGGCACCCTTCTGTGTGCAGGCATGGCCTGATACTCATCAAGCTCACTCGTCCCCAAATATTCCCCATCACCACCACATTCTGGCTCCTTGAATTCCTTGTGTTACACAATCTTTCTCATATGCATTTCCAAATTAATTTATGTAAAAGTACTTATTTTCCATGGTTTTTGAAACTAAGTTATCTGAGAATATTTTGTCATGATTACAAAAAAAAAGGCACTATAAGATAATCATGTATCAAATAGTAAGCTTTATTACCAAGTCACACACACACAAATAGGATGATAAAATCATTTTTTTCTACCCTAAACCCAGTATGGGTAACACAAACCCCTAATGGTGCCTAAAATAGCACTGTGAAGGATGCCTCACTGACTGTCTACATCAGAGTCATATGGGTATTATAGAAAACGCTGGACTTCTCCCCTGACCTGCAGAATCAGAATTATCTGGAACTACTTGGAAGTCTACATGTCATTTAAATTCGCTAGGGCAATGTTACGACAGACCTTTGAGCATGGCAACAAGCATACAGACAGTACTTGAATATGTTTGGATTTATTGAGCAAACCAGCATGTGTAATTGCATTTTGACTCTTCTCCCTTTTATTTCTCCTTTTCATCCATGACTCATCCACTGTTCCTCTGTAATCCGCCAGTGACCCTTTGAGCCACTTTATCCAGTTCCAAAGCATGTGCTGAGCACCACATGATAGGGGTGCGTCCTTCTTGTGAACACTGTCTTGAGCTCCTTGTTTTTACTTCCTCCTCAAGCTTCATCCCATTCTGCAGCTAACCCTCACCATAGATGAGGCATGTGAATTAAGTTTGGATGGCGTGACATGAAGGGAATAAGATTGCTTGTATACAGTGGAGCCGATATCTCCACAGAAGAGAACACAGGCAAGAAAGAAGCTTCATGAGAAATTTCAGATTCATGTTCCTCAAACAGCTTCTATGTTTTTGAGTCATGAATTAGCTGATTTCTTTTCTTTCTTTCTTTTTTTTTTTTTTTTTTTTTGTTGAGACGGAGTGTCGCTCTTTCTCCCAGCCCGGACTGCGGTGGCGCTCTCTCTGCTCACTGCAAGCTCCGCCTCCCGGGTTCATGCCATTCTCCTGCCTCAGCCTCCCCAGTAGCTGGGACTACAGGCTCCCACCACCGCGCCCGGCTAATTTTTTGTATTTTTTAGTAGAGATAGGGTTTCACCGTGTTAGCCAAGATGGTCTCGATCTCCTGACATCGTGATCCACCCGCCTTGGCCTCCCAAAGTGCTGGGATTACAGGCGTGAGCCACCACACCTGGCCGATTTCTTCCCCTTATGCTATGCCACCAAAAATGCCAACAACACATCTCCTGTAAGCAAAAAAGAATGCTTTAGGCCCTTTGAGTTAAATATTGAAAAAAAAAAAACAAGTGTCAAAGGATTCTAACCAAAAAGTCAAGTTATTCAAAGTGAGATTAAGCTAATGAGGTATTGTTCATCTCTCAGCTAATTTGGCAAACTTCTCTGTAACATCACCGGGTCTATGAGGCTCTTCCTGTTGGTTACTAATTCTAGATAAATGACAACCAGGCAGGTCTTTGAGCCCTCTTCCTTCATGATTCTGAAGAACACTTTTTCAGACACCAGGGACCAAATAATGAGCATTCTGTGCTCTCTGAATTCCTTGGCCGGACCTCAGAAGTAATATAATGGGTAATGCCTCGGAGACCTGGACAGCCCTGTGAAAGCAGCAGCCAAGATGAATTAAGTTGATAACAACATACACAGTTCATTCAACTTTGTACAACAACAATAACAGGCTAAGATTATATGTGAGTCTCTAAATTCTTGTACATTTGTTTGTGCCATCATCTTGAAATTTTGTACTGAGTTTTATTTTGAGAAATTTGTTTGCCAGGAGAAGTGAGCCTGGGCAGAAAGGTTATCATCTGAGTAGAGGTGGTACAGGAGAACAGCTATTACAAAGAGCTCGTAAGGTTTCTTTTCTTCCTACCTTGATGAAAATTATAGTGTGGAAACAAATGCAAATACAAAATGCAGCTGATGTTACATGTTTTTGGCAAATCCATTAGGGATCTTATTGTTGAGCTCATTTCTAATTATTTCTGTTCTATTCTTACCCTCCTAGCTTGTTTGCCTTCCTAGTCATGGCCTTGGTCCTCTTCACACTGACAGGGCCATTTCCTAAGCTGATGGGACTCAGGACCTTCTTTCCCTGGCACATTTCAGGGATGATCTTCCCACCTAGAACCCAGGTCATGATCAGCATTTTAGAACTGTTTCCAGGATGGTCACTGGGAAAAGTCATTGGATTCAGCTCAATAACCTGTATGAAGTGTAGACTAAAACATGGAGTAAGAAATAATAAAGAGGTTGGGTACAGTGGCTCACACCTGTAATCCCAGCAGTGTAGAAGGCCGAGGCAGGTGGATCACTTGAGGTCAGGAGTTCTAGACCAGCCCGACCAACATGGTGAAACCCCATCTCTACTAAAAATACAAAATTAGCTGGGCGTGGTGGCACATGCCTGTAATCCCAGCTACTTGAGAGGCTGAGGCAGGAGAATTGCTTGAACGTGGGAAGTGAAGGTTACAATGAGCTGAGATTGTGCCATTGCACTCCAGCCTGGGCAACAAGAGCAAAATTCTGTCAAAGAAAGAAAAGAGAAGAGAAGAGGAAGAGAAAAAGAAAGAAAGAGAAAAGAGAAAAAGAAAAAGAAAAAAAGAGAAAAAGAAACAGGCAGACAGATTCTCAACACATACTTTAATCGAGATCCTATATGTATAAATATATTTCTCCTGATGTCATATACATCATTCATGACAATTTATGGAGTTTATTTTGTTTCTTGATTCTTGATCTACAGAACATGGCTCACCACCTCAGGGCCACCAAAAGATTAATTATAAAGATTTGGAGGCCCCTGGGTAGCCAGATGCTTCGTTTTCTCCCCCTAAGAGGATGGAAAATTTAGCAGATTTGCCATAAGGCATGACACTCTAGCAAGATAAGTCATGGTGGCTGGCCTTTCACTCCTCTCTCTAAATTCTTATCAACTGCTACATAAATGTATGTTCTAGGAAAACGGGACATGTCACCTGGGCAATTACCCTTGGCTCCTTCCAATGGTCCTTGGCAGTAGAAAAGTGAAGAAACACCACTCTTGGGAGAGTACCTGAAAACCCAGAGACCAGGAGTCACAGAACCCAAGGAAGTTCAGTCTTGAGGCAGAGCAGGAGAGAAAGTCTGAGGATTTCCTTGCCACTCTCTGGAACCCAGGAAGAGTTCCATGGGCACTTGATGCCACCAGCTATGCTCCAGAAAGGACAGTGTGGCAGAATCTTCCCCAAAGAAGGAAGAGTTCACACCAGAGGCCAGAACCACTTTAGAAGGTGCATTTAATCTTCTGAATTTGGGGATATGGAAGGCAGTAAAACACAAGTTTTAGAGGCAGATTGACTCGAATTCTAATTCACTACTTGCCAGCTGAGTAATGGGACCTTGGGCAAGAAACTTATTGGTATCCATTTTCATCATTTACAAAATGGAACTATTTACCTTCTTCATAGGGTTGTTGTATGATCTAAAGAAGATAACATTTATGAAAACATTTGTGGCACATCCCAGTATTGCTACTTACAACTCTATGACCCTGGGCAAGTTATTAAACTCTGTGCCTTCATCTGCTCATCTCTAATATAGATGAGATGACAGTAATTACAGTACCTGCCTCATAGGGATCTTGTGAGTATTAAATGAGAAAATACATGTAAAGTACTTAGAATTGTTTCTGGTACTTGCTGTCAGCTATTTTTAGGAATAGCAATAAATGTTAGCTATTGGTAGGAGTAAGCATGGAATAAATTGACGTTATAATCATTATCATCATTCAGAGACCATAAAGTGGTTTAAAGAAACATTCATTACAAAATTTTGCAGTCTCGCCAGATTTGCTCATTGCAGAACATAAACTTGATCTCCCTTCCTCTTAACCAGCTTCACCCCCTCATAATGTGATTGAAGTGTTTGTAAATAGAAACCTCCAGATCAGGCCACAGGGTGCATATCTGAGACTTCTTTGTGCTTAAACTTAAGTTAAGAAACACAAAACAACTTCACAGAAGCTACCTGGGCCTTTCCAGCAACAAGAAGGTTGGAGTAGCCAGATTCCAATGAGGCTGTCCAGGTAGAGCATCAGTTGACTGGCATATCATGTAAACATCAAAGAGTGAGAGGACCTTGAGGACCTTAAAGATAAAATACATATCTTGGTGGCTGTCTCACTCAGCTTCTCACCCAGGGAGAGGTTCTTCATCAGCGAGAATTCCTGTTCCATTCTTCTCTTTGGGGAGGGCTTGCTCAATGCCTGAGCCATTGTTGGACAACTTGAGTTATTTTAAAGTTTTTTTATATGCTGAACTAAAGTCAGCCTTAGCCTTCTGGAATCTTCTACCCAATGCTTATTTCCGTCCTCTGAATATAAAAAAACCAAAAGTCAGTGCCCTCTTCCATACAAAGACTCTTCACTCTTACAGGCAGTACTTGGATACGTTTGGATTTATTGAGCAAACCAGCATGTGTAATTATATTTTGACTCTTCTTCCTTTTATTTCTCCTTTTCATCCATGACTCATCCACTGTTCCTCTGTAATCCACTACTGACCCTTTGAGCCACTTTTTCCAATTCCAAAGCATATCTTGAGCACCATGTGATAGGGCTGGGTCCTTCTTGTGAACGCTGTCTTGAGCTCCTTGTTTTTATTTCCTCCTCAAGCCTCATCCCATTCTGCAGCTAACCCTCACCATAGATGAGGCATGTGATCTCACATGCCACAAAGCTGCTCTCACGCTGCCTCTTCATTTTCTCATCTCTAGCTCTTCTCACCATTTTTCACACAGTCTTCTTAACTAGTATCATGAAAATGGGAACATTCCCTCCATGGTGGACATCTGTTATAGCTCTTCTAACCATTTCTCACGTTAGTATCATGAAAATGGGAATATTCCCTCCATGGTGGACACCTGTTATACTTGCCGGTCTAGTATCCATTTTTCTCCGTTTCTATTCGTAGGATTCCTCATTCATGTAGAAACCTACCTTATGGGGCTTAGATAGTTATAATCCCATCTGCTGCCGCTACACCCTCCAAACCAGGAGTGGGCACATGGCCTGTGTGAGGCCACTCACCCCAGTTGATTCAGGGATGTGAGCCAAGCCAGGTAAATGAGACCCCACTCTAGGAATCTGCTGGAACTAATGGGAAAGGGGTTTTTATTCTGATGGAGCTCTGGTTCTGCTCAGTTAGTAGAATGTACATCACAGGTGAGGGCTATGCTTGCTACCATTTGGTAAGAACCTATCTAAGAAAGACTAACACAGGAAATGAAAGTCAAGAGATTGAGAGAGGCAGATTCCTGCCTGCATTGAGCACTTGGCTCCAGCTATGACAGAAGTGGGTTTCTCTCTGCAATTTGTATTATAGTCAACATATGTTCTTTTCTGGTTTTGAATTTTATTTATGTCACTTTTTTACTTAAAACAAAATTAATTAGCACACTGCCCTTGCCTATGCTGTGATGAGAACAGACCAGGACCTAGGGCTGAATCCTGCTCCCCCAAGCCCCTCCCTCGTAGCTCTGCAGTTCCTCTGAGATTAGGCCCCTGAGCAGTTGACGTTATCAGTTGTCTTAAATTTGGAATCCCTTGGTTGCAAGAAAAGAAACCCACATTAACTAGCACAAATGTTATTACATTTTATCAGTTGCCTTAGTTTGGGATCCCTTGGCTGCAGGAAAAGAAATTCACATACATTGCACAAATAATAATATTCACAACAGTGCAATCATAAATGGGGCCCTCCTTCCTTTTAAATTGGATCTAATTTATTTTGATGCAATGTCTCAACATACTGAGATCACTTTAAATCCTGATTCCATCACCTTTTGAATTAGCTGTTTCTGGCAGGTGTGTATCTTCTGTATACATTATGAGTATGTCTTTTCTGGCTTTATTTAAACCACTAATACAAAAGATGCTGAAGACAAGGCCTCAGAGTCCTGTGGTCCACCACTAGGAATCTAGGTTAACCTGACTATTCATTAATATCCTTTGGGTCTAGTTAGCCAGCCAGCTGCTAAACTATCTACCATTTCTGTAATCCAGCTCACATTTCACATATGGTTTCTAATCCACAAACCTATCTCAAAGGAGACTTTGAAAATACTTTTCTTAAAAGAGAAAAGTAATAACCCACCGCACCTGGCAGCCACTAGCCCTTCACTACTTGCCAGCGCTAATTTCTACTAAAGAACTAAAGAACGTGTCATTCTGCATTGTCACTGCCTTTCCAACAAGACTGAGTTCCTTGAGCTGGCTCGGGCCAATGCCTGCAGCGTAGTGATGTTCCCTTGACCTTTTAGTTCCCACTATGGTTTTACTGAATCAAAGGATGAAAGCTTCAGAATAAATAGATAAAACAGAGAATAAACCCAATAATGCTTTAATGAATTAGGTTTTAAATGTTTTATTTTACCTTGCATATTGATATTTGAAGAGAAAAGTTTATTAATTAGCAAAAAAGAGAGAGAGATTAGGGGAAGGGGGACAAGAGATGGAGACTTTGGCAATAATCCAGAGAGATTAGCTTGGCCCTTTTGAAGAATTTATGATGATGGCACAGGGTTTTGTTACATCAATAGTTTTTTCCTCTAAAACGGGTGTCCTTAGTACTATTCTTATACTTACAAGCCACAATTAGGAAATTGGAGGGTAATGAATGGATTAGACAGAAAGAGGAAAGATAGATAAAAATAAAGGAGATAAGTCAGGATGAAAGAAAATGAACTGCAAAGTGGCAAAAGACAGAGAAAAACTGAAAACAAAAAGGAGAAAACTTGCCTCCTTTCCAGCAGGTGAATCAAATCATCCCCTTCCCAGGTCACTGGCCTAGCCCCAGGGAAGATTGTGATATGATTGTCATGGGGTGGCCTCCAGGAGAGAGGAGAGGTGAGCTGTTTATATAAACAGGGCGTCTCGCTGTTTGGATTACATAACATAGGTTACTGAATGTGGTTCAGATGAACTGGAATGCATGGTCATATCTGTGGTCAATAGTTTGCAGTGTGTCTACCAACAAATTATTATTAGGCTTCCTGTGTGCTAGTCATTGCAGTAAACATTTTTTTAAACAAAATATCTATTTTAATTTCCATGATAACCGTGAGAAATGATATATCGCTCTCCTTTTTTTTTTTTTGGCAGATAAGGAACTGAGGCTTAGAGATATTAAATAATCACCTTAAGTCAATACTTAATTTGTAATGTAGCCAGAATGTGATTCCAGACGTTGTTCACAGGCTCCCAGGGTCCTGAGTTTTAACAGCTTGACTTACAGCTCAGTAGGCACGAACAGGTTAAATGTGTTTATCATTACCTCTTTTTCAAGATGCCTATATTCTTTTTTAAAAAAAACTGTGACATTGAACAGTATTTTGTTACTCAGTTTTTGCAATAAAGTTTTTAATAAACTTCAAAGTTTGGATTCTCACTTTAAAGCAAGGAACAAACCCCTTTGTAACTGGATGAGATATTCATCACTCTGAGGTTTGAAGGATATTCACTTGCTCGTGTATTGAAGGATAACGCAGCTGCCTGCAATGAACCCCTGATCACAGTCGGGAGGGGGATGGAGAAAGGGGCCTGATGGGAACAAATGGAACATCTGGCGGAAGAATTCAGCTTTCCTCCTTTGGATTTTCCCTCTCTCAAGTGCCATTCATTGCATAACCTCTGATGATCAGTTATGATCCTTGGAAGTAAAGCCAAGTTGTTGGTCATACTGTCAATATTTCTTCGGTACTATCATTTGTGAAAGCCATGATGAAGGAAAAAAAGAAAGAAAAATTTAAAATGGCCACTTCTCCCAGAAAGTTTGCAACTTGCAATATTTATAAAGGTTATTAGTGGGTTCTGTAACTGGATGTTACTTCATTTCTTTAATAATTAATCAAACATGAAATGAATCTATTATTATGGATAATTATTTAATGAAATCCATTAGCGTAAAGTTCCTAAAGCAGAATGCCAGCACTTCAACTGTAATTCAAAGTTTTTCCCTTAGAAACTACTTTATAGACAAGATGGTTTCTAAAAAGCAACACTTTTCACAGGAATAAAGCAGCACATCTGCTCCTAAGCCCCGTTTTTCTCCTCCTTCTTCTGCAGTTTCCTACCTTCCCCTCTCTGCTTCATCACTTCTGAAAGCACTCCTACAGAAAGTTGATATTAAACTTAGAGTTGTATTAAGATATTAAACTTAGAATCATGAGTTCTGATTCTGAGACTCTCCAGGTACTAGAACTGTCCCTGGAAACTTACCCATCCTAAGAACTAGGGAAAAGTTGCTTCCAATCATTGGAGAAATTCAGATTGTTCTTCAGCTGCCTTAGGAGATAGTTTAAGGCTCCCTTTTATCAGACCCCAGAAGCAAATCGTAATGGAGTCCCAAATTAACCTTGTCTTTTTGATTCAGTGTGAGCTGGGCCCATTGGAATCACTGTCAACCAAGGCCCCCTGGCAAAGACAGGCCCTAACTCAGATCTGGGAGGCAAAGTTAAGACCGGAGGTCCTCCAAGCTTAGGGCTGGCCTACATTAATTGCTTGCTTAAATCTTCATTCTTTACTTGTTCTTCTTCTGCTCTGTTCCCTGGACACTTATGAGGCATTGGAAATTGTACAGCAAGCAAGAACCTGTAGAGAAAAGGGACAAGGAGCCATGGGAATAAAGTGGCCAACCACAAAATGATCATGATACTTGATGGCAAAGGAAAAGGGACATCTCTACAGGAGATGAAAGAAGATTCCATCCAAGCTGTGGAAACCTTACGAGCAAGAGGAAAGTCTATGAATACAAGAAATATGGCAAGCCTGAAGCCATTTCTGACACATGGAAAGTGGCCATGGCAGGCCCACAGTGGCCAAGTGGCATCCAACTGGCCAGGCTTCACTCACTCAGTCTCAGCAGCCCTGCCAGGACCACGGAAGGTAGCTAAGGATGGCTCTTCAATCAAAGCTCACTGGATTGTCAAGAAACAGAAACCCGCTGAAGCTAGCTCAACTGCAGAGGAGATTTATGACACTGAGATGCGTCTCCGAATCTAAGGTTGGTAAACAAGATACAAACCCTGACTTCTAGGATCTGCAAAGCTTCCAGGAATAAAATTTCTATTTGTCTGTGCCAGTGTGGCCTCTCCTCTTGACTTCTCACTCTATACTTCCTCCACCCCCTTCTCTCCACAGGTTCATTTCGTCATCAGGCTCCATGATATTCAAAATGCTCACTCTAAGTCCGAGGTTCCCATGACTTTCCTGCTTCTAAGCGCTCTTGACTGATCAAAGTCTCTGTACAAAATAGTTCAAATTTTGAGAAAACAGAAGAAGGAGAATTAATTCTTTCTGGGAGACTTAGTAAAATCTTCAAAGGAGCTGATTTACTGCTATGCTTGGAAAAACATACTGAGTTTTTACAATAGATAAGCATGGAACAGCCTTTTTTCAAAGCATTTTGATATTTGAATCTCCCAATAGTGCCATGAAGTATGTTGAGCAGATTATTTCTATTGTATAAATGAGAAAACTGAGTCCTACAAAAGGTAAATTAATTGACCAAGGCCATGTAGCCACTGGGATAAATTCCAGACTGGATCCAAAGTTTTCTGACTTCTAATTCACTGCTTTTTCTATTTGTTCATGTGTAGAGATGAAAGAATGGGTCTCTTTCATTGCCATTGATAAAATAAAAACTTCAGCCGAATTAAATTTAAAAGAGTTCAATTGAGCAATGAACGATTTGTGAACTGGGCATCCTCCTGACCCAGAGTATGCTCAGAGGCTCCAGTGCAACCATGTGGTGGAAGACGATTTATGGACAGAAAAAGGAAAATGATGTACGGAAAAGGGAAGTGAGGTACAGAAACAGCCAGATTGATTACAGTACAGCGTTTGCCTTATTTAAACATGGTTAGAACAGTCGGCTACATTTGATTGGCCAAAACTCCATGATTGGCACAAGTGTGGGCTACGGTCTGTTTACATCTCCATTTGTTATAGTTCATGATGCACAGAGAAACCTTTAGGCTGAAATTAAAACATTGTCAGGAGGCAGCTTTAGGCTAAACTTGATTTAATACCATCAATAGCCCTAGAACTGGGACTGATACTATTGTAATTTTAACTTGCCTTTCTTAAGTTCAATCTCTACACCTCCTTTGCAAAAACTCATATATTTGTAGAACATATCTGTCCAAGCCATGATGGGAAACCAATGCCATATTTAAACAATTTGATTTGGGAAGAGTTTAACAAAGAGATTATTTAGAGGTGCAGGCAGGGTTTAGGGGAACCAACAAAGAATAGTGCAGGATTCCTAAACTGGCGACAGCATGGATCCATCATCACTACCCCTCGGTCTGAGGGGCAAAATGAGAGCCGAGTCACCAGAACATCGAGAGGGTAGCACGGAGAAGCCACCTGGTAAAAGCTGTGGCTTTCACAGAAGGACGCAGCCAAACCCTGCCAGCAACCGCCCTCTCTTCCAGCTTTCAGAACTCCTGCCAGTGAGGCCACTGATTCATTGACTGATTCCACTGGAAGCCAGAGGGTATGGGGAATCCTTGTTGACATCAAGCTTCCTAAGGCAATAGAGAGAAACTGAGGCTGGAGAGGCAAATGACAAACATCTAGTACAGGGAATAAGGGGAGAAATTCAACATGGGAGGCCAGGCGTGGTTTCTGATCTGTTTTGTGTCACTCTCCTTTCTCACCCCCACAGGCTCTAAAACTGCAGTAACACATGCATACACACACATGCACACACACCCTATTCTCCTTCTCCTTTCCTCTTGCTGTTTCCTTTTATATTTTGGAAATATGACCATTCAAGTCAGTGCCCTGGGTTTTCAGCCAGGAATCCACTCCAGGTCAATGGAGCCAAATCAATTGGTCTCTTGGTCATTGCAAGTCCTGAACTGAACTTGAGGATGCATGCCTGCCAAGGTGAAGGATGAGTTGCAAAGGAAGCACTTATATAATTCTATAGTATTCCAAACCCTGTCCTTTTCAAGACCTTCTTGGTATTGTCAGAGTGGCAGCTCTATGGGATCATTTTGAGGAAAAAATCTTGGCGATCCAGACTGAGGTTTTTCATAAGCTCTGGCTGGGTGAGCCAGTGACGCCATTGTGGACCAGCTGCAACCAATCTGCTGTCTTCCATGCTAGGCCGAGGGGCTAAGGTGGGCCAACCTGAATTTGTTGTGACAGATCAGTGCGTCACAACAGTCAAAAGAATGCTCTTAGAGGGCACAACCTGGAAATATTATCTTTCTTCTTCTTTTCTTTTTTGTCCGTTAATGTAACTGGGCATCCAAAAATTTGTTTTTGTGGATAAGTAATTCCTTGATTTATTTTGCTAATGAATGAAGTTTGCCTTAATTTCCACTTCTGAAAATTTCATAGACATGTGAATTATATTTGTAACCTTATCCAGTGATATTTTTCCTCTCAGAGTCTTGATAGGAAAGGCAATTTTTTCGTGAGATAGAAAAGTGACAGTTTAAAAGGGATGGGAAGGTAGTGGTATTTATTATATATCATGATTAATTTTACAATATCTGATACTTTAACAACTGTGTGCCCATTAGAGTAAACCAAAATATTATTATTATTATTATTTTTTTTGAGATGGAGTTTTGCTTTTGTTGCCCAGGCTGGAGTGCAGTGGCGTGATCTCGGCTCACTGTAACCTCCATCTCCCAGGTTCAAGCGATTCTCCTGTCTCAGCCTCCCGAGTAGCTGGGATTACAGGTGCATGCCACCATGCCCGGCTGATTTTTGTATTTTTAATAGAGATGGGGTTTCATCATATATTGGTCAGGCTGGTCTTGAATTCCTGACCTCAAGTGATCTGTCCGCCTTGGCCTCCCAAAGTGCTGGGATTACAGGCATGAGCTACTGCACCCTGCCGAGTAAACCAAAATACTATATTCAAATGATACTGAAACGATGTTTCTTAAATCAGAGGTCTCAATTCAATGGTGGACAGGTGGGATGATCCTAGAGAGTTATCTGGTGTGCCTCAAGGTGTTTTCCCATCCTCTACCTCATGGCTGCCACCCCAGAGCCCCTCATATCCCTTCTGGCCAGTTATTCCTCCCAGGGGGAGGCTGCCCATTCATGTGAGACTTTCCTCAGTCCTGTCTCATTGCTTTTTACTTCTCCTACCATGGGCAACAAGGAGTTCAGTTGTCTTGGGATTATTTTATCCTAGAGACATCTCAAAACAGTGCAAGGAGGACTCCAGGAGTTTTTAAGGTAGAAGAACAAAATCTCCCACAATAGGGCAATATTTTGCAGAAAAGGAGATTTTCAAAAGGAAGAAGGAAGTTGATTTTTTGGGAAACAGAATGTCTGGTTTTTATCTTCCCTGCCTTGCCTTCTAAATTCTTTTTTCTTGGCTGAACTTTTAGAAGTTGGGAGGAAGTTTTGAGTAAGTTTCTAATGTGTCAACTGGCAAAGTTAAAGAGCTTCACAGAACAATGGCTAGCTCTAGTCTAATGAGCTCTGCTATGTGAAGGTTTGAATGTTAAGTCAGACATAGGCAAAACCATGAAGTAGGAAGTTTTCCCTTCTGCCAGCTCCTCTTCCATCTCATCATGCTGGCTAGTTTCTCAGAAGATATCCTTCTGTACCTCTTATTCCTAGCCCATGGTATCCCTTGGTCACAGCCTTTGCATTTTTGAACCCATCAAAACAATCAGTTCACTTGACTTCAATTCTCTCAGTATCCAACCAAAGGAAGTTAGCTAGTTCTCACAGATAGGAGCAGAGAACTAAGGAGTTAACAGGTAACTAGGCAGGTAATATATTTGTGTTTAAACTGGGGCATCTTGGAGACTTTGCTCAAATATAGAGAAATTACTGGCAATTTGGAGACCCTTCGTGTGTGACAGGGCAGTTGTGTCCTAGGGAGACAAGCCTTTTGGGAGCCTTCCATTCTTGTCATTTCGACCTCAGTTCTGCTTCTTTCACACAGGGTTGATGCTTACAGTTTAACTGCAGGAATGGTTGGGAGGTGGTGTCAGAACCTCCAGACCTGAGACCCAAATGTGGGAGAATTTTGTAGGTGTTTGGTTTTGTTTGTTTTGTCTTTGAAATGCACAAGCCAGACGCCACTCAGTAAGATCCAAGATTAGTGGCACTGCTTGCTGCCTGATGACTAAGGCAATTAAATAAGTCTCAGTGCTGGCACAGCACCGCAATAACAAATCCCATAGTGTCAAACGCCTCTGCCAGATGGATTGCTCAAACCTTTGGAAGCATTCTCAAGTACACATAGTTAATCACTGCAGGCCCAGTTCGTGGAAAAATGACATGGTACTTGTGTGGGCGGAAGGTTCCTGTCACTTTCCTTGGGCCATCAATCCCATTGTCAGCTTCTATAGCCAATATTGTCCTGATTCCCCTTCTTGGGGGTCAAGATATTTAAGTATTAGAAATACGATGAATTTAGGAGATCTGGTGATATTTTTTCCAAATATTTTTTATTTTTCTAGAACAGGCCTGATTTCAAATATCCTGTACCATTGCCTTGAAAAGTACATCATACTCATCATATTGTGTCTCAATTTTTACTTTAAAGGCAGGTTATAGCATTTCTTCTATTTGGCTTATTAAAGAATGTAAGTTACTTGCCCAAGAGGGATGCATATATTGAAAAGTAAGTTAAGCCTTGTGAAAACCTAGTTAAATCTAATATTAAATACACTTATGCCAATACATCAACAAGGCATTTATTTTTCCTTCAATCAGCGTTTACCACGTTCAGAGCTTGATGAGATAGAGACTCAGCATGCTGTGATCTCTCTCTTCAAGGAGTTTACAGTTTAATTGAAGATGAATGCACTCGTGAATGATTGTGAACAAGAGGCATAGATAAGCAAATGTGATAATTGCATGGCACAGATTGTTACTGTTGTAGAAGTTCAGGAAGAGAGAAACAAGTATAGGAAGAAATAGCCAAACAAGTCTCAGAAAGGGGGTGGCAGATGGCCTTGACCTATAAGGTCTTGCTGGACTTGGATAGACACAGAGGAAGAGTGTCCATATACGAAAAATACTGAAGCAAAGAGACTGTGGTGGGCATATATACCAAGATTAGGCTGCAGGGGTGGAGGGTTTGTTTGTTGAGAAAGGAGACAAGACTGAAGACAGGTAAGGTTGGAATATGGAAAAGCCTCAGGACAGGCAGAAGCACTCAGACTTAATGGAGTAGTCTGGGGGAAATCACTAAAAAGTTCCGATGAAGAGTTAAATTTCAGGGCCCTTAAGCTGGATAAGAAGCAGGATAAACTAAGGTCTTCCATCATGATTCAGATGATAGTAAGGAGGCCTTAGACTAACTTGGTATAAGTGAAATGGAAAAGCAAAGAGAGATGTAAGTGATATTGAAAAAGATCTATTAAGACTAGGTGCAAGAAATAAAGGAGAATGGGTCATGGTCTACTCCAAACCCAGCCACAGTGTCTGTGGTAATCAGTGAATAAATCTACATTACATGGAATTGAGAGAATGTTGGTACCACTGACAGAAAGGAGACTTTAGAAAGTTATCTATTTGGGTTTGAATTTATGATTGTAAGATGATGAAGTCCAAATTAAAGTATTTCTTAGACAATCAATGAGGTGCACAGATGTCAGGTGAAAGGTCATTAAAAAAGAATCACTGGCAAGAATGTGATGCTGAAGCCATGATAAAGGCTGAACATTCCCAGGAAGGGAGCCTTTTAACCTTTAAATTTGAAGACTGGTTATATCCTACATGGGTCTGTCCAGTGATGAGCAATGTTACAATAGCAGAGCTGTGTGCATAATTTTACCAACTTGATCAAATAGCCTTTTAGCATTGAAACACTGTGTGAGAGATAGTTTGAAAATATATTGAATTCTGCTAAATTTCAAAAATAAAATTTCAAAATTAATGAAATGTGTTTCAAACCTCCAAGCTGACACATTAAGCGAATCAACATGGTGTGTGGGTGGGAGGGGGTTGAGGGTTGAAAAATTGCCTATTTGGTACAATGTTCATTGTTTAGGTGATGGGTACACTAGAAGCCCAAACCTCACCACTACACAATATATCCATGTAACAAACCTGCACATGTATCCCCTGAATCTATAATTTAATATATATATGTGTGTGTGTATATATATATATTTTTAAAAGGCAAATATAAGCATGTTAAAAAAAAACATGGTGTGTGGCATAACTTGTATCTTCCACCACCTCTGTTTCTAGAATACTATGCCATGATTAAGTAGGGTAGGTTTTTCTATGGAGCTCTGACATACATTTTATCACAACTATCTTGCTGTGTTGCAGTTGTTATTATCCTGATTCTTACGTGAGAAAACCAAAGACCACAGAAATTTGGTAGCTTGCTTCAGATCAAATAGTCAGTAAATGGCAGAAATAAGGCTATTACCAAGAGTTTCTTGTTTCAAATGCCATGCTTTTTCTGCCATGTGATGAGAAGTCATGTTCAATGGCAATGCAGAAAAGGTGGGAGCTCATCCAAAAAGCCATATGAACAAATTCCTGCAATTCTAGGTCTCCAAGAAGAGTTTCAAGGGCACAGACTGCTAACTTTGTTTCACTTTTTGTATCCCACAGGGTATATGCACATGCACACACACACACACACACACACACACAAATCTGCAAGGCCTCTTGGGATCACGAGGTGAATTACAGTCCATTGCAGGTACACAGTTGTAGGATACATGAGGAGTAATTATGCTGCTATATATTCATATGTAATAAATATTGGTGCTTTGCTATTTACAAACTTTCAAACTGTTGATACAGATTAACAAAGTTCCTTTTCAGAGCAAAAGCCCACCATTTCTACTCTTCACCAACAGATGGCACCATGATTGTGCACAGACATTTTAGTCTTGGCTTAAGTTTGTTACTCTGTGGTCAAAATCATAAACTCAGGCAGGTGAAGTAAATGAATGAAGTGAGACCGAGGTAAGGCAATAGTGAGTGAAACTGAATGACTGTGTCTGCCCAATCAAAAGTGGACAGCCAAATCTCAGCTCTAGACCATTGCTATCATGCAGGTTAGAGGCCCACTATTGTAAGATATCCTGATTTTTCAAGATAGTATGAAAATTCATGTGAAAAGTCTGACTTTCATTTGAATGCTCTTGGTTTTTTAATTTGGCAGCTAATTCACGTAGCAGCACTGTGTAGATGAAACACATGCACATCTGCAGGCCAGATTGTGTTTGTGTGTTTTGTTTTTTGAGATGGAGTCTCGCTCTGTCACCCAATCTGGAGTTCAGTGGCATGACCTCAGCTCACTGCAACCTCTGCCTCCCAGGTTCAAGCAATTCTCCTGCCTCAGCCTCCTGAGTAGCTGGGACTACAGGCGTGCGCCACCATGCCCGACTAATTTTTGTATTTTTAGTAGAGACAGGGTTTCACCACGCTGGCCAGGCTGGTCTTGAACTCCCGACCTCAGGTGATCCACCTGCCTTGGCCTCTTAAAGTGCTGGATTACTGGCATGAGCCACTGCGCCTGGCCTGTTTTTGTGTTTTTTGAGTTAGTTTATTAACAACATTAACTTCATCATTTCCAAAAAGTGCAAACTAGGAAGAGTGATGAGAGTCATATGAAGAGAGCCAAGAAAGTTAAGAAAGTCTGAACTAATGCCATCAATATGCATGTTCTCTGGAAAAGCCTAACTTTACACAGATATGGATATTTTAATTGATTTGAAAGTGATACTTTGGATTCATGAACCAATGGACTTACAAACAGCTTTTAAGATCCTTGTGTCATCTAGACAAAAGTGCCAACAGCAAACATTTATACTGTGAACCTTCTTTAAAAAGGGATTATTTTAACATATTTATATAAGGGATGCTGCTCTGTGACTCCAGGAAGGTTGAAAGCCTCTGAAATATTTTAAAAGTTACATCAAACCGGCCGGGCATGGTGGCTTACACCTGTAATCCCAGCACTTTGGGAGGCCAAGGTGGGCAGATTTGCCTGAGCTCAGAAATTCGAGACCAGCCTGGGCAACACAGTGAAACCCCATCTCTACTAAAATACAAAAAATTAGCCAGGCATGGTGGCGTGTGCCTGTGATCCCAGCTAGTTGGGAGGCTGAGGCAGTAGAATCACTTGAACCTAGGAGGCAGAGGTTGCAGTAAGCTGAGATTGTGCCACTTCACTACAGCCTGGGCAACAGAGTGAGATCCCGTCTCCAAAAAAACATAATAACTAAAGGTTACATCAAAAATGAATTTTGAAGGCAAGATTAGTTGAGAAAAAAACAATTTTATCACTAAGAGAGGGACTGGAGAAAAGATATTTTGGTATGAATAAAACTACATGGGATTTGTAATCAGAAGGCCTGGACTTTAATCTTAGCTCTGTTATTTATATCTACCTTACCTTGGGCAAGTCTTGTAACATTTATGCATTTAATTTCATTTTTATAGAGTAGGAGTTAATAATTACTTTCCTTACAAAATTGTATTAATTATAAGTATATAATAATACAATGTTTCTAAATCAAAAAATTGAACAAGGATTTAATTTTTTTTAAATTACTGTTAAAGTTTTAATGATAAGAAGAAGAGGATGTTGTTGGAGAAGAATAAATATATCAGATGAAGTGCATAAAGCAGAAATCATTTGCACTCTGTGTAAAACAAATCTTTCCCGGCTGTCTAGACTGAAAGGGAATACAGACTTCTCAGGGACATTGCTATAAAGGACACTAGTCCCAAAACAATGTGAGCATGGGAGAACAACTGCATCCCAAAGCAGTTCAAGCAAAACTATCCTCAGGGCAGGGACTCAATAAGTCCTGGACAGTGATTTTTAACAGTTTACCCTTACTTTTATAATTAAAATCATTTTGGTTGCATTGAAAAAGCTTGACTAGAGAATGAGATATATAGGGGTGCATACATCTACACTGAGATTTTCAATACAGAAAGGTGCAAATGATAAGAGGAGGCCAACTCCCATTACACTGAGGGAGAATCCAGTGCTAGGATATGGGTAGTAAATGAGGGATCCTAGTGAAGTAGATACTATACTGCCACATTTATATTATTTTATATTAAATTTATATATTAGGTTGGTGCAAACATAATCATGGTTTTTACCATTACTTTTAATGGCAAAAAGAAGTGATTATATTTGCACTAACCAATTATATATATATTTATATACATAAACACACACACATACACATATACATGTGTATATATACAAATATATATCATTTTATAGCTAGTCTTTGACACCATATATGTCATGATTTCTTCAGCTAATTTATTAATTTAAAAATATTTTGAAGGAGATATCCATTTCAGCCATGATTGAATAATTAGAGCTGGATTTACCCTCCCATCATAAACTGCTAGAAAATTGGCAACATAATAAGGAAACGGCTGTGGGATATTAGGCAACAGGCAATGAAGGAATGTGATTCCTGGGAGAACAGAGACAAATGAAGTGAACCCAGCTATCTGCTTGAGAATGTTTCTGGATCATGAATCTTGGAGAGAGATGCATTTTACTTGAGGAGACACAGACTGAATTATGAGGAGGCTAAATTGGCTACAACATGTAAGGCAGAGTACTGGGGAGTGTGGGGAAGTGCATGGAGGAAGAGGTCATGAAAATTTCATAAGGATCAACATCATATTAAATGTAAATGGCTCAAACACTTTGATTAAAAGGGATTGTCAAATTGGATAAAAAAGAAAGACTCAACTATATGTTGCTTACAAGAAACTCATTTTACACAGAAAAACACAAATAGGTCAGAAGTTAAAAAGATAAAACAAGATATATTGTACTAATATTTAAAAGTAAATAAGACAAATATTGTTTCTATGTTAATACCAAACAAAATTAATTTCACAGCAAAGAATATTACCAGAAACAAACAAGTTATTTCATAATGATAGAAGTTAATTAATCAAGAGAACAAAAAAAATCCTAAATGTATGTGCACTTAACAGATCTTTAAAATATATGAAACAGAAATGAATAAACTGCAAGGAGGAATAGACAATTTACAATTATAGTTGGAGAGTTCAGCCCCCCTACACCTCTTTCTCAATAATTGATCAAATAAGTAGACATAAAATTAGTAAGCATATAGAAGATTTAAACAACTCTGTCAACCAAATTGACCTAATTGATATTTATAGGATATTCCACTGAACAACAGCAGAATGCTCATTTTTCTGAAATGCACACACAACATTTACTAAGACAGACCATATTCTTGGGACATAAAAGAAGTCTCAAAAAATATAAAAGGGTTCAAGTCTCACAAAATATATTTTCTTACCAAAATGGAATTAAATTATAATCCATAACAGAAAGCAATCTGGAAAAAAATCTTCAAATATTTGGAAACAAAATAACACAGTTTTAAGCAATCAATGAGTCAAAGAAGAAATCAAAAGACTACAAAGTATTTTAAACCAAGTGAAGGTGAAAACACAAAATTCCCTTACTTGTGTGATGCAACTAAAGCAGTAATAGAAAGTACTAAAAAGGATAAAGAAGTATTAACTGTTTTATAGTAACAAATACTATACTAATAAATTTGACAATATAGATTAAATGGACACATTCCTTGAAATATAAATGGCTAAAGTTCCTATAAGCAGAAATAAATAACCTGAATAGGACTTCTATCTATTAAAGAAATTGTAGTTAAAAACTTTCCCACAAAGAAAAGTCCAGGCCCATATGACTTAACTGATGAATTCTAGCAAACATGTAAGAAAAAATGAATACCAATTTTATGCAAACCCTTCCAAGAAATTAAAGAGAAGAGATTATTTCCCAATTCCTTTTATGAGGCCAGCATTACAAACATATTGCAAGGAAAAAAACCCTGCACATATATGATCAATTCAGTTTTGACAAGGTGCCAAGATAATTCAACAAAGAGAGACTTTTTTAAAAATGTTGCCTGAAAATCTGGACATTCAACTCAAAAATAAATTAAATAAATAATCTCAACTCTTACTTCATACCATATACAAATCAGAATTTGAGTTGGGTCATAGTCCTAACTGTAAACTGTAAAACTATATAACTTCTAAAGGAAACCTAGGAGAAAATCCTTGTGATACTGGCATAGGCAAAGGTTTCTAAAGACATAAGAAGACAAACCCACTTAAAAAATTGAGATATTATGGCAAAATTATAAACTTTTATTCTTTGAAATATACCTCAAACAAAATATGTAAACAATCAATAAACTAAGAGATCTTTGCAGGACACATCTCTGTAAAATGACTTGTATCAAGAATCTATAAAGAATCCTTGTAACTCAGTAAAAACAAAACCAAAAACAAAAAAAATGGGCAAAAATTTTAACAGATGCTTCACTGAAGAAATACGGTTAGAAAGTAAGCACTTAAAAAGATGCTTAACGTCATTAATCATTGAGAAAATGCAGATTAAGAACACATGAAAATTATTATGCACTTATTGGATTGGCTAAAATTTTTAAAACAAACAATACCAAGTGTAGACAAGGATCCAGAGCAAATGAAATTTCATATATTACCAGTGAGAATATAAAATAGGAAAGTTACCTTAGAAAACAGTTTGGCAGTATTTTAGAAAGTTCAACATACTATTGGACCCAGCAATTCCATTCGTAGGTATTTAATTAAAAGAAATGAAAGATACGTATTCACAGAAAGACATGCATGCAAGTTTATAGCAGCTTTATTCATAATTTTCAAAAACAGGAGTTATTTAAATGTCTATCAATCAATAAATGGATAGACAAATTGTGGTTCATTCATACAGTGAAATATTACTCGGCAATAAAGAGAAACAAACTGCCAATACCACAGCGTGGATGAATCTCAAATGCATATTCTAAATGAGAGAAACCAATCTGGAAAAGCTATAATATGGTGTGGTTCCAATGATGTGAAACTTCCGGAAAGGGCAAATCAGATCTATAGCTGCCAGGAGCTGGAGGTGGAGGGAGGGGATTGACTACAAAGGGCCACAAGGGGAACTTTCGGGGTGATAAAAATAGTTTATATTTTTATTGTGGTAGTGATAACAGGACTATATACATTTGTCAAACTTTATTGAATGTACACCTAAGAAGAGTGAATTACACTATTGGAAATTGTATCTCAATAAACCTGACTTGAAATAAAGAAGATAATGGGAGGAAAATGGTTACTGTATAGAGTGATAGGTACAGTCTAGGGAGCAGTACAGGCTCATAAAGATTCACAGGATCTTTACCATGAGAACCATGCTTTGATCATCTTTAATCTTATATTTGAACAAGCTCAGAAGCTCCTATGAAATGAGATTTTCATTTAAACCCAACCATAGTAACTTAATATACATAGCAACATCCACACCTGGAAAAAATACCCTGAAATATATAGTATGCTGACACCTGTCTCCTCATCCATTCCAGGAAGGGAAATAGTTGAAAATCTGCGTGACAGGAAACATCTTGAAAACAAAAGCACGTTCTATGTCCCTGAAACAAAACAAACAAAACTGCAAATAGTTCCCTCTATGCACTTACTTAGATTAGTTAAAATTTAGAAGACTGGCAGGACTAACTGGGGCTAATGTGAAGCAACTGATGCTTGCAGACATTGCTGGTGAGGATGCAAATGGAAACAACTATGGTTTTGCATGCTTCCATCTACATGAAATTCCTTTATAGGGAAATCTAATCAATAACAAAGAGGAGGTCAGTGATTGCCTGGGGCTGAGTATAGAGAGGGGGGTCTAACTGCAAGGGGGCACAAGGAAACTTTTGGGATGCTGAAATGTTCTTCATTGTAGTGGTGGTTACAGGGATGAATATATTTTGTCAAAATTACTAAACTCAACACTTAAATGGCTACATTTTATTACATACAAATTATATCATGATAGTATAGATTTATTTTAACAAGACTTTTAAAGGCATCTATCTCATGCAGTGCAGTAGACTAGATATATTTTTTAACTCATTCAACAGAAACAAAAATATAGGTTAATATTTAATGCTTACATTGTTTCAGTTATGAACTTGCTATTCACAGCTAAGACACATAGTAGGTTATTATTATTTTTTCTTTTCCATGCATTAAATTTTTTTTTTTTCATTTAGGTTTGTGGAAATAAAAACCCACCAATGAGAACAAACAAAGGCTATTTATTCAGAGCTTGCAATAGCAGGGGAGTCAACCACCATCACTTGTATTTTGGCAGAAACTCAAGGCAGGAAGACAAGTGGGGAAATCTTTAGAGTGGAAAAAAGAGGTTTCAGGTGTGCTCTGGTTAGAAGCTGTTGGCATCAGGAAGTTGGAGGCAGGCTAACAGGAAGTGGGGCATGCTTGGTAAAAGGAGAATATTTGGCTTTCTCTGATTGGTCCTAAATTGGAAGCAGGAACTGCTGAGACCAGCTCGGTCAGGGAGACCCTAACCCAGTGGCACTAGAGGAATTAAAGACACACACACAGAAACATAGAGGTGTGAAGTGGGAAATCAGGGGTCTCACACCCTTCAGAGCTGAGAGCCCTGAACAGAGATTTACCCATGTGTTTATTAATAGCAGGCCAGTCATTAGCATTGTTTCTTTAGATATTAGATTAACTAAAAGTATCCCTTATGGGAAACAAAGGGATGGGCTGAAATAAAGGGATAGGTTGAAATAAAGGGATGGGTTGAAATAAAGAGATGGGTTGGGCTAGTTATCTGCAGCAGGAGCATGTCCTTAAGGTACAGATTGCTCATGCTATTGTTTGTGGTTTAAGAACGCCTTTAGCGGTTTTCCACCCTGGGTGGGCCAGGTGTTCCTTGCCCTCATTCTGGTAAACCCACAACCATTCAGGGTGGGCATTATGGCCGTCATGAACATGTCACAGTGCTGCAGAGATTTTATTTATGGCAAGTTTTGGGGCCAGTTTATGGCCAGATTTTGGGGGGCCTGTTGCCAACAAGGAATAAAATTAAGGAAGTTGTCAGTTATTAATCAAATCCTGGCTATTTTTTTAATTATTATTTTCACTCACGTCCATGTGAAGAGACCACCAAACAGGTTTTGTGTGAGCAATAAAGCTGTTTATTTCACCTGGGTGCAGGTGGGCTGAGTCCAAAAAGAGAGTCAGCGAAGGG
Source organism: Nomascus leucogenys (assembly GCF_006542625.1). Taxonomy (NCBI): domain Eukaryota; kingdom Metazoa; phylum Chordata; class Mammalia; order Primates; family Hylobatidae; genus Nomascus; species Nomascus leucogenys. The sequence goes on along the minus strand of NC_044383.1, from coordinate 134,639,045 downwards.
AGATAGGGGTGGGGCCGTTTTATAGGATTTGGGTAGGTAAAGGAAAATTACAGTCAAGGGGTTGTTCTCTGGTGGGCAGAGTGGGGGTCACAAGGTGCTCAGTAGGGGAGCTTTTGAGCTAGGATGAGCCAGGAGAAGGAATTTCACAAGACAATGTCATCAGTTAAGGCAGGAACAGGCCATTTTCACTTCTTTTGTGGTGGAATGTCATCAGTTAAGGCAGGAACCGGCCATCTGGATGTGTACATGCAGGTGACAGGGGATATGATGGCTTAGCTTGGGCTCAGAGGCCTGACATTCCTGTCTTCTTATATTAATAAGAAAAATAAAACGAAATAGTGGTAAAGTGTTGGGACGGTGAAAATTTTGGGGAGTGGTACGGAGAGATAATGGGCGATGTTTCTCAGGGCTGCTTCCAGCGGGATTAGGGGCGGCGTGGGAACCTAGAGTGGGAGAGATTAAGCTGAAGGAAGATTTGGTGGTAAGGGGTGATATTGTGGGACTGTTAGAAGAAACATTTGTCATTTAGAATTATTGGTGATGGCCTGGATACAGTTTTGTATGAATTGAAAAACTAAACGGAATAAGAGAAGGAGAAAAACAGGTATTAAAGGGCTAAGAATTGGGAGGACCTAGGACATCTAATTAGAGTGCCTAAGGAAATTCAGCATAGTCCTTTCAGCAAAGATTATTTATTTACTTCAAGAGTTAAGAGTGGCAGTTTGGGGATGGCACCAGGAGATACCAGCAGTGATGGCTTGGAGAAACAGTGTAAACAAGAGCAGGGCATGTATGAGTAATTGAGAATGGTGAATAGGAGTATGACTAGACAGAAGATAGTAGGGATGACAGGTTTTTTTGGGGGGCACAGTCTAAGTTGGTCTGGTGTCTGGAATGAGACTGGGGCCTAATAAAAAGGAGCATCTATACAGGAGCTCAGATGGGCTGTACCTTGTAGCATTCTGAGGACAGGTCTGACTTCTGAGAACGGAAAGTGGTAAAAGTATTGTCCAGTCCTTTTAAGTTGGTGGCTGAGCTTGGTGAGGTGTGTTTTTAAAAGACCTTTAGTCCATTCTACTTTTCCTGAAGACGGAGGACCATAAGGGATATAAAGGTTTCACTGAATACTAAGAGCCTGAAAAACTGCTTGGCTGATTTGACTAATAAAGGCTGGTCTGTTATCAGACTGTATAGAGGTGGGAAGGCTAAACTGAGGAATTATGTCTGACAGAAGGGAAGAAATGACTGCGGTGGCCTTCTCAGACCCTGTAGGAAAGGCCTGTACCTATCCAGTGAAAGTGTCTACCTAGACTAAGAGGTATTTTAGTTATCTGACTTGGTGCATGTTGAATAAAGCTAATTTGCCAGTCCTGGGTGGGGGCAAATCCTCGAGCTTGATGTGTAGGGAAGGGAGGGGGCCTGAATAATCCCTGAGGAGTAGTAGAATAGCAGATGGAACACTGAGAAGTTATTTCCTTGAGGATAGATTTCCACGATGGAAAGAAAATGAGAGGTTCTAAGAGGCGGGCTAGTGGCTTGTACTATAGCTTAGCCTGCCTTTGCTGGTGTGTGGCGATTAGGCCTGGTGGAACTGCCATCAACAAATCAAGTGTGATCAGGGTGAGGAACAGGAAAGAAGGAAATATGGGGAAATGGGGTGAATGTCAGGTGGATCAGACAGATACAGTCATGGGGGTCAGGTGTGGTATCAGGAATAATGTGGGAGGCTGGATTGAAGTCCGGGCCAGGAACAATGGTAATTGTGGGACTTAACAAAGAGTGAGTACAGCTGAAGGAGCCGGGGAGCAGAAAGTATATGCGTCAGGTATGAGGAAGAAAATAGATTTTGGAAGTTATGAGAAATGTAGAAGGTGAGTTGAGCGTGGTTTGTGATTTTTTAGGGCCTCTAAAAGTATTAAAGCAGTGGCAGCTGCTGCATGCAGACATGAGGGCTAGGCTAAAACAGTAAGGTCAAGTTGTTTGCACAGAAAGGCTACAGGGTGCGGTCCTGGCTCTTGTGTAAGAATTCTGACCGCACTAACCATGCCTAGGAAGGAAAGGAGTTGTTGTTTTGTAAGGGATTGAGGTTTGGGAGATTAATCGGACACGATCAGCAGGGAAAGCACGTGTGTTTTTATGAGAATTATGCCGAGATAGGTAACAGATGAGGATGAAATTTGGGCTTGACTGAAGTAATGGGGGCTGTCTGTGAAGCCCTGCGGCAGTACAGCCCAGGTAGTTTGCTGAGCCTAATGGGTGTCGGGGTCAGTCTAAGTGAAAGCGAAGAGAGGCTGGGATGACGGGTGCAAAGGAATAGTAAAGAAAGCATGTTTGAGATCCAGAACAGAATAATGGATTGTGTAGGGAGGTACTGAGGATAGGAGAGTATATGGATTTGGCACCATGGGGTGGATAGGCAAAACAATTTGGTTGATAAGGCATAGATCCTGAACTAACTTGTAAGGCTTGTCTGGTTTTAGGAAAGGTAAAATGGGGGAATTGTTAGGAGAGTTTATAGGCTTTAAAAGGCCATGCTGTAGCAGGCGAGTGATAGCAGGCTTTAATCCTTTCAAAGCATGCTGTGGGATGGGATATTGGCATTGAGCGGGGTAAGGGTGATTAGGTTTTAATGAGATGGTAAGGGGTGCATGATCGGTTGCCAAGGAGGGAGTAGAGGTACCTTATAGTTGTGGGGTAAGGTGGGGGAATACAAGAGGAGGACGCAAAGGAGGCTTTGGATTGGGAAGAAGGGCAGCAATGAGATGCAGCTGTAATCCAGGAATAGTCAGGGAAGCAGATAATTTAGTTAAAGTGTCTCGGCCTAATAAGGGAACTGGGCAGGTGGGGATAATTAAAAGGAGTGCTTAAAAGAGTATTGTCTCAGTCGGCACCAGAGTCGGGGAGTTTTAAGAGGTTTAGAAAGCCTGGCTGTCAATACCCACAACAGTTATGGAGGCAAAGGAAACAGGCCCTTGAAAAGAAGGTAATGTGGAGTGGGTAGCCTCCGTATTGATTAAGAAGGGGACGGACTTACCTTCCACTGTGAGAGTTACTTGAAGCTCGGCGTCTGTGATGATCTAGGGGGCTTCCGAGGCGAACGGGCAGCGTCAGTCTTCAGCTGCTAAGCCAAGAAGATCTGGGAAGGAGTCAGAGAGCCTTGGGCCAGAGTTCCAGGGGCTCTGGGAGTGGCTGCCAGGTGAGTTGGACAGTCCGATTTCCAGTGGGGTCCCGCACAGATGGGACATGGCTTAGGAGGAATCCTGGGCTGCAGGCATTCCTTGGCCTGGTGGCCAGATTTCTGGCACTTGCAGCAAGCTCCTGGGGGAGGAGGTTCTGGAGGAACGCCTGGCCACTTCGGTTCAGGTGTTTGGAAGTTCTTGTGTGCTGGAGATGTGGCTGGGGTTTGTCTCACAGTGGAGGCAAGGAATTGCAACTTTTTTCTATTATTGTACACCTTGAAGGCGAGGTTAATTAAATCCTGTTGTGGGGTTTGAGGGCCGGAATTTAATTTTTGGAGTTTTATTTAATGACGGGAGCAGATTGGGTAATAAAATGTATTTTGAGAATAAGACGGCCTTCTGACCTTTTAGGATCTAGGGCTGTAAAGCGTCTCAGGGTTGCTGCTGAACGAGCCATGAACTGGGCTGGGTTTTTCATATTTGATGAAAGAGCCTAAACACTCACTGATTTGGGAGAGGTCTGATAAAGAAAAAGGAGCGTTAACCTTGACTATGCCTTTAGCTTCAGCCACCTTTTTAAGAGGAAATTGCTGGGCAGGTGGGGGAGGGCTGCTCACGGAATGAAACTGTAAACCAGACCCGGTGTGAGGAGGGGAGGTGATAAAAAGATTACAGGATGGAGGAGCGGAGGCTGAGGAAGAATTGGGACCTAGCTCGGCCTGGAGAGGAGCAGCCTGGGGAGGAGGGGAGAGGTCAGATGGGTCTGTAGAAAAGGAAGATAAGAAAGACTCAGCGATGCTTGGGGTTGGGACTGAGGGGACAGGTGGGAGGGAAAGAAGATTTGGGACGAGTTGCGCTGGGCACAGAGACTAGTGAGGGACTGATGTGTAAAAGAATGCCTGGACGTCAGGCACCTCAGACCGTTTGCCCATTTTACGACAAGAATTATTTAGATATTGTAGGATGGAAAAATTGAAAGTGCCATTTTCCGGCTATTTGGAACTACTGTCGAGTTTGTATTGGGGTCAAGCAGCATTGCAGAAGAAAATAAGATGCTTAGATTTTAGGTCAGGTGATAGTTGAAGAGGTTTTAAGTTCTTAAGAACACAGGCTAAGGGAGAAGGAGGAGGAATGGAGGGTGGAAGGTTGCCCATAGTGAAGGAGGCAAGCCCAAAGAAAAGAGGGAGTAGAGACACAGAGGGAAGGGGTTCGGGGGTTCTTACCCTCCAGAAAAGCGGGAAAGGGGTCGAGGCACAGAGAAACGAGGTTGGGGCATGGAAATATGAGATTGGGGTGCAGAGAGATAAGAGGTTGGGGCGCAGAAATAAGGGATCGGGGTGCAGAGATATAAGGCGTTGGGGTATTTTCCCCTCCCCCAGAAAAGCGGGACTTGCCGCTAAGGGGGAAGGAGAAGGGGTTGGGGGTTTCTTGCCCCCCAGAAAGGCGGAGAAGGGGTAGAAACACGGAGAGAAGGGGTTGGGGTACTTGCGCCTGCCCCAGAAGAGCGGGACTTGCCGCTAAGGGTGAAGGACCAAGGCAGGCGTCCCTGCGTGGTCTGACACCTCTGAAACCTGGGTGAATAATCAGAGAGGCGTCCCTGCAATGATTAAACACCAAGGGAAAGCTGCCTTCCCAGTCCGTGACCGGCGCCGGAGTTTTGGGTCCACGGAAAAAATGTGTCTCCTTTGTCTCTACCAGAAAATGAAAGGAATTGAAATTAAGAGAAGGGAGAGATTGAAGTGTGGCACCAAGATTGAAAGGAGAAAGAGGTTGAGGGATAGTGAGGGAGGTTGGAGAAGAGAGTAAAAAGAGGCCACTTACTGGATTTGAAATTGGTGAGATGTTTCTTGGGCTGGTGGGTCTGAGGACCTGAGGTCGTAGGTGGATCTGGGATTGATCTCCCCAGGGAGGTCCCCCGATCCGAGTCATGGCACCAAATTTCATGCGCGTCTGTGTGAAGAGACCACCAAACAGGCTTTGCGTGAGCAGCAAGGCTATTTCACCTGGGTGCAGGCGGGCTGAGTCTGAAAAGTGAGTCAGCAAAGGGAGATAGGGGTGGGGCCGTTTTATAGGATTTGGGTAGGTAAAGAAAAATTACAGTCAAAGGGGGCTTGTTCTCTGGCGGGCAGAGTGGGGGGTCACAAGGTGCTCAGTAGGGGAGCTTTTGAGCCAGGATGAGCCAGGAGAAGGAATTTCACAAGACAATGTCATCAGTTAAGGCAGGAACTGGCCATCTGGATGTGTACGTGCAGGTCACAGGGGATATGATGGCTTAGCTTGGGCTCAGAGGCCTGACAATTATTATACTTTAAATTTTGGGATACATGTGCAGAATGTGCAGGTTTGTTACATAGGTATACACATGCCATGGTGGTTTGCCGCACCCACCAACCTGTCATCTACATTAGGTATTTCTCCTAATGCTATCCCTCCCCTAGTCCCCCACCCCCCGACAGGCCCCGGTGTGTGATGTTCCCTGTGTCCATGTGTTCTCATGGTTCAACTCCCACTTATGAGTGAGAACATGCAGTGTTTGGTTTTCTGTTCCTGTGTTTGCTGAGAATGGTGGTTTCCAGCTTCATCCATGTCCCTGTCTGTTTTAACTGACTGTTACAGAGAATGTTTGCCTTCGTGGACCACTTGCTAGAGATAACAGTCTAACTTCCTACAAATCTGACTTGTAGATAACTGGCTGGTTTCCTGGGCTTGTTACTATAGATAATGAATTGATTTCTGAGGCTGGTTGCTCCAAGTTGTGGGTCAGAGTTCTATTTTTGTATATGGTCTGGCCATTGTCTGTATATTCAGTCTGTCGTGTTTCTATGACCTTATCCTGAATGTAAGCCCTAAGTCATCATCAGATATCTCAATCTCTTCTCCAGTTCTATCACCTTAATCTTCATAAGAAAAATTACTGGGGATCTTTTAGTCTGTCTCCATCTAAATGCCTGTGTCCTGGGGAGCACCCTGCCCTGTCCTCTGGGGGATGTCTTTCTCCCCTTTCCTGTGTGGGATCTCTTCATTCCTACTCTCCATGCCTTCCTCTATCTTGGTTCATTCTCCTATTTTGGTGGTACATATTAACTTTCGAGAAAAATTGCATGAGTGGTAAAACTGTGGGGAGTTTGCACTCCCAAAACTCACCTTAGCCCAACTTTGCTTATAAATAACATGGATAGGTAGAAATTCTTTTAGAAAATGTTTTTCTTCAGAAGATTTTCCTTCAGAATTTTAGGCATTGCTCCATTGCTTTTTTTTTTTTTTTTTTTTTTTTTTTTTTTTTTTTTTTTTTTTTTTTTACCTTCAAATGCTGCTGTCTTTTTATTTATTTATTTATTTTTGAGATAGAGTCTCGCTCTGTCACCAGGCTGGAGTACAGTGGCATGATCTCAGCTCACTGCAGCCTCCGCCTCCCAGATTCAAGCAATTCTCCTGCCTCAGCCTTCCGAGTAGCTGGGACTACAGGTGTGTGCCAGCATACCCTGCTAATTTTTGTATTTTTAGTAGAGATGAGGTTTCACCATGTTGGCTAGGATGGTCTTGATCTCCTGACCTTGTGATTCGCCTGCCTTGGCCCCCCAAAATGCTGGGATTACAGGCGTGAGCCACCGCACGGGCCCTGACTTTCCTTTTCTTAGAGCGCCTAGTTTAGAAAACTTGCAATTGTAAATTCTTTCTCTGCCCCCTTTGAGATGTAAATCTTCTCCCAGATCCTTGCCAGTTTTACAACCCAGGAATGTCTTTCTCAAGGACCTGTGAACCATCCCTTTGAAATGTAATCACTGAGAAAGATGGCCCTCTCTGTGGATGGGTAAGAGCCTGGCTTTGATAAACACAGGCTAGCAAACACAGATGCCCAATCACATTGACCCACCTCTCTCCACCCTCTAGTACTTTTCCACTGGCTCATTCCAGAGTTTAAAAACTCTCCCACCGTTTGTTTTTGTGGAATTGAGTTCAATCTCTTTCCCCTATTGCAACAATCTTGAATAAAGTCTTCCTTGACTGTTTAACTCTGGCTGGTGCAATTTTTCTTTTATGATATGTTTACATTTTTTGTTTTAAAAATTATTTGGATCAGTAACTAATAAAAGCAAATATTTTATCTGAAAAGAGATCACATTTTTGACACATCATCTAACTTAGTAAATGTTTCTTGAGCAGTTGTATTGTAATTGCATTATGCCAGGCATTGAAGACACAAAAATAAGCAATAAATTCAGAAAAAGGACAACTGCCTCCCAAAACATCTACTTACATCATTGAATTTGATTTGTTTACTTACAACTGAGACAAAGACTAGCTTTGAGACTTCAGACAAATCCAGACTCCTCACTGTACCTCTGTCCTGTTCTCAAAAAGCAATATTGGACTACATGGTTTCTAAATTTCCTGTTTGACTCCTGGATTCTGAGAAAGTTTTGAAATAACAACTTGTTTTTGGCAATAAAATTGCTAAAATAATTTAAAATTTTTTACTTTAAACAATTTTAAAGATGTTAATAGCTTATTTAAAATGTTGGTAGAATTGGATAAGAATAACATGGAATTAAACTAAGCATAGCTGAATACTGTGAGAGGTATTTACAAATCAATACCAGAGGCTTATCTGAAATCCTACCAATTTTTTTTTCATTGCAGGAGGTAGTTTCAAGGTCCAAAAATGTATCTCTGGAGAATATTACATTTTGGAGCCTGCTAAAAGTTTTTCTATAAATACTCCACCAAATGAAAGAAAACAAGCCATCAGCAATCACTCTGACAGATTTATCGAGCGGCACAGAGTGCCAGACTCAGTCCCAACTGTTGACAAGTTATAAAGGCAGCAGAGTCATCATTCAAATGGATTTAAGTGCCCGTTGTGTGTAAAGACCTTCCTTACCTCTCAAGGCTAACAAGTTAAGATGGATAACAGGAGTCTTTTAGCCTTAAAGGGTGCTTGGCATAGCAAAATACAAACATAAAAAAGATAACTTCACTCCAACTCCTGGCTGGGCTTATCCCAACAGTGCTGGTGAGGCTTTGGAGAACTAGAAGTAATCTGCAGGCTTAAATTCGTTTTTCAGTCTTTTCCCACTTACTGTTCGTGTGACCATGGGAAGGCTTACTTAACCCCTTTGAGTCTCATGGAGTTGTTGAAAGAACGAAATGACATAGATTATGTGACATGCTTAGCACAGTGCCTGGGATATAAAATGTGTTCCAAAAGTATTAGCTGAAATTGTTAATATTAAGTAAGAGCCAATATGAGAGATAGCAATAATATTAAAGTTGGGAGTGTAGTTCACTGTGTATTTATTGTAGGGAATCAGAATATGCCACCCCAAAATATGCCATTGGCATAAGGATTATTTTGAGCTCAAGACACTTGAAAAACAGCAGATGCAGGAAGAGCTTTCTGACCTTCCCCTTTCTATCTAAAAGTAGGACATAAAATTTCCCATGAGAAAGGTGCCCTTCCTGTACCAGGAAGAGCAGAATAACTTAATAATCAGATTCTTATCAGCCCAGAGATGAAATCTATATAACAAACCTTAGAAAAACAACTTGTCTTTCCCCGTATATTTACCTTCCCACCCCTGAAAGCCTAAGCCCCTTTTCCTTGTCACTTCTCTACAAGCTTATCATTCTTTGTTAACATGCTCTATAAGCTCCAAGTTCTAATCGCCCCTTTGAGAGACCAGTCACCAGATTTCTCTTGAATGTATTCATGCTGCATGTGTGAATAAACTGTGTTTTTCTCTTAGTCATCTGTCTTTTTTCAGTTTAATTTCCAGTGTCCCAGCCATAGAAGCTAAGTGAGGAGAGGAAGAGTTTTTTTAATCTCCCCTACATACGTGTGTATATGATAACTGTCTATTTAGAGGAATATTGATCTTATCTATTGATTCAGGAAGGCTCTATGGAGGAGGTAAAAAAAAAAAAAAGTCACAGGATTGATGGCTTACTAGATGAGGGTTAGTGGGCATGGGAGTGTAATTAAGTACTCTATTTTTACTTTTTTTTTTTCCTTTTCTTTCTGTGGCCCTTTGTCTTAACTTTTTACTAATGAAATAGTAACCTTTACTCTCCTTTCCACTAGGCACTTCCTTGCATTGCTGGTTTGTCTAATTATGTTTGCTTAGAAGTTCTGGAGACTGAATCTTGAGACAATCCAGGTGCCTATGGACTTCTCCTTGACCAGGAGATTACACTGCTGGCTTCAGAAAATAAAATCACTTTCCTTCTACAGCACCCCATCCTTGTTATGGTTTTGCAGGTGTCAAACAGCCAAACCTGTGTTCAGTTACATAGGAACTGTGAAATCTGGGGGCTCCTCTGGCAGGAGAGGGTTGAGCATCCAATGCTGTGTTGTGTTGAGATCTAGTCTTGCTCAAGTGAGGTTTCTCACCTGAACCACAGAACACAGAAAGTGATCCCAGTGACTATCTCCTGACTTTTCCAAGGATGTTGCATTCTAGTAACATTCTAGAGACCTAGGAAGGAAGTTAATTCATGACATACAATGAATGCCTTAGGACACTGGGGCTTAATGCAGGTCTTGGACTTGATGTAATCGCATGGAAAGTGGTTCAATGGCCTTTAGGAGTCATTTTCAAACACAGCATTGTAAAATTCTATGCATCTGTTAAAAAAGATGAGGTGAGCTTGTACATAACATGGAAGAATATCCATGATTCATTGATAAATGCAAAAGGTAAAGTCTTGACTAACAAGCATAGAATACCCCATTTTATTTTTTAAAAATCCTACATGCAAATACGTAAATAAAAAACAAATCCTAGAAGATTCTATATCAAATTGGGGAAAAGATTGCCCCAATCTCTAAAATAAAATAAAATTACCTAAAATAAAATTTAAGTAAAAGTAGTGGGTGAGCAAAGATAAACTAGCACATTTTATTTTTATTGTTCAAATTTATTCAATGATCATCTACTTCTTTTTAAATTAGGAACAGTTTCTTTAATCCCCAGTTCAGATATGGTTTAAAAAAATTAACAATGTGAAAAGTGAAGGTTAACTTTAACAATGCGAATTGTGAGTGGCAGGGGAGTAGGGTGGTAAGAGACAGAAGTGGTGGAAATAAGTTTATAAGTGATTGCAGATGTGTGGGGCAGCAGTGGGTAATTGGGGCATTTGCAGGCTGAAATATTAGGGGCTGGCAAGGCTCCAAGGAGAGGCTGGGACTGGACGGGTCATCTGGGAGGATGAGCCGAGCGTCTTCAAAGGTTGCCCAGCACTGCACACGTAGAGCACCCATCTGCCTCTGTAGCTCTGTCCTCTGGAGGAGGTGCCACAACCAAGGTCTCCTGCCTCCCAAATCAGAGCTTATCTCACATTGGTGACTGTATCCAAGTTCCCCAAATACCAGTCATTCTCATAGTATCTTTATACTATCCTCTAATTTACTTATTTCTTTTAGCTGCATAAATTTGGCTGTTTTGACTTATTCATGAAATAATGAGTTTCAGTGTTAATTATATTTTCTACTTCACAGTATGGTCATGCATCACTTAGTAATGGGGATACATTCTGAGAAATGCATCATTGGGCGATTTCATTCTCATGCAATTTCCTCATCATGTGAACATCATAGAGTGTACTTAAGTGTACTTATGCAAACCTAGAAGGTAGAACCTAGTACACACCTAGCCTATTGCTCCATCCATGGTCATGTAGGCAGTCCGTCATTGACCAAAACATCATATAGGACACATGACTGTTTTGAATAATTTTAAGAAGCTTTAGTCTGTATCTCATCTAAAAGCATCAAAGCATATTTTGGGAAATAACAAATTACATTATATATTAGATAATTATTGAGATCATGCTATAAAGTAGAGGAAGGCAAGTGTATTAAGTATTTAGAAAGAAAGTATCCATATTTAAAATGCTGCTGATAATGCTGGAGAAATGATTATTAATTGGCAGGCTGAGTACAGGATACTTTTCATGTGTATGAATAAAAGTTCAATCAGGGAAGAGGAATGACAATGAGGATGATGGAAGGGGACTTTCTTACAGGGATTAAACCTTACACAAGTGTGGGAGGAGCTGGAAGTAAAGGTCTGACATGAGAGCTGGAGGTTCTGCGAAAATGCCTTATGCAGCACTCCTGAAGTACTGGGACAGATGGGCAAGTCAGGACTTGCAGGGATTCCAGGAAGCCAGCAGGTCCAGATGCCGGAGAGGAAGGACAGTGGAGTGCTGGTGGGGAAGTCCAGGCAAGATGTTGCTCCTACACCTGGTGGTGGACCACAGTCAATGCTGGTTAGCAGGGCCAGCTGGCAGGAGGAGGGGCTGAATGCAGAGCAAGGAAGCATGATGACCACTGGCAGTAACTGGCATCTCAGCATCTTTTCGTTGAGCATGCTTTGGCCAACTTTCTTTTGGCCAATTCTAACTCAGAACCATACTGGGAAGGGAATTCTGTGAAACATAATTCTAACCAGCCTAAGTTAACACAGTATAAAGCCACTGTAGCATAAGATAAAGTTAAGAAATAGGAATAAGATGGGAACTACTCTCCTCAAGCAAGAATAATGGCCAGAGGTATAACTGTCACTCCACGGTTGAAACAATTAACGCAGATATGAACTCTCCTGCTAAGGCGAGTCAGGCTTATTTGGACCTTTTTGTTGGGCCTACATGGGTTTTTTAAAGGCCACAAATCCAGGCATCAGTAGGCCTGGCCACAATACAAACAGCTGAGAGCCAATACCTTCCACCACTTCTCTGCATGCCTCTGCAAGCTTGCGAGTTTGTAACTGTGCAGATGCACGAGTAACAGTTAAGGTCACCTAGTCATTCGTTCAGCGTGGATTCATGGAGTATCAATGTGCCAAGCACTGTTCCAGAACCTGCAGATATGGTAGTGAACGCAGTAGACCCGGTTTCTGCTCCATGTCTGTGAAGGGGATGGGAGACAGGCAATCGTCGATATTTGTCCATATTCTATGTGGGATGAAGGTAAGAGCCATAAATACAAAGAAAGGCTCATGTTGATTTTTTATTATTTGTGCAAATTTATGGGGTACATGTGAAATTTTGTTACATGTATATAATGTATAGTGATCAAATTAGGGTGTCCATCTCCTGGGTGCAATACATTTTTGTTTAACTATAGTCACCCTGTTCTGCCATCAAACATTGAATTTATTCCTTCTACGTAACTGTATGTTGGCAGGGCACAATTTTAGAAAGGGATCGGTGATGCTGTTTTAGACACGGCAATCAAGGAAGGCCTTTTTGAGGAGGCAGTTGATGAAGAATGGAGCTCCATGGCTCTCTGGGAGGAAGGTCACAGGAACAGATGTGCAAAGGCTCAGACAGTGGAAAATACTTCACATGCCTGAGGAACTCCAGACAAGAGTGACTGGAGCAGCAAGGGTCAGGAGGAGACGGACAGGATATGAGGTCAGAGACCATGGTTAAGACTTAAAATTTCATCTCAGCGCAAGTGAAAGTCCCCTAGGCATTTCAGCAGCCACGTGGCCTCCTCTGGATGCAAGGGAAATGGAGCCACTCCTGCCCAGTCAGAGTTAACTGGAGTTTTATGTACAGCTTACACTTGTACCGCTAAGTAGAGGTACAGAGGGAGAATTTGGGCGATAATTTAACTTTTGACTGGATGAAGGCACGGGGGTGTCAGAATGGCTCATTTTTTCCCTAGATAATTTAGTTTCACAACCATGCCTTGTAACTGGCTGAGGGCCTTATCTGTCAGAAACTTAGCCATTCGACTTTACAAATGAAATCTCATGAGCTCTCACTCCTCATCTGGAGCCTGGACCCCTCAATGGGGCCCGAGGCAGCAGGGCAACAGCATCATGTCAGCATCATGTCAGCGTCCTGCCACCTCCCTCCATGCAGCAGAAGCAGATGGGAGAAAGGGCGGCGACTCCTGTAGAGAGGGGGCTTAACCCGTGAGCATGAGAGGCAGTGGTGGAAGTCACTTGCTAACTCAGAAGAGGCCCAAACATAGAGAAAAGATCATGTGAGTATAATTTCAACTTTCACTTCCATTTCACGGCTACTTGCCACTTCTGGTAGTCATAACAATGTTAAAACTGGAACAAAATAATCGTTTAGGGAACTTCAAGTCCTATAAATGATCAAACTGTGCTGAGCAGTGCTAGGATTCCACAGAGGTGACTCAGGGACACTCTGGAGAATGTCACTGGATGTGAGGAGAAGCCCGTGGGTGGACAGAGGGTCTCCTCCCTTCAAAGCCCTACCCTCTGCTTCCATCTTTGCTGGATTGCCTATTTATCTAAGATTTTGCTTCAAGGAAGAGTTTTGGCGCCAAAAGAAAACAACAACAACAACAACAAAAAAAAAACAGGTTCAGAGATTAATTAGGACTAACTATGTGCCAGGCACTCCACTGAAGTTTTTTACAAACATTATGTCATTAATCCTCCAATAACCCTATGAAGTAGCTATTATAGTCTTATTAATGAGAAAATTAAGACTTAATGGAGTTAAGTAAATTTTTCATGTCTCACAGCTACTGCAAAGCCAAGATTTGAACCCAGGCCAACTTAATCTGACACCTCAACCTCAACTCCTAACTTCTATGCCATCCTGAAAAAAGAAAACCTATCAACCAAGGTTATTCTCATTATCATTCACGGAAATGTCTTAAAATGTTTAGAATAGCCATTGTGTTCATCTGCTTGGGCTGCCAGAACAAAGTATCACAGACTGCATGTCTTAAACAACAGAAATTTATTTTCTCACAGTTGTAGAGGCTAAGAAGTCCAAGATCAAGGTGCTGACAGATTTCATGTCTGGTGAGGACTCTCCTCCTGGATTGCAGACGGCACCTTCTTGCAATGTCCTTTCATGACCTTCCTTGGCGCACACGTGTGCAGAGAAAGAGTGCTGGTATATTTTCCTCTTCTTAAAAGAGTACCAGGCCGGGCGCGGTGGCTCACGCCTGTAATCCCAGTACTCTGGGAGGCCAATGCGGGAGGATCACGAGGTCAGGAGATGGAGACCATCCTGGCTAACATGGTGAAACCCTGTCTCTACAAAAAATACAAAAAATTAGCTGGGTGTGGTGGCACGTGCCTGTAGTCCCAGCTACTTGGGAGGCTGAGGCAGGAGAATCGCTTGAGCCTGGGAGGCAGAGGTTGCAGTGAGCCGAGATCATGTCCTTGCACTCCAGCCTGGGCAACAGAGCGAGACTCCATCAAAAAAAATTAATATAAAAAAAAAAAAGAAAAAAAAAAGGTACCAGACCTATCAGATTAGGGACCCATATGTGTGACCTCATTTAATTTTATTACCTTCTCATAGTTGCTTCTCCAAGTATTGTCACATTGAGGATTAAGATTTCAACATAAGAATTTTGAGGATACACAAATATTCAATCCTTAACAGCCATAAAGGCTAATATAATACTGACACTTATAGAGCTTTCCCTATTTAATATATCCTTAGGTAGTGCTTACTCTAAGCAGAGCCCTATTCTAAGTGTGAAAATATTGACTCATTTAGTACTTCCAATAGCCCCAAGAGGTAGTTGCTATCAATATTTTCAGATAAGGAAAAAACTGAGGCACAGAAAAAATGATTAACTTGTTCCCTAGTGGTGAGCAGTGATGTAAACCTGTCAGATACTTCACAGAAAAAAAAAAAAAGTATAATCATCCCTCAGCCTCCCTGAGGGATTGGTTCCAGAACTCTGCAGATACCAAAATCCCTGGATGCTCAAGTCCCTGATACAAAATGGCATAGTATTTGCATATAACCTATGCACATCCTTCTGTATACTTTAAATCATCTCTAGATTACTTATAATACTTAACACAGGCCAGTGCAATGGCTCACACCTGTAATCCTAACATGTTGGGAGGCTGAGGTGGGAAGATGGCCTGAGCCCCAGAGTTTGAGGTGACAGTAAGCTATGATTGTGCTACTGCACTCCAGCCTGGGCAACATAGTGAGACCCCAACTCTAAAAAAAAAATTTAAAGTAAATAATATAATGTAAATGATGTGTAAATAGCTGTTACTCTATACTGTTTCCTATTTGTATTATTTTTTATTGTTATATTGTTATTTTTGTTGTTGTTGTTTCAAATATTTTCAAGTCAGCATTGGTTGGATCCGAGGATGTGGAACCCACAGATTTGGAGGGCTGACTGTAACTGAGGGATCAGGCTCCTTTCCCACCCATGGCTCCACCTTCTTCAATGGATGCTTCCAATGTCACCGTGGCAGGGAAAATAACGTGAGAGGTTCTATGCGTCAGCTCTGGCTTCCTCTCACATTCCATTGGCTAGAACTCAGTCATGTGACCACACCTACCTGTGAGAGAGGCTGGGAAATGCAATCCAGTTGTGTGCCCATGACGAAAAGGAAAACGTTAGGTGAACAACTCACAATGCCTTCTACTATAAAGACACAATAAGTAATATAAAATATTCTTAATTTATTTGGAGGAAATAACCCAATTTCTGTATTTGATTTTTTTAAATTACATATCCAGGAGGGCTAAATGGCAATAGATGATAGATATATATATATTTTTTCTTTTTTAGCAAATGAAATTTTCAGAATAGAGTAGCCGCATGTCCCAAGACAGAATCCACATCATTTACTGCCTGTTCCAGTGCCATGGCTAGGCAATCTGTGAAAGTTTCCCCTTTGTTTTTCTTCTTTTTCCTGTGTGCACCCCTATTCTTTCCCTCTGAACCTCATTTTCTCCACCCCACCAGTTTCATTTTCACTTTTGTGTGGTTCCATTCTCACCTGTTTTGGGCGTGAATGGACAGGGGCACCACAGACATCACCAGCCCCCCTCACTTTGGTGGCTCTTGAGCTGAAGGAGGAAAAAAAGCTGTTTAGTGGAGCTGAGAGGGGGCTGGGCCCAGATAGTGCCTGGTTTGTCCCAGCCCCAACACTTTCCAGCTCTAGTTGACCCAGGACAACTTTGCTGCTCATTTTTCCCACTGGTTAAGGTCCAGGTGTATACAGGAATACGCTGGAGATATTGTGGGTCCTGTTCAAACCACTGCAATAAAGGGAATGTCACAAAAATGCACGTCACAAAAATTTTTTGGTTTTCCCAGTATATCTAAAAGTTATGTTTACACTATACTGCAGTTTATTGTGTGCAAAATCATTATGTCTAAGAAAACAATTTACATACCTTAATTTAAAAATACTTGATTGCTAAAAAATGCAATCATCTGAGCCTTTGACACATTGTAAGCTTTGCCAGAGGAGGTTCTTGCCACAGTGTTGATGGTGGTAATTGTTGCTGAAGTTTAGGTGGCTGTGAGGCAATTTCTTTTTTTTTTTTATTTTTTATTTTATTATTATTATACTTTAAGTTTTAGGGTACATGTGCACAATGTACAGGTTTGTTACATATGTATGCATGTGCCACGTTGGTGTGCTGCACCCATTAACTCATCATTTAGCATTAGGTATATCTCCTAATGCTATCCCTCCCCTCTCCCCCGCCCCACAACAGTACCTGGAGTGTGATGTTGCCCTTCCTGTGTCCCTGTGTTCTCATTGTTCAATTCCCACCTATGAGTGAGAACATGCGGTGTTTGGTTTTTTGTCTTTGCGATAGTTTACTGAGAATGATGATTTCCAGTTTCATCCATGTCCCTACAAAGGACATGAACTCATCATTTTTCATGGCTGCATAGTATTCCACGGTGTGTATGTGCCACATTTTCTTAATCCAGTCTATTGTTGTTGGACATTTGGGTTGGTTCCAAGTCTTTGCTATTGTGAATAGTGCCACAGTAAATATACATGTGCATGTGTCTTTATAGCAGCATGATTTATAGTCCTTTGGGTATATACCCAGTAATGGGATGGCTGGGTCAAATGGTATTTCTAGTTCTAGATCCCTGAGGAATCACCACACTGACTTCCACAATGGTTGAACTAGTTTACAGTCCCACCAACAGTGTAAAAGTGTTCCTATTTCTCCACATCCTGTCCAGCACCTGTTGTTTCGTGACTTTTTAATGATGGCCATTCTAACAGGTGTGAAATGGTATCTCGTTGTGGTTTTGATTTGCATTTCTCTGATGGCCAGTGATGATGAGCACTTTTTCATGTGTTTTTTGGCTGCATAAATGTCTTCTTTTGAGAAGTGTCTGTTCATGTCCTTCGCCCACTTTTCGATGGGGTTGTTTGTTTTTTTCTTGTAAATTTGAGTTCATTGTAGATTCTGGATATTAGCCCTTTGTCAGATGGGTAGATAGTAAAAATTTTCTCCCATTTTGTAGGTTGCCTGTTCAGTCTGATGGTAGTTTCTTTTGCTGTGCAGAAGCTCTTGAGTTTAATTAGATCCCATTTGTCAATTTTGGCTTTTGTTGCCATTGCTTTTGGTGTTTTAGACATGAAGTCCTTGCCCATGCCTGTGTCCTGAATGGTAATGCCTAGGCTTTCTTCTAGGGTTTTTATGGTTTTGGGTCTAACATGTAAGTCTTTAATCCATCTTGAATTAATTGTTGTATAAGGTGTAAGGAAGGGATCCAGTTTCAGTTTTCTACATATGGCTAGCCAGTTTTCCCAGCACCATTTATTAAATAGGGAATCCTTTCCCCATTTCTTGTTTTTGTCAGGTTTGTCAAAGATCAGATAGTTGTAGATATGTGGCATTATTTCTGAGGGCTCTGTTCTGTTCCATTGATCTATATCTCTGTTTTGGTACCAGTACCATGCTGTTTTGGCTACTGTAGACTTGTAGTATAGTTTGAAGTCAGGTAGCATGATGCCTCCAGCTTTGTTCTTTTGGCTTAGGATTGACTTGGCGATGTGGGCTCTTTTTTGCTTCTATATGAACTTTAAAGTAGTTTTTTCCAATTCTGTGAAGAAAGTCATTGGTAGCTTGATGGGGATGGCATTGAATCTATAAATTACCTTGGGCAGTATGGCCATTTTCCCGATATTGATTCTTCCAACCCATGAGCATGGAATGTTCTTCCATGTGTTTGTATCCTCTTTTATTTCATTGAACAGTGGTTTGTAGTTCTCCTTGAAGAGGTCCTTCACATCCCTTGTAAGTTGGATTCCTAGGTATTTAATTGTCTTTGAAGCAATTGTGAATGGGAGTTCACTCATGATTTGGCTCTTTGTTTGTCTGTGATTGGTGTACAAGAATGCTTGTGATTTTTGTACATTGATTTTGTATCCTGAGACTTTGCTGAAGTTGCTTATCAGCTTAAGGAGATTTTGGGCTGAGACAATGGGGTTTTCTAGATATACAATCATGCCATCTGCAAACAGGGACAATTTGACTTCCTCTTTTCCTAATTGAATACCCTTTACTTCCTTCTCCCGCCGGATTGCCCTGGCCACAACTTCCAACACTATGTTGAATAGGAGTGGTGAGAGAGGGCATCCCTGTCTTGTGCCCATTTTCAAAGGGAATGCTTCCAGTTTTTTGCCCATTCAGTATGATATTGGCTGTGGGTTTGTCATAGATAGCTCTTATTATTTTGAGATACACCCCATCAATAATTTATTGAGAGTTTTTAGCATGAGGGGTTGTTGAATTTTGTCAAAGGCCTTTTCTGCATCTATTGATATAATCATGTGGTTTTTGTCTTTGGTTCTGTTTATATGCTGGATTACATTTATTGATTTGCATATGTTGAACCAGCCTTGCATCCCAGGGATGAAGCCCACTTCGTTATGGTGGATAAGCTCTTTGATGTGCTGCTGGATTTGGTTTGCCAGTATTTTATTGAGGATTTTTGCATCAATGTTCACCAAGGATATTGGTCTAAAATTCTCTTTTTTGGTTGTGTCTCTGCCAGGCTTTGGTATCAGGACGATGCTGGCCTCATAAAATGAGTTAGGGAGGATTCCCTCTTTTTCTATTGATTGGAGTAGTTTCAGAAGGAATGGTACCAGTTCCCCCTTGTGCCCCTGGTAGAATTCGGCTGTGAATCCATCTGGTCCTGGACTCGTTTTGCTTGGTAAGCTATTGATTATTGCCACAATTTCAGAGCCTGTTATTGGTCTATTCAGAGATTCAACTTCTTCCTGGTTTAGTCTTGGGAGGGTGTATGTGTCGAGGAATGTATCCATTTCTTCTAGATTTTCTAGTTTATTTGCATAGAGGTGTTTGTAGTATTCTCTGATGGTAGTTTGTATTTCTGTGGGATCAGTGGTGATATCCCCTTTATCATTTTTTATTGCGTCTATTTGATTCTTCTCTCTTTTCTTCTTTATTAGTCTTGCTAGCAGTCTATCAATTTTGTTGATCATTTCAAAAAACCAGCTTCTGGATTCATTAATTTTTTGAAGGGTTTTTTGTGCCTCTATTTCCTTCAGTTCTGCTCTGATCTTAGTTATTTCCTGCCTTCTGCTAGCTTTTGAATGTGTTTGCTCTTGCTTTTCTAGTTCTTTTAATTGTGATGTTAGGGTGTCAATTTTGGATCTTTCCTACTTTCTCTTGTGGGCATTTAGCGCTATAAATTTCCCTCTACACACTGCTTTGAATGTGTCCCAGAGATTCTGGTATGTTGTGTGTTTGTTCTCGTTGGTTTCAAAGAACATCTTTATTTCTGCCTTCATTTCATTATGTACCCAGTAGTCATTCAGGAGCAGGTTGTTCAGTTTCCATGTAGTTTAGCAGTTTTGAGTGAGTTTCTTAATCCTGAGTTCTAGTTTGATTGCACTGTGGTCTGAGAGACAGTTTGTTATAATTTCTGTTCTTTTACATTTGCTGAGGAGAGCTTTACTTCCAACTATGTGGTCAGTTTTGGAATAGGTGTGGTGTGGTACTGAAAAGAATGTATATTCTGTTGATTTGGGGGGGAGAGTTCTGTAGATGTCTGCACCACTTGGTGCAGAGCTGAGTTCAATTCCTGAGTATCCTTTATAACTTTCTGTCTCGTTGGTCTGTCTAATGTTGACAGTGGGGTGTTAAAGTCTCCCATTATTATTGTGTGGGAGTCTAAGTCTCTTTGTAGGTCACTCAGGACTTGCTTTATGAATCTGGGTGCTCCTGTATTGGGTGCATATATATTCAGGATAGTTAGCTCTTCTTGTTGAATTGATCCCTTTACCATTATGTAATGGCCTTCTTTGTCTCTTTTGATCTTTGTTGGTTTAAAGTCTGTTTTATCAGAGACTAGGATTGAAACCCATGCCTTTTTTTGTTTTCCATTTGCTTGGTAGATCTTCCTCCATCCTTTTATTTTGAGCCTATGTGTGTCTCTGCACATGAGATGGGTTTCCTGAATACAGCACACTGATGGGTCCTGACTCCTTATCCAGTTTGCCAGTCTGTGTCTTTTAATTGGAGCATTTAGTCCATTTACATTTAAAGTTAATATTGTTATGTGAGAATTTGATCCTGTCATTATGATGTTAGCTGGTTATTTTGCTCGTTAGTTGATGCAGTTTCTTCCTAGCCTCGATGGTCTTTACAATTTGGCATGATTTTGCAGTGGCTGTTACCGTGTTTTAGTACTAGTGCATGGCTGGTACCATGGTACTGGTTTCCATGTTTAGTGCTTCCTTCAGGAGCTCTTTAAGGGCAGGCCTGGTGGTGACAAAATCTCTCAGCATTTGCTTGTCTGTAAAGTATTTTATTTCTCCTTCACTTATGAAGCTTAGTTTGGCTGGATATGAAATTCTGGGTTGAAAATTCTTTTATTTAAGAATGTTGAATATTGGCCCTCACTGTCTTGTGGTTTGTAGAGTTTCTGCCGAGAGATCCGCTGTTAGTCTGATGGGCTTCCCTTTGTGGGTAACCCGACCTTTCTCTCTGGCTGCTCTTAACATTTTTTCCTTCATTTCAACTTTGGTGAATCTGACAATTATGTGTCTTGGAGTTGCTCTTCTCGAGGAGTATCTTTGTGGCATTCTCTGTATTTCCTGAATCTGAATGTTGGCCTGCCTTGCTAGATTGGGGAAGTTCTCCTGGATAATATCCTGCAGAGTGTTTTCCAACTTGGTTCCATTCTCCCCATCACTTTCAGGTACACCAATCAGGCGTAGATTTGGTCTTTTCACATAGTCCCATATTTCTTGGAGGCTTTGTTCGTTTCTTTTTATTCTTTTTTCTCTAAACTTCCCTTCTCGCTTCATTTCATTCATTTCATCTTCCATCACTGATACCCTTTCTTCCAGTTGATCGCATCGGCTCCTGAGGCTTCTGCATTCTTCATGTAGTTCTTGAGCCTTGGCTTTCAGCTCCATCAACTCCTTTAAGCACTTCTCTGTATTGGTTATTCTAGTTATACATTCGTCTAAATTTTTTTCAAAGGTTTTAACTTCTTTGCCTTTGGTTTGAATTTCCTCCTGTAGCTTGGAGTAGTTTGATCATCTGAAGCCTTCTTCTCTCAACTCGTCAAAGTCGTTCTCCGTCCAGCTTTGTTCTGTTGCTGGTGAGGAACTCTGTTCCTTTGGAGGAAGAGAGGCGCTCTGCTTTTTAGAATTTCCAGTTTTTCTGCTCTGTTTTTTCCCCATCTTTGTGGTTTTATCTACTTTTGGTCTTTGATGATGGTGATATACAGATGGGTTTTTGGTGTGGATGTCCTTTCTGTTTGTTAGTTTTCCTTCTAACAGACAGGACCCTCAGCTGCAGGTCTGTTGGAGTTTGCCAGAGGTCCACTCCAGACCCTGTTTGCCTGGGTATCAGCAGCGGAGGCTGCAGAACAGCAGATTTTTGTGAACCACGAATGCTGCTGCCTGATTGTTCCTCTGGAAGTTTTGTCTCAGAGGAGTACCTGGCCATGTGAGGTGTCAGTCTGCCCCTACTTGGGGGTGCCTCCCAGTTAGGCTGCTCGGGGGTCAGGAGTCAGGGACCCACTTGTGGAGGCAGTCTGCCCATTCTCAGATCTCCAGCTGCGTGCAGGGAGAACCACTACTCTCTTCAAAGCTGTCAGACAGGGACATTTAAGTCTACAGAGGTTCCTGCTGTCTTTTTGTTTGTCTGTGCCCTGCCTCCAGAGGTGGAGCCTATAGAGGCAGGCAGGCCTCTTTGAGCTGTGGTGGGCTCCACCCACTTCGAGCTTCCCAGCTGCTTTGTTTACCTAAGCAAGCCTTCAATTGGTGAAAAATGCAGTATGTGTGAAGTGCAACAAAGCACACAGCAATAAAATGAGGTGTGCCTGTCCTTGATGATCTTATCAAGTTTGAGGAGTAAGCTCCCTGGCTTAGTCAGGGAACCACACGTGGAGGGTTACAAGCTATTTCAAAGGACTAGGGGATAAAAACCAAGCACAGTACACATGGTTTTTAAGAGCTTGCCTCATTCAGGAAGTTGCCAGAGGAAGTGAGGACTTAAGGATAAGGAAATATTAATGGGGCTGGCATAAAAACAGACACACAGACCAGTAGAACAGAATAGAGAGGCCAGAAATCAATCCAACGTATATGGTCTACTAATTTTCCACAAGGGCACCAAGAGGATATTTGCCTCTTCAATAAATGGTGCTAAGGAAACTGGATTTCTACATGCAAATAAATAAAATTGGGACTTTATCTTACACCATACATATAAATTAACTCAAAACATATAAAACACCTGCATGTAAGACCTGAAACCATAAAATTTTTAGAAAAAAACATAGGAGACAAGCTCCTAGACATTGGTTTTAGAAATGATTTTTTTTTTTTTGAGATGGAGTCTTGCACTGTTGCCCAGGCTGGAGTGCAGTGGTGCGATCTTGGCTCACTGCAAGCTCTGCCTCCCGGGTTCACGCCATTCTTCTGCGTCAGCCTCCCGAGTACCTGGGACTATAGGAGCCGACCACCACTCCCAGCTAATTTTTTGTACTTTTTTAGTAGAGATGGGGTTTCACCGTGTTAGCCAGGATGGTCTCGATCTCCTGACCTCATGATCCGCCCGCCTCAGCCTCCCATGATTTTTTAAATATTACACCAAAAGCTCAGGCTACTAAAGCAAAAATAAATAAATAAATGGGACTACATCAAACTAAAAGGCTCCTGCACAACAAAGGAAACAACCAACAAAATGAAAAGGCAACCTACAGACTGGGAAAAAATATTTGCCAACCACGTATCTAATAAGGGGTTAATGCCCAAAATGTATAAGGAACTCTTACAACTCAATAGCAGAAAAACAAGTAATCCAATTAAAAATGGGCAAAAGACTTGAACAGAATTTTCTCCAAAGAAGACATAAAAATGGCCAACAGGTATATGAAAAAGTGCTCAACATCACAAACTATGAGGGAAATGCAAATTAAAACCACTATGAGAATGTCTCACACCTGTTAGGGTGGCTGTTATCAAGTAGATGACAGACAACAAATGTTGATGGGAGTGTGGAGAAAACAAAACCCTCGTACATTGCTGGTGGGAATGAAGATTGGAACATCATAAAAAACAGCATGGAAGTTCCTAAAAACATTAAAAATAAAACTATGACATGATCCAGCAGTTCCTCTTCTGGGGATATACCCAAAAGAGATGAAATCACCGCCTTGTAAAGATATCTACACTCCCATGTTAATTGCAGCATTATTCATCATAATTAAGAGATGGAAACAACTTAAGTGTCCATTGGAGGATAAATGGATAAAGAAAATGTGGCATATGTGTATCAGTGGAGAGTAACCACTATACTATCTATACGTGTCTCATAACATCATGTTGTAAACCTCAAATATACCAAATACAATTTATTTTTACTAAAAGGATAAGCAAATCATAGAGAAGTGGTTGAATTCCTCCCCCAAAAAGCACACGTACAGACACTCCAAGGCAGACCAAAGCACACAGCCTGGGCAGAGAAAGGGACGGGGTCCCTAAGGGAAGACGTTGGGACAAGAGCCACTTACTCTAATCCTGTGGTGTCCAAGCAGAACCCACATATGCCAGGCTGGCCAGTGGGGTCCACAGAAACTGAGGAGCACACGTCTAGTCCAGCCCCACAGCTGCCCTGCAAGAATTTGGGGTGGCTGTTGCCAGATTTACCTATTTTTCAATAGAAATGGAAACACTGGACTCTTTTCATTCTAGAATGTTGGTATTTAATGTTTACAGAACGTAACACTACAAGTGAAACAAAACATGTGCATGGGGCCAAATTGACTTCAGGTGGACAATCTATGACTCGGGACTATGTCCACATGGCACAGTCGCCTTCAGAGAATTGTCTGTGTCAAATCAGAGTCCAGCAGCTGCCACTCAGGACACTTTTCTATGCATGTACAGATATTCTTTACTTGTGAGCTGGGAGGGCTGATGCCCTGGATCTCAACAAACATTAACCAAAACAGATGAAGGTGACATGGTGATGGATTACTGCTGGGACTGTCTTCATCATGAGATGACGTCCTCATTCTTCCCTAAGGCAGGCAGAGCTCAAACAAAGTCGCTGCCTCATTTCCACAGAACTCCTTGCTGCTTGGAGGGCCGCTGCCTCCTTCACACTGTCCCCAGGAGCAGTGCTGTGGAGCTGCCCCGTGTCACTCGAAGGGCGTCAGCACCACGGTGTGGTTCAGGCTTCATAGCTCCGCACAGGCTGCTGGAATAAACCAGAACCCAGAAAATGTGATTTTCTTAAGTTGCATTGATGACAACTGAATTGAATTGGATTAAAAATACAATTAGCTTGATATGTATACAAATTTGGTGGGAAACCCTTTTGTAGATTCAAAGAATCTTTTGGGGAAGTAGGTAACCCATGCCCCAGCCTGAATTTCTAAATTCTTGTATACATTCAGAATGATGAGTACCAGGTTTTCTGAATCACAAAGCTGAACGTGGGAGCAGGAGGTCCGAGGGCACCCATTTATACTTTGCTTCAGGAGTGGGAATTCCCCTCACCAATAACTGCAGGAATCTCAGGGCAGAGTTGGGGGAAGAAAGTTAAGAACCATATACAAATAAAAAGAATGAGCTTATTAAGGAAAAAAATTTACTTTACTTTAAAAATTATTATTTTAAATTATTAATTATTTAAAATTATTTGATTAAAATTATTAAATATTACATATATTAAAAATATAAATATGAAATATCAATTTCTGTTTAAATTAATTAAAACATTAAATGTAATATGTATCAATTTTCATAATTATTAAAATATTCTTTAATTGTTTAAAATGAATAATTAACAACAGAAAAAACTTCATAAATATCAAAGACAACAGATTTCTTCTATAATAATATAGATCATTGTATAGATGTGTTCAAGAAGAAGGGGAACAAAAGAACTGGGGGTGAAATGAGAAAGAAAGACAAGGAGTTTTGGGGGACAAAGATAAAACTGTCTATGGTTAAAGACTCCACTCCTCCAAGCTGTTGAAGCTGCCAACCAGATGGAATTCTCAGTGAGCCATTAAGCCTCTTTTAGTCCCAGCTTTTCTACAAAAATGGGAATTACAGAGCTGACCCTATCTATCTACCAAATATGCTGTCAAAAGGCTTAATAGGATTTTTGTGAAAGCATTGGAAAATTATAAAGTATATAAGGCAGTACGGTATTTACGATAATATAACTTTAGTAATATACATGGAAAAAAGCATAGAAGAGGACAAAAGTAGGTTGAGGGGGCCAAAGAGTGGCATGGGTGGCTCTTCTGGTTTTGCCTGCTGTGATGTGGCCATCAGATCAAGTTTTCTCCAGCTATCTCTTGCCTTTAAAATTCAAGTTGTCTCAGTAGTCTTTTAAATGGTCCTGATCAGCTTTATTTCCGACTTTATAGTTTACATTTTACTTTTATTTTTCTGAGTCTCACTGTTGCCCAGGCTGGAGTACAGTGATGTGATCACAGCTCACTGCAGCCTCCACCTGCTGGGCTTAAGTGATCCTCCCACCTCAGCCTCCCAAGTAGCTGGGACTACAGGCACACGCCACCACGCTTGGCTAATTTATTAATTTTTTTGTAGAGATGAGGTCTCACTATGTTTTCCAGGCTGTTTTCAAAATCAAGCTCAAATGATCCACCTGCTTCAGCCCTCCAAAGTGCTGGGATTACAGGTGTGCGCCACTGCCCCTGGTCCAAAGTTGACATTTTAAATAATGCTTATTCTGACATGGAGTGTTGAAAAGTGTTACATGTATGAAGAAATTTAGACATTTACATTGACTTGAACTTTGAATTTCTGTAACATTGAAGAGTCCTTATCCATTATTTTTTATCAGAGATTGTTTTTCTCCCATTATAAGTGCCTAAGAGTTAGATTCAGGATCAGCATTTGCTTAGTTACTCTACCTCATTGCTTGTATAGCTTAAACGTATGTATGGCGGTTCTAAGGAAGAACAGTGCGTAGGTAAAAGCAGCCTGAAACCATGAACTTCAGGATAGACACAGCCTCCTTGACCCACAGTTACTCTGGTACAATGACACCGTCAAACACTAATTTCATCTTATCACTTCTTATGGTTCTCCAGTGACTTAAAGGAATCCAAACTCTTTGTGGCAAACCAACCTCTCGACGGTCTTGCTCCAACCCACTTTTCCATCTAGTTCTGCAATCAGCCTAGGATAATACAGGATAACACTGTGTAGCAGCCTAGAAAGCAAATGGTTTAGACTGTATGTGGAGAATGGGCACGACAGGGGGTTCTTTAGAGAAATATAAACAATAAAAAAAGATAGACCATCTGATATTCTTCAGCATTTAAAAAAAATCCATTGATAAATAATCCAAAGCAGAAAAAAAAATTAAGTCTCAGTATGTAGAAAGGAAAACCATGATAATTTCAGGAAAACAAAACATTTTGCAAGAATGAAAACATGATAATAGTAGATTACTTAGGTTTTGCAATGAATGTTATTTACAGGAACATACTAATGTGAATTACCTGTACCTTTATTGATTTGGCTGAAAGTGGGATATAACTACTGTGGGGATGGCAAGAAAGGAAGAAAAGGTAGGGAACAGAGAAGTACTAAATTTCCATCTAGCATAACAGAAAATCAATAGATAATGTTCCAGTTAACAAAAATAGTTCTGTAAGTATACTATTTAGAAATCTAGAAATAAATGTCATCTCCTTCATTATACCAATTATAAAGGTCTATTTTCATATTCTAGATACTCAATTTGAAAATGTCTTGCTTTTCCAGGAAGTTTTACACAGCCAATAGCCAATTTCTCAAGGCACCCTATACACTTAGATTAAGGTTCTTTGTTTCAGAAAATGGATCTGAGTGCCTATTTTGAGTCTTTTCTTGATACTTTTGAATTCTTTAGACCAACTTCTTATAAAATATAAATGGTCTTTTTTCTACCATATCATTATAGAGTTGACAAATCACTGTGGGACCACTTGTCCATGGTGTCACTTTCTGGTTGGTTGGTCATTGGGCTTGCATGATTAGTGTTGACTTGTGTATTCCATGAGGATCTTTTCAGTGAAATTCGGCAATATAATCTTGAAAACCACTTCCGTGTTCACACAGAAACAGCAATGCCTTGGAAACTCACCAGAGAACAAATGAATGAGGGACATTTTCACCCCCCGCCCTGCGATGTCGTGGAACTCTTTCCTTGGGGTTGGCAGTGACATGAGGCAACTGACCTAATGATAGTGTCAGTGGTGACCCCTACATATAACAGTAGTCACGATTCGTTTATTTTTAATATAAAGATTAAATATGCACGGAAGTTCTCTATTTTCACCCTTCATTCTAGTGAATTGCCTTTCATACCCCACTCTGGCTTGCAAGGTGTGCCTTTAAAGGGCCAACCTCCATGCTCTGCTTCTCAGCATTTTCCAAAATGTCCCTGAGTCAGAAGGGAGGGAGCATGGGCCACTGAGGTCTCTAAAGGAAAAAAGGAGCTTTGGCCAGGGTGGAGCAAGGGAGTCATTTCCTTGAGTTCTTTTGCTTTACCTTAAGATTTTATGCAGTTTGTTTTCTATTTATGAACGTTATACCTATGTATGCATTAAGCAAACACACTTGCATTAAACTCAAAGTGATAATTCAGGCAGAAGCCTGCTTGTTGTTCTAGTATCTCATTTTTGAAGCGTATCTGTAGGATAAAGGAATAAGGGTGATTTGAAATTATCACTAAGGAAAGCCAGCTATTGACCAAATTCATTCAAATGTTCTCCAGGAAATAGTTTTTATTTGAATCACAGTGGCAGTTTCTTACATTTGCTTCGCCCTCAGCCTATTCCCCCATTTTTCTGGCACCTTTATCAGGAGCTTCCTGTGGTAGTCAGCCTCCCATGGCCCCCAAAGATCCTCAATCCTGGATGTCTGTGCCTTGCTCAGACCCCTGCCATACTGAGCCAGGGCTGCACTGGGTGGTGCATTGAATACAGGGAAGGTGATGATGCGTAACTGCAGAGGTGAGGCCATGGGGGCACCGCAGCACCTGCCTGCTTCTTCCAATAACTTGCTTGCTCTGTGGAAGTGAAACAGAATATTTGATGGCTAAGGGAGTACAAAGGTTCATATGTCCGTATACGTCAATCTATTTGGGAGATGCAAAGACACCCACCAGAGAAGTTTTAATTTCCATTTTGCACTGAGTTAATACCATTAGATTGGATGAACATTGAACACATGAATGCACCCTAATTTTCTATGTATTTATTCATTTCTTGGCGAGTCTAGGGACATAGGAAGTCATTGTATTGCCCTCAGGCACCATTTGGCCCTGCTAAGCCCTTGTGATCGTAATGTAGGAAGCCCAGCCAATGGTGTGCTTCTATTTGCATCTTTGTGAGGGATCAACTTCTGCCACTAATGCCATTGAAACCAAGCACACAAATAAACCCTTGATCACAGAATCACAAAATGTAAATCAAGATTTTCAGAAACAATGCATCTATATATAATTAGAGCCCTTTCAAGAAAAATGGCATTTTTATTTGGTAATACATCAAGGGCTTTTGGTACCATTAATAAAGTAAAACAATATATTTTCATTATTGTTTATTTTGTCTTCATCTCATACTTTCAAATCTTGTTTGTTTCATAACAGGTATTAGTATAGTAATACACTTAAACAAAATTTGTCAATAAATAAATGCACCTATATCTGTGGTATGTATTCAAAGCTTTGTAATGCATGTAAGGTCAAAAAAGTTTGGGGAGCACTGACAAAAGCTATCATTGTTTCGGGGTTTTTTTTTAGACAGTGCCTCACTCTGTTGCCGATGCTAAAATGCAGTGGTGCAGTCATAGCTCACTGCAGCCTCAAACTCCCAAACTCAAGCGACCCTTCTGCCACAGCTTCTCAAGTAGCTGGGACTACAGGCACACACCACCATACCCAGCTATTTAATTTTTTTTCTTTTTAGTAGAGATGAGGACTACATTACTGAGATGAGGTCTCACCATGTTGTCTAGGCTGGTCTCCAACTCCAGAGCTCAAGTGATCCTCCTGCCTCAAGCCTTGCAAAGTGCTGGGATTACAATTGTGAGCCACCACGCCCAGCCACTTTTCAGTGTTTTCATAGGAAATTCTTGGACTAGGGATTGCTCTGTCTAGGATGGCCTAGAAGGAGCCACATTGTACCTTAATTCTCTTTGTTCACAGTTACGGTCTTAGTATCAAACGTGAACTTTACACAGTTTATCTCCTATAGTTCCATGAGGTAATAATTAGCCCTGTTTTAGAGATGAGGAAATTGAGAGTCTCTAGGTTTAGTAACTGGGGCTATATTTAACTGTAAGTGAACCCAGGTCATACTGACTCCAAAGCACATGTTCTTAATATTACCCTGCCTTGAGTTTCCATTAGAGTAGGCCTTCTTACAATCAATTTTTCATTCCATGCATATTCTGCTTTACTATCCCTAAGATGTATAGTTTTTTGACACTTGAAAATCTCAGAAGTCAGGCCGCATCTTATAACTGAGGGGGTCCCAGCCCTGCTCCTGCCCGAGTGGCAGTCCTAATGCAGGAGTCGCTGTCTGTACACATGACCTGTGCACACTTTCTGACATTCTGGGAGCGTGAACGGTCTACTGTAACTGCACATGGTTTCAGCCCACAGGCAATTTAAGGACATGGGAATCCTGCATGTTGAGAAACATGATCTTTTTTCTAGGTTTAACACCGTTGCTTCCTTTAACCATTTCTAATGGGGTTTTCCTAGCAAACCATGCCCAGTTTATTTCATGTCTTTGTTCCATTTCTTTCATCTGTATAGAATGTTCTTCCCTCATTCTCTTCCTGGTTTGTTCTCCTCCAAGACTCAGAGTTCAAGAGTCAGATTTAAGAGTTACCTTCACACTGGGCATGGTGGTTCATGAGCTTGAATCCAGGAGTTTGAGACCACCCTGGGCAATACAATGAGACCTTGTCTTTACAAACTTTTTTTTTTTTTTGAGACAGGGTCTCGCTGTGTCGCCCAGGCTGGAGTGCAGTGGTGCAATCATGGCTCACTGTGGCTTCAACCCCGCTGGGCTCAAGCAATCCTCCTATCTCAGCCTCTGGAGTAGCTGGGATCACAGGCGCATGTCACCACATTCAGCTAATTTTTTAAATTTGTAGTAGAGACAAGGTCTCACCATGTTGCCCAGGCTGCTCTCAAACTCCCAGACTCAAGCAATCTACCCACCTCAGCCTCCCAAAGTGCTGGGGTTACAGGTGTGAGACATCACATCTGGCCCCCCAAAAATTAAAAAATCAGCTGAGTGTGGTGCTGTGAGCCTGTAGTCCCAGTTACTGGGGAGGCTGATGTGGGAGGATTTCTTGAGACTTCAAGGCAGAGGCTGCAGTGAGTCGAGACTGTGCCACTGCACTACAGCTTGGGCGACAGAGTGAGACTGTCTCAAAAAAAAAAGAGTCACCTTCTCGGTAAAGCAGTCCCACAGCACTTAACTAACACATGTTTCTCCCCTCTCAGTGTCCACTATCACACTTTCAGCTCTTAGAGAGGGGGCCTCAGCCATCGCTATGCCCCTGAACATATAGAACATGTGTAGGTACCACCCTGGACCCTCATAAAGCCTTCATCCCACACATCCCAATCTCTCTCTCTCGTGCCCCACCCACTGGTTGAGCTTGCATGTCATGGACGGAACCCCTTTCTTCCTGTTGGCCTTGCAGTATGCCCTTCAGTGTGCCCTGCAGGGCAGCGTGCCACTGCCCTGTTTTGTCTGGGATCTGTATGTGATGAACTGCTTCTGTTTCTTCATGGGCTCTGTGCAACTGCCTCTTCTGTGTCTCCCCTGACTTGTCTCCTGCTCAGGGCTCTCCCAGAGCGCGGCCATCTTGGTGGGAATAAACTGCACACAGGTCAGACAAGAGCCACAAGGGGACCTGCCAGTATCAGCAGGTGTTCTGTGAGGGGGACTCCTGGCCATGGGTCACACATTTAAGCATTAGGCTGTCTGCCAGAATAAAGAGGTACTCCACGAAAGGCTCACTATAAACATCCATGATGAAGTTCCCTGGAGTGCCTCAAGGGCAGGGCTAAAGTTTGTGGCCACTCTCCTGAGAGAGACCGCAAGACCAAACTAGAGTAAAACACAACACCTACTGACCACCGTGTCAGTGGTGAAGGGGTCAAAAACACCGCTAAAGAATAGCCTAAGGCTGAGAGTCCTGAAGGAAGAAACACACTTCAAAGGGGGGCCGATTTGTGTCCCCCAGAATACATGCACTGAAGTTCTACTGAGAAGGTGACCTTATTTGGAAGTGAAGCCATCACAGATATAATTAAGTTAGGATAAGGTCATGTGGGAACAGAGTGTGCCCCTAATCCAATATGATTCGTGTCCCCCTAATCCAATATGATTCGTGTCCCCTATGGAAGAAGGAAATGTGGACACAGACGTGCACACAGGGAGAAGAACACCATGTGCAGATGAAGGCAGTGATCAGGATGTTTCTACAAGCCAAGGAATGCAAAGATTGCCAGCAAAGCCCCAGAAGCAGGAGCAGAATCTCTCCCCCAGTCCTCTGAAGGAACCAACGCTGCCCATACCTCCTCCTTAGTTATGCGGCCTCCAGAATGGGAAGACAATGCATTTTTGTTGTTTAAGCCACCCAGTCCGTGGTACTTTGTTACACCAGCCCTACAAAACAACTGCAGAAGCCTCCTTCCCCAAAACTGCTAGTCAGGCCTCACTGGGAAGGTGTGGCTGCTACCTGATGGATGATACATTAGTTTCCTGAACTGGCCCAGGTCAGAATTGGTCCAAGCCACAGGGCTGATCTGGCAGAGGAAGCTTCCTAAAGCCTCCTGCTGGTGCCTGTGGGCTGTGGCTGGTGGGCAGGAAAGGGCAACATGGAACTAAGAACTGTAGGGTGCCACTGAAGCTTGGTTGGGGGAATACCGGTGGATGCCCCCCTCCTATATCACTGGTAGCCACGCAGGAGGAGCGATGAGAAAGGAAAGGAAGCGTGCTGGGTGCTAGGAAGAGAAGCCCCTTTCTCCTCCATTGGTCCCCCCAGTGCCTTATGCACACGCAAAGGAGAAACTCACAGTGCTCGGCTTCAGGGTGGGTAAGCGACAAACAGTCCATTTAGAGCAGAGGGGCCATAAATTGGTAGCCAGCTCACCCCTTCTTCCCTTCAATGTATTTAAAGAATATAAAATAGAATATACGATTTTGAGAAGGATTTGTTTCCACCAAGGAAGTGGCCAAACAAGGGCTGGGGGGCCACATGGCAAAGCTGTTCTCCATGGGGGTTCTTAAGATTTTTTTGGTGCCATGAGCTTCTTTGTCTGATGAAGCCTGTGTATCTTTTCTCAAAATAATGTTTTTAATATGCATAATCTAAAATACATAGAATTACAAAGAAACCAATGAAATCAAAACAAAGTAATATATTTTTTTAAAAAAACAAATTTGTGGCCAGTTGCTTTGGCTCACGCCTGTTATCTCAGCACTTTGGGAAGCCATGGCAGGAGGATCACTTGAGGCCAGGAGTTCAAGACCGTCCTCGACAACATTGCAAGACCTCGTCTCTACAAATTTTTTTAAAAAATTAGCCAGGCATGGTGTGCACACATATAGTCCTAGCTGCTTGGGAGGCTGAGACGGTAGGATCACTTCAGCCCAGAAGTTTGAGGCTGCAGTGAGCTATGATTATGCCACTGCACTCCAGCCTGGGTGGCAGACTGAGAGACCCTGTCTCAAAAAAACAAAACAAAACAAAACAAACAAAAAGCAAAACCAAATTTGTGATATAGTTTGATGATTAATTCTGTGTGTGAACTTTATGGCATCATGGGGAGCCCAGAGAGCTGGCTAAACATGATTTCTGGGTATGTCTGTGAGGGTGTTTCCAGATGAGGTTAGAATTGAATGGTATCCTCAGTAAAGCATTGTGGATGGGCATCAGCCAATCTATTGAGGGACTGAATACAACAAAAAGCTGGAGGAAAGGGGAATTTGCTCGCTGTGCCTGACTGTTTAGCACTGACATTCGTCTTCACCCTTCAGTGGAAACTTATAGCATTGGTCCCCTGGTTCTCAGAACTGTACCACCAGGCTCCCCAAGTCTCTAGCTTGAAGATGGCAGGTTGTGGGACTTCTTGACCTCCACGATTCTGATAGACAATACCTTATTTTTTATATACAGACACAGACACACACAAACACAAATACACACGCACATATATATGTGTATAGGATAAAATTCCTGAAAAGGAAAGTAGCCTAAAGTTTAGACAGGGTTTCATTTTAATATTAAAGCATTTTGCGTGTTTTTTTTTAAGTGGAGTCCTTATTTAATGGGAGGAATGGGCCCTCCTAGCTCCCTGCTTCCACAGCCCCGGGATAGACTTCGCCGCCTGTGGAGTCATCACACCACGCTGTCATTACTGCCCACGTCAATGTTCTCCTCCCTGGACTGAGCTCCCAGGGAGCGAGAATGGGCATGCTGCATCATTTCTACCCCACCAACCAGCGCAGCGCCTCCTCCGTGCCAGGGCTCCACAGGTATTTGTTGGATGAAGAGTACACAACAAGAAAGTTAACGCCAGCACCTTTTTTTTTTTTCCTTTTTCAGGAGGCTACCCCAAAGGAGAGTGGAACTGAACAAAAAAGGAATGTGTAGCCTGGGGGCTTTAGGTCTGTGCTCCAGCCTGTGCCTGCCAGCCTTGGCCACTCTGCCCTAACTTCTAGTTCTGCCTTCTGGGATGTTGCTTTACATAAGCAGGATAGGGCAGGTATATATATATACACATATATATTATATTTATAGTAATATTATATGTTATATAATATATATTATATATGTTATATTATATGTTATATAATATATAAATGTTATATTAATTATTATATAATATAATATATAATAAAATTATATAATATATAACATAATCATATAATTAATATGTTTACATTGTATATATTATATATGCACACATGCATATAAAATATAAAATATAAGTATATTATAGGTAATATAATTATATATAACATAAAATTTTATATATATAAAATATGTGTGTATATATGCATATATGCATATATATGTATATATTATACGTATGTTGTATATATGCACATATGTATACGTATATATATACACACATATATGTATATATGTATATATACATATATATACGTATATATACATATATATACACACACATATATATATATGTATATATACACACAGATTTTTTTACCCCCTCTGGAGAACTGTAATACACAAGTGCTTCTTTATTACCACGCTAAAAACCAAGATCTAGCAGTGGGTTCAATAGCTACATCATTTCTAAGTAGTGATAAGTACAAATAACATCGTGAGCTATCTGTAGCCACTCTGAAATGATATGAAAATTTCAGTGTTTTGAACACTTCCGCTTCTGGTTTATTTATTTATTTTTGAGACAGAGTCTCACTCTGTTGCTCAGGTTGGAGTGCCATGGCATGATCTCAGCTCACTGCAGACTCTGCCTCCTGGGTTCAAACTATCCTCCCATCTCAGCCTCTCAAGTAGCTGTGTAGCTGGGATTACAGGCATGAACCATCACAACCAGCTATTTTTTGTATTTTAGTAGAGAGGGGGTTTTGCCATGTTGGCCAGGCAGGTCTCGAACCCCTGGCCTCAAGCCATCTGCCTGCCTCGGCCTCCTATAGTGCTGAGATTACAGGTGTGAGCCACCATGCCCAGCCCATTTTCGGTTCTTTATTCCAGAAGTTGCTGGCTGAGGTAGCGTGTGGGTCAGTGTGCTTTCTGTGGGATTCCACCATGGTGTACCACGGCCAGGGCCAGAAAGTGCAGAAGGTTATGGTGCAGCCCATCAACCTCATCTTCAGATACTTACAAAATAGACCCTGGATTCAGGTGTGGGTCTATGAGCAAGTGAATCTGTGGACAGGAAGCTTTATCATTGGTTTTGATGAGTGTAAGAACCTTGTATTAGATGATGCAGAAGAGATTCATTCTAAAACAAAGTCAAGGAAACAACTGGGTCGGATCATGCTAAAAGGAGATACTATTACTCTGCTACAAAGTGTCTCCAACTTGAGATGATCAATTAAGTGAGAAATTGTTGAGAAAGATACACTTTGTTTTTTAGATATCCTTTATCTGATATGAACATTTATTCCCATTGTTTTGATTACCCTTTTATCATTACAAGATGACAATAAATGCTGTAGGATTGTTTGAATTGAAAAGAAAGAAAGAGAGAAAGAAGGAAAGGAAGAAAGGAGGAAAGAAGAAAGAAGAAAGAAAGGAAGGAAGAGAAAGAGGGAGGAAAGAAAGAAAGAAAGAAAAGAAAGGAAAGAAAGAAAAACCTGTGGTTTGTATGGGTGATGTCACAGATAGTGCTAATACTGGCAATTGTTGCTTACATTCAGAATTAAAGAAAATGCTAAATTGCAGTCAGAAGTTAGTTGGAAGGAAAAAACATGATAAAATTCTTCTATTCACGTTTGTGGACCCCTGAGTTAAGAATCTCTGTGCAAGAGGCAGTTCCAGCATTAGCAAAGAGGTTGACCAAGATTTCACCACATATCAGGCTGGTATTTTTGAGGTTCGCACCAGGGAAACTAATTACCTAAACACAAGTGTCAGCCATTTCTATGTCCTTTATATGCATCAAATACTGTTCTGGAACAGAGGCACCTTTAGATGCCTCTCTAGATGACCCACTGAAAGGCCTCTGCCACTCCTCTTGTTTCTCCCCTGCCATAATTGCTGCCTCCTGCATGAGGAAGCAAACAAAACACAAATGCATGTGGTCTGAAATGTGAGGAAGAGGAAGGTTCCTGGCTTTACAATGCTTGCTCACATGAAAACACAATCATGTACTTCATAATTCTTGGTGGAAGGGTCGTGTGGTTCTGCCCACGCCTTCGCCAAGTGAGTCAGTCAAAGAGGAAATGCTTGTGCATTTGCATGGGTGGTGCTGGGCAGGATAACTGACCCACTGACCACTGGTGAGGATAAAGACATGGCTGACTTCCTTCACTGTGTTGCACAGCTTGTAAAGCAACGTCCCAGAAGACAGAACTAGAAGTTAGGGCAGAGTGGCCAAGGCTGGCAGACACAGGCTGGAGCACACACCTGAAGTCCCCAGGCTGCACATTCCTTTTTTGCTCAATTCCGCTCTCCTTTGGGGTAGCCTCCTGGAAAAGGAAAAAAAAAAAAGAAAAAAGGTGCTGGCTTACTTTCTTGTTGTGTACTCTTCATCCAACAAATACCTGTGGAGCCCTGGCACGGAGGAGGCGCTGCGCTGGTTTGTGGGGTAGAAATGATGCAGCATGCTAATTCTCCCTCCCTGGGAGCTCAGTCCAGTGGGGAGAACATCGACATGGGTAGTAATGACAGTGTGGTGTGATGACTCCATAGATTGCAAAGTCTATCCCGGGGCTGTGGAAGCAGGGAGCTAGGAGGGCCCATTCCTCCCATTAAATAAGGACTCTGCTTTTTAAAAAATGACATGCAAAATGCTTTAATATTAAAATGAAACCCTGTCTAAACTTTGAGTTATTTTTCTTTTTAGGAATTTTATCTTGTACAGAAACATAACCAACAAATACTTAGCCAGGAAGAAAGAAAGGAGACACAGAATGACCTGTCATCACCCTGGAGAAAGCACTCAGTTTCCACCGCCTCTCACTTCCAAGACACCTTTTTGTCCAGCCCCACTCCCTGCCAAAGTCAATAAAAACACCAAGAAGTCAAAAATAAGGATAAAACAGTCTATAAAATTCCATAAAGCAACTAAATTTGAAGACAAATTCTGGTTGCCATCCCTTAGAAGTGAGTGAGTTAGTATCTGGCGATGAATGAAGGAAACCGTGACAGAAGCTCAGACCTCTGAGACGGCACTCAGCACAGCCTCTGCCCGCATGGTTTAGCAAGTGCTAGAAGCAGGGCCAAGGCCAGTGTGGCTTAGCATTCTGCTCCCTGGGGAAAGAAATCAGGCCGAGAGAGATCGCAGGGCTCAGCGTTTGGGTGAAATGTGGAGATCTTTCCACTAAGGTTGATGGAGGGACAGCCTCTTACATGTCTTCTCCATGACCACCCATTGTTTTTTCTGGGTGGAAAAATAGGGGAGGGAAGCTTGAGTTGATAACCTGGACGCTAGCACAAGTGGCCACCTGCATGGCAACCAAGTAGTTATCACATTTCTGAGAGCAGCTTTGGGAAAGTAACGGGTGCTAGCAACGCCACCTCTCTTTTTCTCTGCCAAATATGAGAGTAAATTAATTGTCCAATTTGTACATTTTTAGAGTGTTATGATAGAAACCAGTCCATCCAGTTTTCCACCATTGGGCATATATTTGGCCTCATCTGGCTGTGCCTGAAGAAAAAGTTTGATTTCTTGGTTTGTGAAAATCATTCTTTACATACCTTTTGAAAAGATTCCCACAAGGAACGCTATGCATTTTCTCCAATTTTGGAGGGGAAAAATATCTGCAAGGAAAATTTGAGTATTTGTAACATCCTCCACGATCTGACCAGCATGAACCCCTCATCAAACATTCTTTTGTGGGCTACTCCCTTAAACCTCAAAGCCAGCAGGGGAGGAACCCTAGGGAGGGAGAATGGGAGGTCCCCAATGGCTCGGGCAACCACAGTCTCCATCTGTCCTGACAGCGCAGAGAAATACTACCATGGGCCTCAGCAAAGCCCAATTCCATACGTTTGGATCTGGGACTAACTAGGAAGTGCCTAGGTGCCAGAGTAAATGAGCTTCCTCCCTGGGGTGGTGCCAAGGCCTGAATTTAGACCACAGCTGAAAGGGCCCTTGGAAAACTTGTGGAAAGCTCCCCTAGGAAGATGGAAGAACGCACACACTGTCTCTGTGTCCAGCACTGAATCTGCTCTGCAAATCACTGCCGGGCATTGCAAGAGCTGCAGCCGTCTCATGTGGAGCCTTCTTCTGGTCCCTAGGTGGACTCTGGCAGCCACTGGGGCCCTTGCAGAGGTAGTGAACCGTTCTGCAGAGACGAACTCAAACCAAGAGAAAGGATAACTTGTTTTTGGTCCAAGCTTCAGGTCCCAGATCTGGGGCAACTTAGAATGTCTCCCTCTTTATCCACCTTTCCTCCAAACCTACCATTACCCACTGCTTTTTTTTCCTTCACCTTTTAAGTTCAGGGGTACATGTGCAGGATGTGCAGTTCTGTTACACAGGTAAATGTGTGTCATGCGTGTTTCCTGCACAGGTCGCCCTTCACCTCGGTATTAAGCCCAGCGTCCATTAGTTATTCTTCCTGATGCTCTCCCTCCCCCCATTCCCCACTCTGACGGGCCTCAGTGTGTGTTCCTCCCCACCATGTGTCCATGTGTTCTCATCATTCAGCTCCCACTTTTAAGCGAGAAACACGTGGTGTTTGGTTTTCTGTTCCTGCATTAGTTTGCTGAGGATGATAATAGTTTTCAACTCCATCCGTGTCCCTGCAAAGGACATGATCTCATTCCTTTTTATGGCTGCATAGTATTCCATGGCGTACATGTATCGTATTTTCTTTACTCAGTCTATCATTGATGAGCATTGGGTTGATTCCACATCTTTTCTATTGTGAATAGTGCTGCCATGAACATACGCATGCATGTATCTTTATAACAGAATGATGTATATTCCTTTGGGTATATGCTCAGTAATGGGATTGCTTGGTCAAATGGTGTTTCTACCTCTAGATCTTTGAGGAATTGCCACAGCGTCTTCCACAATAGTTGAACTAATTACACTCCTGCCAATACCCACTGCTTCTAAAACAATCCCTTGAAATAGATTTTCACCTTGGCACATGGGATAGAAGCCAAGAGGAGCCTTATTGAGCTAGAAGAGGACTGGAATTAGCCAATGGGGAAGTGGGTGAAATGAATCTCAGAAGAGCTATTCCAGAGGACAAAGGGACAGTGAGGTCCCATCTTCTGATGTGTCCTAATGACCTTGGTGTGGAAACGCCAAACCCTATCCCTCTACCTGTCAAGAAGTGGGAGAGGTCAGCCTCCAGCCTGCCTCAGCTGTCCTGGGCTTGCCCAGGTGCCTACATGGTCTTCAGAGAGAGAGGCCTTGTCTTTCTGAGGAAGACATTCCCAGGTCTGCCGTCCCAGGCAGCTGCATGAGACAGATGGCATCCAGGCTACGATGGAAGGGAGGGGAGAGGCCAGGACCAGCGCAAAGTCCCTGACTTCCCCTGCATGGCTTCACTGAGTTCTGACCAGAGTTCCCACGGTGGGGGGAGCTTGAGCCCTTTCCGAGCTTAGAGTGTGAACTCCAACCAGCCTGGCTAAGCAGGACTTGAAGAAGCTGCCAAATGAAAAAGATCTGCTAGTTCTCCGCCTAGGTGGACACCCAGTCACCCCTGTGTAGTTTCAGGGGACCCTCCCAGTGACTCCCTTTTAAGGCAAGTAGTCACTAATTACCTGGGGACATTGTTGGTCAAGCAGATCAAAGAGGTTAGTTGTTTTCAGAGATGGGACAAACTGGAAGCTCTCAGCATTCTCTTACCTCTATTACAGGACCTTTAGACTAATGACATATTTAATTAAACAGGAGCATGTATGAGAGATAGCAACATGTCCTCCAACAGAATTTCAGCCAATCTGTCACTTTCAAATGTGGTTTTACATTGATTTGTTAGGAATGGATGGTTTAGGAAAAGGCAAAGGAAGAAATGAGATGCTTTGCAGGTTTAAACTGCTGGATGGGCCCCCCTCCTCTGGGATCTTCTGTGATTCTGAGATCCGATGCCTTAGCTAAGGGCGTTCTGGGCTGTCAGGAAGGGGTGGTGTTGACTGGAGTTACTTGACTCTTGCTGAAGGAGGCTTGACTTCAGATGGTAAAATTCAGACAGACAGAGAAAGAAGAATGTGGGGAGGACTCTAGGATGGGAAGAAAATTCAAGCACAGATGAAATAGGAGTCACCATGCGATATTCAGGAGACCTTGAGGCGACAGGGCACATTTGGTTGGGATGGGGCATGGCTGCACCATGGAAGGCCTTGAATGCTCCTTTCAGGATGAATTGTTATTTACTGAAGGAGCCTGTGGTAAATAAGAGGTTTTTCTCTATGCAGAGGCACTAGAGCCAGGGGAATCCACATTCAGCTAGATCACTGAGTTCTGAATCGTCCCTTTCCAAAATCCCTGTTAGCTCCACACATTCCAAAGCTCTGAAATGAGACAGCTACAGAATCTTTCTCTCCCTTTCCGTGCCTTGACTACTGCCAATCAGGGCAGGCATTCTTGCAAATACTTTATAATTGCAGGAGGAAAACGGTGCCCTGGCTCCAAAGTGGCATCAAGGACCCAAACTATGTCTAGTTTCTGATTTTCCTCCCTGGTGGGTGGGTGTGTGTTATTGATGTGGTCCATGTGGCTGCTGCCCCACCCTCATCTTACTGCTGCCTGGGAGGTGGCAGGAGAGTCTTCTATGAGTGAGGGAAATATCACCCTTTGCCTGTGCCTCATTGGATACAATTGGGTCCTGTGGCCACTGCTGGCTGCAAGGGAAGCTGGCAAAGGGGGCTCGGGAGGGAGGGGCCGACGTTGCTGCGACTGGTTTGAGCCAATTACGATTCATGCCCTGAGACTGGAAATAATGAGCCCAAACAGAGCAGAGATTCTGCCATCAGACAGCAGAGGGGTGGCTTTTGGAGAAAGGTCAGTGGGGCAGGCAGGTCTTTTCCCAGCACCCGCTATTTGCACAAATAATGACAATGAGGCTGAGCAGTGAAAGGACCTGCCTGGGGTCACAGAGCAAGCACAACTCCAGAGCACACTGCCTTCAGGCTGGGCACTGTCTTTTCTCCTGTGACCCCAGCACAGTAGACAAAGTGCTGGTGGCTCAATGTAAATTTCAAGGCCCCAGGAACACTTCACTGAAGATACTCATAGTTTTTAACCCTTACTACGCATTAGAATAACCTGTGGAACTTGCAAAAACTCATGAATGTCCAGACTTCATTCCCTGAAGTTCAGATTCAGTTGGTCTGCAGTAGGTCTCAGGCAGCCTCCTTTGCAAAGCTTCCCAGGTATAATGGTGTTCTACTCTCCCCAGTTATTCAATGAAACACAAACTTAGGTGTTTCTATGAAGGTATTTTGTAGATGAGATTAAAGCCCCAAATCAGCTGTGACTTTAAGTAAGGGAGAGTATCCTAGACCAGCAGTCCCCAACCGTTTTGGCACCGGTCACCAGTTCCATGCAAGAAAATTTTTCCATAGATGGGGCGGGGTGTGGTGGGATGGTTTCAGGATGATTCAAGCACATTTCATTTATTGTGCATCTTTCTGTTATTATTACATACTCACCATAATGTAGAATCAGTGGGAGCCCTGAGCTTGTCTTCCTGCAACTAGATGGTCCCTTCTGGGGGTGATAGGAGGCAGCGACAGATCATCAGGCATTAGATTCT
This sequence comes from Nomascus leucogenys, assembly GCF_006542625.1. Classification (NCBI taxonomy): domain Eukaryota; kingdom Metazoa; phylum Chordata; class Mammalia; order Primates; family Hylobatidae; genus Nomascus; species Nomascus leucogenys. The sequence goes on along the minus strand of NC_044383.1, from coordinate 134,597,135 downwards.
CATAAGGAGCATGATCCCTCGCATGTGTAGTTCACAGTAGGGTTTGCGCTTCTGTGAGAATCCAATGCCACTGATCTGATAGGCAATCAGATCCTAACAGACCATGGACTGGTACCAGTCTGTGGCCCAGGGGCTGGGGACCCTGTCCTAGACAATCTAGATGGGCTTGATTCAATGTATCAGAAGGCCTTAGAAGCAAAGCTGAGGCGTCCTTGATGAAGAAGAAATGTCAGGACAGCAGCGTCAGCTGGTGTCCATGAGTTCGAGCCTGTCCTTCCTGATGATCAGCCTGCCCTATGGATTTCAGACTTGCCTCGTCACACCTCGCAATTAAGCCAATTCCATGCAAAAAATCTCTAATTATACATCTCTCACGGGTTCTGCTGAGAACCAGAGAATTATTCAGTAGTTGTTAAGCCAAAGGGCATCAGAATAAAATAACCCAAGGTCAAATCTCATCTCTTCTCCCTGCGACCTTCGTGGCTGCAGTTCCTTCAGCTATTAAGTGGGGTTCTCGGTGTTCAGTGCACAGGCATCCTGTGAAGGGTAACTGCTCTCAGGCATGTGTACGTACACTGCACATCAGGACTGAGTGATGGCCGCTGCTCTTATACTGCTGGGCTTTTCTGGGCCACGAGCAAATAAATGTTCAGACAAAAAATGCGGCTGGTGTTCCCTCACCATTGCTTGACATCTAAAGTTTAGGGCCTTGGAGTGACCTAATTCGGCTTCCGCCAGCTTGCTCCCGCAGTAGGCAAGAGGGCGCCTGCGCACACACAGACACGTGGACGCTGCACCCCAGCAGGTGCAGGACACCGAGGCGGCCATCCAGCTCCGGTCATGAAAGCAGCCAGGAGTTCCATCGGTCACCCATCATCACTCACGGGAGTTTTAATAGGTGTTTTGGTTACAGGACTCCAGGTCTCGCTGCTCACTTGGTGAGTCGTGGCGGTCCTGCCGGCCCTGCTGCCGCCGCACTCGATTTCAGGGCTGCCTCTCCGCTCCGCACAGCGCGGCGTGGACGCGCTCCTCCCGGGGGCTCCGGCCCCTCCCACCCACGCCTCCAGGCGGGCCGTCTAGGCCTCCAGCCTGATGAAGCAGTGCCCTCTGGCGGCCACGCACTGCAGCAGCGGCTCGCTCGGCAAGACGGAGGCCGAAACCTGAAACCGGCTCTGGGCCCTGATTTCTTTCTAAGCCACTGTTTTTTGACTTGGAAATCCATAAGAAATCCAAAATTGTATGTTTTTCTCTTTTTTTATGAAAGAATTTTTGTATTTTCCACAGACAATAAATTAGATGTTTCTATTCCTGGTAGTGCACAATGTGAGGATGGATACATTTAGCACCTGCACATGTGAAGGTGACCCGACATGAAAAGTAGGGAAACTCCGTGTGGATTTCGGTGATGAGCTCCACGTGCACAAAACCACCCTTCTTAGTCATTTCCACAACTTCCAGTCGTGAGAACTGGTCACTCCAGCAGGTTTAAGGTAATAATCTGTGGATCAAATTTAAGCCTTGGATGGGCAGAGAGGAGCCGCCTCTTTGTCTATTTACCCTGTCACTAGCCATCCGCGTATGGACCTCAGCCCCTCGTGTCACTCCTCTGGGTCTCCGTCTCCTAACCTAGGAAAGAAGAGCGTTAAAATAGAGCCTTTTCAGCTTTCGCATTTAGGATCCAAGGGCTAGTCATTCTGGGATAGTCTTTCATTCAGCAAATACCATGTGTCAAGTGGAGAGGGTTCAGGTTCACTAGGGAGCAAACCTGTGCATTCCTGGATCTTAAATCGTAGCAAGGGAGAAAGGTACTAAGCAATAAACCTAAAGATGACACAGTGTGTTAGAAGGTGAGAATGAAGGCCAGGTGGAAACTGGCACAGGTGTGGGACTTGAGAGTGGTCGCCCAGGGAAAGGCTGAAGGAGGGGCAGTTTCAGATGACGGAGTCAGGCCAGGACTCTGAAAAGTGTCCTTTGAGCAAAGACCTGTAGGAGAAGGGCATGAGAAAACCATAGGGTCTTTCTGAAGAAGAGCCTTCCAGGCGGAGGGAAGCCTGCAGAGGCCCGAGAGGAGAGCGGTCCGATAAACTTGCGGACCAAGGAGAGAGCCTGTGTGGCTGAATCAGAGTGGCTGAAGAGTAGCGATGGCCGGGGAGGCTAGGAGGTCACAAGAGATGGTTACACAGAACCTGCTGGGCCACTGCAAAGGATTTGCCCTTGACTCTGAAAGAAACCGGGCCATTGGAGGTTTTGAAA